>NC_090845.1:106941749-107566749 GCF_028021215.1 Eschrichtius robustus
CAAATAACTTGTCAAAGAAATATGCCCATGCTGATGACCTTGTTTCAGTGCTCATGCCTAACCATTCGATGTCAGAGCATCTCCTCAGAATAAATGTAGCCTGCCATATGTACCTAACTTAAACAGGCTCATTGTTTTACCCTTTGGATTGATGTAAATATAGAATACTGCTGTCTTCTATGAACTACATTTATGAGTGTGTTATCTGTATCTTTTTTATGTAGCTACTGAGTGAAAATGCCATTCTTGATCTGTTTTCAGTAAGGCATGAGCTTGGAGTTGTTACTTCAGGCTTGAGGTTAAGCTTTGTCAATCTATTTTTTGTACTCTTTTGCCCAGTATTCCTTTTAACCAAGGGAATATATCTGTGAGACGGATGATGGAGTTAAAATCTAGGCTGTGGTCATGTAAGAAATTGAAGAATAATATGCCCAAGTAAGATTTAGACTTTTAAAAATGGACTCATGTACCCTGTTCTATAACCAGCTAACCTAACCACAGACTTTGGATACTACAGATCTTCTTACATGTCCTTTTGCTAACATACGAGTGAAAATGAATGAGCTCTATAAAGAAAGGCAAAAAACAAGTATACTTTACATGCTAATGGGACTGTGAGTTGTGGTTGGCTCAACTAAAAGATATGCTACTTTCATTCTTGGCAGTTGTCACACTCTAATATATTCCATATTTCAATGATTTAATTTTTATTATCTGTCACCCTCACCAGAATTCCAGCTTCATGAAATCACAGTTTTGTCTGTGTAATTCACAACTGATTCCTCAACCCCTGAAATAGTGCCTGACACATAATAGATGTTCAATGAATATTTTCTGAATGAATTCTAATTGACTGTTATGTGCCAATACTCAGGTTGGGGGGAGGGCATCCATGGAGAGATGCCCAAGTAGGGCTGGGTTGGGCTGATACTTGTAATACAGGTCCCTGCCAGAGATAAAAATATGCACATTGTCTTCAAAGCAATTGTAGATAAAGGTACAAGATTGAAATATGTTTCTATAAACCTTACATAGATGATTGACTAATACTGATGGGATAGAGCGATTACCACTGATCCCCATCTCCTTGAAATGTCACCTTTTTCCTGCTTTAGGAAATGTCTTTTCAACGCTCATCCTCTCAAAAGTACATAGTGAAGTTTCTAGAGTGTATTTGACAATGTGATGACATCATCGTTCTGTCAGCTGATAGAAAGTGTGCTTATGTATTCAAGTATTCTAGTGTTTGTAAAATTTGTTATAATTTTAATTACCATGAATATGGATAGATGTAGGCCATGTAAGCAAAAGCTGTTTGGGGTCTTCAATAATTCTAAGAGTATAAGGGGCTTCTAAGCTCAGCATGTCTGAGAACTGCTGCCATATAGCTTATAATACCTCTACTTCTGCATTGCCCTCTATCCCTCCCCTCCTTTCTACTTTCCAGTTTTACTGAAATATTAGAAATTATCTAAGCTTGCCTTAATGTGTATTAAGTTGCCAGTTGAGCATGTACATGGCTTTTCTTCTGCTTAGAATGTCCTTCTTTCCCTTCTTTACTTGAATAACTTCTAATGATTCTTAAAATTATAAGAATTTCAGTTCAAACCGTAGCTCCTCTATGAAGCTCTGTAAGAATTACCCTGACAGACATAAGTACCCTATCCATTATGGCAATGTAGCACCATTTGCATTAATCAATAATAGCATGTGTGATGCTTTGAAAATGACTTTTAATCAAAAGGGCAGAATAGGAATTTTCTACCATTTTCCCCAAAGAACATCAATTTTGACAATCACCTTATAGATGAGAGTGCCTTTGTGGCAGTCTGGGACTTGAGTGGAGAAGTTCTAGCACACCATTGGAGCAAAAACAATCTGAGATTGGACACACTGAATATGGTAAGAGGAACAGTTTTACTTTACCTGCATCACCCCTCCCCAAAGGCAGCATAGCTCAGTGCCAAGGGAGACTTTCTTGATCCATGATTCTCCCATAGGGGAAAGTGAAAGCATGTGAGTGAGCTCCCAGCTTCTCCAGCTGTGCAAGATGCTGCCAAAGAGAGCCACTTCTTCTCACCCCATCCAGAATAATGAGGGTGTGCTGCATGACTGAGGGATGGGGAGCAGCTGGGAAAACAGGTAGAGATCTGGGACGGCATCAAAGGGATGCAGATCCCACTAATCACTTGGCAGATTCCATCAGGGAGCCTGTCCATTTGCCACTGGGGACACCTAGCCTACCTATCTCCCCAACTGGCCTATGGGCACCCCTAGTGCTTTGTGCACCTTACTCACACACCCTACTTGGCCTTGTGGCTGGTTCCTTGTGCAAGTCCCTAAAGGTGGCAAGACTGAGCCTTTACTGATGGCTAGTGAACACATCAGAAAGCCAGCCCAACTTTGTGGGAATGGGAGAACGTACACAAACTTGAGCATCCATCACTGCCCTAGGGAAAGCAAATAGGAGGCTGTCAGCACCTGGTCTGGCTTTGCAGAATTGAGAGAAGGTGTACAATCTTTAGAATTCCTCCAAGAGGGAACAAGAAGTGTGGAGCAGGAGTATCCATAGACAAAGTCTGAGAAAGCCTCAGAATTCCGAACAAGGCTGACTTAAGGTACATTGTCAAACCTTTAGGTAGCCTAAGAAGAAAATCGGACTCAAATAATCAGAAATGAAAGTGGAAACATTACAACTGATATCACAGAACTACAAAGAATCGTAAGAAACTACTATAAACAATTATATGCCAACAAATTGGATAACCTAGAAGAGATGAATGCATTCCTAGAAATATACAACCTACTAAGACTGAATCCTGAAGAAACAGAAAAATCTGAGTAGACTAATAATGAGTATGGAGATAGAATCAGTAATCAAATAACATCCAACAAAGAAAAGCCCAAGACCACATGGTTTCATTGGTGTATTTCAGCAAACATTTAAAGAAGAATAAACACCAAACCTTCTCAAATGCTTCCCAAAAAAATTGAAGAGGAGAGAGTACTCTGAAACTCATTTTACAAGGCCCACATTACCCTGATGCCAAAGCTAGATAAGAGTACTACATAAAAAGAAAACTGCAAGCTAATAACCCTGATGAATACAGATGGAAAAATTCTTAACCAAATACTGTCAAACTAAATTCAACAGCACATTGGAAGATAATACAACATAATCAAGTGGGATTTATCCCAGGGATGCAAGTATGGTTTAATACGTGCAAATCAATAAACACCACAACAATAGAATGAAAGATAAAAATCATATGATCATCTAAATAGGTACAGAAAAAGCATTTGATAAAATTCAGCATCCTTTCATGATAAAAATTCTCAACAAACTGGGTATAGAAGGAATGTACATAGTAAAGTCCACATATGACAAGTCCAAAGCTAACATCATGCTCAACTGTGAAAGGTTGCAAGCTTTTCCTGTAAGACCAGGAAGAAGACAAGGATGCCCACTCTTGCCACTTCTATTCAACATGGTATTGGAAGTCTTAGCTAGAGCACTTAGGCAAGAAAAAAAATTGAAAGCTCCTAAATCAGAAAGCAAGAAGCAAGTATCTCTGTTTGAAAATTATCTCTGTAGATGACATGACTTTGTATATAAAAAATTGTAAAGATGCTACCAAAAATTATTATAATGCATGAATTCAGTAAAGTTGCAAGATACAAAATAAAAATACAAAAATCAATTGTTCCTATACACTAATAGCAAACTATCTGGGAAAAAAAACAATTCTATTTATTTATTTTTTCTAGTTCTCCCCAGCATACTTTATTGTAGGGGTTCTGATTTAATCACGCAATATGATATTTTTTTTACATCTTTATTGGAGTATAATTGCTTTACATTGTTGTGTTAGTTTCTGCTGTATAACAAAGTGAGTCAGCTATATGTATACATATATCCCCATATCCCCTCCCTCTTACTTCTTCCTCCCACCCTCCCTATCCCACCCCTCTAGGTGGTCACAAAGCACCGAGCTGATCTCCCTGTGCTATGCGGCTGCTTCCCACTAGCTATCTATTTTACATTTGGTAGTGTATATATGTCCATGACACTCTCTCACCCTGTCACATCTCACCCCACCCCCTCCCCATATCCTCAAGTCCATTCTCTAGTAGGTCTGTGTCTTTATTGCCGTCTTGCCACTAGGTTCTTCATGGCCTTTTTTTTTTTTAAGATTCCATGTATATGTGTTAGCATACTGTATTTGTTTTTCGCTTTCTGACTTACTTCACTCTGTATGACAGACTCTAGGTCCATCCACCTCATTACAAATAACTCAATTGCATTCCTTTTTATGGCTAGGTAATATTCCATTGTATATATATGCCACATCTTCTTTATCCATTCATCTGTTGATGGACACTTAGGTTGCTTCCATGTCCTGGCTATTGTAAACAGTGCTGCAATGAACATTGTGGTACATGTCTCTTCTTGAATTATGGTTTTCTCAGGGTATATAGCCAGTAATGGGATTGCTAGATCGTATGGTAGTTCTATTTTTATTTTTTAAAGGAGCCTCCATACTGTTCTCCATAGTGGCTATGTCAATTTACATTCCCACCAACAGTGCAGGATGGTTTCCTTTTCTCCACGCCCTCTTCAGCATTTATTGACTCTAGATTGTTTTGATGATGGCCATTCTGACTGGTGTGAGGTGATACCTCTTTGTGGTTTTGATTTGCATTTCTCTAATGATTAATGATGTTGAGCATCTTTTCACGTGTTTGTTGACAATCTGTGTGTTTTCTTTGGAGAAGTGTCTATTTAGGCCTTTTGCCCACTTTTGGATTGGGTTCCTTTTTTGATATTGAGCTGCATGAGCTGCTTGTATATTTTGGAGATTAACCCTTTGTCAGTTGCTTTGTTTGCAAATATTTTCTCCCATTCTGAGGGTTGTCTTTTTGTCTTGTTTATGGTTTCCTTTGCTGTGCAAAAGCTTTTAAGTTTCATTAGGTCCCATTTATTTATTTTTCTTTTTAATTCCTTTACTCTAGGAGGTGGGTCAAAGAGGATCGTGCTGTGATTCATGTCATACAGTGTTCTGCCTGTGTTTTCCTCTAAGAGTTTTATAGTGTCTGGCCATACATTTCGGTCTGTAACCCATTTTGAGTTTATTTTTGTGTGTAGTGTTAGGGCGTGTTCTAATTTCATTCTTTTACCTGTAGCTGTCCAGTTTTCTCAGCACGACATATTGAAGAGGCTGTCTTTTCTGCATTGTATATTCTTACCTCCTTTGTCAAAGATAAGGTGACCATATATGCGTGGGTTTACCTCTGGGCTTTCTATCCTGTTCCATTGATCTATATTTCTGTTTCTGTGCCAGTACCACACTGTCTTGATTACTGTAGCTTTGTAGTATAGTCTGAAGTCCGGGAGCCTGATTCCTCCAGCTCCGTTTTTCTTGCTCAAGATTGCTTTGGCTATTCGGTGTCTTTTGTGTTTCCGTACAAATTGTAAAATATCTTGTTCAAAGTGTGTGAAAAATGCCATTGGTAGTTTGATATGGATTGCATTGAATCTGTAGATTGCTTTGGGTAGTAGAGTCATTTTCACAGTGTTGATTCTTCCAATCCAAGAACATGGTGTATCTCTCCATCTGTTTGCATCGTCTACGATTTCTTTCATCTCTGTCTTATAGTTTTCTGCATACAGGCCTTTCGCATCCTTAGGTAGATTTATTCCTAGGTATTTTATTCTTTTTTTGCCATGGTAAATGGGAGTGTTTCCTTAATTTCTCTTTCAGATTTTTCATCATTAGTGTATAGGAATGCAAGAGATGTCTCTGCATTAATTTTGTATCCTGCTATTATAACAGATTCATCGATTAGTTCTAGTAGGTTTCTGATGGCATCTTTAGGACTTTCTGTATATATTATCATGTCATCTGCAAACAGTGACAGTTTTACTTCTTCTCTTCCAATTTTTATTCCTTTTATTTCTTTTTCTTCTCTGATTGCTGTGGCTAAAACTTCCAAAACTATTTTGAATAATAGTGGTGAGAGTGGGCAGCCTTGTCTTGTTCCTGATCTTAGAGGAAATGCTTTCAGTTTTTCACCATTGAGAATGATGTTGGCTGTGGGTTTGTCATATACAGCCTTTATTATGTTGAGGTAAGTTCCCTCTATGCCCACTTTGTGAAGAGTTTTCATCATAAATAGGTGTTGAGTTTTGTTAAAAGCTTTTTCTGCATCTATTGAGATTATCATATGGTTTTTCTCCTTCAATTTGTTAATATGGTATATCACATTGATTGATTTGCATATATTGAAGCATCCTTGCATCCCTGGGATAAACCCCACTTGATCATGGTGTATGATCCTTTTTAATGTGCTGTTAGATTCTGTTTGCTAGTATTTTGTTGCGAATTTTTGCATCTATATTCATCAGTGATATTGGTCTGTAGTTTTTTTTGTGTGACATCTTTGTCTGGTTTTGGTATCAGGGTGATGGTGGCCTTGTAGAATGCGTTTGAGAGTGTTCCTCCCTCTTATGTTTTGGAAGAGTTTGAGAAGGATAGATATTAGCTCTTGTCTAAAAGTTTGATAGAATTCACCTGTGAAGCCATCTGGCCCTGGGCTTTTGTTTCTTGGAAGATTTTAAATCACAGTTTCAATTTTAGTGCTTCTGATTGGTCTGTTCATATTTTCTATTTCTTCCTGGTTCAGTCTCAGAAGGTTGTGCTTTCCTAAGGATTTGTCCATTTCTTCCAGGTTGTCCATTTTATTGGCATATAGTTGCTTGTAGTGATCTCTCATGATCCTTTGTATTTCTCCTATGTCAGTTGTTACTTCTCCTTTTTCCTTTCTAATTCTGTTGTTTTGAGTGTTCTCCCTCTTTTTACTGATGAGTCTGGCTAATGGTTTATCAATTTTGTTTATCTTCTCAAAGAACCACCTTTTAGTTTTATTGATCTTTGCTTTTGTTTCCTTCATTTCTTTTTCATTTATTTCTGATCTGATCTTTATGATTTGTGTCCTTCTGCTAACTTTGGCTTTTTTTCGTTTTTCTTTCTCTAATTGCTTTAGGTGTAAGGTTAGGTTGTTTATTTGAGATATTTCTTGTTTCTTGATGTAGGATTGTATTGCTATAAACTTCCCTTTTAGAACTGTTTCTGCTGCATCCCATAGGTTTTGGGCTGTCATGTTTTCATTGTCATTTTTTTCTAGGTATTTTTTGATTTCCTCTTTGACTTCTTCAGTGATCTCTTGGTTGTGTAATAGTGTATTGTTTAGCCTCCATTTGTTTGTATTTTTAACAGTTTTCTTCCTGTAATTGATATCTAGTCTCATAGTGTTGTGGTCAGAAAACATGCTTGACACAATTTCAATTTTCTTAAATTTACTGATGCTTGATTTGTGACCCAAGATGTGATGTATTCTGGAGAATCTTCTGTGTGCACTTGAGAAGAAAGTGTATTCTGTTGTTTTTGGATGGACTGTCCTATAAATAGCAATTAAGTCTATCTGGTCTAATGTGTCATTTAAAGCTTCTGTTTCCTTATTTATTTTCTGTTTGGATGATCTGTCCGTTGGTGTAAGTGGGATGTTAAAGTCCCCTACTATTTTTGTGTTACTGTCGATTTCCCCTTTTATGGCTGTTAACATTTGCCTTATATGTTGAGGTGCTCCTGTGTTGGGTGCATAGATATTTACAATTGTTTTATCTTCTTCTTGGATTGATCCGTTGATCATTATGTAGTGTCTTTCCTTGTGTCTTGTAATAGTCTTTATTTTAAAGTCTATTTTGTCTGATATGAGCATTGCGACTCCAGCTTTCTTTTGTTTTCCATTTGCATAGAATGTCTTTTTCTGTCCCCTCACTTTCAGTCTGTATGTGTCCTTAGGTCTGAAGCGGATCTCTTGTAGACAGCATATGTATGGGTCTGGTTTTTGTTTCCATTCAGTGAGCCTGTGTCTTTTGGTTGGAGCATTTAATCCATTTACATTTAAGGTAGTTATTGATTTGTATGTTCCTGTTACCATTTTCTTAATTGTTTTTGGTTTGTTTTTATAGGTCTTTTTCTTCTCTTGTGTTTCCTGCCTAGAGAAGTTCCTTTAGCATTTGTTGGCAAGCTGGTTTGGTCGTGCTGAATCCTCTTAGCTTTTGCATGTCTGTTAAGCTTTTGATTTCTCTGTCAACTATGAATGAGATCCTTACTGGGTAGAGTAGTCTTGGTTGTAGGTTTTTCCCTTTCATCACTTTAAATATATCCTGCCACTCCCTTCTGGCCTGCAAAGTTTCTGCTGAAAGATCAGCTGTTAACCATATGGTGATTCCCTTGTATGTTATTTGTTGCTTTTCCCTTGCTGCTTTTAGTATATATATAGATATTTTTAAATTTTTGTTTGATTCATATATGTCTCAGCATGTTTCTCCTTGGGTTTATCCTCTTTGGGACTCGCTGGACTGCCTGGACTTGATTGACTATTTCCTTTCCCATGTTAGGGAAGTTTTTTGAGTATAATCTCTTCAAGTATTTGTTCAGACCCTTTCTTTTTTTCTTCTTCTTCTGCGACACCTATAATTCGAACGTTGGTGCGTTTATTGTTGTCCCAGAGGTCTCTGAGACTGTCCTCTATTCTTTTCATACTTTTTTCTTTATTCTTCTCTGTGGCAGTCATTTCTACCATTCTGTCTTCCAGGTCACTTATCTGTCCCTCTGCATCAGTTATTCTGCTATTGATTTCTTCTAAAGTATTTTTTATTTTAGTTATTGTATTGTTAATTACTGTTTGTTTGCTCTTTAGTTCTTCTAGGTGCTTGTTAAATGTTTATTGTGTTTTTTCTATTCTATTTCTGAGGTTTTGGATCATCTTTCCTATCATTACTCTGAATTCTTTTCAGGTAGTTTGCCTATTTCTTCTTCATTTATTTGGTTTTGTGGGTTTTTATCTTGCACCTTTGCCTGCAAGATGTTTCTTTGTCTTCTCATTTTGTCTAATTTACAGTATTTGAGGTCTCCTTTCCCTAGGCCGCAGGGTCGTAGTTCCTCTTGCTTCTGTTCTCTGCCCCCAGTGGTGAGGTTGTTCTAGTTGCTTGCGTAGGCTTCCTGATGGGAGGGACTGGTGCCTGCGTTCTGGTGGATAGAGCTGAGTCTTTTTCCTGTGATGAGCAGGGCCGTGTCAGGTGGTGTGTTTTGGGGTGACTGTGAGATTAGTATGACTTCAGGTAGTCTGTATGCTGATGGGTGGGTTTGTGCTCTTGTCTTGTTTGTTTTTTTGGTGTGAGGTGTCTAGCACTGGGAACTTCAGGCAGATGGGTGGAGCCATATCTTGGATTCAGGTAGAGGCCTCTGTGAGAGCTCTTGACCATTAATCTTCCCTGGGTCCAGGAATTCTCTAGTGGTCCAGAGTCCTGGACTCGGCACTCCCACCCCAGAGCCTCAGGCCCAACTTCCAGTCGAGGAACTAAAGCCCTGCAAGTCACTTGTCCTGGCAATAAAGGGGATTAAAAAAAAAAAAAGGCTAACAAACCCCCAGACAAATAGTAAAAAGTAAAATCAAACAAACAGAAACAGAAGTAGGGAAACATGCAGACACACAGCAAAGAAAGGAAAACAGAACCAAATAAAACAAAAAGAAGAGAACAACCAGACAAACAATAGAACCCAAGAAGGAAATCAAACAATTAAAAAGAAAACTAGCAGAAACCCAAAACCAAAAAACAAAACCAAAGCAAAGTGTCAAGTGAAGAATGAAGCAAAGAAACAAAAAAACCCGGCAAAATTGATAAAGAAAAAGAGAAAGGGGCAAGAAGACAGAACAGAAAAGCAACGTAGAAATAGAAATATAGAAAAATAAAATAAAAAGTATATTTAAGAAAGAAAATAAAAGGACAAACAAAACCCCTGAGAAATGGTAAAAACAAAATCAAACAAACAAGAACAGAAACAAGGAGACACACACACATGCAAAAGAAACACAAACAGAAACAAATAAAACAAAAAGCAAGAGAACAATCACACAAACAGAAAAACCCAAAAACACAATCAAACAGAATCAAAACTAACAAAAACACAAAACCTAAAAACAAAACCAAAGCAGTGTGCCAACTGAAGAATAAAGCAAGGAACAGAACAAACCAATAAAAATGATTTAAAAAGTAATAAAATAAAATAAAATAAGAAGGGGAAAAAACACAGAACAACAGAAAAGCAAATTAGAAATGGAAATATTAAAAATTATATATATATTAAAGAAAAAGAAGGAAAAAAATAAGGGAAAAGAATGCAGAACAACAGAAAGCAAACTAAAATATATATATAAAAAAAATAATATGTTATAAAACATGAAGATCCTAAAAGACTACATTAAAAAAAATACTAAAACAACAAGAAGAAAAAACCAAAAAAAAAGCCAGAACCAGCAACAGAATGAATCAAAACATAATTGTCATATTAATAGAAATTATTATAGAAATTAATAGTCATAATTATGTTCCCCTGGGGTCTCTGCTGTAAGTGTCCTTGCACATGCTGTGAGCCACAGCCCACCTCCACCTACCCCCAGAGGCCCTCCTGTCCTCTGGGCTGGTCTCTGGACCTGCTGTGGGCCCTGTGGGAACCACTCAGACTCTGATCTGGCCCAATTCCTGCGTGTGCTTGCCCGCAAGTCCACAGCTGCCAGAGCTAGACAGTTTTCATTTGTGGGAACACTCATTGTCTACTCACATATTCCATAGATGCAGGGTCTACCTAGCTGATCATGGGGGATTAAATATGCAATTTGTACAGCTGATGGAAAGATTTTCTATCCTCTTCCTTAGTCACCCCATCCCTGGGGTTCAGCTTTGGTTTTATCTCCACCTCTGTGTGTGGTCCACCCACAGGAGTCTGGTCCTGAGGCTGCCTTGGAGCTCTTCAGTCTGCCCCTGTAAGGACCGGGTGCAGAGGTGGTATGACTGCTTGTATCGAGGGAGCCCTGGCGGTGCCAAATGAGCAGGGAAGCCAGTGGCTGCAGACGCGAGAGATATGGCTCTAGTCAGGGCCTTTTCTGGTGCCTGGCATAAGGCATGTGAGGGCCAGCCCTGAGAGGGCTTTTTCTATTGTTCGGCCACCGGCATGTGAGAGCCAGCTCTGAGAGGGCTTCTTTTATTGTCCGTCAGCGCGGTGTTTGGGGAGAGAGAGGCTGCAGTAGTGACTCCTCCCCCTGCGTGTGACTCAGCAATAATGCCCTGCTTCTGTGGCATTCCAGTCTTCCTCCATAGGCATTCCCTGCTGTGGATTTCCTCCCTTCCGTCCCCTCAGTCCATCTCCCCACAGCCAACAGCAGTTCTCACTCCAGGCCTGTTCTCCAGTCCCCACACTCCAGGTCCCAGCGCCCTTGCACACCTGTGAACACATGTCACAGTCCGGGACACGTAGGTGTATTTCTCACTGTGTCCCATCTGCCACAGGTCGGCTGCTTCACCCTCTTCCGACAGCCTCAAATTCTTCCCTTCTGGCCCAATTGATTTCCGTCTGAGAGGGGGTTTCCCCACATTCGGGAATCTCTCCTCTGCTTCAGCTCCCCAGCCCCAGGGTGCAGGTCCCATCCCACTTCCTCTCCTCCTCCATCTCCCTTCCTTTTTTTTTTGTCCTTTCCGGCATCCAAGGTCTTCTGGTAGCATTCAGCTGGTGTTCTGTGAGAATTGTTGCATCTATAGATGTATTCCTGATGCATCCATGGAGATAGATGAACTCCACGTCCTCCTACTCCTCCACCATCTTAACTCCAACAATTCCATTTAGAGTAGCATCAAAAATAATAAAATAGGGCTTCCCTGGTGGCGCAGTGGTTGAGAATCCGCCTGCCAATGCAGGGGACACGGGTTCGAGCCCTGGTCTGGGAAGATCCCACATGCCGCGGAGTGGCTGGGCCTGTGAGCCACAATTACTGAGCCTGCGCGTCTGGAGCCTGTGCTCCACAACAAGAGAGGCCACGATAGTGAGAGGCCCGTGCACCGCGATGAAGAGTGGCCCCCACTTGCTGCAACAAGAGAAAGCCCTCGCACAGAAATGAAGACCCAATGCAGCCATAAATAAATAAATAAATAAAATTAAAAAAAAAGAAAAGAAAAGAAAAATATCCCCCAGGAATCTGAAAACAAAGACTAGATTCCAAAATAATTACTGTGAATGTACAGGGAGCATATCTCTTTAAAAAACAAAAAAATAATAAAATAAAAAATAAAATACTTAAGAGTGAATTTAACCTAGGTGGTTAAAGACCATACACTGAAACTAAGACATTGATGAAAGCAACTGAAGAAGATACAAATAAATGGAAAGATACCTGAGATCATGGATCAGAAGAATTAATATTGTTAAAATATTTATATTACCCAAAGCCATCTATAGATTCAATGCAATTCCTATCAAAATTCCAATGGCATTTTTCATAGGAATAGAAAACAATTCTACAATTTGTATGGAACCACAAAAGACCTGCAATAGCCAAAACAATCCTGAGAAAAAACAACAAAGCTGAAGGCAACATATGCCCGATTTCCAACTGTATTACAAAGCTATTTTGATCAAAACATTATGGCATTGGCATAAAGGTAGACTTACAGACTGATGGAACAGAATTTAGAGCCCAGAAATAAACACATTTATATACAGTCCAGTAATAATTGACAAGCCAAGAATATTCAGTGGATAAACTCTCTTCACTAAATGGTTTTGGGAATACTGGATATTCACTTGCAGAAGAATTAAACTAGATTCCTATCTTACACCACTTACAAAAATAAACTCAAAATGGACTTAAATGTAAGACTTAAGTCATAAAAATCCCAGTAGAAAACAGGGAAAAAGCTCCTTGACTTTGGTCTTGGCAATGGTTTTTTAGATATGACATCAAAAACATAAGCAATGAAAACAAAAATTAGTAGGACTAGATCATGCTAAAAGGGTTTTGCAAGGCAAATAAATAATTAACAAAATGAAAAGGCAACCTATGGAATGGGAGAAAATATTTGCCTACCACATATCTGATAAGTGGTTATATGCAAAATATATAAGGAACTTATATAATTCAATAGCAAAATACCAAATAGTCCTATTAAATAATGGGCAGTGGAATTGAATAGACGTTTTTTCCAAAGATGGCATACAAACAACCATCAAGTATGTAAAATAATGCTCAACATCACTAATCATCGGGGAAATGATTAGTGAAGTCAAAACCACAGTGAGATATCACCTCACACCTCTTAGAATGGCTGTTAACAAAAAGACCAGATAAAAAATGCCGGTGAGGATGTGGAGAAAATGGAATCTTAGTGTACTATTGGTGAAAATGTAAATTGGTACAGCCACTATGGAAAACAATATGGAGGTTCCTAAAAAATTAAAAATAGAACTATCAAATGATCCAGCAGTCCTACTTCTTGAATATAGTCAGCCCTTTGCAGTTCCACAGCCATGGGTGGAAAATATTCAAAAAAAATTTTTCCAAATGTTCTAAAAGGCCAAACTTGCATTTGTCATGTGCTGGCAACTAATTACATAGCCTTTATGTTGTATTTACAACTATTTACACAGCATTCATATTGTCATAGGTGTTATGAGTTATCTAGGGATGCTTCAAAGTATATGGGCAGATGTGTGTAGGTTATATGCAAATACATCATTTTATTTAAGGGACTGGAGCATCCTTGGATTTTGGTAACCACAGGGGGTCCTGGACTCAATCCCCCATGGATACCGAAGAACAACTGTATGCATCTGAAGAAGATGAAATCACTATTTTGAGGAGATCACTTCACTCCTATGTTTGTTGTAGCATTATTCACAATAGCAAGACATGGCAACAACATGTGTCCATTGACAGATGAATAGATAAAGAAAACCTGGTATATGTGTGTGTGTGTGTGTGTGTGTATATATATATATGTATACGCATATACATATACACACACACAGAGTCACACAATGGAATATTATTCAGCCATGAAAGCAGGACATCCTCCCATTTGCAGCAACATGTATGGACCTTGAGGGCATTTTGCTAAGCAAAATAAGTGAGACAGAGAAAGAGAAATATGGCATGGTCCTACTTATATATGGAAGCTAAAAAAGCCAAAACCAAAGAAACAGAGTAGAACAATGTTTGCCATGGGGTGGGGGAAATGTGGAGATGTTGGTCAAAGGGTATAAACTTATTCAGTTATAATATGAATAAGTTCTGGGGACTCTAATGTACAACATGGTGATTATAGTTAACAATACTGTATTATATACTTAAGAGTTGCTCAGAGAGTAGATCTTAAACGTTCTCACCATAAAAAAACCTAAATGGTAACTGTGTGAGGTGATGGATGTGTTAACTAGCCTTATTATGGTCATCATACACAATATTTATGTGTATCGAATCATCATGTTGTACACTTTGAAATTACACTTTTATTTTAACTTATGTCTCAATAAAGCTGGGGGAAAAAAGAAATGACTTTTGTGTACCTGTTAGTCTCCCAAACAAATTTATTGACAGTGTGAACTCTGATTTTTAAGCACGTTTTCCCCAAGGAGTACCATGCAGTGCACAGTAAACATTTCTTGAATTAACAATAATAAAAATAATCATATCTGATATTTATTGAGCACTTATATGCAGGTATTAGTCTATGAACTCTAATAATATTATCTTATTTAATCCTAACCACAACTTTGTGGGGTAAGTACCATTTTCATGTAAAGGGATTAAAATACCTGGCATATGACAGGGCTCAGCAAGTGTCAACTATTACAATTATCATCATTATCATAATCATCACCAAACTACATGAAAAAACTGAGATGCAGATAGGTTAACTAACTCCCCCAAAGTCACACAGATAGTTAAGTGGCAGAACTAGTTTGAATCCTAGAATTGTAGCTCCAGTACTTAGGCACTGAATTACTACTCTTATACTGCTGGTCTATAAACAAGTTAATAATGGCAATGAAAATAGTTATGGAAATGACCTCATGGTTTGGCTCGTCCAAAATTAACTAATTTATTTCTGGAGAAAGGGCTACAGCCTCATTAACCAGAGAATGATGAAAAACTTCATTAAGATTTGACAAGGTGAAGAAGAGTTATACATTATAGAGAAAAGAGTGGTAGCTTGACAGGACATTTATCACAACAGTATCAGTTGAAATCTAATTCTGTGGCCACTTGCAATAGAATCCGACAAAAGGTTAGATAGGAAATAGATAACCAGTTGCTGGATTTTAGGGGACAGAGAAATATATATTGATACACGCTATTCCCCACCTGTTCCCCCATAAGCAAGGGCAGCAGCTGGCTCTTATGGTAGACCAGCCTAAGAACCGAGGGAAGAAAACAGATTTCGGCAGTGGGGAGGCTGAGTTTGGATTAAGCACTGCTCTTTAGACATTGCTGGGCTCTGTGCTTGTAAATGAACTGCAGAGGTGCTTTTATCAATAGGACAGTCAGGTCATTCCAGGCAGGAAAGGCATGTATGTGTAACATATGAACAGGGGGTTAACAATAATTATATATTCTATTTGTAGGTTTCAGTGGTTTTCAGACTGTGTTCTTTAGAGCTATAGAGGTTTTTGAAAACCCCTCTCAAAGGCTGTCAAAGTGGGGGAGGGGTGAGTGGGCAGCATTTCAGGCCACCTACTTCCATGTTAGCCAAATCATCTCTACTTTAATCCTCTTATATATTGGGCTTCTGCATGGCATTTCAGTTGACCAGAATGACCTGTCTGCAGCTAAAGTTATTTTCAAAATCATTTGGCTTTAGTCACTAAGTACTTTCACACAATTTCCCAGTAATTGTCTTAGCTATCCTGTTTTGTAGTTGAGAAAGCAGAAGATCAGAGAATTAAGGTAATTTGCCTAGGATCACAAACTAGTAAATTGTGGAGTTGGGACTCAAACACACTGTTACTTCCAAGTCCAGTTCTCTTTCCATTTCACCAATGATGGCTACTTGTGGGGCAGTATATATACATTTTTGACAATAAGTATTTTTTTACAAGCTTACTGAGGCATAATTAACAAAATTGTAATATATATAAAGTGTACAGTGTGATGATTTGATATATGTATACATTTTGAAAGGAGTCCCACCATCAATTTAATTAACACATCCATCACCTCACATAGTTAACTTTTTTTGTGTGAGAACGGTTAAGATGTACTCTTAGGAAATTTCAGTTCTATGATACTGTATTATCAACTATAGTCACCATGCTGTACATTAGATCTTCAAAAGTTGTTCATCTTACAGCTAAGAGTTTGTACCCTTTTACCAGTCTCTCCATATTTCCCCCACCTGTCAGCCCTTGACAACCACCATTCTGTTTCTATGAGTTCAGCTGTTATCTTTTTTTGATTCAGTATATAAGTGGAATCATGTAGTATTTGTCTTTGTCTATCTGGATTATTTTCCATGGCATAATGCCCTCCAGGTTTATCCATGGGGTTTCAAATGACAGGATTTCCTTATTTTTAAAGGATGATTAATATTCCATTGTGTTATATAGAAGAAATACACATTTTCTTTATCCTTTCATCCATAGGTAAGCGCTTAGTTTGTTTCTGTATCTTGGTTATTGTGGGTTTACTGCAAAAAACATGGGGTTGCAGATATCTCTTTGATCTAGTGGTTTCGTTTCCTTCGGATGTATACTCAGAAGTGGGATCCCTGGATCATATGGTAGTTCTATTTTAAATTTCTTGAGGAACCTCCATAGAAGTTTTCATAGTGGCTGTACTGATTTACATGCCCACCAGTAGTGCACAAGTATTCCCTTCTATCCTCATCCTTGCCAGCACTTGTTATTTGTGGTCTTTTTAATAGCCATTCTGACAGGTGTGAGGTCATATCTCATTTTGGTTTTGATTTGCATTTCCCTGATGATTAGTGATGTTGAGCATCTTTTTATATACTTATTGGCCATTTGTATGTCTTCCTTGGAGATGTGTCTATTCAGATCATTTGCCCATTTTTAAAATTTGGATATTTGGTTTTGTTACTGAGTTGTATGAGTTCCTAATATATTTTGAATGTTAACTCCTTATATATTTTGGAGAGTAGCTCCTTATCAGATATGTGGTTTGCAAATTGAAAATTGACCATATATGCATGGGTTTATTTCTGGGCTTTTGATTTCACTGCATTTATCTAAGTATCTGTTTTCATGCCAGTACCATTTGACCTTCTAGTAGAGCATGGATATAAGGACTTAGGGAAAGAACATAAAGCATGGTCTTGGCCCCAGAGTAGATTCTGTTGACTCCTATCACCATATCTACTCACCTATCAGAATCTGTATTCATTTTCTCTGCCTTCCTGCTAGTTAGAATAGATGAATTCCCTGTGCTCCTAATAAAACCAATCTTTCCAATTTTGCACTAGATCATAACCCTTTTCACATTGTCAAGAACATTACATCAGCTATTATCTCCTCTCTCTCCTACATTATCAATTTTTCTTCCTCCTTGGTTACTCCTTTCAGCACACAAATATGCTCTTCATCCCATTTTAAGAGAAACCAGTCTCTTGAATCTACTCCCCTATGTTCCACCACCTTCCACCTAATTTCTCTGTTCTTCTTTGCTGCAGAACTCCTTAAAGTTGTCTACACTTGGTCTCTAAATCTGTATCATGTTTGATTTTTATTGTCTATTTCTCTCAACCAGAATGTAAATTCAACATGGCAGGGACTTTTGTTTGTTTTGTTCCATGCTGTATCCCCAGCACCTAGAACAGTACCTGGAATGTAGTGGGGACTCATTAAATAATAGATGAAAATGAATCTGGAAAGGCAAATCAAAATAAGCTAAAGTGCTTAACAGGGTTTTCATATGTTAGGCACACAACCAATAGTAGTTAACTTTCTTTTAAACATATTAGTCAGCATCTGTGTAAATAAGTGTCAATCCGCATTGTATCAACTGATAACAATGTGTTGAAAGTGGTAGGGTGCATGTGGTTAGGTGAGACTTCCTAGAGGAGTTTACAAAAACCTGAGAGTTCTTATTTTGACTTTTTCACATCTTGTTTGACTGGCATTGTTCTATGATCTTTTCCTTCCTGTTAATGCTTCAGTTTCCCTATATTTCTCTTGGGCATGGTTAATCCTGGAGACACGAGTCTTTGGAGGTAGTTCTGTTTTGTGCTTCTTGCTGACAGAGCTATGAGCTCAAAATGGAACTGGAGAAGGTGAAAGTCTGCTTTTCATTCCCTCATTTTCATCTTAGAGGCCACTTTGCCCCTTTGTTAGTGCTAGGGACAGGAAAGTCAACCCACAACTTCATTTACATTTCTAATTTCTGTCCATGAATAACAAGGATATTAAAAGCTCTCTGATAAATAATAGGACATAAATTTGGCCTTGGGTTATTCTTGGTGAAAGACCCTCCTATGCTAAAAGGACTGTTCTAAAATAATATTCTTCCTCTTGAAGATTACGTAGGAGGATTTTTTTTTTTTAGTTTCTGGAGGGTCTCTGTGGTTCTGAGTCAAATGAAATCCTCAGGGCTGTCAAAATGCCAAGGTTGGCCCTAAAAATGTCCCACTCTCATGGGAGTGCTTAGTCTCTGAGTTGTAAGGGGTAGCAGAGATTATTGAGTTCACCTCACAGGGGAGTTTTAAAAGTAATGTTAGGTTATGTTTTTTTGTTTTAATTCCTTAAAATGTTATGGAAATGCAAATCAAGCAGGCCCAAAGTTCTAGTAGTAATTTACTCATGTATGTCCCATGTAGAAGGTAATGGAAGTATTAGGGTGAATAAGCCTGACCTCAGATACTCCTCCTTGTGTAGTGTCCAACCTGATGACCAGTTGGAGCAGGAGCGAGAACTACCTTCAGGTAGTTCTCCAGATAATGTTGCACAATGCACTATGGTGAAATTTCTATTGTGTTCTAAAGTTGCAAACATTGACTCTCCTACCTAGTAGGATAGAGCTCTAGAAGGCTTAGAGATGGACATTGGACCCATAACTGCTGTACTCCTGTATCAGAAAATACTGCCATTACAATTGTGTAATAATAGGAAATATTAGCATTAGATCTGTTGACACTTGGATTTTTGCTTTGTTCCTGTTTATTGAGATACATAAATTAAAGATGTACTTGCTTTGAAATCATAGCAAATTGCATTGCTTGCTCTGCTAATTAATCACCTCAGGAAATCCACAGTCTTTTTACTCTAATCAAAACATTCAACCACCCTGGAAGAGATTGGCATAAAGCTTCTGCTGCTTTCCCTAGGAAGAATGTAATTTTATGTTTATTTCTCAAACCTAAGAACTGGAGCCCATATTTTCCTATGTTGTGAGAATTTAGACAGTGTGGGTGTGTGTATGTGTCTGTGTATATGTATATATATATATATTTATATATACATACACCTCTTTTTGGTAAGTTGATATTTATTTTGTGACTGCCAGTGGTGGTGATAGATTTCTCCTAGTATAGTGAGTATTATCTAAGATTTCATGCTGCGTCATTTGGTATTGGTACCCTGGAGTTAGAGGATCTATAAAATATGGACAGTTTCTTCCTCCTCTGATAGACTACAAGAGTAATATGTCATGAAATTATACCCAGTGACAGGTGGGAGAAGGATTACCGAAACAATACAACAGAAAGGAAGCAGTGCTTAGTATAGCAGTTGATACATGAGAAGCATTCAATAAGTTCTTATTGAATAAATTAATGAAGTAATATGGTTAAGTCAAGCACTTACTGAGTTCCTGCTAGTGATTGTCAATACACAGTTGGTTCTTTATTTACCAGAAAAGAACTTTTTTCCTTGGATTGGGAAAACAAATCCATAATAGGGCTTAAAAGCAATTATAAAACACAGTAGTACAAATTGAACCATCTGGCTAATTCAAGGCCCATACAGGCCAGGCTGAATATTTGGAATCATGCAGAAAATGTATCTACATATCTATAGGATTTGGGAGCTTAGTAGCTGAATGTTTTGGCCTAAGATTTTTATAGTATCATTTGCTGAATCTCTCTTCTTAGATCTGACATAGGAAATCGAAAAATGGTATGGTAGTCTTCATTCCTGATAACGTTACACTGTAATTGTTCTCCTCAATCCCAACACTTTGATAAGTATCAACATATGAATATGTATATGCATATATTTATTGGATATTTTCCCCTAGGCCAGACTTATATTAATAGCTCCTCAATTGGCATTTTCCTCCTTTATTACCAATGCTATATTTGAATGCATTGTTGTATCATTTTGTGCTGAAGTGATTGTAGAATACCTGTAACCTGTCATGTTATATGTCCTGTTCACATCAAATGTTTTTAGTTATGTTTTATTGGCAAGTCCAGTGATTTGGAAATGTATTGACACATGTAGATCCTTACTAGTGGACATTTTGATTCTTTCCAAACCTTTTCTTTTCCAAAAAATTCTACAATCAGCATTTCTGTACATGTGCAGAAATGGGAGAGTTTCTCTAGGGTATTTTCCTAGAAATGCAAGAGCTGGGTCATAGTGTATGAATGTCTTCAATTTTACTAGATAATGCTCTATATCTTTATCTATCGATATATATCAATATCAGTTTACCCCCACCTGAGGTCTATAAGCATTTACCTTTCTCTCCATCTAAAACTTATCTTTTTCTGTGTTATCAATATGACTTTTTCTTTGTTTTATTGAAGAAATTCTTATCTGCCACAGTGTTATAATTATTCTCCTATAGTTATGTGTTCATGATGCATGCTAGGGCTCAAATTTTATATTTTCTATATGTATAACCAGTAGTCTTACTTTAATAAGTAACCCATCTTCTTTCCACTGATTTGTGATGCCTTCTTTATCATAAACCATGTTTCTATATGTACTTGAGTGTACTTCTTGCTTTTTTTTGGTCCCATTAGTTTGTGTACCTGGGGCCAATATCACACTGACTTATGAAGCATTATCGTAAATCATGATGTATTACAGAACTTTGTATTTACTCCTTGTTCTTCTTCAAAATTGTGTCTTGGCTATCTCTTACAAATTGTAAAGTCAGCTTCTTAAGCTCCAGGAGAAATTCTATTGATGATTTTAAATTGGGATAGCATTGATTTTATAGACTAATTTGGGAAGGAGATATAACTTCATGGTATTGAATATTTCCATCAATGAATATTGTACAACTTTCAATATATTAAATATTCAAGCAAAATGTTTACTTTCCTCCCAGACAATTGAGGGAGCTTATAACAGTTTAATCAATTCCTCCCATCGCTTATGTAATAGTTATTTAATACATTATTTTCACTTTGTTTTAAACTAGAATTGGCTGTTATGTGTATTGCTTATAGCTAATTTTATTTACATTAACTCTTGTTTTTCACCACTTTCTTTGTTTATTATTGCCTTTTGTATTTTACTCCTTCCCTTTGGGCCGTATTTCCTTTCTTGCTGAATTGCATTATTTAGTAGTTTTCCGGGGAGTGTCTATGAGTAACAAAATTAAGATTCCCTTGTCTGTAAATACCTTTAATGTCTAGGTGTGGACTTTTAAATTATCTTTGTACCATTCAAATATGATTTTCTTCAATTTTGGAAAACTTGCCACCAATATCTGTGCAGATATTGCCTATCTTACATTATTTCTAATATATATTTCTGTGATTCATATTAGACCTTCTTAATTTGTGCTTCACATCCTTCAAACTCCCTTTCAAAAGCTCTACCTTTCCATTTCTCTGTGTTGTATTTTGGATAATTTTTTCAGGTCTAGCTTTCATATTACAAATTTTTTCTTCACTTTTGTCTTTCTCATTTGGCATTCAACTAACTCATGGAGTTTTTAATTGTAATAACTTTTTTTTAATTTGTAGGATTCTGTTTCGTTATTTTTTAAAATGACCAGTGTTTTTGCTGATGTCCTATTTATTCCTTATAGTTTTCATTCCCTTTTTTTTTTTAAATCTTTATTGGAGTATGATTGCTTTACAATGGTGTGTTAGTTTCTGCTTTATAACAAAGTGAGTCAGTTTTACATATACATATATCCCCATATCTCTTCCCTCTTGCGTCTCCCTCCCTCCCACCCTCCCTATCCCACCCCTCTAGGTGGTCACAAAGCACCGAGCAGATATCCCTGTGCTATGCGGCTGCTTTCCACTAGCTATCTATTTTACATTTGGTAGTGTATATATGTCCATGCCACTCTCTCACTTTGTGCCAGCTTACCCTTCCCCCTCCCCATATCCTCAGGTCCATTCTCTAGTAGGTCTGCGTCTTTATTCCCATCTTGCCCCTAGGTTCTTCATGACCATTTTTTTTTTCTTAGATTCCATATATATCTGTTAGCATACGGTATTTCTTTTTCTCTTTCTGACATACTTCACTCGGTATGAAAGACTCTGGGTCCATCCACCTCACTACAAATAACTCAATTTCGTTTCGTTTATGGCTGAGTAATATTCCATTGTATATATGTGCCACATCTTCTTTATCCATTCATCCGATGATGGACACTTAGGTTGCTTCCATGTCCTGGCTATTGTAAATAGAGCTGCAATGAACATTGTGGTACATGACTCTTTATGAATTATGGTTTTCTCAGGGTATATGCCCAGTAGTGGGATTGCTGGGTCATATGGTAGTTCTATTGTTAGATTTTTAAGGAACCTCCATACTGCTCTCCATAGTGGCTGTATCAATTTACATTCCCACCGACAACGCAAGAGGGTTCCCTTTTCTTCACAACCTCTCCAGCATTTACTGTTTGTAGATTTTTTGATGATGGCCATTCTGACCGGTGTGAGATGATATCGCATTGTAGTTTTGATTTGCATTTCTCTAATGATTAATGATGTTGAGCATTCCTTCATGTGTTTGTTGTCAATCTGTATATCTTCTTTGGAGAAATGTCTATTTAGGTCTTCTGCCCATTTGTGGATTGGGTTGTTTGTTTTTTTCATATTGAGCTGCATGAGCTGCTTGTAATTTTGGAGATTAATCCTTTGTCAGTTGCTTCATTGGCAAATATTTTCTCCCATTCTGAGGGTTGTCTTTTGGTCTTGTTTATGGTTTCCTTTGCTGTGCAAAAGCTTTGAAGTTTCATTAGGTCCCATTTGTTTATTTTTGTTTTTCTTGCCATTTCTCAAGGAGGTGGGTCAAAAAGGATCTTGCTGTGATTTATGTCATGGAGGGTTCTGCCTGTGTTTTCCTGTAAGAGTTTGATAGTTTCTGGCCTTATATTTAGGTCTTTAATCCATTTTGAGTTTCTTTTTGTGTATGGTGTTAGGGAGTGTTCTGATATCATTCTTTTACATGTAGCTGTCCAATTTTCCCAGCACCACTTATTGAAGAGGCTGTCTTTTCTCCATTGTATGTTCTTGCCTCCTTTGTCATAAATTAGGTGACCGTATGTGCGAAGGTTTATCTCTAGGGTTTCTATCCTGCACCATTGATCTCTATTTCTGTTTTTGTGCCAGTACCATACTGTCTTGATTATTGTAGCTTTGGAGTACAGTCTGAAGTCAGGGAGCCTGATTCCTCCAGCTCCGTTTTTCTTTCTCAAGATTGCTTTGGCTATTCGGGGTCTTTTGTGTTTCCATACAAATTGTGAGATTTTTTGTTCTAGTTCTGTGAAAAATGCCAGTGGTAGTTTGATAGGGATTGCATTGAATCTGTAGATTGCTTTGGGTAGTAGAGTCATTTTCACAATATTGATTCTTCCAATCCAAGAACATGGTATATCTCTCCATCTATTTGTATCATCTTTAATTTCTTTCATCAGTGTCTTATAATTTTCTGCATACAGGTCTTTTGTCTCCTTAGGTAGGTTTATTTCTAGATATTTTATTCTCTTTGTTGCACTGGTAAATGGGAGTGTTTTCTTAATTTCACTTTCAGATTTTTCATCATTAGTGTATAGGAATGCAAGAGATCTCTGTGCATCAGTTTCGTATCCTGCTACTTTACCAAATTCATTGATTAGCTCTAGTAGTTTTCTGGTAACATCTTTAGGTGTCTCTATGTATACTATCATGTCATCTGCAATCAGTGACAGCTTTACTTCTTCTTTTCCGATTTGGATTCCTTGTATTTGTTTTTCTTCTCTGATTGCTGTGGCTAAAACGTCCAAAACTATGTTGAATAATAGTGGTGAGAGTGGGCAACCTTGCCTTGTTCCTGATCTTAGTGGAAATGGTTTCAGTTCTTCACCATTGAGGATGATGTTGGCTGTGGGTTTGTCATATATGGCCTTTATTATGTTGAGGTAAGTTCCCTCTATGCCTACTTTCTGGAGGGTTTTTATCATAAATCGGTGTTCAATTTTGTCAAAAGCTTTCTCTGCATCTATTGAGATGATCATATGGTTTTTCTCCTTCAATTTGTTAATATGGTGTATCACATTGATTGATTTGCATATACTGAAGAATCCTTGCATTCCTGGGATAAACCCCAATTGATCATGGTGTGTGATCCTTTTAATGTGCTGTTGGATTCTGTTTGCTAGTATTTTGTTGAGAATTTTTACATCTATGTTCATCAGTGATATTGGCCTGTAGTTTTCTTTCTTTGTGACATCTTTGTCTGGTTTTGATATCAGGGTGATGGTGGCCTCGTAGAATGAGTTTGGGGGTGTTCCTCCCTCTGCTGTATTTTGGAAGAGTTTGGAAGGATAGGTGTTAGCTCTTCTCTAAATGTTTGATAGAATTCGCCTGTGAAGCCATCTGGTCCTGGGCTTTTGTGTTTTCGAAGATTTTTAATCACAGTTTCAATTTCAGTGCTTGTGATTGGTCTCTTCATATTTTCTATTTCTTCTGGTTCA
Organism: Eschrichtius robustus; assembly: GCF_028021215.1. Classification (NCBI taxonomy): domain Eukaryota; kingdom Metazoa; phylum Chordata; class Mammalia; order Artiodactyla; family Eschrichtiidae; genus Eschrichtius; species Eschrichtius robustus. Next base: position 106,966,530 of record NC_090845.1, read on the forward strand.
GTCTCAGAAGGTTGTGCATTTCTAAGAATTTGTGAATTTCTTCCAGGTTGTCCAGTTTATTGACATATAGTTGCTTGTAGTAATCTCTCATGCTCCTTTGTACTTCTGCAGTGTCAGTTGTTACTTCTCCTTTTTCATGTCTAATTCTATTGATTTGAGTCTTCTCCCTTTTTTTCTTGATGAGTCTGGCTAATGGTTTATTAATGTTGTTTATCTTCTTAAAGAACCACCTTTTAGTTGTATTGATCTTTGCTTTCGTTTCCTTCATTTCTTTTTCATTTATTTCTGATCTGATCTTTATGATTTCTTTCCTTCTGCTAACTTTGGGGTTTTCTTCATTTTTCTTTCTCTAATTCCTTTAGCTGTAAGGTTAGGTTTTTTATTTGAGATGTTTCTTGTTTCTTGAGGTAGGATTGTATTGCTATAAACTTCCCTCTTGGGACTGCTATTGCTGCATCCCATAGGCTTTGCGTGGTCGTGTTTTCATTGTCATTTGTTTCTAGGTATTTTTTTATTTCCTGTTTGATTTCTTCAGTGATCTCTTGGTTATTAAGTAGTGTATCGTTTAGCCTCCATGTGTTTGTATTTTTTACAGGTGTTTTCCTATAATTGATATCTAGTCTCATAGCGTTGTGGTTGGCAAAGATACTTGATATGATTTCAATTTTCTTAAATTTACCAAGGCTTGATTTGTGACCCAAGATATGATCTATCCTGGAGAATTTTCCATGAGCACTTGAGAAGAAAATGTATTCTGTTTTTTTTGGATGGAGTGTCCTATAAATATCAATTAAGTCCATCTTGTTTAATGTATCATTTAAAGCTTATGTTTCCTTATTTATTTTCATTTTGGATGATCTGTCCATTGGTGAAAGTGGGGTGTTATAGTCCCCTACTATGATTGTATTACTGTCGATTTCCCCTTTTATGGCTGTTAGTATTTGCCTTATGTATTGAGGTGCTCCTATGTTGGGTGCATAAATATTTACAATTGTTATATCTTCTTCTTGGATTGATCCCTTGATCATTATTTAGTGTCCTTCTTTGTCACTTGTAATCGTCTTTGTTTTAAAGTCTATTTTGTCGTATATGAGAATTGCTACCCCAGCTTTCTTTTCATTTCCATTTGCATGGAATATCTTTTTCCATCCCCTCACTTTCAGTCTGTATGTGTACCTAGGTCTGAAGTGCGTCTCTTGTAGACAGCATATATACGGGTCTTGTTTTTGTATCCATTCAACTAGTCTGTGTCTTTTGGTTGGATCATTTAATCCTTTTACATTTAAGGTAGTTAGCAATATGTATGTTCCTATTACCATTTTCTTAATCGTTTTGGGTTTGTTACTGTAGGTCTTCTCCTTCTCTTGTGTTTCCTGCCTGGAGAAGTTCCTTTAGCATTTGTTGTAAAGCTGGTTTTGTGGTGCTAAATTCTCTTAGCTTTTGCTTGTCTGTAAAGGTTTTAATTTCTCCGTGAAATCTGAATGAGATCCTTGCTGGGTAGAGTAATCTTGGTTGTAGGTTTTTCTCCTTTCTCACCTTAAATATGTCCTGCCACTCCCTTCTGGCTTGGAGAGTTTCTGCTGAATGATCAGCTGTTAACCTTATGGGGATTCCCTTGTATGTTATTTGATGTTTTTCCCTTGCTGCTTTTAATATTTTTTCTTCCTATTTAATTTTTATAGTTTGATTAATATGTGTCTTGGCATGTTTCTCCTTGGATATATCCTGTATGGGACTCTGTGCTTCCTAGACTTGATTAACTATTTCCTTTCCCATATTGGGAAAGTTTTCAACTATAATCTCTTCAAATATTTTCTCAGTCCCTTTCTTTTTCTCTTCTTCTGGGACCCCTATATTTCGAATGTTGGTGTGTTTAATGTTGTCCCAGAGGTCTGTGAGACTGTCCTCAATTCTTTTCGTTTTTTTTTTCTTTATTCTGCTCTGCAGTAGTTATTTCCACTATTTTATCTTCTGGGTCACTTATCCGTTCTTCTGCCTCAGGTTTTCTGCTATCGATCCCTTCTAGAGACTTTTTAATTTCATTTATAGTGTTGTTCATCACTGTTTGTTTGCTCTTTAGTTCTTTTAGGTCCTTGTTAAATGTTTCTTATACTTTCTCCATTCTATTTCCAAGATTTTGGATCATCCTTACTATCATTATTCTGAATTCTTTTTCAGGCAGACTGCCTATTTCCTCTTCATTTGTTAGGTCTGGTGGGTTTTTACCTTGCTTCTTCATCTGCTTTGTGTTTTTCTGTCTTCTCATTTTGCTTAACTTACTGTGTTTGTGGTCTCCTTTTCGCAGTCTGCAGGTTCATAGTTCCCGTTGTTTTTGGTGTCTGTTCCCAGTGGCTAAGGTTGGTTCAGTGGGTTATGTAGGCTTCCTGGTGGAGGGGACTAGTGCCTGTGTTCTGGTGGATGAGGCTGGATCTTGTCTTTCTGGTGGGCAGGTCCACGTCTGGTGGTGTGTCTTGGGGTGTCTGTGGCCTTATCATGATTTTAGGCAGCCTCTCTGCTAATGGATGGGGTTGTGTTCCTGTCTTGCTAGTTGTTTGGCATAGGGTGTTCTGCACTGTATCTTGCTGGTCGTTGAGTGAAAGTGGGTCTTGGTGTTGAGATGGAGATCTCTGAGAGATTTTTGCCATTTGATATTACATAGAGCTGGGAGGTCTCTTGTGGACCAATGTCCTGAACTTGGCTCTCCCACCTCAGAGGCACAGCCCTGATGCCTGGCTGGAGCACCAAGAGCCTGTCATCCGCACAGCTCAGAGTTAAGGGGAGAAAATAGAAGAAAGAAAGAAAGAAGAAGATAAAATAAAATAAAGTTATTAAAATAAAAAACAAAAAGTAATTATTAAAAAAAATTTAAAAAGCAATATAAAAAGAAAGAAAGAAGAGAGCAACCAAACCAAAAAACCAATCCACCAATGATAACAAGTGCTAAAAACTATACTAAAAAACATCGGACAGATAGAACCCTACGACAAATGGTAAAAGCAAAGCTATACAGACAAAATGACACACAGAAGCATACACATACACACTCACAAAAAAAGAAAAAGGGGAAAAAATATATATATCATTGCTCCCAAAGTCCACCTCCTCAATTTGGGATGATTCGTTATATATTCAGGTATTCCACAGATGCAGGGTACATCAATTTGATTGTGGAGATATAATCCTCTGCTCCTGAGGCTGCTGGGAGAGACTTCCCTTTCTCTTCTTTGTTCGCACAGCTCCCAGTTGTTCAGCTTTGGATTTGGACCCGCCTCTGTGTGTAGGTCGCCTGAGGGCATCTGTTCTTCGCTCACACAGGATAGAGTTAAAGGAGCAGCTGATTAGGGGGCTCTGGCTCACTCACGCTGGGGGGAGGAAGGGGTACAGAGTTCGGGGCAAGCCTGCGGTGGCAGAGGCTGCTGTGACACTGCACCAGCCTGAGGTGCGCCGTGTGTTCTCCCGGGGAAGTTGTCCCTTGATCACGGGAGCCTGGCAGTGGCGGGCTGCACTCGCTCCTGGGAGGGGAGGTATGGAGAGTGACCTGTGCTTGCATACAGGCATCTTGTTGGCTGCAGCAGCAGCCTTAGCGTCTCATGCCCGTCTCTGGGGTCCGTGCTGTTTCCTGCGGCTCACGCCCATCTCTGGAGCTCCTTTAAGCAGCGCTTGTAATCCCCTCTCCTCGTGCACCAGGAAACAAAGATGCAAGAAAAAGTCTCTTGCCTCTTCAGCAGGTACAGACTTTTTCCCGGACTCCCTCCTGGGTAGCTGTGGCACACTAGACCCCTTCAGTCTGTGTTCATGCAGCCGACCCCTGTCCTCTCCCTGGGATTCGACCTCCGAAGCCCGAGCCTCAGCTCCCAGCCCCCGCCCGCCCCGGAGGGTCAGCAGATAAGCTTCTCGGGCTGGTGAGTGCTGGTCGGCACCGATCCTCTGTGCGGGAATCTCTCCGCTTTGCCCTCCGCACCCCTGTGGCTGTGCTCTCCTCCGTGGCTCCGAAGCTTCCCCCCTCCGCCACCCGCAGTCTCCGCCCGCGAAGGGGCTTCCTAGTGTGTGGAAAGCTTTCCTCCATCACAGCTCCCTCCCACTGGTGCCGGTCCCGTCCCTAATTTTTTGTCTTTGTTTTTTCTTTTTTCTTTTGCCTTACCTAGGTACGTCGGGAGTTTCTTGCCTTTTGGGAGGTCTGAGGTTTTCTGCCAGTGTTCAGTAGGTGTTCTGTAGGGGTTGTTCCACATGTAGATGTATTTCTGATGTATTTGTGGGGAGGAAGGTGATCTCCACGTCTTACTCTTCCGCCATCTTGAAGCTCTTCTCTTCATTCCTTTTTTTAAATTATTCAGTCATTTTAAACATACTTATTTTATGGTTTTTCTCAGATTGCTCCATTTCAATTTCTTAGAGGTACTAATCTTTCTGTGTGTTTTTACTGATATATCTCTCCTAATAGATTGTTTCTTCATGTGCTTTTAATTCTTTTATTAGAAGCTCATCTTCGGTTTACTTGAAGGTGTAGGGGATGGGAAGCATGGAGGTTCCATGTGTCCCTGATTGTAGAAGTGTTGTATCAGAGTAATGTTATATTTGCTTCTGTCCAGAGCCCAGGAGTTCCTCCATTTTAAAACCTTCATCATGTTAATTTCATGTTTCAGGGTTTCCCCTACTATGTTTGTGTTTTAAATTCAGATCTGATACTTGTATGGCACATGTATGGGGACTTTGATTTCTTACAGGAGACTGTTTCCCCACCCTGAACCCCAGTTAATCAAAATTCCAATTTTTCTCCCTATAGCTGATGAATGGAGCTTTTCTAGTCCACCTTTAACTCAAAGGAAATTGCTACCATGTTTTTATCTTCATGCTGTGGGCCCAAGGTCATGTCTTGTTCCTCAATAGGCATTACAACCCTAAACCCTAAACCCTAGGACCTATAATTTAGTAAGCTAACGCCCTGGGCCTCCTAAGCTTCTGCTCAAAGGTTAATTGCTCTTGTTTTTTTAAGTTCTGTCTACTTTCTTTACAAGTAGGAATTTTACTTTCTTTTTTTTGATACTTGGGCATTTAATTTTTTAAATATATATTTTACCCTACAGTTCCATGTGTTTTTAGCTGAGGTGGGGTTTCCATGTTAGCTCAGTTTTCTATGTTGCTATAACCCTCTGTTTATACTTTTATTGCTCTTCAGAGTTCCCTCAAGGGCCATCTCCAGCTGGTTGCATGACCATGTTGCTGTGTATGCATGGATATGATCATGAACATGGGATTTCTTTATCTGTTCCCAGTTTTCTTTGTCTACTAGGTTCATAACTCATTATTTCTCATTCCATTTCTGACATGCGGTAATATACTTTCCTGGATTTTTTTTTTTTTTTTACATTAGTATTGTTAGTCTCCATTTTTGTTTCTTTTTGTTTGTTTTTGTGGGGGTTAGGTAGATGTTATACATATGCACTTTCCCTGATTTATTTTGTTCCCAGTCCTTTGATGTGTAGTATGGGGAAGATGTCATATGTATGATTTCTAAAGTTCGTTAAGCCTCTAAAATTTAGTAAACAGTAGTTGTGCAGTACTATTTCCCTTTAAGAAAGAGCTAGATTTTAATTTTCATAGGATTGAGGTTCATCTTGCCATTTGCATTTTCTGATATGTCTTATTGGAGTTGATGGAGTTGCAAATCAAGCTTCCTTTGAGAAATAGAAATGACCTTATTTAATTTAGGTAGTTTTTTATGTTAATGTACATTATTTATAAAGGATTCACTTTGAGGAATTCAATTTGCAGCATGAACAGTTCAATTTTCCAGGTATAGTATGATTCGGGACACAGTTTAATTACAGTTAAGAAGTGTCATGGAACCAGTGAAGCATTTGGATTACAAAATCCAACAAATATTCGTAAAAACATATGTAGTCCCCCGCCCTTGAAAATCCATTAAAAATTTGTCTAAAAATAGCAAGTAAAAGTGGCCTTTAAATATCTCAGAAATCAAAGTTGAAATGATGGACAGTTCTGCATTTGTTTTATTGACTTTGGAGGTTTCTAGTTATCTTCAAAGAAAAAAAGTTATCCAGAAGTTATATTTTCTGTAAAAGTACATTTAACTGTACCTTAATTTAATGATTTTTATTATGGTGCTCATTTATAAATCATACATAAAAGAGAATGCTATTAACTGTGGGTTCTATGCTTTGAATCATGCAGTGTACTATTCTTTGTTTAGGCTTAGGATTGCATTTATGATTCCAGATGGCAGCTGTTATACGAGTCAATTTGCCAAAAGCATACCTAATTAATATTCATTTAACGTACATGAAAGTCAAAGGACTTCATCTTTTACTTCCGTTTAATGTTGCCTTTCAGATGCTCCCCATGCATACTTTGTGCTAATTCATTTTTTGTGGCATGCACACTTTTCTGTCAGATTTTCCTTATTCAGACATCTACTTACATGAGTTCCTGGCTTTTAGTGAAGTCTGGAAATGCATCAATCAGGGAAAATCACCAAATTGTTCCCTATGCACAAAAGCGGGTTGCCAATTGCAGTTACCTTGGTTAGGAACCTTAGAGGCTTTGAGGCTTTTTATGCAGCATTAAGGTTACTTGCCTGCACATAAAATTGCAATTATTAAATCCTAGCAGTGCTACATGGAATAAGAGAAAAATGTATATGTATTTGAGGAGCTTATGATCCACATCCACAAGGCAAGTGTAATCCACACAAACTATTTTTATAAAGATAATTTGACACACTGGGGTTTACTAATTATTAATGCATTTAAAGGCATTGACTAACTTAGCAGCATATGAAAAACAAAGTTCTGAAGGAAGCGCTCTTCTCTGGGTACCACATCAAGGACAAAGGTTGATGTCTTGAAAGTATCACTGAGCATGCCTAAAATTTGGGTCCCTTGCTATGGAAGCCACTTTAACTTTGTTCTCTAGTGTTACTTCAACAAGGATGAAAATAAGAAAAGGGTTCCCAGAGAGTGGGAATAAAAGGAAACCAGGACATATAAAATCAACTGCACTTCTTTATTTTTATATAATGAAGCAACTTAAAAGTGTCTCTGCTTACTAATAAGGTCAGTGTCCTCAGATGTTTCTGATGAGATATGGTCTGTGTATTAGAAGTAATCTTCCATGTAGTGGATATGTTTTATTGTGGTAGGTATTTTCAGTAAGAGGCCCATGAAATCCTCCAAGCCGTGGGATAACTGGCCTAGAGGCTTCAGGTTATCCCCACCCTCCATCACTGCTGCACCTTAAACTGATTCTGTTTTGGGATCCATGGGCATCTCTTGCTTGTTTTTCTCATAAAGGAAGAACACTGACAAAGGGATTTTCAAGCCCTCTTAAATGCCTGTATCTCATTACTAACACAAAATCTTCAAATTTTTGGATAATAAAATGGTAAGGATTCATTCTCTGTCACAGTATACTCTCTGAGTCAGTCAGGACCTCAGCAGGAAATAAATGAAATATTCATATTACAATAATTTGAGGAGGGTTTATTTACAAAGGGGCTGTTCACAAATGTGTGGACAAAGTATATGGGAACCACAAGAGATAGTGCAAGAACCAAGGGAAGCTGACATTGTCACCATCCCTAGTCCTGAGAGACAAAGGGAGAGAGTGGTTCCTGGAACCCAGATGGAGAGGGGGTTCATGTAAAGTTGGCTTAAAGAGCAGTGACTTTCTTTTGAGAAATACAGCCAGCCAGAGTAAAACCTCACAAGAAAGGAACCAGGGGAATGAATACCCTGACCTTACTCTCCTCTTTCCCTCTGGTCTTCTGCTGATGCTCCCCATTGGCTGAACCCAACTGAAAGCCAAGGGGCAGGTGATTTCAATGATCAGGCTCCTGAGGCATAAAGCCAGATAGAGAAGACTACAGAGAGAATCTGAGCCTGCAATTTTATTTATTTAATGTGTATGATGTGCCAGACTCCTTCTATATATTATTTCATTTAATTTTTTTATAATAACTCTTTAAGGGAATATTTTATTTAGACCCATTTTACTGATGAGAAGTTGAAGCATAAAGAGTCTAATTAATTTGACCTGGGTCACACAGATAACTAAACTCAAGTTTGGGCTCATAAATATGATACTACATTTTTCCTTTTTACAAAGCTCATTATTATTAGCTAGCATTTATTGAGAGGTTATTGAGTCTAATTCTCCTAAAAGGTAGCTCCTACTATTATCTCCATTTGTCAACTAGGAAAACTGAGGCACAGAAGTTAAACAACTTACCAAGGTTATAGACCTAATAAGAGATAATAGTTGGATTCAGACTCAGAAAGTCTGGTTTTAGAGCTCATGTTGTTAAACAACTATACTATGTGTTGGCCTCTCATTTGTTTTCTAAAGTGTTTGATTATATTTGCTTTGTTTATCCTTTCCTCCACACGACAAAACAGTGATTAGAATAGCTTATATGATCCTTTCCCTTCCAACTCGAGTCTTGCCCCAGTCTTTAAATGAAAAAAGTGTTTGTAAATGCATTGCCCCAGCTCTGCATACCTTTCCCAAAGAAGGGAGCAATTCTTTCCTTTACCTTGGTAATCATAGCCTTTTGTTCCTGTCTGCACCAGCATTTCACCTCTAGGATTAGGGAATTGAGTTTGTGTTCTGTACAATTAGGATGGCAAGATGGCCTTATACCTGAGCTGGTTGTGAAAAATATCTCACCTAAATATTTTCAAATTCTGATGCAAGATGTACCGTTTTCTTTTTGTACAGAAATAAACCCTAAACTACCACCATCACCACCACAACAAAATATTGGAGTGGGAGCTTCTAAATCTGTTTTAATAGAATTATGAGTCCTGAATATTATTGTCATAGTTCTCAGAGTAAATGAGTATATTTTATAATTTGTATTATTTTAAATACCTGAATGACACATAGTAGTTTTAGAAAACACAGATAAATGGCAAGAAGAATGTAAAAAGTGATTCATAATCTCACAACCTAGAGATAAATACTGTTTATATTTTGATGTAACATTTCTTGGAATATTATATTTATATATATATGAATTTATTTTGATGGAAGTTTAAAATATATACTTGTTTTAAAAAAATATACAGTTATTCATGCTCATTGGAGAATAAAAATAAATAATGCAGTTAAAAGGAATCCAAATGGAAATTAACACAGAGCTAGTCAGTGTTAATGTTTTGGTGATTATCTTTCCAGATTATTTTTTAATGCATATGCATTTGCATATATACACCTGAGCACATTTTACAAAAGTGGCATCATGTTGTATATGTTGTTTGTGGCCTGATTTGTGAATACACAATATTCCCCTGTTTGGAGGTATTACCTTAATTCCTTTTTAAAAACTTTTTTATAAAAATTGAAGTATAGTTGATCACAATATTGTGTTATTTTCAGGTGAACAGCGAAGTGATTAAGATATATATATATATATGTGCATATGTGTGTGTATGTATTTTCAGATATTGAATATAGTTCCCTGCACTATATAGTAAATCCTTGCTACTTATATATTTTATGTATAGTAATTTGTATCTGTTAATCCTGTATTCCTGATTTATCCCCCCCGCCCCATTTCCCTTTGGTAACCATGAGTTTGTTTTCTATATCTGTGAGTCTGCTTCTGTTTTCTATATAAATTCATTTCTTTATTTTTCAGATTTCATATATAAGTGATATCATATAATATTTGCCTTTCTCTGTCTGACTTATTTCACTTAGTATAATATTCCCTAGGTCCATCCATGTTGCTGCAAATGGCATTATTTCATTCTTTTTTATGGCTGACTAACACACCATATCTTCTTAAGCCAGTCATATGTTGATGGGCACTCAGGTTGTTTCCATGTCTTGGCTATTGTAAATAGTGCTGCTGTGAACATTGGGGTACATGTATCTTTTTGAATTAAGATTTTTTGTCTTCTCTGGATATATGTCCAGGAGTGGGATTGCTGGATCATATGGTAGCTCTATTTTTGATTTATGAAGGAACCTCCATACTGTTCTCCATAGTGGCTGCACCAATTTACATTTCCACCAACATTGTAGGAGGGTCCCCTTTTTCCACACCCTCTCCGGCATTTATTATTTGTAGACTTTTTGATGATGACCATTCTGAGAGGTGTGAGGTGATACCCCATTGTAGTTTTTTTAAATTTAATACACCTAATTAGTTTTTTAAAAATATTTATTTATTTATTTGGTTGTGCTGGGCCTTAGTTGCAGCAGGCAGGATCCTTAGTTGCGGCTCACTGGCTCCTTAGTTGCAGCTCACCGGCTCCTTAGTTGTGGCATGCCAACTCTTAGTTGCGTCATGAATGTGGGATCTAGTTCCCTGACCAGGGATCAAACCCGTGCCCCCTGCATTGGGAGCACAGAGTCTTAACCACTGCACCACCAGGGAAGTCCCCCCATTGTAGTTTTGATTTGCATTTCTCTAATAATTAGTGATGTTGAGCATCTTTTCATATGCCTGTTAGCCATCTGTATGTCTTCTTTGTTCCAAAGTCTATTTAGGTCTTCTGTCCATTTTTTTGATTAGGTTGTTTGGTTTTTCAATATTGAGTTGTGTGAGCTGTTTTTATATTTTGAATATTAACCCCTTGTTGGTCACATCATTTGCAAATATTTTCTTCTGTTCCTTAGGTTGTCTTTTTGTTTTGTTGATGGTTTCCTTTGCTGTGCAAAAGCTTTTAATTTTGATCAGGTCCCATTTGTTTATTTCTGCTCTTATTTCTTTTGCCTTTGGAGGCTGATCTAAGAAAATATTGGTGTGATTCATGTCAGAGAACATTTTGCCTATGTTCTCTTCTAGGAGTTTTATTGTGTCATGTCTTATATTTAGGTCTTTAAACCATTTTGAGTTTTTGTATGTGGTGTGAGGGAGTGTTCTAATTTCATTGATTTTAGATATAGCTGTCCAGCTTTCCCAACACCACTTGCTGAAGAGACTGTCTTCTCTCCATTGTATATTCTTGCCTCCTTTGTCATAGATTAATTGACCATAAGTGCATGGGTTTATTTCTGGATTCTCTATTCTGTTCCATTGATCTATATGTCTGTTTTTGTGCCGATACCACACACACTTGATTGCTGTAGCTTTGTAGTATAGTCTGAAGTCTGGAAGGGTTATGCCTCCAACTTTGTTCTTTTTTCTCAGGATTGCTTTGGCAATTCTGTGTCTCTTGTGGTTCCATGTAAATTTTAGGATTATTTGTTCTAGTTCCGTGAAAAATGTCATGGGTATTTTGATAGGGATTGCATTAAATCTGTAAATTGCTTTGGGTAGTATGGCCATTTTGACAATATTAATTCTTCCAATCCAAGATCATGGGTTATCTTTCCTTTTCTTTGAATCATCTTCAGTTTCCTTTATCAGTGTGTTATAGTTTTCAGCATATAGGTCTTTCACCTCATTAGTTAAATTTATTCCTAGATACTGGCCTGTAATTTTCATTTTGTGTAGTGTTTTTGTCTTGGTTTTGGTATCAGGGTAATACTGCTGAGTACTCCTGCCTACGGCCAGTCCACCAGAGACTCAGCACCCAGCTGCTGTGTGTTTCTTTGGGCCTCCTGGTGTGTGCACTGACAAAGTCTGCATCCAAACCCACCCCTGCTGTGCACATGTTGACAGTGGGCTCAGTGGCTGGACCCACCCCCACTGTGTGCCTGTTCACAGTGGGCTCTGTGGCTGGACCAGCCCCCTCATATCTGCGCACTGACAGTGGGCTCCATGGTTTGTCCCAGACCATACCCTGGGCCCTCCAGGCTGTCTCCGCACAACTAGCTCGAGTCCTCTCCCACGGCCTGTCTGCCTGACAGGCTTAGCTACTGCATGTATTTGTGCCCCCACCCCTTGCCCACTTTGGATTGGAAAGTGCCATGAGGTGGCAGCTGCCAGTGCTGGTCTCTCTCCACCCTGATTATTAGCAAGCCAGCATGGATGTACTCCTCACAAGTTGAGCCTAGGCTTCTCCAGACTTTCTGTCTGTCCCAGTGGATTTCCCAGCAGGCAAGGGGCTCCCAGAGTGAAGGTCTGCCTGTATGGACCTTCTCTCCTTTACAGATCCCTCCCAGGGGCTCTGCTTCTGCCCTAATGCCTTTTTTTCCCCCATCCTACCTGGTGGAGATCTTTCTTGCAGCTTTGAATGTATAGGAGATCTTCTGCCAGTTTTCAGTTGGTTTTCTTTTAGAATTGTTCCATAAGTAGATGTATTTTTGATATGTTTGTGGGGGGAAGTGAGCTCCTCATTCCCCTGCTCTGCCATCTTGATCCCTCTCCTTAATTTCTTATTTTTGATATTTAGATTTAAATTTTTTTTTCATAATATATATACATGTAGTTTTGATAAACACTTATAGTTAAATATTAGTGATTTTCCATGGTGATTTCTTAGTGCTAAATCTCACAGTTAAAATTTATGTGTCAAAGAGAATGGGCATTATTAAGCTTTTCATTCAGTTTTTCAAATTATTTCTTAGGAAGAGTTACTAATTTACATTCTTACTGATAGTGTATGAAAGTACCCATTTTTCTACACACTTATCTACAGTGGATATTACTGTTTAAAAAAAGGGGATATGAATTTAAGATAATAAAATAGTATTTTTAAAATTCATATTTCTTTTATTACTAATATATTGGTGTGTGTATTTGTGTGTGTGTGAATTGCCTATTTATACAAGTGAGGAAGGCTATCTTGTGTAAGGAGCCTGATTTCATGGAATGAATCTATACATAGGGCCTGTTTATAGAAGAGGGTGGAAAAGAGTAGTGGATGGATCTATGTGGGCAAAGGGAAGATACCTAGTATAATATTAAAAAGTGTTCATCAGAAGTTTAAATAGTTGCACAGGATGTGATTTCTTATAGTGTAGATATTGATAATTTAAAAAAAAATTGTTGTATCCCTCTTCTAAATGTTTTCAATCAAATCTAAATACCATAGTGATTTGATTACTACTGTCACCATTTGTTTTTTATTTCATTTTTTAAATTATTTTTTAAATTAATTTTTATTGGAATATAGTTATTTACAATGTTGTGTTAGTTTCTGCTGTACAGCAAAGTGCATCAGTTATATATACACATATATCCACTCTTTTTATTTTATTATTATTATTATTATTACTATTTTTGGCTCTGCTGCATGCGGGATCCTAGTTCCCTGACCAAGGATCAAACCTGTGCCCCCTGCAGTGGAAGCATGGAGTCTTAACCACTGGACCACCAGAGAAGCCCCTATCCACTCTTTTTTAGATTCTATTCCCATATAGTTTATTACAGAGTATTGAGTAGAGTTCCCTGTGCTATACAACAGGTTCTTATTAGTTATCTATTTTTTGAATTAACTAATTAATTTTTGGCTGCATTGGGTCTTCATTGCTACATGCGGGCTTCCTCTAGTTGCAGTGAGTGGGGGCTACTCTTTGTTGTGGTCTGCGGGCTTCTCATTGCGGTGGCTTCTCTTGTTGTGGAGCATGGGTTCTAGGTGAGCGGGCTTCAGTAGTTGTGGCACATGGGCTCAGTGGTTGTGGCTCACGGGCTCTAGAGCTTAGGCTTAGTAGTTGTGGTGCACGGGCTTAGTTGCTCTGCAGCTTGTGGGATCTTCCTGGACCAGGAATAGAACCCGTGTCCCCTGCATTGGCAGGTGGATTCTTAACCACTGCGCCATCAGGGAAGTCCCTACTTATCTATTTTATATATAGTAGTGTGTATAGTATATGTCAATCCCAATCTCCCAATTTAGACCCCCTTCCCCCCTTGGTAACCATAAGCTTCTTTTCTATATGTGTGACTCTACTTCTGTTTTGTAAATAGGTTCATTTGTACCATTTTTTTAGATTCCACATATAAGTGATATCATATGATATTTGTCTTTGTCTGACTTACTTCACTCAGTATGACAATCTCTTGGTCCATCCATGTTGCTGCAAATGGCATCATTTTGTTCTTTTTTATGGCTGAGTAATATTCCATCGTATACATGTGCCACATCTTCTTTATCCATTCCTCTGTCGATGGACGTCTAGGTTGCTTCCACGTCCTGGCTATTGTAAATAGAGCTGCAGTGAACATTGGGGTACATGTATCTTTTCGAATTATGGTTTTCTCTGGATATATGCCCAGGAGTGGGATTGCTGGATTGTATGATAGCTCTATTTTTAGTTTTTTAAGAAAGCTCCATACTGTTCTCCATAGTGGCTGTACCAATTTACATTCCCACCAACAGTGTAGGAGGGTTCTCTTTTCTCCACACCCTCTCCAGCATTTATTATTTGTAGATTTTTTGATGATGGCCATTCTGACTGGTGTGAGGTGATGCATCACTGTAGTTTTGATTTGCATTTCTCTAGTAATTAGTGATGTTGAGCAGCTTTTCATGTGCCTCTTGGCCATCTGTATGTCTTCTTTGGTGAAATGTCTATTTAGATCTTCCACCCATTTTTTGATTGGGTTGCTGATCATCTATTATAATTCTGTGGTAAAATATATGAGTTTAATTTTTTTCTCTATAAAGTTCTTTTGAAGTTTTTCTACTGGAATGAGCTATCATTACAAATTTTTAGAGCACAGCTGATCAAAACAACTTAAGAATATCAATGTTTTGACAGATAATTAAAAAATAAAATGCTATTTGAAATACATCTCTTAATGAAATGATAGTGGACTGTTTTTCAATTCGTGTTTTTCAGTTTGTAGATGAATTTTATTTCTTACAAGAATAAGACAGGTTTTATCTAATTTTTCTAATTTAAAACTTTTTTGGAGTATGTAAGCATAGAGGAATTCATTCTCATACACAATTATATGTGAATGGGAAAAATTTTGTTATAGAAGTGTTTCTTAATCCTTTGAACTTCTTTTGAGTTATATGCCACAAATCAGATAATTTATCATCAAAAATTATTTTTAATGATGTCAGCTGACAGTTCAATTAGATTCCCCTTCAATTTTGTTAAAAACAAAGAATTAGAAATTACCTAACTTGCAGTAGGATAATACTCAGCCATTAGTAATTCATTTGATCAACTGAATTCATTAACATAATTTCACATTATCTTTTTGTTTGGCACACCACAGGCTTTTCCATCCTGTGGCAATGTACTATAGTAAAATCAGTGATGGCTGAGAGGTATGCTTTTTTTTTTTTTCCTGAAGTGGGAGAAGGGAGTTGTGAATGAGGAGCTAGAGAAAGAGAATCTGCAGATTGCAGGTGTGGTCTCAGACAGATAACTATTAGCAGATAATTCGTATGGAAGTTGAAAGTCTGAAATTGATTATCTTAAAAATCTCCATTTTCCCACAAACCCATTGGAAAGTTTTTCATGTACCTCTAGATGTATATGTACCATTTTATGACCTTTGATTTCAAACATGATATACCATTGCTTCATCTCCATTAGTCTTCTTTCCGTGAATAAAATTATAAAGTCCTTAATGGCATAGATTGTATGTTTATATCTTCTTTCCGCCTGGTGTGATTCTGGGCATGCAATAGGAGCTCAGTAAGTATTGCATTAATCTGAATAAGTGCTTGAGGCTATTCTTTCTATAAAATGAGAACTGAGCTAAAATATAAGCATAGTGGAAGAGAAAGTGGAGGCAGTTCCAGGAGACAACAGGTTTGCAGAAATAGGAGGACAACAAAAGCAGCAAATGAACAATAGAATACAATCAACCAGAGGCATTTTCTGGATCAGAATCATGGTTAAACATCTCCTATTTTCACAGGAAAATCAGTAGTAATTTTAGATTCCTGTTGTTTTTTTTCAGTGGTCTTGGTGATTTTTGAGCCAACTTCTGCCCATCTGAATGCCACTCATGCTTCAGGACCCAGTGCCCATGTTTCACTTTTTCCTTAAATCATTCCTGACTTCTTTGTTTTCTTCGATTTCTCTGAACCACTATTTATATCCTGTATCATATAATTTAGAACTTAATTATATATTATACTGTATAGTTTGAAGTTGGATCCTAAATTTGCCTAGTTTCCTCCATTAGTTTGAAGTCAGGGATTAAATTTTATATTGTACTGTAAATACTTTGTAAATATTTGAAGTTTGAAAGTCCTCCTAAAGTGTAGTGTAGCAATGACTTTGAATGTCAGAAAAATTTGAGGTGCTTAGAAATGCTGGTCCTAAACTATAAATAACTTGGTTGAGAATCAGATAAACACCTCCCCCTACTTTTGTATTATCTGTGAGGCTCTTCAGAAATTGTTCATTTTATTACAAATTAAATAGAGAATGTTTTATTGTTTATGATAAGAGGCATCGACAGTACCCTTGGTTACACAGTCATTTAGCAACTGTGCAATTACCAAACACAGACCTAAGTCTGCTGCAGATTTTGGTCATTGTAGCTGAAGATCCATGAGGGTGTGTGTACTATTAAACTTGCAGTGTTATAAAGACTTCTATCTTAATGTAAGAGCTAATAACCTTGAAACCATTTCCTGCCATTGTTTCCCCTAATATAATCATTTCTATTTATTAACAAGGAAACATTTTCGCACATTGTATCTTCTTCCTTGTAACTGAGACATCCCATGGAGTTACAGCCAGGCAGGGAAATGAGCAAACTTTGAAGTAATTAAGAGTATCCTGAAGTGTAAGTTTCTGCATAAGCATTTTGTGATAACCATTTTCTCTCTTCTATTAGATCAGTGTTTCTCAATATATTAGGTTTGAATTTTTAAAGTTAGTGGATTTTCTTTAACTTTTATTTTATGGTAATATTTTATGGTAACATTGAGGTTAATCAAAGATAAAACAAACATAAAATAAGGACAGTGGCTCTGAAAGGAATGACAGTAAGAATTGATTTACTTATGACCCTACCCTTGAATATTATTGCTCTGGTTTGTAGACTTCGTGAGATAATCTGTCTCCCAAATATCTAGCATTGTCTGGCACAAAAGAGACATTGGACAAATGTTTTTGAGTGATTGAATTACAAGTACGATGACTGTGCATTACTGCAGTTCATTCTATAACTTGATAATAGAACATATGAAGCTATTAATAATGATATTTTAGGACTATGTTTGAAATGATATAATGCTTCTGACATACTATTGAGTGAACAAAGAAAATTTAAAAACATCAGTGAAATTTTGTGTACATATATCTGTATACATATATGTATCTGTGGGTTTATATGGTTCCAATTATCAGGCCACAGCTTTAGATGTGTTAAACTAGTTGTATTCTCCTGTGACTAAATCCAAGTCACATACCAAAATTGAAATTGGATGTCCCCTGGATCTTCTTAGCTACCATTGTCTTTTTATTCCTTGAAGAAACCTTGCTCTTTGGTAGATTAGTAAACTTTCATATCCTGAGAAGAAATGTATCCTTTGCAAAATTCCTGAGAATTCCTCAGTCATATGTTCTCATGGTCACTCCTGCACGAACTTTCTGCTTCCACTGAACTTTGTCTTTCTCATATCTCACCTACAATTGATGTCCTGTGTTCTCAGTGCTGGGCTCACCTAAATGTCAAACTTAAGTTTGTAAATTTTATTTTCCCGGGATGTGTGCATAGAAACACACACACACACACACACACACAAGTTATTTGTATGAGTTGTAGACTTTTAAAAAGGTTTCACTTAATGAGCAGGAAGTTTTCTTTGCAACAGTGCTAATAACTTAGATTTGAATATGATGGATCATGCTTCCTAAAAGTCCATGCCACTCCACCAATTATATATCTCACCTTGTACATTTTTCCTCAGGCACAATCCTTCTGTCTTCTTGACTACTCCCTCACTCTCTTCACATCCCCATGGTCCTCTATCTAAGAAAAACAAAAGTAACCCAATTCCCTTTACCTGATTATGCAGAACAGTATATAGTTCTGTTTACTGGCTAGTGGGTATCTCTTTGTATTCAAAGACTCATTAATGTGCTCTGCTAAAAGAGACATTCACTAGGGGTCTTACCTGCCTCAGAACTGGTGAGGCTTTGAAATTATCTTGCCTTACTCTTTTCCTTATCAATCTCCAAAAGTGGGGGAGTGTCACAGAACCTCAAAGATGGGAATTAGGCAGAAATGGCTATATTAAATTTCAGTTTAAAACACGATTTTAAAACAGTAAATACAGATGGCTAATTTTTTTCATTTCTTGTCAGTGTTTCTGACTTTCCTTCCCAGAAAGGAGCTTTAATTTTGTTTTCATGATACCTTGCTCTCACTCCCATGTTTCACTTACAATTACTGTTGTTTTTATTATTAATGCAAGGCAGAAAGTAAAAGGGTAAATGGGTGACGATATCTTCTTATCTGTTGAACCTTTCTCAGAAACATATGGCTTGAGTGTACTTTCTCTGTTTTATGAATACGGATACATTTTAAAAAAAAACTTGAATTATGATATAGGATGATATTGGTATGGTATGATCGGATGCCATTTTCAAATCCATTACCCATCAAAGTTCTCATTTGTTTAAATCATGACATAGTATAAGAGCAGACATAGTTGCTTGCATACTTTCTCTCTTCAATATTAAGAAGTTAATTCAAGCTCCACGTAATTCCCTCAGGCTGACTTTTAGTTGTTAGCAGTAGGAATCCTACACACTTAAAGGCTTTCTCTTTAGCTACTGAAGACTTGAGAATTATGTTTACCTTGCTCACAGCTCTGACTTCCTCTAACCAAACTTTAGAGTCCGTTCTTGATAGGACTGGTGTTGGCTCTCTCTCTCACTGTTGTTAGAACACTATCACAATATAATCTGCTATCCTCTATTTTAGTGGTAAAATGTGTCCAGAAGAAAAGCGATAGAATAAGGTATGTGGATTTATTTGCTACTAGCTATCTCTTAAAAGAGTTAAGCAACCTCTGTCGACTTCCTAAAATGTCTCCCTTTGCTTCCTTGAGACTTTATATTCTTGATTCATCTTCTTTTTCTCCCATTCCTCTGTTTTATATTCCTTACTGATACTTTGCTTTCCAGTTTCTCATGGGTAACTGTATGTTCAGCCCTTTGTTTTGATTTTCTCAAAAAGCTCACCCTCTCGTAACTTCAAATATCATTTCTATGTAAATGGTTTCTAAATTCATTATCTTGGCCCCTACCAATATGTCTTCTCTATCTTATTTCCAAGTTCTGTTTTTCTATTTATCATTCTTCCAATCTCCATCTGAAACTATTGAAGATAATGCAGATTTTGAAATGATATTTATAGTGCATGATTCTGCCTACTCCTTATTGTCTATTTTGCTGCTACCTTTCTAATTGAGGACCAATCTTGATTGTTATAAAAACCTTCTAATTGGTTTTTCAGTGTCCTGTCTCTCCAGTAATCTAGCAAACCCCTAATTCTCTTAAGACACAACTCTGCTTATACATCTAGGCTTTTTCTTCCTTGGGAATCATACCTGCGAAGTGGATAGGAGCCACAAGGTGAATTGGGATGCTTGGCTACGGCTCTCTCTATACCAGCTGGCTAGGTCTTCTCTTTTTGTGAGTAACTGAGGATAAACACTGGTGTATTTTTCTACTTGACCTTAATTTTTTCATAAAATGGACTCTTAAGATAATAAACATGAATATTAAAAGTTTTAAAGAAACACATATTTTGACACAAATTTAAGTATCTTACTCTATAAGTTTCAACTATTTTTCTCTGTAATTACTGCTCAATCCAAAATTGGCTTATCTCTCCAGTCTAAGTAGAAAAAAGATCCATTAATAATTTTGGACATTTTGACAGGGTCAAAAATGTTTCACAGGTGTAAATTTATATTTATTATTCTTATACTACTAAGCTTTATGCACGTTGATGGGGTGACTTTTGAGAAGCCCCTAACTTCCTCATATAATTTTTCTGAGAGATGATGTATTTAATCAAGATAATTTACACTAGTGGCTATAGTAAACCAACTTCAGTGGTTTAACACAATAAAGGTTTATTTCTCATTCATAAAGAGTCCAATGTGGAAATTCTGGTGTGGGTGGCTCTCTTTGGTGGCTCTCCATCAATGATGACTCAGTGTCTTAGTTTGGGCTGCTATAACAGATTAACATAGACTGGGTGACTTATAAACAACAGAAATTTATTTCTCACACTTCTGGAAACTGGAAATCTGTTCTAAAGTGCCAGCATGGCTGGGTTCTGTTGGGGACCCTCTTTCAGATTGCAGATGACTTCTTTCCTTATACCCTCACATGGTGGAGAGAGCAAGAGACCTTCTTGAGGTGTCTTTTATAAGGGTACTAATCATATTTGTAAGGGCTCCATCTTCATGACCTAATCACCTCCCAAGACCCCACCTCCAAATACTAACACCTTGGGGTTTAGGATTTCAGCCTATGAATTTGGTTGGGTTGGGGGTGCACAAATATTCAGTCCATAACACTGAAGCACTGTGATTCTTTCAATCTAGTGGCTCAGCATTCATTAGGGCTTTGGTGTGAGTCTGGATTCTCTACGTCTGTTCATCAATGAGCAGGATGAAAGAACATGAAGGATCACGTAGGACATTTCAACAAGCACATTTTGGGAGTGTCATATATTATTTTAGCCTACCTTTTATTGGCTAGAACTAGTTAACCGGCTCCACTTAAGTGTAAACGGACAGGAAAATATAGTTCGTGTGCCCAGGAAGAAGAAATGGGTTTGGTTGAATATTTAGCCATGCTCTGCCACAGATGATGTTAATTTATCTTCGGAACAGTAACAATTAACACTTTGATTGCTGACTCATTTGTTCAATTGCTTACTCTTTATAGCAAGGAAAGTTTTTTTTTTTGTTTGCTTCCATCTGTATACACAGACCCCATCTGGTAGTGGTGTTGCTGGTAATAGTAGAAAAGATTGGGGAGGTAATGGTAAGTGCTGGGTAAGTTAATCACAAAGTAAATATGAGCTACTGATAAAATATGGCTGCTGTAAAACATTTTTTGATGTTAGTAAGAATAGTTTGAGCACACATTCACTGTGTGTATGTGTGTCAATTATTAAAGTTTATTTTTTCTTACGATATAATTCAGATAGCATAAAATTCACCCTTTTAAACTCTATAATTCAATGTTTTTTTTAACATAATCACAAAGGTATGTAACCATTTCTATTCCCTAATGCCAGAACATTTTCATCATCCCCAAAATGAAACTTTGTACCATATAGCAGTCTCCCCTATTGTACTCTCCCCCAGCTCCTGGCAAGATTTAGCTGAATCTGTAGATTAGTTTGGGAGTATTGCTGTCTTATCATTGTCAATCTTCCAATCTATTAATACTGGATGTCTTCCCACTTGTTTTTCTTTAATTTCTTTCAATCATGCTTTATAGTTTTCAATATACTAGTCTTACACTTCTTTTGTTAATTTTTCATAAGTATTTTATTCTTTTTGATGCTATTGTAAATGGAAATTTTTTCCTTAATTTTCTTTTCAGATTTATTACTAGTATATAGAAATGGAGTTGTATATTGCTCTTATGCCCTGAAACTTTGCTGAAAATCATTTAATATTAGTTCTAATTGTTTCATTGTGGATCCCCTAGAATTTTCCCTTTATAGGATCATATCATTTGAAATACAGTTTTATTTCTTCCTTTCCAATTTGGATGCCTATTATTTCTTCTTATTTCTTTCCTTATATTTCTTGCCTAATTTCCCTGGCAATTAGGACCTCCAGTACAATGTTGAATAGAATCAGCAAGAACAGGCATCTTTGTCTTGTTCCTGGTACTGGGGGTGGTGGGGAGGAACTTTCAATCTTATTACCATTAAGTATGATAATAGCTGTGTTTTTTTCGTAGATGCCGTTTATCAGGTTGAGAAAATTCACTTCTATACTTAAGTTTGTTGAGTGTTTTAATCTTTTTTTTTAACATATTTATTGGAGTATAATTGCTTTACAATTGTGTGTTAGTTTCTGCTTTATAACAAAGTGAATCAGCTATACATATACATATATCACCATATCTCCTCCCTCTTGCGTCTCCCTCCCACCCTCCCTATCCTACCCCTCTAGGTGGTCACAGAGCACCGAGCTGATCTCCCTGTGCTATGTGGCTGCTTCTCACTAGCTATCTATTTTACATTTGGTAGTGTATATATGTCCATGCCACTCTCTCACTTAGTCCCAGCTTACACTTCCCCCTCCCCATATCCTCAAGTCCATTCTCTAGTAGGTCTGCGTCTTCAGTCCCATCTTGCCCCTAGGTTCCTCATAACCTTTTTTTTTTTTTTTTACATTCCATATATATGTGTTAGCATATGGTGTTTGTTTTTCTCTTTCTGACTTACTTCACTCTGTATGACAGACTCTAGGTCCATCCACCACACTACAAATGACTCAATTTCGTTTCTTTTTATGTCTGAGTAATATTCCATTGTATATATGTGCCACATCTTCTTTATCCATTCATCTGTCGATGGACACTTAGGTTGCTTCCATGTCCTGGCTGTTGTAAATAGAACTGCAGTGAACATTGTGGTACATGACTCTTTTTGAATTACGGTTTTCTCAGGGTATATGCCCAGTAGTGGAATTGTTGGGTCGTATGGTAGTTCTATTTTTAGTTTTTTAAGGAACCTCCATACTGTTCTCCATAGTGGCTGTATCAATTTACATTCCCACCAACAGTGCAAGAGTGTTCCCTTTTCTCCAAACCCTCTCCAGCATTTGTTGTTGGTAGATTTGTTGATGATGGCCATTCTGACCGGTGCGAGATGATATCTCATTGTAGTTTTGATTTGCATTTCTCTAATGATTAATGATGTTGAGCATTCTTTCACGTGTCTGTTGGCAATCTGTATATCTTCTTTGGAGAACTGTCTATTTAGGTTTTCTGCCCATTTTTGGATTGGGTTGTTTGTTTTTTTGTTATTGAGCTGCATGAGCTGCTTGTATGTTTTGGAGATTAATCCTTTGTCAGTTGCTTCATTTGCAAATACTTTCTCCCATTCTGAGGGTTGTCTTTTGGTCTTGTTTAT
The DNA here is from genome assembly GCF_028021215.1 of Eschrichtius robustus. Classification (NCBI taxonomy): domain Eukaryota; kingdom Metazoa; phylum Chordata; class Mammalia; order Artiodactyla; family Eschrichtiidae; genus Eschrichtius; species Eschrichtius robustus. The sequence continues at coordinate 106,989,484 of NC_090845.1, forward strand.
GGTTTCCTTTGCTGTGCAAAAGCTTTTAAGTTTCATTAGGTCCCATTTGTTTATTTGTGTTTTTATTTCCATTTCTCTAGGAGCTGCGTCAGAAAGGATCTTGCTGTGATTTATGTCATAGAGTGTTCTGCCTATGTTTTCCTCTAAGAGTTTGATAGTGTCTGGCCTTACATTTAGGTCTTTAATCCATTTTGAGTTTATTTTTGTGTATGGTGTCAGGGAATGTTCTAATTTCATACTTTTACATGTACCTGTCCAATTTTCCCAACACCACTTATTGAAGAGGGTGTCTTTTCTCCACTGTATATTTTTGCCTCCTTTATCAAAGATAAGGTGACCATATGTGCGTGGGTTTATCTCTGGGCTTTCTATCCTGTTCCATTGATCTATATTTCTGTTTTTGTGCCAGTACCAAACTGTCTTGATTACTGTAGCTTTGTAGTATAGTCTGAAGTCAGGGAGCCTGATTTCTCCAGCTCCGTTTTTCTTTCTCAAGATTGCTTTGGCTATTTGGGGTCTTTTGTGTTTCCATACAAATTGTGAAATTTTTTGTTCTAGTTCTGTGAAAAATGCCAGTGGTAGTTTGATAGGGATTGCATTGAATCTGTACATTGCTTTGGGTAGTAGAGTCATTTTCACAATGTTGATTCTTCCAATCCAAGAACATGGAATATCTCTCCATCTGTTTGTATCATCTTTAATTTCTTTCATCAGTGTCTTATAGTTTTCTACATACAGGTCTTTTGTTTCCTTATGTAGGTTTATTCCTTGGCATTTTATTCTTTTTGTTGCAGTGGTAAATGGGAGTGTTTTCTTTTTTTTTTTTAAATTAATTAATTATTTATTTATTTATTTTTGGCTGTGTTGGGTCTTCGGTTCTGTGCAAGGGCGTTCTCTAGTTGCGGCAAGTGGGGGCCACTCTTCACCGCGGTGCGCGGGCCTCTTACCATCGCGGCCTCTCTTGTTGCGGAGCACAGGCTCCAGACGCGCAGGCTCAGTAATTGTGGCTCACGGGCCCAGCCATTCCGCGGCGTGTGGGATCCCCCCAGACCAGGGTTCGAACCCATGTCCCCTGCATTGGCATGCAGACTCTCAACCACTGCCCCACCAGGGAAGCCTGGGAGTGTTTTCTTAATTTCACTTTCAGATTTTTCATCAGTAGTGTATAGGAATGCAAGAGATCTCTGTGCATCAGTTTCATATCCTGCTACTTTACCAAATTCATTGATTAGCTCTAGTAGTTTTCTGGTAGCATCTTTAGGATTCTCTATGTATAGAATCATGTCATCCGCAAACAGTGACAGCTTTACTTCTTCTTTTCCAATTTGGATTCCTTTTATTTCTTTTTCTTCTCTGATTGCTGTGGCTAAAACTCCCAAAACTATGTTGAATCATAGTGTTGAGAGTGGGCAACCTTGTCTTGTTCCTGATCTTAGTGGAAATGGTTTCAGTTTTTCACCATTGAGGACGATGTTGGCTGTGGGTTTGTCATATATGGCATTTATTATGTTGAGGAAAGTTCCCTCTATGCCTACTTTCTGCAGGGCTTTTATCATAAATGGGTGTTGAATTTTGTCGCAAGTTTTCTCTGCATCTATTGAGATGATCATATGGTTTTTCTCCTTCAATTTGTTAATATGGTGTATCACGTTGATTGATTTGCGTATATTGAAGAATCCTTGCATTCCTGGAATAAACCCCACTTGATCATGGTGTATGATCCTTTTAATGTGCTGTTGGATTCTGTTTGCTAGTATTTTGTTGAGGATTTTTGCATCTATGTTCATCAGTGATATTGGCCTGTTGTTTCCTTTCTTTGTGACATCTTTTTCTGGTTTTGGTATCCGGGTGATGGTGGCCTTGTAGAATGAGTTGGGGTGTGTTCCTCCCTCTGCAATATTTTGGAAGAGTTTGAGAAGGATAGGTGTTAGCTCTTCTCTAAATATTTGATAGAATTCGCCTGTGAAGCCATCTGGTCCTGGGCTTTTGTTTGTTGGAAGATTTTTAATCACAGTTTCAATTTCAGTGCTTGTGATCGGTCTGTTCATATTTTCTGTTTCTTCCTGGTTTAGTCTAGGCAGGTTGTGCATTTCTAAGAATTTGTCCATTTCTTCCAGGTTGTCCATTTTATTGGCATATAGTTGCTTGTAGTAATCTCTCATGATCCTGTGTATTTCTGCAGTGTCAATTGTTACTTCTCCTTTTTCATTTCTAATTCTATTGATTTGAGTCTTCTCCCTTTTTTTCTTCGTGTGTCTGGCTAATGGTTTATCAATTTTATTTATCTTCTCAAAGAACCAGCTTTTAGTTTTACTGATCTTTGCTATTGTTTCCTTCATTTCTTTTGCATTTATTTCTGATCTGATCTTTATGATTTCTTTCCTTCTGCTAACTTTGGGGGTTTTTTGTTCTTCTTTCTCTAATTGTTTTAGGTGTAAGTTATGTTGTTCATTTGAGATGTTTCTTGTTTCTTAAGGTAGGATTGTATTGCTATAAACTTCCCTCTTAGAACTGCTTTTGCTGCATCCCATAGGTTTTGGGTCGTCGTGTTTTCATTGTCATTTGTTTCTAGGTATTTTTTGATTTCCTCTTTGATTTCTTCAGTGATCTCTTGGTTATTAAGTTGTGGATTGTTTATCCTCCATGTGTGAGTGTTTTTATCTTGAAATGATATTCAATTTTGTCCATTGCTTTTTATGCATTTGTTGAGATATGTGTATTTTGTCCTTTATTGTATTAATATGATGTATTACGTTGATTGATTTTGCATCGTGATGCACAACCTTGCCCTCCTTCAATAAATCCCAGTTGGTCCTTTTGCTGTGCTGGTGGATTTGGTTTGCTAATATTTTGTTGAAGATTTTTGCACCTTTATATAAGGAATATTAATAGGTTTTTCCTTGTCTAGTGTTGGTATTAGGGTAACAGTCACCTCATGGGGTGGATTGGGACGTATTTCTTCCTCTTTTATATTTTGGAAGAGATTGTGAAGAATTGATTTGAATTATTCCTTAAACATTTCCTAGAATTCACCAGTGAAGTCATCTGATCTTGGGGTTTTCTTTGTGGGAAGCTTTTTGGTTATTGATTCAATCTTTTTACTTGTTTATAAATATATAATTACATATATAAAGATATATTTCTTTTTGAGTAAGTTTCAGTAGTTTGTGTCTTTGGGGGAACTTGTAAATTTCATCCAGGTTATGTAATTTATTGGCATATAGTTGCTCTTGGTACTCCCTTGTAATCCTTTTTAGTCCTGTAAGGTAGGTACTAATGTCCTCTATTTCATTTCTGACTTTAGTAATTTGAGTCTTCTACAGTTTTTCTTGTTCAGTTTAGCCAAATGTTTGTCAATATTGTTAATTTTTTTTAAAAGAACTGACTTTTCTATTATTTGTTTCATTTATACCTACTCTAACTTTCATTATTTCTTTCTTCCTGCTAGCTTTGAGTTTAGTATGCTCTTATTTTTCCAGTTTCTTAAGTTGGAAGGTTAAGTTATTTACTTGAGTTTTTTTTTTTAATGTAGATGACTACGTTCTTCTCAAGCATACATGGAACAATTTCAGAGATAAACCTTTGCTAGATCATAAAAAAATATATACACTTCTGTTGTGAAATGGAGTGTTCCAAAGATATCTCTTGGATCTAGTTGGTTTATAGTGTTGTTCAAGTCTTCTATTTCCTTCATGACCTTCTGCTTAGTTGTTCAATCCATTATTAAAGTGTGGTGTTGAAGTCTCCAACTATTATTGTTGATTTGTATATTTCTGTTCTGTCAGTTTTTACATCATGTATTTTGGAACCCTCTTGTTAGGTGCACGTTGGCTTGCAATTGTTATATATTCTTTATAAATTGATCCTTTTATCATTATGAAATGTCTTTCTTTGTCTCTTGTAAAGGTTTTGGTCTTAAAGTCTGTTTTGTTTTGTATTACTGTAGCTACTCCAGCCTACCTTTGGTTACTGTTTGCATGCTATATCTTTTTCTCTACTTTTACATTTCACCTTCTTCTGACTTGGAATCTAAAGTCTACCTGTTCTTAAGCTCATGTAGTTGAATTATATTTTATATCCATTCTGTCAATCTCTGTCCTTTTCTTGGAGTCTTTAGTCCATTTAGATTTAATGTAATTACTGATAAGGTAGGAAATTTATCTCCCAGTTTCTTCCTTGTTTTCTACATGTCTTATATCTTTTTTTTTGTTCATTTATTAATGCCTTGTTGCCTTCTTTGAGTTAAATAGGTATTTTTTAGTACACCATTTTAATTTGTGTTAGTCAAGATTCTTCAGAGATTTATTATAAGGACTTGACTCACACAGTTATGGAAGTTGGTAAGTCCTAAGATCTTAATCAGCAAGCTGGAGACCAAGGAGAGCTGATGGTGGAGTTTGGTCCAAAGGCTAGCAGGCTTGAGACATAGGAAGAGCTGATATTTCAGTTTGAATCCAAAAGCCATCAGGTAGGAAGAATTCTCTTTTACTCTGGGCGAGGTCAGCCTTTTTGTTTTATTCAGGCCTTCAACTGATTGGATGAGGCCCACTCACATTAGGCAGGGCATTCTGCTTTACCTCGTCTAATGATTTAAATGTTAATCTCATTTCAAAACACCCTCACACACTGAAACACTGAGAATAATGTTTGAACAAATATCTGGGTACCTGTGGCCCAATGAAATTGACATAAAGTTAGCCATCATATAATTTTTATCATTTTTTTGCTATATTTTTGAGTTATTTTCTTAGCGGTTTTTCTAGGGGTTACAATTAACATACTAATTTATAACAATTTAGTTCATATTAATGATGCAATTTTAATTGCATACAAAGCTTTGGTCTTATATAGCTCCATTTTATTCTCCCTCCTTTGTGATGTCATAAATTTATCATCATATAAATTGCTAGTCTATACCTTATATGCTCATCAACACAAATATATAGTTATAATTATTGCATTATACAATTGCCTTTTAAATTAATAGAAGATAATAGTTATAAGCCAGAAAATACATTTATACTATCTTTTAGATTTACTTATGTAGTTAACTTTACCAGTGCTCTTAATTCTTTATGATTCAAGGCAGTGTCTAGCATCTATTAATTTCAATTTGATGGACTCCTTTTAGTATATCTTGTAGGTTAAGTCTCTTAGTGACAAAGTCTCTTAGCTTTTACCTGAGAATGTCTTATTTCCCCTTCATTTTTGAAGAGTAGTTTTGCTACATATAGATTCTGGATTTACAATCTTTTTCTTTAACACTTTGAAACTTTTGTACCACTCCATACTGGCCTGCACAGTTTCTGATGAGAAATTGGCTGTTAGTCTTACTGAGGATCCCTTGTACATGATGAGTCACTCCTCCTCTCTTGTGGCTTTCAAAATTCCCTATTCATCTTTCAACAGTTTGATTATAATATGTCTCTGAGGATCTCTTTGATTTCATCCTACTTGGAGTTTGAGCATCTTAGATGAGTAAATTTATGTATTTTTTTAAATTCAGAAAGATTTCAACCATTGTTTCTCCAAATATACTTTCTGCTCCATTTTGTCTTATCCTGGGACTCCCATTTTTGCCTGTGTTGGTATGCTTGTTGGTGTCACACACAGCTCTTAGGCTCTTCAATTTTCTTAAGTTTTTTTTTTCTCTCTTCCTAAGATTCAACAGTCTCAGTTGACTCATCATCAAGTTCATTGATTCTTTCTTCTGCTTGTTCAATTCTGCTGTCAAGCCCCTCTAGTGATTTTTCAGTTCAGGTATTGTTCTTTTCAACTGTAGAATTTCCTTTGAGTCTTTTAAAATTAGTTGTGTATATTTTTTTGATATTATGTTTGGTGAGACAGTATTTTCATACTTTCCTTTAGTTCTTTGGGCATTGTTTCTAAGAGTTCTTTGATCACATTAAAAATAGCTGATTTTAATGTCTTTGTCTAGTACGTCTTCCTCAGGGACAGTTTCTGTTAGTTTTTAAAATCCTATCTACAGGCCATCTTTTCTTGTTCTTTTGCATTCTTCTTAATTTTTTTTGTTGAAAACTGAACATTTTAAAATAATGTATTTTGGTAACTCTAGACATCAAATTCTTTCCCCTCTCCGGGGTTTGTTGTTATTGTTGCTTGTTGTTGTTGCTAGTTTACAGACTTTTCTGAACTAATTCAGTAATGTATTAATTCTTTGTCTTGTGTGGCCACTGAAGTCTCAGCTCAGTTAGCTTTGTTGTCAACTAATATTGAATAGTGATTTCCTTGGATATATGCAAATGGTAGGTCTCCTTTTCTTTTCTGAGGAGCTCTGAATTGATAAGGCATGTCTTAAACCATTAGCCAGGTAGTCTATTTCATTGCCTCAGTGTTTACTTCCTGCTTGTGCAGAGCGTTAAGTTTAGCCAGTAGTGAGAACTTACAGACTTCTCATGTCTTTCTTGAACAGAGTACCACACAGGCACATGGCCTTTTAGAATCCCAAGAAAAAGCCCCCTATGAACATCTCATTCCCTAGCTTTCTTTTTAAGCGTTTTGGTTAGCCTATTGTTTACACCAGTTCTTATCCTCTCGGCAGCCGTGATATTAACCCATTGCTACTGAATATTTCTGACAAATGTTTGCAAGGGAAAATTTCTTCTCACTGGGCAAGCTCTGATTCAGTTCAAAGAAAGAGAGGTGTTGTGAATGAGGTATTCCAGGAAACCACCAGACTGGTGAAATAATGATAATTCTCTGGAAATGTGACTTTGAAAGAGTTCCAACCCTGTTCTCATTCCATTGGTTACCAAGCCACTGGTTTTCACAGTCATTGCAGGTTATTTATTTTCAAGGATAACACCCAGCTTGGGAAAGGGGAAATGGGAATAGAACAAATTAGAAGCCAAAAATCTTCCTGTTTTTACTGAGATTCAGCTTTTTTCTTGAATAAATTCTCCCCAACTGCTGCAAGACTTTGTTTAATTTCCATAATTCTGAACAAGTTTATTCTGACAATTTTTACCAGGGTTATTTTTATTTTATTAAGGTGAAATTTTTTAGAGGTCCTTATTCTGCTATTCCCACTCTGTCATTTTAAAAAATTTACATATGTATGTAAATTAGAATGTTTTCTTACTTTATCCCAGTGGATCATTTTGTGCATGCACTAGCATGTGGTCACTCTACTTTGAGAATTACAGTTGACCCTTGAACAACACGGGTTTGAATTGCGTGGTTCCACTTACACGTGGATTTTTTTAAATGGTAAATGCTACAATACTACATGATCCATGGTTGATTGAATCTGCAGTTGTGGAATTGTGGATACAGAGGAACTGAGGAGGGCTGTATATGGAGGGCTGACTGTTAAGTTATTTGCAGATCTTTGACTGTGCAGAGGGTCAGTGCCCCTAACCCCTGTGTTGTTCACAGGTCAATTGTACTGTTATATAAGGAAGAACCAAAATGTATAGATGGGATTTACATGGAAGAAACTCTTGTCCTAAATTTCAAATAATTAGAATTGCCTCAAAGGCAGGACAGGTCACTTTGTCAAGTAAGAAGCCTCCTAGATCATCTTTTAAAAGTACCTCAGAGGATATCCTTCATGGCCAATGATGCGGCTGTAAACCAAATGAATTATAAAATCTGTTCCAGTTATGTTCCTCCTAAGAATCTATTACTTCAGCATATTTAATATACTGATAAAATTCCAATTATAAAACCATGCATCTATGTGTGAGTGTATGTGTAAGTGTACAAACAATATCTTTTAGAAAAATTACAAGGTGGACATGTATAGATATTTACACAGTTACACTGTCACACGCACATATACATTTGAGGATTGAGACTAATATTAAAACATGTTATCATAGAAATATGCTACTTGAAATGATAAAATAAACCTAGATTAACTTAATGTCATTTTTTTCCTGTTTGTAACCTTTGTGTTAAGAATGAGCTATCTTGTATTTTAATGATCAACCTTTTCTCAGGGTTATATATTACCCTGTCAATTATTGTAAAAGTTATAGAAATTGCTATAAAACATGTCCAATATTGTGAACACTCAATCACTACAATAAAAATAGAAAATATAATAAAACTAAATGCGATGTTCTGACATTTTTAATAATGAGAATGTGAAATGTTACAACATAATTTCATTTTCTTGGTAATTTAACCCCTGGGTTTCTGCTGTGTTCCCTAGGTTTCGGCTATGTTCCTCATTACTTCTTTGGTGTTTCTATACTTACCCTGTCCAGTGTCTTCCTAGACGAGTTTCATTTGCATCCTTACTTGTGTAGGATGGCTCCTAGACAGATTTGCCTGTTTCATTCAGAGGACAGAACTCAATCACTCTTGTCAATACTAAAGCCAGCTTGTCAACCAGAAACCAATTGGTGTTTTGTAATGGAAAAAGTAAAGAACATTTGCTTCTGCCTCTATAAACTAATTACACTAAAGCCCCAAGTTGGTCCTTTTATGTACAAGGCTACTCTAGCTAGGTTCATGTATTACTCAAAGTATCCTTTGCATTTTTAATATGTTCATGAAACATATATTTTTGTGAAACGTCACTTCAGAATACAACTTGAGTTTTATGGTGGTGTGGCCTCAGGAAGACAAATTTCATAATGGTTTGCTGAGGGCCCCTGAGAATTTTAAGTTCATGCAACTCCTCAGTTTCACGGAACGTATGTTCAAAGAAAAGAATGAATAGCAGAGAGTGTTGCTTACTCCCTTCTGAAAAAGCAATCAATGCCTAGAACTATGAGTGTATTTTACATCTGTTCACTCTGCAAGCCATAGAAAACTAGTTTGGCAGGAAGAAATAGGGTGAAAGTAGAATTAGACCAATTACTCAGATATTAATGGTGCTTGTCATTTCATTTGAGTTCCTCTAGGCACTTTCCAGTGCTTCATAATCCTCCTGGGTAAAAGAGTCTATCACATAAATTAAAAAATCCAAATGGTCAGTAGGCTGAGGTGTGAAAGCATACCTACAAGGTGAGGATTATTTAGTCTGGGAAAATTAAGTCTGAAAAGAGAAAAAAAATGATTTCTGTAAAATCCTGAAAGGAAGAGAATGTGACATTGCTTTTGAAATTGTATATCTCTTTAAATATATGAATATATTTTCCTCATAAAAATTAAAACACAAAAAAAAGAATAAAAAAGGGAAAGTCTCACTTCCCCAGTTTCCTCAGTTCCCCTCCCTTCCCCATAGAAATGTTTCCCTCAACTTATTTTCCATGAGTTTATGTGTATAATCATTTGCATACATGCACACACTTATGGCTTTTATTCTGTAGCTTGCTTTACCTGGTGATTTTTCTATGTTACTTGTAAGATTTGGTTTATTCTTTATAACTACTGTGGTATATATACAATAATGCATTTATTCACACTTCTATTGAGGCACATCTAGGTTTCAAAGCTTGCTACTATAAATAATTATATATTGGACAGCTAGCTTCTATTCTTGGTTCTTTTAATCGTAACTGATACACTCTGCTTTTTATAGACATCTTTAATCCGTTGTCTTCTGTTGTGATCTCTAATGTATTTACAGTTCTTTTTGACATCATGTTTTATGTTCTTTTCTTTTATACATGTATATACATAGTTTATTTCATACAGCAGTGTGGTGAGTACATTCTTTAATTGAAATAATAGTGTCTGGATTCACACATGCATCCTTGCCTTGCTCCTGAGCTTAGATGAAAAGGTTTCAATTTTTCATCATTGATTAGATGTTAGCTGTGGGTTTGTCATATACGGCCTTTATTATGTTGAGGTACATTTCTTCTATAACTGGTTTGTTGAGTATTTTGAAAGGGTGTTGAATTTTGTCAGATGCTCTTTCTACATGTATTGGGATGATCATGTGATTTTTATCCTTCATCTTGTTAATGTAGTGTGTCACATTTATTGATTTGTATATCTTGAAGCATCCTTGCATTACCAGGGATAAATTCCACTTGATCATGCTGTATGATCCTTTTGATGTGCTTTTGAATTTAGTTTGCTAGTATTTTGCTGAGGAGTCTTTCATTTATAATCATAAAGAAGGTTGGTGTGTAGTTGTTTTTGTTTTTGATTTTTGTTTGTTTTTTCATTCCGTGTCCTTATTTGGCTTTGGTATCAGGGTAATGCTCGCCTCATAAAATGAGTTTGGCATTGTTCCCTCCTTTTCAATTTTTGGAAAAGCGTGAGGATTGGTGTTAATCCTTCTTCAAATGTTGTGTAGAATTAACTGGTATAACCACCTTTCTTGGAATTTTCTTTATTGGAATGTTTTTGATTACAGACTCAATTTCAATATACTTACTTGTTATTGGTGTGTTAAGATTTTCTACTACTTCATGATTCAGGCATGGTATGTCCTATGTATAAGGAATTTTCCAGTTTTTCTAGATTATCCAATTTGTTGGTGTATAATTATTCATAGCAGTCTCTTATGATTGTTTTTATTTTTGTGGAGTCAGTTGGAATGTCCTTTCATTTCTGATTTTATTAATTTGAGTTTTTGTTCTTTTTTTTTTTTTTTTAAAGAGATTGGAGTTTATTTATTTATTTATTTATTTTTGGCTGTGTTGGGTCTTCGTTTCTGTGCGAGGGCTTTCCCCAGTTGCGGCAAACGGGGGCCACCCTTCATCGCGGTGCGCGGGCCTCTCACCATCGCGGCCTCTCTTGTTGCGGAGCGAGTTTTTGTTCTTTTTTTCTTAATCTAGCTAAAATTTTGTTAATATTCAGAAAACCAACTCTTGGTTTTATTGATCTTTTCTAGTGTTTTCCTGGTCTCTATTTCATTTATAGAGAATCTTTAATTCTTTAATTTTTATTATTTCTTTCTGCTAACTTTGGGCTTGGTTTGTTCTTTCAGTTTAAAGTTAGGTGTTTTATTTGAGCTATTTCTTATTTTTTAATGTATGTGTTTATTGCTGTAAACTTCCTTCTTAGTATTGCTTTTATTGTATCTCATAAGTTGTGGCAAGTTGTGTTTTCATTTTCAGTTTTGTAAAGATATTTTCTATTTTTTCTTTTGATTTCATCTTTGACTCATTGATTGCTTATGAGCATGTTGTTTAATTTCCACATATTTGACAGTTTTCCTAAGAAAGGACATTTTTTAAAAAGGCTGTAACCCTCAGGTTATAATAAAGAGTTATAACAATTATGCATATCTATGCACCAAGTGAGACAACCACCTTTACAAAACAAACTATAAGAGGTGAATGGACACATAGGTAGATATGCACTAATAACTAGAAATTTAACCCAGTTAAGACATAGACAAGATATAACAGTAGACTAGAAAACATGGGGATAGGGGAGAGTAATGAAAGACCAAAGCAACATAAACAATATGGTAGATCTTATGGGTATATATCAAATTTTTCACCCTGATAATAGAGAAAGTCGTTTCTTCAACAGAACACATGGCAAATTTAGAAATATTTGTCATGTATTAGCTTATAATGTAAATATCAGTAAGTCCCATAAAGTAGAATTATTAAAAGAACACTTTCTGAACACAATGCAATAAAATAATAAATTAAGAACATAAATAATAGATAATTCCATGGTGAATGGGATGGGGAATTCCTATTAAGCACCTCATGTGTGAAAGGAGAAATACAAATCAAAATCCCCAAATTTCTAAAAAATAATGACATTTAAAATACTACATATTAAAATCTATGGTGCATATTTGCACAGGTGATCAGAGGTTAAATACCTTAACAATAAAGATGAAAAAATGAAAAAAAAAATGAATTAAAATCTCAGGTCAAAAACCTGGAAATAGAATAACAAAAAAGCCAAAAGAAAGTACAAGTAATAAAATAATACCAAGAAGAGCAGAAATAAATAATACAGTGAAGAGAAAAACAGTAGATTTAAGTAATATATTAAAATTCTGCTTTTAAAAAATAATTATCAAGATAAACTACTAACTAACCTAATCCAAGGGAAAAAAAGAGGGGTGGGGGAGAAATTGCAAATATGAGAAAAAGCAATGGGGAAAGAAGTATTGAAATTAAATAATGTAAAGATGTCACAACAGACTACTTGCAGACTTCTGTGTAATAAATTTGGAAACCTATATAAAATGGATGATGTTCCTAGGTAAACTGAATTTAATAAAATTGACCCCATTAGAGAAAAAAATTAATAGATCTAAGAAGAAAAATTGTATGATAACCTCCATGGATGCTGTAAATCTCTCAGTAAAATACAATCCATGCTTAGTTGTAATGTATTAACTTTTTAGTTTATTTCTGGATTTGCTTTGCTTTTATTAGTAAGTTAAGGACTTTTGTCCTCATGTAATTTTTTTCTCTTGTAAATGTGTTAGGTTTAGAATCAAGGTTTTGCTTGTCTCATAGAATGAATTTGGAAATAACTCACATTCTCTAATCTGTGGAAGATTTTTTGGGTAAGATTTTCATTTTTTCTCTCATGAATGTTTAGAGGAATTTCTTTGTTGGTACACTGTGTCTTGAAAGTTTTTTATTGAAAGGTTTTAAAATACAGATTATTCCTGAAATGTAAGGTTGTTTTAACATTTAAAATAATGTAATTCACTACATTAATGGGATAAAGGAGGAAAAAACATACAACCAATAGATAGAGAAACTTATTTTAGAAAATTCAGCATTCATCAGGATGAACTCCAGGAACCAGTTAATAGGTTGCAGAACCCCTTTACCCCACACCAACATTCATACAGGTATAGACACAGACACATACACAGACAACAAAACACATGCACACACATACACACACACACACTCCACTTCCTATTTGTAATTATTAGCAATTTAGCTCATGATTGTTACTGTTTTTTACAATAAGCATCCAAATGAATGAATCTTACCAATAAGTTTTATAGGTTTCTTTGCTCACTACTGTTTCTTCTACCTCTTGCACTCATTTTTTATTTTGCTATAGTATACTCAAAAAATTATTATAGCAAGTATCTGCTGGTATTACACTTCGATTGTTTCCTGTCCCTAACGTTATTTTTTCTTTACACAGAAAATTTCATTTTGAAACCTGTATTACCCTTACATCTGGCACTTTATAGTGGGGCTTTCTCCTTTTGACATCAGGTGGTTTCCTCCTAAATTAGCTGAAGCTTGTAGGTCTTAAATGTAAAACAGGCTGATGCAACATTATTATAATTCAGCCATTTTGATATAATTACAAAGGTGATATTTGAAATGTACGAATGTGATTGTTTTTTTCCAAACACCTTTTAATATCTTTACTAGTGAGGCCTCGCCTTAGTTGCCAATAACTAGAACCACACTCAGCAAGCCCCTAAAAAGCAATTCATACTTCTGCTTTTAATCATCACAGGAACTACTATAATGCTGTTCCTCGTTCAATCAGAAAACATATTACTCAGTTTCTCAGCACCCTATTCACCCAGCCAGCTATAAAAATTATCAACAACCTTCTCCACCATTGGCTTTTTTCATAGTCTGCCTGGAGCAGAGTGAAGCTGTGGCCATATTTTTTTTCCTTTTGATTCAAGGACCTTATCCTTTCATCAGAACTAAATGTAGGATGGTTAGGAGTCAACATTATAGTTTGCTTCTGTTTTTTCCTCTTCCTTAGTAAGTCTGTTTGTGCTGTGTTTAAAGGCCAATTCACTTAAAGAATAATGCTCTTCATCCCATCTTTGGAAGTGGCGCTATCACTTAAGGAGGCTAACAGAGGAGGAAGAGAAAAGGCCAGAGGCCGAATTTAAGGAGATGATAGCTAAGAGTTTTCCAAAACCAATTAAAGATACTGATTAAAAAAAAAAAAAGACTTAAGAAGCCTTAAAAATCCCAAGAAAGAGAAATAAAAATAAATTGAACACTCAGTACATCTTTATTTTCTTCCTCAGTACATCTTAATGAAAGTACAGATCACTAAAGATAAGAAAATGTAGGAAACCTCCGAACAAAAAAACATATTCATGAAAAGGACAACCATTGAATTAACAGTTGACTTCTCAATGACAGTGATGGAAGCCAAAAGCCAGTAGAATAATAGTCGCAATGGGCCAAAATAAACTAATGCACAGCCTAGAAGAATATACTCAATGAAAACATTTTTCACAACTGAAGGAGAAACACAAACTGAGTGGATGGTAAAAGGAATTAATGTGTTCTGCATTTTTCATATGATCTAGAAGGAGGGAAGATATGTTCATCCCCTTTAGAATTGAATAAGTTAAATATGCACACAATAATTTCTAGAGAAACCACTAAAAGAATAGAAATGGAGTGTATATCATTTAAACTAATGGAAAGAATAACATAGCAACAAGAAAAAATCAATTTCAAAGAAAGTAAGAAAGGAAAAAAGAAACAAAATTAGCTGAAACAGGACAAAATAAATGTCATATATAAGCCCAATATGCACTAAGTGTAAATTAGATATACATTAAATGTAAATGGACTAAGTGTTCCTGTTAAAAGACTAAATTTCTTAGAATGTATTAAAAAGTTCAACTATATTCAGTTTATAACAGGCACATTCTTAAAACGTAAGTATGTAAAAAGGTTAAAGTAAAAGGGTAGAATAGGTTATATCATGCAAATACTAATCAAAAGAGTTAATATAGTGATACACTGCTACCAAAAATAATCTATAAAGGGACAAAAATTATCTAAAGGTAGAGTTACTATAACAAAAGTCTTGCTTCCACCAGGAAAGTAACACTAGGGTGTTATGTAACACTTGATTACATAGCCTCAAAGTATATAACGCAAAAATTTACAGAACAACAGTGTGTGGAAGAAATCCACAGTCATGATAGGACATTATAGCACATCTCTCTAAATTGATAGGTTAAACAAATCATGAAGAACATAGAAGATTTGTATAGCATGATTAACAAACTTGACCTAATAGACATCTATGGAACACTATATCCAACTAATAAAGAGTACAACCTTTTAAAGCATACACAAAATATTTTAAAATTGATCATATAATGAGCTGCAGTGCATGTTTCAAATTTTAAAGAACTTTTGTCATACAGAGCATGTTCTCTGATCTCAATGCAATCGAGCTAAAAATAAATAGCAAAAGGATAGCTAGAAAGACTTCTTATGTTTGGAAATTAAAAAAAAAATTCTAAATCCACATGTAAAAGAAGAAATTACAGTGGAAACCAGAGAGTATTTTGAACTGAATGAAAACAAACTATTTTATATTAAAGATTATGAGAATCAGCTCAATTGGAATTTAAAAGGAAATTTTTCACCTTAAGTGTATATATTACAGAAGAATAAATATTGGTTGCAAAGTTATAATCTATGGATACATGTCTAAAGTTAGATAAATACCATCAAAATTACACCAAATAAAGTAGATGGAAGGGAATAATAAAATTAAGAGAAGTATTTAATGAAAAGGAAAATAAAAATTCAATAGAGAAGATCAGTATGATCAGAATTTGGTCTTCAAAATGACTAATAAAATTTACAAAATGTCGGTTATTGACGAAAAAATAGTTAAAGCAAAATAACAATTATATGGAATAAAAACTGGGACATAATCACAGATGTTACATTTAAAAACTTATAGATTTAGAATCAACAATAGATCACAAGGCATACAAAGAAATAAGGAAAAATGGCCCACAGGGAAACAGTAGAATACACATTCTTCTTAAGTGCCCATGGATCATTCTCCAGGGTAGACCACATGGTAGGCCACAAAATAAATGTTAAAATTTAAGAGGATTGAAATCATACCAAACATTTTATCTGACCACAGTGGAATGAAGTGGAAATCAGTAGCAGAAGGGAAACTGGCCAGTCTACAAATATGTGGACTTGAAACAAAACACTTAAATAACCAGTGGGTCAAAGAAGAAATCAAAAGGGAAATTAGAAAATATCTTGAGAGAAATTAAAATGAAAACACAACATACCAAGACTTAGGGCATGCAGCAAAAGCAGTACTGAGGGAGGTTATAGTGGAAAAGGCTTACATTAAAAATAAGAAAGTTCTCAAATCAACAACATAACTTTACACCTGGGAACTAGAAAAAGAACTAACTAAACCCAAAATTCAGCAGGAGGAAGGAAATAATAAAGATTAGAGCAGAAATAAATGAAATAGATAATTGTAAAACAGATAAAAATAAAACTAAGCATTCAGTTTTTGAAAAGATAAACATAATTGACAAACCTTTAGTTAGATTAATTAATGAGAGAAGACTCATATAGCTAAATTCAGAAATGAAAGATGGAACATTACAACTGATGAACCACAAATGAAAAAAAAGGATTACAGGAGACTACTGTGAACAATAATATGCTGACAAATTGATAACCTAGAAAAAAATGGAAACTTTTCCAGAAAAAATACAACCTACCAGGAATAAATCATGAAGAAATAAAAAACAAACTCTGTTCTGAAGAGGGCTATAACTAGTGAGGTAAATGAATCAGTAATCAAAAACCTCCCAACAAATAGAAGCCCAGGACCACATGGCTTCACTGGAGAATTTAATCAAACATTTAAATAACTAACACCAATCCTTCTCAAACTCTTCAGCAAAATTGAAGAGGAGGAAACACTTCCAAACTGATTGTATGAGGCCAACTTTACAATGATATCAAAGCCAGACAAAAATACTATAAGAAAGGAAAGCTATAGGCCAATATACCTGATGAATATTGATGAAAAAAATTATCAGCAAAATACTGGCAAATCGAATTCAAGATTACATTAAAAGAATTATACACCATGACCAAGTAGAATCTATTTTTAGAATGCGTGGTTGGTTCAACATAGAAAAATTAATCAATGTAATAGAATGAAAGATAGACCAACATGAATGTCTCAATTGATGCAGAAAAAGCATTATACAAATTTAAGACCTTTTCATTATCAAAAGGCTCAACCAACTAGGAGTAGAAGTGCAAACTACCTCAACATAATAATGGCCATATGTAAGAAGCGTATAGCTAATGTCATAATCAGTGGTTAAAAGTTTAAAGCTTTTTTCCTTAGATAAAGAGCAAGGCAGAGATGCCCACTCTCACCACTTGTACTTAACATAGTATTGGAAGTCCTAGCCAGAGCATTTAGGCAAGAAAAACAAAAAAAGCATCCACATTGGAAGAGAAGAAGTACAATTATCTTTGTTTGCAGGTGACATGATTTTATATGTAGAAAAACCCAAAGAATCTACAAAAACCCCTGTTAGTACTAATAAACAAATTAATCAAATTGCAGGATATAAAACAACTCAAAAATTAGTTGCATTTCTATACGCTAACAATTAACCATTCAAGAAAGAAATTAAAATGATCCCATTCAGAATAGAATAAAATGGAATAAAATACCTGGGAATAAACTTAACCAAGAAAGTGAAAGACTTGTATAACTGAAAATGATAAAACATTGCTTAAGGAAATTAAAGAAAATAAAAACAAATGGTGAGCTATCCTGTGTTCATAGATTGGAGGACTTGATATTCTTAAAATGTCCGTACCACCCAAAGCAGTCTACAGATTAAATGTAATCCCTATCAAAATTCCACTAGCATTTTTTTTTTGCAGAAACAGAAAATCCCATCCTAAAACTCATATGGAATCTCAAGGGACCTGGAATAGTCAGAACAGTCTTGAAAAAAAGAACAAGTTAGGAGGCTTCACAATTCATGGTTTCAAACCATGCTACAAAGCTACAGTAATCAAATCAATGGGGTACTTTCATAAAGACAGAGTTATAGACCAATGGAACAGAACAGAGAGACCAGAATAAACCCTCTTGTATATAGTTGAATGGTCTTATACCAGGGTGCCAAGACCACACAATGAAGATACTGTTCTTTGCCCAAAAATTTATGCTGGGAAAACTGGATATCCACATGAAAAAAAAAATGATATTGGATTCTTTTCTTATACCATTTGCAAAAATTAACTCAAAATGGATTAAAGACCTAAATAAGGCTTAAAAGTATAAAACTTTATAAGAAACAATAGGGGAAAATCTTCATGACATTGGATATGGATATGATTTCTTGGATATGACACAAAAAACACAGGCAACAATAACAAAAATAGATAAATGGGACTTCATCAAACTTAAGAGCTTCTGCACATTAATGTGAATAATTGACAAAGTGAGAGGCAACTTATGGAATGAGAAATGGGAGCAATAATCCATATGTCTATCACTAGTAGACTGGACAAATCATAGTGTATTCATATACTATAATACTCTACAGGAAAGAAAATGGATAACTACTCTTACCTACAACAATGAGAATATATTTCCCAGATATAATATTGGGCAAACAAGTCACCAAAAATATATACAGTATTATTCCATTTATATAAATTTCAGGAACTAAAAATACTAAACTGTAGTTTTTAGGAATGAATGGATATATGGTAAATTATAAAGAAAGCAAAACATGATAATCATATGAATGAAGGTATTGGTTGCCTCTCCAAGGAGGGACAGGGAAAGGATATTGGGAGGGAGCTTTCTAGTGTACCAGCAATATTTTATTTCTTGATTCAGATGGTGGTAACATAGGCATTTACTTTTTAATAACTTTTAAGCTGTACATGTTTTTAATTCACTTTTGTGTTTATTACATTAATTGATTTTTTGCAAAAGGAAAAAAAAAAGAATTGCAAATTATTTTTCTGAATTGCCTATCTCCTTTAGAGTCATTTGTTCTTTGTGTTTATTTTTGTCCTTTTTATGGTGTTGGTTTTTGTCATGGTCTAATGAATGTGTTCATTCATATTTATACATGAATATCTAGATTCAGTTATTTAGGTAGCCACCATAAGTTTTCTCTGCACTTGTGTAGAATTCGTTTCTGCAAAAGGCTTCTTTCTGAATGGGATGGCTGATCACAATGTTTATATAAGTAGATACTGTATTTAGTATCTCATATTGGTAATCTCTTCCTCCTCCTTCCCCTTCCTCTTCCCCTTCTTACCCCCTCTTCCTCCCCATCTACACCCTCTTTCTCTGCAGCCTCTCCTCCTTCTCCTTCTCTTTCTTCCTCTGTACTCCTCTGTCATCTGGCTTCCATGACGGTACACTCTCCTGCTTTTCTTTCTTCTTCTCTCTCCATTCTTTTCTTCCCTTTTTATTTGTTTTGCCTCTTATTGTCACTGGGGTAATAGATTTCCCAATTTTTAACCTTGACTCTGTTCTTCATTCAATCTTCACAAATTCAATTAAGATCTAAAAACAGTTGGACTCCAAAATTTTTATCTCTAGCTCCAATCTCAGTTCTGCACTCTGGGTAACCAGAGGACAAATACCCTGAGACTATTTGTTGACCATTTATTTAAACATTTATTGAGCATAGATTAGGTTCTAGGTACTGTGTAAGCACTATTTGAGAAGACAAAGATTTAAGCCAGTAAGTTCAATCAAGTGCTGTATGTTCTAAGTTATTGCTTTATGTTGCAGTGTTGCAGTAGACTACAAAGGAGGTAGGGGTTCCTGCTGGGCAGGTGAGAAGTCAGGAAGACTTATAAAGTTATGCATGATCTGAGTCTTGAAAGTTGAGTGTTAATACAAAAAAAAAAAAAAGAAAACAATGGAAAAGTGAACAAAGAAAATAGATAGGGAAAACGTCAGATGAGCAAACCTTAATACCCATAAAAGATGTGAAAATCTTTTGAATGAATTACTGAGCGAGGCAGTAATTAATTAAAGCAACAATATCATGCAAAACCCCTCTGATGGGCAAGTATTAAAGAGTCTGATGAGCCAAATATATTCAGTTTGTCCCGTCTGAATGCATTCTCTTTCTTGCTTCATGAAGCTGATCTGTATGGACTACAACAATAGGTCCCCTTGTCCTACATCTTCTGGTTGGATTTAGCAGAATAGCAGAGAGTGGGAGGAGAATAATGTCAGAGAAGTTATTCTCTTGATTCCCTCCCTGTAGGATTGCCTCTGGATGGTCTCATCACTTGAAAAAGAGATCAAAACTCCTCTCAAGACAGCCTTCTCTATTTTTTTTTCCTTCTGGTTTCCTATTACTACTTTCTTCCCTTATCTGTTTGGGATCTAAGGATAGTGCACTATCCCTTTAATTTAAGTGTGTCCTCTGCTTTTTTCTGGGTCCTTAACTGAGAGAGTAATTGGTACTAGAAGTGAATCCAGGAAACACTTCCAAAGTAAGATTCTGGAATTGAATTATTCTCATATTTGAGGAAATGGTACCTGGGTAATCATTGGTATTTAGTGGTACCACAGATATGCAAATCATCTCTAGTATCTTATATGGATAACATAGATGACAGCTAAAATTTTCACTTATAGATCAGAGTATAACCACATTTATATCACACCATGAATATTTATCTAGGTGATGGGATTTTATGTGTTCCCTGTGTTTGGAGACACACATTTTTCATCTGTATGAAGGACAAGAACACGTAATAGGTTTATTATTATTATTAAAATAATATTTTAAAATTTTTGTTTTAATTTCTAATATGGTAAATATAAATAGATAAGCACAAGCTTTGCCTAAGCCCACATAAGCAAAAGCTCTTTAAGGTTCTCAGTAATTTTAAAGAATGATAAGGCTTCTTGAGACCAAAATGTTTAAAAACCACGGCTGCAAGAAAAATATTTCAGAAAGTGAAACCCAAGGACTTCTGGTTTTGTTTTGTTTTTTTTTTTAGAGTAGTAATATTTATAGCATGTTCATGTTTTCTACATATTTTTCTGATATAAACTAAACTGTTGATATCTTCCAAGTGTTAATAAATTATTCTCAAAGTTTCTCTCATCAAAAGCAGTGACATTATTTCAATATATAATGCTTTGTATTTTTAAGTATGTCAAACTGATCAAAACCACTGGTGAGAATCCCTATTTATCAAAGAATGTTAGAGTTTGGAATGTTAGAGTTGTTAGAAATCATCTAGTCCAGTTATCATTAAACATTGTCTACAGACCTGTGTTTAAATTACTCTAGGAGCCTGCATTTTAGAGATTCTTGGGTCTTAACCCTGGGGATTTTGATTCAGTAGGTTACAGGGGTGGGATGTGGGGCAGAAACCTGTAATTTACAGAAGTTCTCCCAAATTATTTTGATGCCTAGCCAGGTTTGAAATTAATAATCTGGTCCAACCCTGTTATTTCCGAGGCAGGCTTTGGAAAACTATTGCTGGTGGGCCAAATCCAACCCAGCACCTGTTTTTGTAAATAAAATTTTATTGAAACACAGCCATGCCTATTTGCTTATGCATTGTCTATTAGTGCTTCTGTACCAAAACAGCTGAGTTGAGTAGTTACAACAGAGACTTTATGGTCCACAAAACATTAAGTATTTAGTATCTGGTCCTTTATGGAGAAAGTGTGCTGACCTCTGTGATAGAAGAAAAACAATAAATTTAGACGTTATAAAGACTTTCATTTGGTAGTTAGTAGCAGAATTCAGATTAGAAGTCATGTCCTTTAATACTTGGTCCAATACACTCTTTTTTTTTTTTTTAAACATCTTTATTGAAGTATAATTGCTTTACAATGGTGTGTTAGTTTCTGCTTTAAAACAAAGTGAATCAGCAATACACTCTTCATTATACCTCATAGGTTTTTCAACACAAAAAACATGTTAAAGATAATAATTTGTGCTAATGGTAAATTTTTGATACAATTATGTTAAATAGTAAACTGCCATAGTGCATTCATATTGTAGTCTGATTTGGAAGAATTGGGTTTGAAGTCACCATTTTCCCGACTAAACTTGTTATAGTGAGGCAAAAGGGTCAAAAGATATTTTGCTTCCAACCTTATAGCCATGACTCAAGTGGTCCATGACTCAAGTTTTCTTTTTAACTGCTAATTTAAAGGACAGTGATCAAGCAATAATTGCTGTCATTTATTTTTTGCTATTATATGTCAAGTACTAGAAATTTGTATACATAGTCACAATGATTTTCAAATTTCCTCTTGAATTCCTCCTCTACCCAGAAGGTTTCAAGAGCAGCTCTGCATTTATCTGTTGTATAAGGTGGGCTTCCCCATAGAGCTTTAATGTGAAGAAAAGTTTTTGGGGCTAAAAAATAAATACTTGCAAATCACTGCATTATCTCATTTGCTGATCATAACTTCCCCATGAACTTAGTATTATGTTAATTTTAGAGATGAGGAAATCGTTAGCTGTGACCTTGAGTCTCAAACAAAAGATGGAATTTGAACTGTTAGACTCGAAAGGATGTATTCCTACTAATACATACTGCCAAACTGAGGGAATGCAGTTCTATCGAAATCTTATGAGTTTCCGTAGATTAGATGATTGAAGGAAGATATTGATCTTCTCAAGAATAAGATGAAAAATGAAGAAATGGAAAGCTTTGCTTTGATAGCTCATCATCATATTTACAAATCTCTCTTTGTCGATGAATCTAACTAAGGTAATTTTAATTCATTTTTCTTGTTGGTCATCATCTGTTTGTTTCTCTGAGTGAGACAAAGGAGGTGAGGTCTCAGGCTCTACCTGCCTGAGAAAAAGGCAACTGCAGTACAGTTATGCAGTTTGGTAGATTGCCTTTAGAAAGAGTAATTCAGCTTTGTCACACATTTCTAGAAGCCAAGATTCAATTTTGGGGGGTTTGGCCAGGTAACTGTCAGTTGAACTTGTCTGGTATAAGGAGTTTCTGCTTGCTGGAAGGCCCAAGTTTAAATCCGTTTCTTTTTGCTTTGCCTTTTAAAGACGTGGACCAACAGCTCTCATCCAAATCATCTCACTTAACCCAGTAGTGTATCTTGACATAGTTATTTGTTCCATAAAGATTCTGTTACTCTCTTGGTCACAAAGGTAATAAAACAAAAGAGTGTATGACTCTCTTAAAATTCAGTCTCATTACTTGGAAAACAGCACCTTCATATTTAAAAGATGGAAGCCATTGATCACGGTGTAAGTTTGTGTAGCCAAATGGAATGAGGATGAGCTTTGGAGTTTGAGAGGCGTGGATCAAAATATTATTTTTACCATTGATTAGTGATGTGATATTTTGTTAGCTACTTTAGTGCTCTGTCTCAATTTTCTTATGTGTAAAATGGGGATAATAATTATGTGTACAGCTCTCTCTCGTGTGTGTCGTGTGTGTGTATGTGTGTGTGTATAGCCACATTATGATGTAGATATTATTATACCCATTTTACACTTAAGAAAATGTGACTATACATATTTTGAGATATGTATCTATGTATGTAGGCACATTATGAGATAGATAGATAGATATAAATCATATCTATCTATCTATCTATAGTGAGAAGGTAGCTATGAAGTACCTAGAACCATGAGAACATGAATTAATTTATGTAAAAGTTAGAAAACAGAATTAACACGGTACCTAGTAAGTGTTCAATAAATATTACTTCTCTTATTATTAGAACATAGGTGGTATTCAATAAACATCTGGGATTTTGAAAGAACATTCTTTACTTCAGCCATGACAAATAGGATGTCCTTCACTGAAATCAATAAGTCCTTATAAATTAAAACCAAAAATCACAATAATATGGTCAAAAAGGTATCCCTGGTTTTTTATTCAAGTCCTAAAAATACAGTGGTGGGGAATAGCCTTTTATTCAGTTATTTAGGTTAAAACTTATTAATTTTTTGGAAAAAACAGAAAAAAGTGGGATGTTTAAAACCCATTTAAATCTTTCCATAACTTGAATTTATTTTTCTTTATACATATTTTCTCATCTCAAGCATTTTTATTCACCTACCTCACATTTCTTGTTTTGTATAGCCTCTGATAGTAAAGAGGAAACTAGTCAAAGCATTTCACATTGGAAGTAGTATGTTTAGTTCTTAAATAATTTAGAAATATTACTGGTTTTAATGGTACATGGAAGTATCCCAAAATCTTGTTAGTGCAAACTTTTATTGTAATTTTCTTTCTAATGTCTTTTAGTTTGCCATCTTTTGGTGAAATTTTTTGGCCTAAAAGGCAGAAAAAAAAAACCCCAATATTTAGAAATGGTTTCCGTAGTGCTCATTGCTTCTAACAAACATTTGGGTTTATAAAATTTAACTTTGTTGTAGAAACACTTTACATTTGTCAATGATAGTTTAAAAGAAAATTTTGTTATTTTGCATATGATTTAGGAAGACATTCTACTAGATCACAGTCACCAGTTTCCTCAAAAAAATTTAAGAAAGAAAGAAATAAAGAAAAAAATCCTAGATGAATAGAAACAGCTGTCTTATTCAACAAAAACTGAAACAAAAGCTTTATAAAAAAAAATTCACTTGGCATGTTATACCCCTAGTATTAGGATACATAATGTTTGAATTTCTTTCTTTGTGCATCTTTTGTGCACTTGAAATAATGCATTTGCATGTGAATGGAAGAAAGCAAAATTATATTCCAAGGTTCATGAAAAGAAATTACTGATGGGCTCTTTTAATTGGGCAAACACCATCTGAACCACTTTCTCTATTTATTTTCAGCCTTGACATTAACTTAAACCTTCTCTTCAGTGAAAATAATGTTTGTCATGTGAAGTTCTAAGGTACTCTAAATATTACATCATAATCTATAAAGGAAGAGGATATTTTAGCGTTTGGTCCTATGGTCATCCCTCTTTATAGGATTGACTCTTTAAAAATTATGAAGTGATGCAGAGGTTTTCTTTAGCACTGCTGCTCCTTTGTGCAAGATGCCAAGTGCCCTCATGAAGTGGTGGTGGTTCTCACTTTGGTTCCTATTCACTCATACCCTTCTAATTTAGTGACTTATTCTCTTCTATCCCTCCTAATGTTCATGGATGACATGCTTGTCTTGTGTCTTCTTCCTTTAGGGCACAATCTCAAATAGTTATATTGGCTAGGCAGCTAACATAAAGAAAATGGGTCACAGGGACTGTAAACAAAAGGAAGGCGCATGCCCCATCTAATGGGGACAACAGATTATTGCCATATAGGATTATTGACCTTACATTGATTGATATATTGATCTACTAACTTCTCATGAAAAACTAAATGTATTTTTGGAAAAAATATGAAATTTCCTAGTTTTTCAATGCTGGCAACTACTTTTTTTTAAAAAGAATGTTCTGGATTATACTGTATGAGTTACATAAAGCTTATCCATGGGCTACATGTAACTTGAAAAGTGACCAGTTTGCCACCTTTGTTTTAGGGGCTTGCTTTGTGCTCTGGGTGATAATGACTTAATAACATAAATATATTCCTGTCATTGTAATTTGTAATTCATATCTTCTTTACTTCTTCCTCTCTCCATTCGGTTATGTATTTCTGAAATATTTACTATGCAAATAAATGACTTACTAGACTTTGGTTACTGTTCTAGGCACTGGAAATGCAGCCTAATTTGGTCCCCTTTCCCAAGGATCTAAGAGTTTATGTGAGAGTCAGAATATAAAGAGGCATGACACAGCATGATAAATGTCATAGAAGAGAGATAACCTAACTTTCTCAGGTAATACAATCTTAACTTAAATGAGTGAAATGACTATATCTCCCTCTAGCAGTTCTCTGAGAGGAGATAGTAATGGCAGAATGTTCAGGAAACCTGATATGGTGGGGAGAGATTTGTGGGAAGATGGGCCTTTCAGTTCCTCCTAAATAGAGCATCTTTGTCATTTGGCAATTGAAAAATATGATGCTTTCGTTCTACCCTTTGACATCTATTGAGTGTTATTTCTAAAGTGAAATGCTCAGAAGAGTCAATAGACTGTTCCCTTTTTATATTGCTTTGACTAGGTGTCAGCAATTGCAATCGTATCAGATCATTTATTACTCTGAGAAAATCCCTTGACAAACTCAGAGATTAATTTATTGTTGGTGAGCTACTCAGGAGATATTTCTACTTCTTCCCATAATAGAGAGAGATGCTCACAGTTCAGGCCAGGTTTGTTATTATGGCTTTGTATGAAATATAAGCATCTAAGAGAAGGGAGTCAAAGTGAAATCTTGACTTGGTTTCAAATCAAAACCAAATCTCCATGCACTGTCTAAATTCTAGGATTTCTTTATTGCAAGGGCAGTTCATGCAGAGAAAAGATAAGAATACCCAGTAAACAAGTAGCTTTTTGGATAGCAGATAAAACTGCGAAATGAAAGCACTTGACTGATGGATGGAAAATGTTATTTGTCTGCCTTGAGTTGATATTATATTTTATGGGAAGTGAGGTAATACCTGCCTTGCAAGTGAGAACAGGCAAATTTCCTGAAATTGTCCATTTGGCAATGAGTTGATATAACTTTAAGGAAAAATTAGTATTCTGTGCTGAGTCATTTCTAAAGAAAACTCCAGAAACTTCTAACAGCAATATTTATTGGAAGTTGGAAATGAGATAATATTTCCTTTGCAAGTCAGCAGGAGCTATAGAATGTGCAGAAGGCACAACTTCTTATGGTGTTACATGAACAAAAGCTCTCAGCATCCGCAAAGTCCTCTGCAGAGCAGGTTACATTAAGTTAATTTTTAAGGCTCAGAACACTTTAAAGGGATATTTCTTTAAAAAATAAGTTAAATATTTTATTTTCATTTTCCCACTTTCACCTGCCAAATCAGCTATTTCAAACTTATAGGAGAATTCACCGTTTCTCCTCTTGGGCTTACTCTCAGCAATAGTCTGAAGATATTTGGGGGCCTCTATGTTATCAGCATAGGATCTGGAACATGATATTTGAATGTTGTACCTGCTACTTGTTAGTTGTATGGCCTTAGACTTGTTGTTGAACTTTCTTATACCTCAGTTTACTCATCTTAAAAGTAGGGGTAGTAATCTGTACCTCATTAGGTTGTTGTGAGGACTGAAATGTTGATGCCTTGAACATGGTAAATGTGCAGTTAATATTAATCACACTCCTGCCTTCACAGATTTCTCCTTCCTAGGAACCCAATGCTGCAAGCATTTTAGACGCAGAGAGACCAGGTAGAAAGTAGTTATAGGGGTAAGGGTTCCAATTGATGATCCTCTAAGCAATGCAGGTGGTCATCTGCTCTGCCTTTCCAACAGATAAGCCCTATTCCCTTACCTTTGGCATTCCTGGAAAGCTCTGAGTTGAGGACTTTTCTTTGTATACATATTTAAGGTGGTAATTTCCATTATGAGTTTCAGCATCTTCAACCAGAGCAAGGGTATTTTTCACCAGAAACTCCTTGTTTCTAATTTTCCCTATACCCTTGAGTCTGAGGGTTTGCCTGTAGGGGTGAAGGATTTTTAATTTTAAGTTCAAGCTCTACTAAGCTAGGAATCCTCATTCAGAGAAAGCTGCTACTGAGCACAAAGGGAACTTTGCCTAAAAAAGAACTGTAGGACTTGGCCTACTGTGTATAGATAGTTATTTTTTATTCAAGAGAATTTTGAAGATACAGTGATCATAGTTTCCTTCCTACTCTGTCCCCCAAAGGGTGTCTTAGAAAACATACCTATGGAGATCTGCATTCTTGAAGGGGCACAGCACTCATTTGCTCTAGTTCAACAGCATAGACTTTAAGAAATACAAGAAGCCTTTCTCTGAGAGAGGGAATGGTGCAGTATATCTGCAAGTCCATAAGTTTGACCATACCAGGGATAAAGAATTGGTATGATAAAAATGAAACTATAATTGCCAAATTTGAATTTAAAAATCATAACTATGGTGAGAAGGGAATTATCATAATTTTCTCTGGTTTTTGGTGAAGGGCATAAATAAGTCAAACCTACTTTTGTCTCCCTGGGGAATACCATGAAATATAATTAGGATAAAATTAACACAGATATGGAGGGAGAGCCCAAGATGGCAGTAAAAAGACCCTGAGCTCATCTGCTCCCATGGGCGCACCAAAATTACAACTATTTGCAGAGCAACTATCGATGAGAATGGCCTGAAGCCTAGCAGAAAAGATCTTCTACAATTAAAGATATAAAGAAGGAACCATGATGAGAAGGGTAGGAGAGGTGTAGATGCTATATAATCTAGACCCATACCCCCAGGTGGTGACCCACAAATGGGAGGAAAATTACAATTGCAGAGGTTCTGCCCAAGGAGTGAGAGGACTGAGCTGCACATTGGGCTCCCCAACCCAGGGGTCCTGCCCTGGGAAGACGAGCCTCTAAAGGCCAGCAAGGCTTATTTTCAGGAGAGCCAGAGGGCTATGGGAAATAGAGAGTCCACTCTTTAAGGGAGCACACAAAATCTCACATGCTCCAAGATGCAGGGCAATAGCAGTAATTTGAAAGGAGCCTGGGTCAGACCCACCTGCTGATCTTAGAGAACCTCCTGGAGAGGTAGGAGGGAACTGGAGCTCACTCTGGGGACATAGACACTGGCAGCAGTCATTTTGGGGAGCTTGTTCTACCATGAGGACACCGGTGCTGGCAAACACCATTTTGGAATCCACCCTCTAGTTTATTAGCTCTGGGACCCGGCCTCACCCACCAGCCCATCTGCATCAGTGCTGTGACACCTCAGGCCAGGCAGCTAGCCAGGTGGGGACATAGCCCCACCCACCAGCAGGCCTGCTGCATTAAGACCCCCTGAGCCCCACCCATCAGGAGGCCCAGGACCTGGCCCTTCCCACCAATGTGCTAGCACTAGCCCCAGGGACCATCAGCCTAAGACCCAGGCCTGCCCACCTGTGGGCTGAAACTAACTTCTGGACCTACAGGGAACTACAACCAGAGGCCTGGGGACCTGAGTCTGACCACCAGTGAGCTGGCACTAGCTCCAGGACAACATGGGCCTTGGCCCCACCCACCAGTGGCTGACCACTGAACCCCTAGACCCCCAAGATCCTGCCCCACTCACCAGTAGGCCAACACCACATTTGGGACACCATAGACACCACAGCCAGCCATGTCTGAGAACTATCTCACCCATAAGCAGGCTGACAATAGATCTGGGATCCCTAGCCCTGCAACCACCCACCCTGGAAACTGGCTCTGCCCACCATTGGCCATCGCTATCCCTGGAACCCCCGGGTCTCCACAGCCAGCCACCTCATGACTCGGTCCTGCTGACCAGTGGCCAGCAGCCTCCACACAAGGCAGGGCCTGACAACCAACCAGACTGGGGAGACAGCCATGCCTACCCAACTACCCCCAGTAGTCAACCTGCTACAACTGAAGGGCTTATGTAGCCTACATCACGGGCACCCCTAGACATATAGCTCTGGTGACCAGAGGGGAGTGTGCTGCTGGGACACATCCTACAAAAGCCTACTTTTCCAGGATTGGGAAATGTAACCAATCTACCAGATACATAAAAGTAAAAACAGCCAACTAGGCAAAATGAGGTGACAGAAGAATATGTTCCAAACAAAGGAACAAGATAAAACCCCAGAAGAAGAACTGAGTGAAGTGGAGATTAAGCAATCTACCTAATAAAGAGTTCAAAGTAATGATCATAGAGATGCTCAAAGAATTCTGGTGAAGAATGGATGAACAGAGTGAGAAGTTAGAAATGTTTAACAGTTAGAAAATGTAAATAAGGACCAAACAGAGATGAAGAATACAATAACCAAAATAAAAAATATACTAGAAGGAATCAACAGTATTAGATGATACAGAGGAATAGATCAGTGAGCTGGAATACAGAGTAGTGGAAATCACTGAAGCTGTACAGAAAAAAGAAAAAGGAATAAAAAGAAATGAGGAAAGTTTTATGCCTCTGGGAGAACATCAACTGTACTAACATTGAGATTATAGGGGTCCCAGAAGGAGAAGAGAGAAAGGGGAAGAGAATATATTTGAAGAAGTAATAACTGAAAAACTTCCTTAACCTGGGAAAGGAAACAGACGTCTAGGTCTGGAAGCCCTGAGAGTCCTAAATAGGAAAAACCCAAAGAGAACCACACCAAGACACATTATAATTAAAATGGAAAAAAAATTAGAGATGATTAAAAGCAGCAAGGGAAAAACAACAAGTTACGTAAAAGGGAATTCCCATAAGGCTATTGGCTGACTTTTCAGCAGAAGCTCTATAGGCCAGAAGGGAGTGACATGATACATTTAAAGTGATGAAAGGAAAAACCTACAACCAAGAATACCTGCCAAGGTTTTCATTCTGTTTTGATGGAGAGATCAAAAGTCTTACAGAGAAGCAAGAGCTAAAAGAGTTCAGCACCAAAAAACCAGCTTTACAAGAAATGTTAAAGGTGCTTCTCTAAGTAGAAAAGAAAGGGCCACAGCTAGAAATATGAAAATTACAAAAGGAAGAAGCTCATTGGTAAAGGCAAATATCCATTAAAGGTAGTAAGTCAAACAAGTATAAAGCTAGTAGGAGGTTGAAAGACAAAAGTAGTAAAATCATTTGTATCTACAGTAAGTAGAAAGGGATACACAAAACAAAAAGATGTAAATGATGTCAAAAACAGTAAATGTGAAGGGGGGTAAAACGCAGGGTTGTTAAAATGTGTTTGAATTTAAGAGATCAGAAACATAAAATACTCATGTATATATGTATATAGATTGCTATATATAAACCTCATGGTACCCACAAACCAATAGATACATGAAAAAAATACACAAAATAATAGATACATAAAAAAGAAAAAGGAATCCAAACATAACATTAAAAGATAGTCGTCAAATAACAATGGAAGAGTGCGAAAGAAGAAAGGAACAAAAAACTACAAAAACAACTGAAAAACAGTTAACAAAATGGCTGTAAGTACATACCCATCAATAATTACTTTAGTTAAAAAAATAATAATAATAATTACTTTAACTGAAAATGGCCTAAATGCTCTAATCGAAAGACATAGAGTGGCTGAATGGACACAAAAACAAGACTCATCTATATGCTGCCTACAAGAGACTCACTTCAGATCTAAAGACACAAAGTGAGGAGATGGAAAAAGTTATTACATGCACATGGAACTGAAAAGAAAGCTGGGGTAGCAATACTTATACCAGATAAAATAGACTTTAAAACAAAGACTGTAACGAGAAAAGGAGGACATTACATAATGATGAAGGGATTGGTCTAAAAAGAAGATATAAAAATTGTAAATATATATGAACCCAACATAGGAGCATCTAAGTACCTAAAGCACATATTAACAGACACAGAGGGAGCAATTGACAGTAACACAATAATAGCAGGGGGCTGCCCCACTTACATCAATGGAGAGATCATCTAGACAGAAAATCAATAAGGAAACACTAGTCTTAAATGACACACTAGTCCAAGTGGACTTAATAGATATTTATAAAACATTCCATCCCAAGGCAGCAGAATACACATGCTTTTCAAGTGCACATGGCACATTCTTCAAGTTAGATCACATGCTAGGCCACTAAAGAAGTCTCAATATATTTAAGAAGATTGAAATCATATCAAGCATCTTTTCCGACCACAATGCTATAAGACTAGAAATGAACTACAAGAAAAAAACTGCAAAAACACAAACACATGAAGGTTAAGCAATATGCTACTAAACAACCAGTGTGTCACTAAAGAAATCAAATAGGAAATCAAAAATTACCTAGAGACAAATGAAAATGAAAACAGAATGATCTAAAACCTATTGGGCACAGCAAAATCTGTTCTAAGAGGGAAGTTTATAATGGTATAAGCCTAACTCAGGAAACAAAAATCTCAACCTAACCTTATACTTAAAGGAACTATAAAAAGAAGAACAAGCAAAACACAAAGTTAGTAGAAGGAAAGAAATCATAAAGATCAGAGCAGAAATAAACTAGAGACTAAAAAACAATAGAAAAGATCAATGAAACTGAGAGCTGGTTCTTTGAAAAGATAAGTTGATAAACCTTTAGCCAAACTCATCACGAAAAAAAAAGGGAACCAAATCAATAAAATCAGAAATGAAAAGGGAGAAATTACACCACCACCACAGAAATATAAAGGATCAAAAGATATTCCTGTGAACAGCTATATGCCAATAAATTGGACAACCTAGAAGAAATGGGCAAATTCTTAGAAATTTACAATCTCCCAAGACTGTACCAGGAAAAAATAGGAAATAAGAACAGACCAATTGCTGGTAATGAAATTGAATCAGTAATAACAAAACTCCCAACAAACAGAAGTTCAGGACTAGATCTTTTCATAGGTGAATTGTACCAAAGATTTAGAGAAGAGTTAACAGTTACCTGTCTCAAACTATTCCAAAAAATTGCGGAGGAAGGAACACTTCCAAACTCATCATATGAGGCCAGCATCACCCTGATATCAAAACCACACAACTATATCACAAAAAAAATTTATTGGCCAATATCACTGACAAACATACATGGAAAAGTCCTCAACAGAATATTCACAAACCAAATTCAACAATACATTAGAAGGGTCATACACCATGATCAAGTGGGATTTATCCCAGGGATGCAAGGATAGTTCAGTATCTGCAAATCAATCAATGTGATACACCACATTAACATATTGAAGGAAAAAAAATCATATGATCATCTTCATACATGCAATGAAAGCTTTTGACAAAATTCAACATCTGTTTATTATAAAACTCTCAACAAACGGGTTATAGAGGGAACATACCTCAACGTAATCAAGGCCACATATGACAAGCCCACTAATAACATCATACTCAATGGTAAAAAGCTGAAAGCATTTCCTGTAAGATCAGGAAGAAGACAAGGACGCCCACTCTTGCCACTTTTATTCAACATAGTTTGGAAGTCATCACCATAGCAATTGGACAAGAAAAAGAATTAATAGGAATCCTAATTGGAAAGGAAGAACTAAAACTTACTGTTTGCAGATAATGTGGTACTGTGTATAGATAGAAAATCCTCAAGATTCCACTAAAAACTGTTAGAACTTATCAATGAATTTGGTAAATTTGCAGGGTACAAAATTAATATACAGAACTCTGTTGCATATCTATACACTAACAATGAACTATTAGAAAGAGAAATTAAGGAAGCAATCCCATTCACCATTGCATCAAAAAGAATAAAATACATAGGAATAAATCTAACTAAGGAGGAAAAGACCTGTACTCGGGAAACTGTGAAACACTGATGAAAGAAATTGAAGACAACACGAACAAATGGATAGATACACAGTTTTCATAGATTGGAAGAATTAATCTTGTTAAAATGACCATACTACCCAAGGCAGTCTACAGATTTAATGCAATTTCTATCAAAATAGCAATGGCATTTTTCACAGAGCTAGAACAAATAATTTTAAAATTAGCATGGAAGCAAAAAGACCACAAATAGCCAAAGCAATCTTGAGAAAGAAGGGCATAGCTGGAGGTATCATGCTCCTTGATTTTGAACTATACTACAAAGCTACAGTAATCAAAACAGTATGAGACTGGCACAAAAACAGACACATAGATCAGTGGAACAGAATAGAGAGCCCAGAAAGGAACCCACACTTATATAGGCAATTAATCTATGACAAAGGAGGCAAGAATATACAATTCGGAAAAGACAGCCTCTTCAATAAATGGTGTTGGGAAAACTGGACAGCTATATGCAAAAAGAATCAAACTGGACTACTCTCTCAAACCATGCACAAATATAAATTAAAAATGAATTACAGACTTAAACGTAAGACCCAAAACTATAAAACTTCTAGAAGAAAAAATAAATCATATGCTGTTTGACATTGGTCTTAGTAATGCTTTTTTGCATATGTCTTAGTATGCTTTTTTGCATATGTCTCCTTGGGCAAGGGAAGCAAAAGCAAAAATAAACATCAAACTAAAGAAGCTTTTGCACAGGGAAGGAAGCTATCAATAAAATGAAAAGGCCACCTCTTGAATGGGAGAAGATATTTGTAAACGATATATTTGATAAGGAGTTAATATCCACAATATACAAAGAACTCATACAATTTGACATAAAAAACAAAACAACCTGATTGAAAACTGGGTAGAGGTCCTTAATAGACATTTTTCTAAAGAAGACATACAGATGGCCAACAGACACATGAAAAGATGCTCAACATCGCTGATCATCAGGGAAGTGCAGATCAAAACCAAAGTGAGATATCACCTCACAACTCTCAGAATGGCTCTTATCAAAAAGAAAACAAAAAGTAAGTGTTGGTGAGGATGTAGAGAAAAGTGAACCCTCATGCACTTTTTGTGGGAATGTAAATTGGTGAAGCCACTGTGGAGTACAATAAAAAGATTCCTCAAGAATTAAAAATAAAACTACCATATGATCCAGCAATTTTAGTCCTCTGTATTTATCCAATAAAAATGAAAACAGTAATTCAAAAAGGTATATGCACCCCTATGTTCATTGCAGCATTATTTGCAGTAGCCAAGATATGGAAGCAATCTAAGTGCCTACCAATAGATGAATGGATAAAGAAGATGTGTGAGGCGTATTTATATATACACACATACATACACACAGAATAGAATATTACTCAGCCATAAAAAGAAAGAAATCTTGCTCTTTGCGACAACATGGAGAGACCTAGAGGGTAGTATACTAAGTGAAGTATGTCAGATGCAGAGTGACTAATACTGTATGATTTCACTTACGTGTGGAATCTAAAAAGCAGAACAAATGAACAAACATAGCAAAAGAGAAACAGAGTTATAGATAAAGAGAAGAAGCAGGTGGTTGCCAGAGGGACGTGGGTGGGAGGATGAGTGAAATAAGTGAGGGAGATTAAGAGGTACAAACTGTGGGTTGAAAAAGAAATGAATCAGTTTATGAAATATACAGTGTGGGGAATATAGTCAGTAATTATGTAATATCTTTGCATGGTATCAGATTGTAACTAGAATTACTGTGGTGTTCATTTTGAAACGTATAGAAGTATTGAATTACTTTGTGTATATCAGGAACTAACCTAGTGTTTTAGGTCAGTTAAACTTCAAAAACGAACCAACTCATAGAAAAAGAGGTCAGATTTGTAGTTACCAGAGGTGGGTGTGGTGGGAGGGGAATTGGATCAAGGTAGTTAAAAGGTACAAACTTCCAGTTATAAGATAAATAAGTGCTAGGGATCTAATGTACAACATGATAAATATAATTAACCCCAGTATATGTTATATATAAAAGTTGTTAAGAGTAAATTCTGAGTTCTCATCA
Organism: Eschrichtius robustus; assembly: GCF_028021215.1. NCBI lineage: Eukaryota > Metazoa > Chordata > Mammalia > Artiodactyla > Eschrichtiidae > Eschrichtius > Eschrichtius robustus. The sequence continues at coordinate 107,024,485 of NC_090845.1, forward strand.
CGAAGAAAACTTTTTTTTTCAATTTCTTTAATTTTGAATTTATATGAGATAGTGTATGGTCACTAAGCTTTAATAAGTGATAATCATTTCATGATGTATGTAAGTCAAATCTTTATACTGTACACCTTAAACTTATATAGTGCTGTATGTCAATTATATCTGAATACAACTGGATGAAAACAAAGATCCGATAGACTTGAGAAAAAAATTAACATTATTATTCAGTCAACCAAGTACTGAGCATATATTTTCCCCTCCCCCAGCAATAGTATATCTCTAAGATATGTAGAAAATATGGCCCCTGCTCTCAAAGTATTTATAGAATAGTTTGAAAGACATACACACACACACACACACAGAGTAAATGGAACAGACTAAATAATATGTGATTCTGAGCACTTAACATTTCAGAAAATCCTGGTAAGACTGGTTACTTATTTCTACCAAAATTTTCACATAATACTAACATAGTAGGGTTTAAATGACTGATAGCTGGTTCTTTCCTGATAACAGTGGAAGCAGGAAAAATAGATCACTAAGCATCAGAAAGGTAAAGGGGCTTGGAGGGGATGTGTGTTGGGAGAGGGAATAGTACAAAAAGATGAGTAATGGGATGCTGGAGACAGCTTTTGCAGAGTAACTTTGCCTCTGGCTGTCTCTCCTGAAATCCATGTGAATACATCCTTGAATAAGCATTAAATAGTAGTCTAGAAATGCTAAGCCAAATCTAAATTTTGGCTATGATTTTTTAAAGTTATTTATCTATTTTCTCTATTTTGGGGACAACAATTACGTCTTGTTTATTGTTGTATTCTCAGCACCTAATGTGCTAACAGATAAGTGCCTGATATATATTTAATATCTTTCCAAGGAGCTACTATTATTTGAGTTTTCTATTAATCTTTTTCATCCTCTTTGTGAGTTATTTCTCTGTTTGGCCTCAAGTCACAGTGTCCCTAGGTTCTATCTTCAGACCCTTATTTTCTTGTTCTCCACACTTTCACTATGTCTATTTATTCCTCATTGATCACCTTTTTCCTGATGACCAGGCAGTGTAGGGTGGTAACTTCAATTGCAGGCATGGGCTTTGGAATCAAACATAAGTTCAAGTTCAGTTTTACCATTTACTAGCTATGGTATCTAGGGCCTAGGAATACTTCTTTGATCCTTAGCTTACTCTTTTGTTAAAAAGGGGTTAATGATAATATCTAACTCATAGTGTTATCATGAGAATTAGATGAAATATTAAGTATAAATGAAATAGCACAGTCTTGGGAATTTAATGAGTACTCACTAAATGTCAGCTGCTTTTACTTTTGTTTGTAAAGCTTTATTGAAATATTATAATTCACATGTCATATAATTCACCCATTTAAAGCATACAATTCAGTGTTTTTAGGTAAATTTATAGGGTTGTACAACTGTCACCACAGTCTAATTTTACATCATTTTTTTTTCTCCCAGAAGCCAGTAGCCATTGGCAGTCATTCCCCATATCCCCCACTCCTAGCCCTAGGAAACCACTAATATCCTTTCTGTCTCTATAGATTTGACTTTTCTGGACATTTTATGTAAATGGAATCATGCAACATAGAATAATATTTTCAAGGTTCATCCATGTTATAGTGGGTATTAGCAATTCTTTTTATTGTTGAATATGCCATTGTATCAATATACCATATGTTATTTATCCACTCATCAGTTGACAAACATTTGGTGGTTTCCACTTTGTGTCTATTATGGATAATGCTGCTATGAACATTTGTGTGCGAGCATTTGTGAGGACCTACATTTTTATTTACCTTGGGGTATATACTTAGGAGTAGGTATCTAACTACTGAGTCATATGTTAACTCAATGTTTAAGATTTTGAGGAAGTGCCAAATTGTTATCCATAGCAGCAGTATTATACATTCCCACCAGCAATGTAGGAAGGTTCCAGTTGCCTACATCTTCACTAACATTTGTTATTGTCTGCTTTAAAAAAAAAAAAATTTAGGGCATGAAGTGGTATCTCGTGGTTTTGATTTACATTTCCCAAATGACTACTTTGTGCATTTTTATGTGCATAATCGATAATTGTGTATCTTCTTCAGAGAAAATCTTGTGATATAATAAGAAATATATATTTGGTCTCTGCCCCTGGTTCCTGGCACAGAACTCCTAAAACCCTTGAATTTCCTGGGTGATGGTGATGATTGGAACATCTTACAGAGATCTCTTAAATCCCTTGGAATTTCCTGGGTGGTAAGGAATGTCTTTTGTTCAAATCAGGCACCTCTTCGGTGGGCTCCTGGATAGCTTCAGGATGGGGGCTAGTCATCACAAAGACCGAGTCATGATTAGAAACTTGGAACTTTCAGCCTCACCCCCATCCTGTGGGGAGAGGAGAGAGGAGGACTCTAGGTTGAGTTAATAATTGATCACACCTATGTGACAAAGCCTCCATAAAAATCCCTGAAATATGGGGTTCATAGAACTTCCAGGTTGATGAATATATCCAGACGCTTGGAGGGCAATACACCCCAACTCCGTGGGAACAGAAGCTCCTTACTCAGGATTCTTCTGGATCCTTTCCTATGTATGTACTTCATCTTGCTTTTCATCTGTATCTTCTATAATATTCATTGTAATAAACTGGTAACAATAAGTAGATGTTTCCCTGAGTTTTGTGAGCTATTCCAACAGATTATTGAACCTAAGCAGTGGGAGGTTGTGGGAAACTCCGACTTTGTAGCCAAGTTGGACAGCAATGTGAGTACCCTGAGGACTCATAACTTGTGACTGGCATCTGAAGCGAGGGCAGTCTTGTGAGACTGAGCCCTTAAGCCTGTGGAATCTGACGCTAACTAACTACCTGGAGTAATGTTGAACTACATTATAGGACACCCATTGGTGCCCTGAGAGTTGGAAAATTGGTTGGTGTGGGGGAAAACCCACGCATTTAGTGTCAGAAGTGTTGTGGGTGGAGAAACAGTTTTCCTTCAAATCTGTTGCCTGTATTTTAATTAGGTTATTTGTCCTTTTATTATTGAATTTAAAGTGTTCTTTATATATTCTCAATTCAATTCTCTCATCAGACATATGATTTGTAAAAATTTCCCCCGATTCTGTGGGTAGTCTTTTCACTTTCTTGATGGTGTTTTTTGAAGCAGAAAAGTTTTTAATTTTCATGTAGTTCAATTTATCTGTTTTCTTTTGTCACTTGTACTTTGGGTGGCATATCTAAGAAATCATTGCTCAATCCAAGATCATGGGCATTTACTCTTTTACTTCCTTCCAAGAATTTTATAGTTTAACTCTTACAATTAGATCTTTGATCTATTTTGAATTACTTTTTGTTTATATTGTGATGTAGGGGGTCCAACTTCATGCTTTCACAAGTGGATATCCATTTATCACAGTATCACTTATTGAAAAGATTACTCTTTCTCATTGAATTGTCTTGGCATCCTTGTGAAAAATCAACAGATCATAAATGTATGGGTTTATGTCTGTACTGTCATTTTCATTCCATTGATCTGTATGTCTATCCAAGATGTTTTTAAGTTTTCAGTGTATAAATCTTGCACTTTTTTGGTAAATATATACCTAAGTATTTTGGTTTTTTGGTTATAGTAAATGAAATTTACATAATTTCATACTTTCGTTTTTGATTTTTCTTAGCTAGTATGTAGTTATTGTAAATTGATCTTGTATCCTGCAGCCTTACTGAACTCATTTATTTTAATAGTTTTTTTTAATGGTTTCCATAGGATTTTCTATATACAAGATCATGTCATCTGCAAAAAGAGTTTTAGTTCTTCTTTTCCAACCTAGATGCCTTTATTTTTTCGTGCCTAGTTTCCCTACCTAGAGTTTCCAGTACAATGTTGAATAGAAGTGGTGTGAGCAGATATCTTTGTATTGTTCCTGAATTTAGGAAGTATTTCAGTCTTATACCATTAATTGTGATGTTGTCTGTGAGTTTTCATAGATGCTTTTTTTCAGGCTGAGGAAGTTCACTTCTATTCCTAATTTTTGAGTGTTTTTATCATGTAAAGATACTGGATCTTTTCAAATGCTTTTTCTGCATCTATTGAGATGATGATGTGAGTTTTGCTCTTAATTCTTATAATATGGTGTATTACATTGACTTTTTAATGTTGAAGCAACTGTGCAACCCTGGAATCAATCCCCCTTATTCATGATTTAGAATCCTTTTTATATGTTGCTGGATTTGCTTTACTAGTATTTTGTTGAGAATTTTTGTGTTAATATTCACATTACTAGTCCGTAGTGTTTTTTTCTACTATTTTTGTCTGGTTTTGATATAAGGGCAACATAAGTCTCATAGAATGAGTTTGGAAGGTTCCTTTCTCTTTGTTTTTTTTTTTTGTAAGAGTTTGTGAAGGATTGGTGTTTATTCTTCTTTAAATGTTTGGTGGACTTCTCCAGTGAAGCCATCTGGTCCTGAACTTTTCTGTATTATGGAAATTTTTTAAACTTACTGATATTCAATCTCTTTACTTTTTTAGATCTGATAAGATTTTCTATTTCTTTTTGAGTCAATTTCAGTAGTATCTGTCTTTCAGGAATTTTTGCATATCCTGGGTTACTTAATTTTTTGTCAAACAATCATGCATAACATTTTCTTATAATCTTTTTAAATTTAGTAAAATATATCTTCTCCCTTTTTTTCATGGTCAGTCTAGCCAAAGGTTTTTCAATTTTGTTGATCTTTTCAAGAAATCAATCTCCAGTTTCATTGATTTTTCTGTATTATTTTACTATTCTCTATTTCATTTATTTCCTCTCTTATCTTTATTATTTCCTTCTTATTTTTTTAGGTTTACTTTGCTCTTATTACTCTACTTTCCTATGGTGGAAGATGAGATTATTGATTTGAGCCATCAGTGTGCCATAGCTAGCTAACATCAGCTTAACTGAGTCACTTGTATACATATGTTCCCAACTCTGCATTCACTGGTGTCACATTCATAGTGAAATCAGTCTAAGTTGGGGTATTTACACCACAGAAGTTGGCAAATGATATAACTCAGGGGTTTCTTTTTGGAGATCTGTTTTACAGGCATATCACCAATCATGGATGACTTGCTTGAACCTACCTGATTATACTACTGGCTTTATTAGATGGCAGTAGGACTGCGCTTCTAGGTTTCGTTGCAATTTTAGAATTTTTTTCAGTGCTTCATGTCAAAGATATTCATACTTACAATTTGTTTATTCTTAGACATTTCTGGAGTTACTAAATACTTCAAATCACAGTCAAGTTGTTATCTTCAATTTTAGGGTCAGAATATTTACTTCACTTATTTTGGACCTGTGTTCTGATATTCATTTTCTTTCACTGGTATCTGCAGTGTTTGTGGTGATGAAATTTTAGAATGATAAACCTTTCGAAAATGGAAGTGAATGTTCAGAGCATCTTTGGATAAGGGCATTGGCTGAGCTATCTATACCTGTAATTATTTTCTCCTACAGTTTGCTTATTTTTTTGCAGGTGCAAATACACAGCAGCCCTCTTCTGGAAAGCATAAAGCAAATACTTAAGTCTGACACCTGGCTGTGAATTACAATCAGGTGCAAAATCAGCCTCTGTTCATGTGCCTTGCTTCTACTTAAATTGGCTGAAAGGATTTTTTATTTTAAAGTCGCTCTTGAGTCATGACCTTTAATGACAAACCTCAGCCCAACATAGATTGATTATAGCTGCGTTACAAAGTGCCCCTACAGCATTCAAAATGGAAATGCTGACCATGTGTGTGCCTTTACTGGAGCTAGGCTAGCAGGTGTGGAATGATTGTAGTTCAAAAAAGGTTGGTGAAACATTTGAAGCTGAAGGAATTATTGAGAATCTCTTAATTATTTAGAGATTCATGCACAGAGAATTCACTTTCTATTTGGAACTTCTTTCAGAAAACCAGTTAATTTTTCTAGGATGATAATGAAATATAAATTTGCAAATCTATTCAAATCCTGGTTTTGCTGTTTACTAACCATGTGACTTTGGCCAAATTTCTTAAGTTCTTTGAACCTCAGTTTCCTTAACTGCATATTGGAAATAGTATTGAATATAATGTATAATGTACTGTATAATGGAAGTCTGCCTTTCAAGGTGATTATAAGATTTAAATGAAGGCTATATGTATGTATATTCATATGCATCTAGCATCATATATGTTCCTTTCCCTTTAACTGCTAGTTGTCACTTATCCTTGTCATTTGCCTGGGACATATTTTTAAAAATCACATTTTTTCTCTTTATGGTTGAAACAAATCATTCCTTCTAAGTGATCAGAATAATTCAACTGCTGGAAAAGTTATCTGAGACTTTATTGTGATGATTTCTACAATTATTACTTTTTATATAGAAGTCAAATTGCTTCAGAGACATAGCATTTATTATACACTTACTTCATTAGATATTTTTCTAAATATTTTACATGTATTATCTCCTTCAGTCTTTATGTTCCAAATGATAGGTGCCATTACGATCCCCATTGTAAAGATAAGGAAACAAGTCACTTGCCCAAGTCGTATAGCTGTTAAAGAAGTCAGATTAGGCCCAAGATAGAGCTGCTCATGCAAAGTACCATGTCAGCAAACCAAAACTTAACTAAGTTTCTTTGCTTGGCTCTTCCAGAAAAGGAAAGCCTAGGTCAACCAATCAGTACTTGCCTGCTCAGCACAAGTTACCTAACCCAGCTCCAAGACTTCCCTTTGCTTCGTGTAAGGAAAGTGACCTTACTTTAACCAATTAGCAAATGCCCAGGCTAAGTTCCTTGTTCCTGGTCACTTTGGTCTATAAAAATCTCATGCCTTGTACAGCTCCTCAGAGCTCCTTTTTGTCTGCTAGATTGAATGCTGCCTGGTCCATAAATCACTGAATAAAAGCCTACTAGATCAGTAAATTGTGGAAAATTTTCTTTTAACATAGCTAAAGTACGTGGAAGAGGTGAAATTTTAACCAAGCAGTTTGTCTTCACAGTTTCTAAATACTTGCTACTCAATTTGTGGCACATGGACCATTAGTACTGGCATCATTTGAAGCTTGTTAGAAATGTGTAGTCTCTGGCCCCACCCTAGATCTACTGACTCTGAATATGCATTTTAACAAGGTTCTCAGTTCTCACATGTACAGTAAAGTTTCAGAAGTACTTCTTTAAACCACTAATGGATGATAATATGAGCCTAGTCCCTATCTGTCACATGCATTTCTCATACAACCATTGAAATGAACAGGAGAATGTAATACCAGCAATAACACCATGCCTAAGGAAATGAAGAAAGTAAAACTTTCATATGACTAAAACTTAAAATGTGTACTAGAAATAGTGCAAGGGAGACTAAATTGAAAACAGGCACTAACGTCAGTCTGGCAGCTCCTTCTACTGAGATTGAAAAAGATTTACTAGAGTAAACCAAAGGAAAATTTATAGACTATCTGTTGTGTTTTCAATGAAATTGAAGAAAACATGGATTCTCTCTTTAGAAAAAGGAAAAGACATGGTGAACTGGAAACCAGTGTCCCTGTTCTCATATCCCCATGTGTCTATGAGGGAGGGAAATTGAAATGAAAAAGAATATAAACTGAGCTTGCACCAAGTCTCTTGAATGTAAAGAGAGCCTGGTGTGGTGGCTTTCATAATGTAAATATAGCTCAGGGAATCCTTAGTAAAATAATGCATGGGCTTGTTTTAATTTTGTTTATTGTTTGAAAAGAATGCAAAGTCATGCTCAAGTTAGCAAGGGAAATATTCCTTGTTCATTTGAGATTAAATTGTCATATTAACTCCAAGAAAAAATAAATCTCAACACAGTAAGGTTTATACAATATTAGGAAGGCTAGTGAGGAAGTCAGCTGTGGATCTCACTGGTGGAGAGGCAGAACTGAGATGAGGCTATGCACTTTCACTCTTTGAGGGACTTGGGGTCTGCATGTGACCCCTCCAAAGGCAATGATGTCTGTGCGGATGAGAGTCTCTGTTAACATTTAGCTGAAGCTCTAGACACTCCAGTTTGCAGAAAAGCAGGAAGTGATTAAGGGGAGGAGAACTCTCTCCTTGTGAAGAAAGATGGAGTTTCCCAAGGGAAGAGCAGCAAGGGACTGTACTTGGGAACTTTAAAGAAGGGGCTGCATAGAAAGGAATGATTATTGAGAAAAGAGCAAAGGGAAGTAGATGGAAGTAGAATGTTCATATGGGACATCTTCCAAGTTTGGAAGGCCCTTCCATTGTGTGTTAGAATGGAATGATCAAGTCTAATTAACTTACAATTTCTGTTGTTCCCAAACTGCTACTATTTTGAGATATACATGACCCCTAAGCAAAGAACTTGGTATAAAATCATTATAGTCTAGTGTGAGTTTGATATGAGGAAGACTGGGGAAGGGTCATAAATACAGGAAAGTACACAAATCCTAAGTGTAGTGCTTTATAAATTTGTATGCAGTAAACACTGCCATGTAACCACCAGCCAGGTCAAGTTATAGAACATAACCAGCACTATAGAAGCTTCTTTATTCAGCTCCCTCCACACTGCCATTACCCTTCCCAAAGATAACCACTATTCTGTATGCCTATATTAATTTTGCCAAATTTTGAACTTTAATATGAATTGAATTATACAGTATATACTCTTTTGTGTCTGTTTTCTTTAGCTCAAAGTTACAATTTTAAGGTTCATCCATATTGTTGAATATTGCTGTTTTTCATCCATTTTCATTGCTTTATCTATAGTATTTCACTATATGAATGTACCACAATATATCTATGTAGTATACTGTCTTCCATTTTTACAGTCTGAATAGTACTGTTGTGATCCGTCTGGTGCATGTCTTGAAGTGTATATATATTTGCATTTCTGGACTGGACTTGCTGGGTTGAAGGGCAAACACATGGTTAACTTTATTAGCTACTGCCAGTTTGCCTAAGTGGGTGTACCAATTTTCACTCCCACCATCAGCATATGAGAATTCTGGTTGCTCCACCTCCTCACTAGCACTTGCTATTGACAGTTCACTATTGCTGCAAGACAAACCACCACAAAACTTAGTGGCTTAAGACAACAACGATTTATTATTGCTTATACATCTGCAGGTGGTCCCGGGCTCAACTGATATAGGTTAGGTTCTCCTGGGTGGCTCTCCTCTAAACAGTGGTTCTGGCTGGACTGGAGTTGACTCTGTTGTGGCCTCTTCTATGTGTGTTTATTCAGGGACACAGACCAGAGGGTGGATGAGCAGCAATTACACGGGGGAAGCTCTGCTCATGGAGATGGCAAAAATGCATGTAGGCTAACAGAAACACTCCAGGCCCTGAGGCTTAGGCTTGAAAATGTCACACATTACTTCTGATTTATTCTGTTGGCCAAAGCAAGTCATAAGGCCAAACCCAAAGACAAGGGTAGAGACAGATTTAATGGGAGGAATTAAAGTCCCATGGCAAGATTGTGGTTGCAGCGAGTGATGAAGAATTGACACTATTAATGCAATCTATCACAGCAGTTTTTTTTCTTTCTCCTATTTTTGTCATTCTGGTTGGGGTGTTGTGATAACATACTGTGTTTTTAATTTGTATTTCTCTGATAGCAAATGAAGTTGAGAATTTTTTAAAAATATTTTTATCCATTCATGTATCTTCTTTTGTAAGGCTTTTCCACATCCTTTGCCTAGTTAAAAATTCAAGTTGTCTGCCTTTTTCTTACTGATATATAGAATTTTTAATAAAAATATAATCTGGATAGGAGCCCTTCATCTGATATATTTATTGCCAATATCTCCTCCCATTCTATGGCTTATTTCTCACTGTTTTAATGTCATCTTTGGATAAACGGAAGTTCTTAAATTTTAATGAAGTGTAATTTATTAACCTTTTGTTTTATGTTTAGTGCATTAATATCCTGTTTAAGAAATCTTTATCTGAAGGAAATGAGGACATTTTTCTGTTATTTTCTAGATGCTTAATTATTTTAATTTCCATATTTAGATCTATGATCCAACTGAAATTGCTTTCATATGTGCAAGGTTCATTTTTTTTCTACATAGATATAATCATTTATTGAAAAGGTTGAGTCATTTATTGAGAAGAAAATAACTTTCTTACTGCATTGCAGTGCCACATTTGTGGAAAATCATGAGACCACATATGTGTGAATCTGCGTGACAGGCAGAATTTTAAAATGGCTCTCTAGGATGCCACACACTAATCATGGGGATCTGTGAATATGATGATATAGCCCTCCCATAATTATGTTGTATTATATGCCACAATGGACCAAATAGTGGACAGATAAGGAGATTATATGGGTGGGCCTGATTTAATCATGAGCTCTTAAATGCAGAGCACTTTCTCCTACTGGTGACAGAAGGGAAAGCCAGAGATTTGAAATATCAGAAGTACTCAACACACCGTTCCTGGTTAAATGATAGAAGGGGCCATGTGAGATGGTATGCAGGCAGCCTTGAGATGGAGGGGACAGATCTCAGCTGACAGGCATGAAGGAAATAGGGAATTCACACCTACACTTTAAGGAACTGGATTCTGCCTACAACCAGAATGAGCTTGAAAACAGATTCTTCCCTACACCTTCAGATGAAATCCCAGCTCAGCCAATTTATTAATTTCAGCCTTGTGAGACTGAGCAGAGAACCTACTTGAGCCCATCTGGACTTCTGACCTACAGAGCCATGAGATACTAAATGGGTATTGTTTTATGCTGCAGAGTTTGAGATGATTTGTTAGGCAGCAATAGAAAACTTTGCTTCTTGATTCTGTATTTTGTTCCATAGTTTATTTTGGTATTTTTACTGCAATAACAATACTATGATGCTTTAATTATTATGGCTTTATGGTAAGCTTTGACTTCTGAGACTGTGTGTCATTCCTCCTTGTTCAAGATTATCTTGATTCTTCCTGACCTTGAATTTCCACATAAATTTTAGAAAAAAACATAGGCATGATTTTACTTGCAATTACAATGAGGAGAATCGTCCTTAAATTTTGAGTCTAGGAGCATGATATATGCCCCCATTAAATGAGGTCTTCTTTAATATTTCTCAGTAATTTTTTAACAGCTTCACTGAAGTATAATTTATATCCCATAAAATCACCTGTTTTAACTGTACAATTTGATGTTTTATTTCATTTATACATTTGTGCAATTATCATGGCAATCCAGGTTTAGAACATTTCTCTCACTTCAAAAAGTTTCCTAGTGCCTCTTTGCAGCAAATTGCTGCTTCCACCTGCAGACCCAGGCAATCCCTGACATGCTTTCTCTATATGTAGTTTTGCCTTTTCTAGAGATCTAATATAGTGGAATCATATAGTATGTAGTCTTTTGTTTCTGGCTTCTTTCACGTAGCATGATGTCTTTTATATTAATCCACATTGTTGCATGAAACAGTAGTTTGTTCCTTTTAATTTAATTGCTGAGTAAGTATTCTGTTGAATGTCATGTTGTGTTTATTCATTCACCTGGTGATTGACACATAGGTTGTTTCCATTTTGAGCTATTATGAGTTACACAGCTATAGATATTCACATGCAAGTGTCTTTCCATATAGGTTTTCATTTCTCTAGGGTGGATTCCAAGGAGGAGAATTAATGGGTCACATAGTAAGCTTATGTTTAACTTTTTAAGAAGCTGCAAGATTGTTTCTTAAAGTGGCAGTATCATTTTACATTTCCACCAACAGTGTATAAGGATTACAGTTCTCCAAATTCTCATCAACACTTATTGTTGTCTTTTTATTTTAGACGTTCTAGTGGTTATATAGTGGCATTTCACTGTGATTTTAATTTTCATTTCCCAAATGACTAATGATGGTGAGCAAGTTTTCATGTACTTATTGGCCATCTTATTATCTTCTAAGGTGAAGTGGCTATTCAGTTCTTTTGCTCATTTTGTATTGGTTTATCTTCTAAGTTGGAAGAATTTAAAAAATCTAATCTGGATATAACTACTTTACTAGATATATGTTTTGCAAAAACTATCTCCTATTCTGTGACTTGTCTTTTCATTTCATTACTGGTGTCTTTTGAAGAACAAAAGTGTTAATTTCGATGAAGTCTAATTCATGTGGTTTTTTTCCTTTACTTAATTTTCATGCATTTTTGCATCATATCTCAGAAATCTTTGCCTAACCCAAGGTTGCAAAGATTCTCTTCTGTGTTTTTAACATAAGTTTGATAGTTTTAGACCAAACATTTATGTATTTAATACATTTGAGTTAATTTTTATATATAATATGAGGTAAGGTTTGAGGTTCTTTTTTGTTTTCTTTCTTTTTTCCTTTTATTTTTTTGAAAAGGAATATCCAATTGTTTTACCACTACTTGTTGAAAAGACTATCCTTTCCTCATTTAATTACCTTGGCATCTCTGTCAGAAATCAATTGAATACATCCATAACGGGCTGTTTCTGGACTGTCTAATTTGTACCATTGATCTATATGTCTATTCGTATGCCAATACTATACTTTCTTAATTACTGTAGCTTAATAGAAAGCCTTATAATCAGGCAGCATGACTTCCCCAACTTTGTTCCTCTTTTTAAATTGTTTTGGTTATTCTCAATAGTTATTGTATACAATTTTTAGTATTAACTTCTCAATATCTACAAACAAATCTCTGGGACTGTTATTAGAATTTCATTGAATATATGGGCCCATTTGAGGAAATCTGCCCAATATTAAGTCTTTCAATCCACGAACTTGGGCTATTTCAGGTTTGCTCTCAAATATTTTTAGTTTGCACTGTACAGGTCTTGCAGTTTTGTTAAATTTATTTTAAAAAATTTTTTTATTGGAGTATAGTTGCTTTACAATATTGTGTTAGTTTCTACTGTACAGCAAAGTGAATCAGCTATACGTATACATATATCCCCTCTTTTTTGGATTTCCTTCTCATTTAGGTCACCACAGAGCCTTGAGTAGAATTCCCTGTGTTATACAATAGGTTCTCATTAGTTATCTATTTTATACATAGTATCAATAGTGTATATATGTCAATCCCAATCACCCAGTTCATCCAACCCCCCTTTCTGCCTTGGTATCCATACGTTTGTTCTCTACGTCTGTGTCTATTTCTGCTTTGTAAATAAGATCGTCTATACCAATTTTTTCAGATTCCACATATATGTGTTAATATACGATATTTGTTTTTCTCTTTCTGACTTACTTCACTCTGTATGACAGTCTCTAGGTCCATCCATGTCTCTACAGATGACCCAGTTTCGTTCCTTTAAAATGTTTAATTCTGTTTGATGTTACGTATCAAGAATGGATTTTGGATTTTTTCAATGATTTTTCTTTACCTGGTGAGATGGTATTACTGGTAACGTTTTGCAGTTTTCTGGGTAAAGTTCTTGCACATCTTTCTTTCCTAGTGTTGTGGATTTTTAAACAGTCTTTTGACTTTATGTTATCTGTGATGTTATTGTAAATGGTATCACTTTTAAATTTTATATTCTAGTTTTCAGTTGGTGATGTAAAAAGTACAGACAGTCTTTGTATGTTGACATTTCTTGGTCATTCTTATGAGGGCTTTACCAATATTATTAGTTTTTCCAATGAATAAATTTTGCATTCTTTATTCTCTCTAGAGTATTTAAAATAAAAATACTCTATTTTCTATTAATTGATTTCTACTCTACTCTTTATTATTTCCTTTCTTCTGTATTAATTAGAATTAGCTTGCTGTTCTTTTCAGCTGGAAGTTTAAATAATTGTTTTTCAGTCTGCTTTTCCAAAATAAGCATTTAAGGTTATTTATTTCCTTCAAAGTATAACTTTAGCTGCATCCCAAAAGATTTGATATGTGATATATCCGTTATTGTCTAGTTACAATTGTATTAAAATTTCCTTTTGATTTCTTCTTTGACCACATGACTTATTTAGCAGTGTATTACTTAATTTCCAAACACTTAGGGGTTTTCTACTTAAGATTTTGTAATTGATTTCAAGATTTTTCATTGGTGTCAGAATATATAGTATTAATTATATCAACATGCTGGTCAATTTTTAATTTCTCCCATTTTTTCTGTTTTATGTACACGTATATAGTTTATTATAGTATGAATATCCTGCATACATACACAGACACATATACACATACACACTGTATAGACACACGAGATAGAGACAATGAAAAGATGGTGTTTTAGGTACATATAAACTTAGAACTTTCTTGTCTTCCTAGTGAATTAAATCTTGTATAATTATGAATTTTTATTTGATCTCTTCTACTGGTTATCGCTATGAAAGCTTTCGTTTTCATTGAAATTAAGAGAGCATTGCTGCCCAAAAGTCTCTTTTAAGAAAATGAAATGGAAAGTCAGAGAACAGAAGAAAATATTTATAAAACGTATCTGACAAAGTGTTTGTATTTAGAATATGTAACAAACTGTTTCAAGTCAAGAATAAGAAGATAGACAACCCAATTAAAAAACTGAGAAAATATTTGAATGAAACATCACCATAGAAGATATAGATATGACAAATAAGCGCATAAAAGATGCTCAGTGCCATTAGTCATTAGAAAAATGAAAATTAAAGTTGCAGTGGGATGCTGTTAGCAGGGATTTGGGGCAATTGGAACTCTCATACACTGCTGAGGGCAATGTGAAATGTTACAATCACTTTAGAAAAGTTTAGCAGTTTGCTAAAACAATAAACATATCTTCCATATGAATACACACCATTCCACTCCTAGGTATTTACCCAAAAGAAAAAAAAAAGTTATTTCTAAACAAAGACCTGTGCATAGATGCTCATAGTAGCTTTATCTTTTTTTCTTTAAACATCTTTATTGGAGTATAATTGCTTTACAGTGGTGTGTTAGTTTCTACTGTATAACAAAGTGAATCAGCTATATGTGCACATATATCCCCATATCCCCTCCCTCTTGCGTCTCCCTCCGAACCTCCCTATCCTCCCCCCAAGGTGGTCACAAAGCATCATGTTGATCTCCCTCTGCTATGCAGCTACTTCCCACTAGCTATCTATTTTACATTTGGTAGTGTATATATGTCCATGCCACTCTCTCACTTTATCCCAGCTTACCCTTCCCATTCCCCGTGACCTCAAGTCCATTCTCTATGTCTGCATCTTTATTCCTGTCCTACGCCTAGATACATCAGAACCATTTTTTTTTTTTTTTTTTAGATTCCATATATCTGTGTTAGCATACGGTATTTGTTTTTCTCTTTCTGACATACTTCACTCTGTATGACAGACTCTAACTCCATCCACCTCACTACAAATACCTCCATTTCGTTTCTTTTTATGGCTGAGTAATATTCCATTGTATATATGCACCACATCTTCTTTATCCATTCATCTGTTGATGGACACGCAGGTTGTTTCCATGTCCAGGCTATTGTAAATAGAGCTGCAATGAACATTGTGGTACATGACTCTTTTTGAATTATGGTTTTCTCAGGGTATATGCCCAGTAGTGGGATTGCTGGGTCGTATGGTAGTTCTAGTTTTAGTTTTTTAAGGAACCTCCATACTGTTCTCCATAGTGGCTGTACCAATTTACATTCCCAGCAACAGTGCCAGAGGGTTCCCTTTTCTCCACACCCTCTCCAGCATTCATTCTTTGTAGATTTTTTGATGATGCCCATTCTGACTGGTGTGAGGTGATACCTCATTGTAGTTTTGATTTGCATTTCTCTAATGATTAGTGATGTTGAGCATTCTTTCATGTGTCTGTTGGCCATCTGTATATCTTCTTTGGAGAAATGTCTATTTAGGTCTTCTGCCCATTTTTGGATTAGGTTGTTTGCTCTTTTGATATTGAGCTGCATGAGCAGCCTGTAAATTTTGGAGATTGGTCCTTTGTCCATTGATTCGTTTGCAAATATTTTCTCTCCTTCTGCGGGTTGGCTTTTTGTCTTGTTTATGGTTTCCTTTGCTGTGCAAAAGCTTTTAAGCTTCATTAGGTCCCATTTGTTTATTTTTGTTCTTTTTTCCATTTCTCTAAGAGGTGGGTCCAAAAGGATCTTGCTGTGATTTATGTCATAGAGTGTTCTGCCTATCTTTGCCTCATAGTGTCTGGCTTTACACTTAGGTCTTTAATCCATTTTGAATTTACTTTTGTGTGTGGTGTTAGGGAGTGTTCTAATTTCATTCTTTTACCTGTAGCTCTCCAGTTTTCCCAGCACCACTTATTGAAGATGCTGTCTTTTCCCCATTGTATATTCTTGCCTCCTTTATCAAAAATAAGGTGACCATATGTGCGTGGGTTAATCTCCGGGCTTTCTATCCTGTTCCATTGATCTATATTTCTGTTTTTGTGCCAGTACCATACTGTCTTGATTACTGTAGCTTTGTAGAATAGTCCGAAGTCTGGGAGCCTGATTCCTCCAGCTCCATTTTTCTTTCTGAAGATTACTTTGGCTATTCGGGGGCTTTTGTGCTTCCATATAATTTGTGAGATTTTTTTGTTCTAGTTCTGTGAAAAATGCCAGTGGTAGTTTGATAGGGATTGCCTTGAATCTGTAGATTGCTTTGGGTAGTATAGTCATTTTCACAATGTTGATTCTTCCAATCCAAGAACATGGTATATCTCTCCATCTGTTTGTATCATCCTTAATTTTTTTCATCAGTGTCTTATAATTTTCTGCATACAGGTCTTTTGTCTCCTTAGGCAGGTTTATTCTTATGTATTTTATTCTTTTTGTTGCAGCGGTAAACAATAGTGTTTCCTTAAATTCTCTTTCAGATTTTTCATCATTGGTGTATAGGAATGCAAGAGATTTCTGTGCATTAATTTTGTGTCCTACTACTTCACCAAATTCATTGATTAGCTCTAGTAGTTTTCTGGTAGCGTCTTTAGGATTCTCTATGTATAGTATCATGTCATCTGCAAACAGTGACACCTTTACTTCTTCTTTTCTGATTTGGATTCCTTTTATTTCTTTTTCTTCTCTGATTGCTGTGGCTAAAACTTCCAAAACTATGCTGAATAATAGTGGTGAGAGTGGGCAACCTTGTCTTGTTCCTGATCTTAGTGGAAATGGTTTCAGTTTTTCACCATTGAGAATGATGTTGGCTGTGGGTTTGTCATATATGGCCTTTATTATGTTGAGGTAAGTTCCCTCTATGCCTACTTTCTGGAGTTTTTTTTTTTTTTTTTGTCATAAATGGCTGTTGAATTTTTTTGAAAGCTTTTTCTGCATCAATTGAGAAGATCATATGGTTTTTCTCCTTCAATTTGTTAATATGGTGTATCACCATATGGTATCACCATATGAGGTATCACCTCACACCAGTCAGAATGGCCATCATCAAAAAATCTACAAAGAATAAATGCTGGAGAGGGTGTGGAGAAAATGGAACCCTCTGGCACTGTTGCTGGGAATGTAAATTGGTACAGCCACTATGGAGAACAGTATGGAGGTTCCTTAGAAAACTAAAACTAGAACTACCATACGACCCAGCAATCCCACTACTGGGCATATACCCTGAGAAATCCATAATTCAAAAAGAGTCATGTACCACAATGTTCACATTGTGTATCACATTGATTGATTTGTGTATATTGAAGAATCCTTGCATTCCTGGGATAAACCCCACTTGATCATGGTGTATGATCCTTTTAATGTGCTGTTGCATTCTGTTTGCTAGTAGTTTGCTGAGGATTATTGCATCTATGTTCATCAGTGATACTGGCCTGTAGTTTTCTTTCTTTGTGACATCTTTGTAGGGTTTTCATATCAGGGTGATGGTGGCCTCGTAGAATGAGTTTGGGAGTGTCCCTCCCTCTGCTATATTTTGAAAGAGTTTGAGAAGGATAGGTGTTAGCTCTTCTGTAAAAGTTTGGTCGAATTCGCCTGTGAAGCCATCTGGTCCTGGGCCCGGACCAGATGTTTGTTTGTTGGAAGATTTTTAATAACAGTTTCAACTTCAGTGCTTGTGATTGGTCTGTTTATGTTTTCTATTTCTTCCTGGTTCATTCTCAGAAGGTTGTGCTTTTCTAGGAATGTGTCCATTTCTTCAGGTTGTCCATTTTTTTGGCATTAGTTGCTTGTAGTAATCTCTCATGATGCTTTGTTTTTCTGCAGTGTCAGATGTTACTTCTCCTTCTTCATTTCTAATTCTACTGATTTGAGTTTTCTCCCTTTTTTTCTTGATGCGTCTCACTAATGGTTTATCAATTTTGTTTATCTTCTCAAAGAACCAGCTTTTAGTTATATTGATCTTTGCTATTGTTTCCTTCATTTGTTTTTCATTTATTTCTGATTTGATCTTTATGATTTCTTTCGTTCTGCTAACTTTAGGGTTTTTTTTGTCTTCTTTCTCTAATTGCTTTAGGTGTACGTTAGGTTGTTTATTTGAGGTGTTTCTTGAGACAGGCTTGTATTGCTATAAAATTCCCTCTTAGAACTGCTTTTGCTGCATCCCATAAGTTTGGGGTCGTTGTGTTTTCATTGTCATTTCTTTGTAGGTACTTTTTGATTTCCACTTTGATTTCATCAGTGATCTCTTGGTTATTAAGTCGTGTATTGTTTAGCTTCCATGTATTTTTATTTTTTAGAGATTTTTTCCTGTAATTGATATCTAGTCTCATAGCGTTTTGGTCAGAAAAGATACTTCATGCGATTTCAATTTCTTTAAATTTACCAAGGCTTGATTTGTGACCCAAGATATGATCTATCCTGGAGAATGTCTATGAGCACTTGATAAGAATGTGTACTCTGTTGTTTTTGGATGGAATGTCGTATAAATATCAATTAAGTCCCTCTTGTTTAATGTTTCATTTAAAGCTTGTGTTTCCTTATTTATTTTCATTTTGCATGATCTGTCCATTGGTGAAAGTGGGGTGTTAAAGTCCCCTACTGTGATTGTGTTACTGTCGATTTCCCCTTTTATGGCTGTTAGTATTTGCCTTATGTATTGAGGTGCTCCTATGTTGGGTGCTTAAATATTTACAATTGTTATATCTTCTTCTTGGATCAATCCCTTGATCATTATATAGTGTCCTTCTTTGTCTCTTGTAATAGTCTTTATTTTAAAGTCTATTTTGTCTGATATGAGAATTGCTACTCCAGCTTTCTTTTGGTTTCCATTTGCATGGAATATCTTTTTCCATCCCCTCACTTTCAGTCTGTATGTGTCCTGAGGTCTGAAGTGGGTCTCTTGTAGACAGCATATATACAGGTCTTGTTTTTGTCTCCATTCAGCCAGCCTGTGTCTTTTGGTTGGAGCATTTAATCCATTTACATTTAAGGTAATTATAGATATGTATGTTCCTATTATCATTTTCTTAATAGTTTTGGGTTTGTTATTGTAGGTCTTTTCCTTCTCTTGTGTTTCCTGCCTAGAGAAGTTCCTTTAGCATTTGTTGTAAAGCTGGTTTAGTGGTGCTGAATCCTCTTAGCTTTTGCTTGTCTGTAAAGGTTTTAATATCTCCATTGAATGTGAATGAGATCCTTGCTGGACAGAGTAATCTTGGTTGTAGGTTTTTCCCTTTCATCACTTTAAATATGTCCTGCTTCTCCCTTCTGGCTTGCAGAGTTTCTGCTGAAAGGTCAGCTGTTTACCTTATGGGGATTCCTTTGTATGTTATTTGTTGTTCTTCCCTTGTTGCTTTTAATATATTTTCCTTGTATTTAATTTTTGATAGTTTGATTAGTATGTGTCTTGGCATGTTACTCCTTGTATTTATCCTGTATGGGACTCTCTGCACTTCCTGGACTTGACTATTTCCGTTCCCATATTAGGGAGGTTTTCAACTATAATCTCTTCAAATATTTTCTCAGTCCCTTTTTTTTTTTCTCTTCTTCTTCTGGGACCCCTGTAATTCGAATGTTGGTGCGTTTAATGTTGTCCCAGAGGTCTCTGAGACTGTCCTCAATTCTTTTCATTCTTTTTTCTTTATTCTGCTCTGTGGCAGTTATTTCCACTGTTTTATCTTCCAGGTCACTTATCTGTTCTTCTGCCTCAGTTATTCTGCTATTGATTCCTTCTAGAGAATTTTTAATTTCATTTATTGTGTTGTTCATCATTGTTTGTTTGCGCTTTAGTTCTTCTAGGTCCTTTTTAAACGTTTCTTGTATTTTCTCCATTCTATTTCCTAGATATTGGATCATCTTTACTATCATTCCTGTTAATTCTTTTTCAGGTAGACTGCCTATTTCCTCTTCATCTGTCTGGTCTGGTTTTTACCTTGCTCGTTCATCTGCTGTGTGTTTTTCTGTTTTCTCATTCTGCTTAACTTAATGTTTTGGGGTCTCCTTTTCACAGGCTGCAGGTTCATAGTTCCCGTTGTTTTTGGTGTCTTACCCCAGTGGGTAAGGTCAGTTCAATGTGTTGTGCAGCCTTCCTCGTGTAGGGGACTGGTGCCTGTGTTCTGGTGGATGAAGCTGGATCTTGTCTTTCTGGTTGGCAGGACCGTGTCCGGTCGTGTGTTTTGGGGTGTCTGTGAACTTATTATGATTTTAGGCAGCCTGTGTGCTCATGGGTGGGGTTGTGTTCCTGCCTTGCTAGTTGTTCGACATAGGGTGTGCAGCACTGTCGCTTGCTGGTTGTTGAGTGGAGCTGGGTCTTGGCGTTGAGATAGAGGTGTCTGGGAGAGCTTTTGCTGTTTAATATAACGTGGAGCTGGGAGGGCTGTGGTGGAACAATGTCCTGAACTCGGCTCTCCCACCTTAGAGGCACAGGCCTGACACCCGGCCGTAGCACCAAAACCCTGTCAGCCACACGGCTGAGAAGAAAAGGGAGAAAGGAAGGAAGGAAGGAAGGAAGGAAGGAACGAAAGGAAGGAAGAAAGGAAGAGAAGGAGGGAGGAAAGGAAAGAAAGGAAGGAAGGAAGAAAGAAAAGAAAATAAAGTTGTTAAAATAAAATTTAAAAAAACTGTTAAAAATAAAAAAATAAAACATAGTAAAAAGAAAGAAGAGAGCAACCAAACTAAAAAACAAATCCACCAATGATAAGAAATGCTAAAATCTATACTAAAAAAAACAGAACAAACAAACAAAAACGGACAGACAGAACCCTAGGACAAATGGTAAAAGCAAAGCTATACAGACAAAATCACACAATGAAGCATATGCATACACACTCACAAAAAGAGAAAAAGGAAAAAATTATATATGCCATTGCTTCCAAAGTCCACTGCCTCAATTTTGGGACGATTTTTTGTCTATTCAGGTATTCCACAGATGTAGCATACATCACGTTGATTGTGGAGATTTAATCCACTGCTCCTGAGGCTGCTGGGAGAGACTTTCCTTTCTCTTCTTTGTTCTCACAGCACCTGGGCTTCAGCTTTGGATTTGGCCCTGCCTCTGCATGTAGGTCACCTGAGGGCATCTGTTCTTTGCTCAGGCAGGATGGGGTTAAAGTAGCAGCTGATTAAGGGGCTCTGGCTCACTCAGGTCGGGAGGAGGGAGGGGTAAGGAATGCAGGGTAAGCCTGCAGCGGCAGATGCTGGTGTGAAGTTGCAATAGCCCCGAGGTGTGTAGTGTGTTCTCCCGGGGAAGTTGTCCCTGGATCTCATAACCCTGGCAGTGGCAGGCTGCACAGGCTCCCGGGAGGGGAGGTGTGGATAGTGACCTGTGCTTGCACACAGGCTTCTTGGTCGCTGCAGCAGCAGCCTCTGCGTTTCATGCCCATTTCTGGTGTCCGCACTGATATCCGCGGTTTGTGCCTGTCTCTGGAGCTCGTTTAGGCAGTGCTCTGAATCCCCTCTCCTTGCGCATCCCGAAACAATGGTCTCTTGCCTCTTCGGCAGTTCCAGACTTTTTCCCGGACTCCCTCCTGGCTAGCTGTGGTGCGCTAGCCCCCTTCAGGCTGTGTTCACGCAGCCAATCCCAGTCCTCTCCCTGGGATGTGACCTCCGAAACCAGAGCCTCAGCTCCCAGCCCTGGCCAGTCCCACCTGGCGGGTGAGCAGACAAGCTTCTCAGGCTGATGAGTGCTGGTTGGCACCGATCCTCTGTGCAGATTGTCTCCACTTTGCTCTCTGCACCCCTGTTGCTGCGCTCTCCTCTGTGCCTCCGAAGCTTCCCCCCCACCCGCCCACCTGCCATCTCCACCAGTGAAGGGGCTTCCTAGTGTGTGGAAACTTTTCCTCCTTCACAGCTCCCTCCCACTGGTGCAGATCCCACCCCTATTCTTTTGTCTCTGTTTTTTCTTTTTTCTTTTGCCCTACCCAGGTACATGGGGAGTTTCTTGCCTTTTGGGAGGTCTGAGGTCTTCTGCCAGCGTTCAGTATGTGTTCTGTAGGAGCTGTTCCACATGTAGATGTATTTCTGATGGAATTGTGGAGAGGAAGGTGATCTCCGCGTCTTATTCCACCATCTTGAAGCTCCCTCAGTTTGGCAGTTTCTTACAAAGCTAAACATAGGGTTACCATGTGATCTATCAGTCATGTTCCTAGGTATTTACTCAACTGATACGAAAACTTAGGACCATATAAAACCTGCCCATGAATGTTTGTAGCAGCTTAATTCACAAACATGAAACACTGGAAGCAACCTAGATGTCCTTCAATGGGTGAATGGTAAATGAACTGTCATATAGCCATACAAAGGAATACTATCAGCAGTAAAAAGGAATGAGCTGTGAAGCCATGCAAAGACATGCATAAATCTTAAATGAATATTTCTAAGTGAAAGAAATCAGTCTGAAAAGGCTATATACGATATGATTCCATTTATGTGACATTTTGCAAAAGGCAAAATTTTAGAGATGATAAACAGATTAGTTGCCCTGAGTTCAAGGTGGAAGGGATTTGCATAGTTGAAGCATAGGGAAACTTTTAGGGCAGTTAAACTATTTTGTATGATATTGGGTTGGTGGCTACATGACGATATGCAGTTGTCAAAACTCAGAACTTTATAGCACAAAAATGGAACCTTAATGTATGCAAGTTAAAAAAATCATTTAGGAAGTCAGTTGATTCCATATTGGAATGCAGACCATGACAAAATTATCTAAATGTCTTATAGATAAAGAGGCACATCACGGAGATATTATGGTTTCAGTTCCAGACCACCACAGTGAAGTGAATATTTCAATAAAGTGGGTCACATGAATTTTTCGGTTTCCCAGTGCCTAGAAAAGTTATGTTTACTCTATATTGTAGTCTATTAAGTTTTCAATAGCATTATGTCTAAAAAATGTACATACGTATTTAAAAACGCTTTATTGCTAAAATATGCTAACCATCATCTGAGCCTTCAGTGAGTGGTAATCTCATTGCTGGTGGAGGGTCTCGCCTCGATGTTGATGGCTGCTTACTGACCAAGGGTGGTGCTTGCTGAAGCCTAGAGTGTCTGTAGTAATTTCTTAAAATAAGACAACAATGAGGTTTCCTCTTTGACTCTTCCTCAACTTCCTCAACTGAGGTTTCCTCAGTTGACTCTTCCTTTTATGAATGGTTTCTCTGTAAGCATGCAATGTTGCTTGATAACATTTTACCCACAGTAGAACTTCATTCAAAATTGGAGTCAATCTTCTCAAACCCTATTGCTGTTTTATCAACTAAGATTCTGTAATATTCTGAATCCTTTGTTGCCATTTCAACAATCTTCTCGTCTTCACCAGAAGTAGATTCAGTGTCAAGAAACCACTTTCCTTGCTCATCCATAAGAAGCAACTCCTCTTCTGTTAAAGTATTATCCTGATATTGCAGCAATTCAGTCACATCTTCAGGCTCCCATTCTAATTCTAGTTCTCTTGCTATTTCCACCACATCTGCAGTGACTTCCTCCACTGAAGTCTTGAACCCCCTCAAAGTCATCCATGAGGGTTGGAATCAACTTCTTCTCAACTCCTGTGAATGTTGATATTTTGACCTCTTCCCTTGAATTATGAATGTTCTGCCCAGAGGACAGAGGAATCACTATCTATGGCAGCTATAGTCTTATGAAATATATTTCTTAAATCATGTCTTAAAATTCGAAATGACTCCTTGATCCATGGGCTGCTGAACAGATATTGTGTTAGTAGGCATGAACACAACATTAATCTTATTGTACATCTCCATCAGAGCTCTTTGGTGACTGGGTGCATTGTCCATGAGCAGGAATATTTTGAAAGGAATTTTTTTTTCTGAGCTGTAGGTCTCAATGGTGGGCTTAAAATATTCAATCAACAATGTTGTAAACAGATGTTCTGTCACCCAGGCTTTGTTGTTCCTTTTATAGAGCACAGGCAGAGTTGAATTAGCATAATTCTTAAGTGCCCTAGGATTTTCAGAATGGTAAATAAGCATTGGCTTCAACTTCAAGCATTGGCTTCAACTTCAAGTCACCAGCGTTACCCCTAACAAGAGTGTCAGCCTGTCCTTTGAAGCTAAGCATTGACTTCTCCTCTCTTGCTATGAAAGTCCTAGATGGCATCTTCTTCCAATATAAGGCTATTTTGTCTACCTTGAAAATCTCTTGTTTAGTGTACCCACCTTCATTAATTATCCTAGCTATGTATTCTGGATAACTTGCTGCAGCTTGAACATTAGCACTTGCTATTTCACCTTGTACTTTTATGTTATGAAGACAGCTTCTTTCCTTAAACCTCATGAACCAATCTCTTCTATCTTCAGACTTTTCTTCTGCAGCTTCCTCACCTCTCTCATTTCATTGCTGGTGGGAATACAAAATGACATAGCCACTTTATAAGAGAGTTTGATAGTTTCTTACAAATCTAAGAATAATCTTACCATACGATCCAACACTTGCTCTGCTAGATATTTACCCTATTGAGTTGAAAACTTATGTTCATACAAAAACCTGTGCATGTATGTTTGTAGCAGCTTTATTCAATATTGGCAAAAATAAAAGCAACCAAGACGTCCTTCAACAGGTGAATGGGTGAGCAAACAGTGATATATTTATATAATGGAATATCATTCAGCAATAAAAAGAGCTATTAAGCCGCAAGAAGGCAGAGATGGATCTTAAATGCATATTGCTGAGCAAAAGAAGTAATTCTGAAAAAGTGACTTACTATATGATTCCAACTATATGACTTTCTGGAAGAGGCAGAACTAGAGGGACAATAAAAAGATCAGTGGTTTCCAGAGATCAAGGGGACAGGAGTGGTTTGATTAGATGAAGCACACAGAAGAGTTTTGACAGAGGTGAAACTATTCTGTGTGATATTGTAATGATGGACACTTGATTTATGCATTTGTCAAAACCCATAAAACTGTACAATGCAGAATCAAACTTAATGTAAATGTAAACTACATTCTTAGTTCATAATAATCTATTAGTATTGGTTGATTAATTATAACAAATGTACCACTCTAATACAAGATGTTAATAATAGGGCAAATTGTGAGTGGTGGTGTATGGCAACTCTGTACTGTCTGCTCATTTATTTTGTAATAAATAAATTTTAAAAACCTAAAAAGGTGTTTAAAGGGAAAATACAAGATTACCAGGTTATCAAACTTACAGTTTTTCTCCATGTGATGGAGAAATAGAAGCTTTCTCACATGACTATCATGGCCACAAAATCAAGGCAAAACTTCAAGTGTCAGCGTTGAAATGTGGGGAAAAAGTTGTTCTTCTGAGGGAATCAATAACTTAGAGGAAATGTTCAAGGTTTCATATATCTTGGAGGTCAGATCTAGATAGATGAACCATCTTTTTTCTTTGTCTATTTCAGTGTTCTAATTGTTTTTTCTGAGTGTGGGATGTGATAGTACATGATCATGATAGTGACATGACATATTGTCAGTTTTACTTCCACTGAAATTAGTCCCGCTTATTTGTTTATATTTTTTTTCTTTATGGGCCCATGTTTCCTCTATAAAATGAGGCAGTTCGGCTATACAATCTTTAGGAGTTTTTTGACCCTAGTATTCTCGTGTTCTAAAATTGATAGTTATAACTCAGTACTTTGTTGTCTATAAAGGAAAGTAACTCTTTCTGATATCCTAGAGAAGCACATAGAAAACATAAAAGGGGCAATTACATAGTTGTGATTAAGGTTATTTACTTAAGATTCCATTTTAGCATAAATACACTAAATTGTTTACATAAAAACTTTAATGGGAACCCAACTAACTAGGACACTGAATCTACTTTTATTTTGACGTTGCTGTTAGCTTTAGGAGAAATAAAATAACAGAAGAGCCACGCTCAAAATAAAAAAACAAATATATTGTATCTTGCAGCCAGGTACCTGTTCATTTCAAAACATCATGTTACCTCCATTTCTACCTGTAATTTGAGTAATGTGAATAAATGACTTTCAGGTGATCGTGAAATTCAGAAAAATCTTTGAAATTTAAAGATTTAATCATGTTCACTTGACTCTACTTGATAAGATAGAAGGACATATTAAGCAGATTTTTACCATCTAAATTTAAAGGAATGGGTTTTATATTTAAAATGATATTTCCTACGAGCTGAAGTTATCTGGATAGTTTTTATCATAAAATTTATCCCACCATTTGAATGGCTTCAGTGACACCTACAGAGCTCTTCTTGACATGAATTTTGAGTCTTTTCATTCCAATTTGAAGTCAAAACACATTAGAAATTCTCAGGTACGTAATTTTTGTATCACGTGCCAGTATGTGCCCAAGTGCAAAGAGATGCATATTTGAGCTTACTTATTTTAATGACATGTATTTTGTATCTACTAGCATTATTTCTTTGAGCTGGTTATATACATTTCAAGGAACCTTTAACTCCCTGTGCTCAGCCTTTTACAGATAAATTCATAAATGGGTATCCTAGAAAGATCAAGAATGCTTTATAATGCTATCTCCTAATTTCATGTTTTAAAATTGATTTTTGTAAGTAGTTTTGATACCTGTATTCATGAAAGTAAGAAATTGAATTGGAAACTAGATTCACCAACTAATGAAGTGTAGGCACATTTAACACACTACTGCTGACCTTGACTATGATCATGTGGGAACCTTTTCTGATAGAGTAAGGAACTCTGTAATTCAGTTACTTTGTGATTTAATTCTGCTGTGATAAGCAGAAAATGCTAAACACTATTAAATTCTGCTGATGTTATTATGTTGGAGACTGTTTATCTCCTGGGACAGACCTGAAACCAGTTTGAGCTAGTTACTTACCTCAGTTGGTGGGAACATAGTATTAATTGTTCATGAAATTAAAGTTGTAGCTCTGTTTCAACAAACATTTATTGGGTGTCATGTGAGGGGGAAAAGAAATCTCTGTTCCAAAGACAGCTGAACACTTACTGGAGTTCCTGCACCAGCCTTCTTTTAGATTTCAAGACTAAGTGAACAGAATATGAAATGTCTTCCTGAAATCCTCTTTGCTATTCCAATATTCAAAGCACATTTTTACTTTGGTGAGTTAGTGAAAATATCTACAGCTATGATGCTTATTGGTTTGTTAAAAAAAAAACGGGTAGGATCACATCCCTTTGTTAGTCACCAAGAGCCACCAGGAATCTTAAACTGTAATTACCTACTTGCAGGACCAGGACTAGGGTGAGGTGAGTGAGGTGCCTGGGGCACAGAATTTAAGAGGACATTCATTCTCAGAGCTGTGCCTTCTTCAGTGTGTGCCTCCGTAAATTTGTACCCTAGGCACTTCACTCACTTCAACCTGATTCTGGTCCTGCCCAATAGCCAAAAATCTATAAAACTGATAATATGGATTTGGATTGAAAGCAAACTAAGAACCTGGTTCATTTACGGACCACTAAAGTGTTCTGAAATACTGCATTAATTAATAGTTATATAAAAATTTAAAACATTTTAAGAAGCAAAACAAACAATAAACAAAACCCAGTTGAACCAGCTCTGACTGTAGCCAGACATACATGCTTTTAAAAAGTATTGGAATTAAAGAATAGCAGAGAATGAAAATATTATTTAAACCAAAAGGAAACTAAATCATGCTCACATTTTAGATTGAGTCCCTAATTTCTTCTTGTTTATCTGTTCTATACATAGTAATAAGCATGCAGCTGTATGGATGTCTTTACTTGGAATCAATAGATTCCCCTCCTATAAAACTCATTCATTCTGTACGCCAGTATCCAAGAGGTGAGGTGCTGGGAGCTGCCGTTGGCTTTGTAGTTTTGAAATATATATATATAGAATTATTTAGCCTCTATAAATCTTGGTTTCCTCATCCGAAAATTGACTAATGTCTACAGTATAGGAGTATTGGGGGATTAATGAAATAACAAATCTAAAGCAACTAGCATGGTGTCTCATACATGGTAACTTCTCAAAATATTGTATCTAGTATCATAAATGATGCTAATTATTTTCGAGATGTGGTAATAGCAGATGTCACTAAGAGGTAAGATCCCTGAAACCAGATATTTTCCTTTAGGAAAGCACTGCAGGGGAATGAGACAGTGGAAAATGGTCCGTGGTACTTTTTTTAAACATGTATCCAAGCTTACTTTTACAACATTTTCAAAAGCCCCTTGCAAATCGAGTTGTTGTTTTTTTTTTTTTTTCAGGATGACTTTCAGCACTTACCTTTCAGAGGGGGGAGAAAGGGGAAAGGGGATTGTATAGCAAAGCAGGTTCCAGGGAGAGCTGTATCTATCATCTCTCATGATGGTCTATTACAGAGAGAATTCTGTGCTGGAAAAGCACAAACTCTTGTAATTGTTTTCTCTGAAATAAACATGATTCATTAATTTTGATGGGTATCAAACAGCAAACAGAATACATTTCACAACTTCTATTGTCAGGTTAAGAGTGGTCATTATTAATTTGTGTTACATGTTCTCCTTGTATGTCATACTTTTGCTTTAAAGACTTCTACATAGGATTTGGAGCTCAATGATTCTGTTGATTTCATACCACTGACTAGTTTACTGCCCTAATTTTGGTTACCTCTGTGACTTTGTAGAACTTACAACCTTTTGTACTCTCTCTGATTGGAATGCAATGTGTTTTTGCAACGATGGCAAACTGCAGTGGCGTATGTTATTGATTTTAGTTAATGAAAAACTTGTTACTCTCTTTTCTTTTAATGGGCTATTGCCAGAATTTCATAACTGTAGGCCCATTTTTCTTTTGAAGATTCTCTGCACTTTGAGAGGTTGGGGAAGCATATAATGTTACAGTGGAAATATTGAAGCAGATTTATCAACATTGTCCCAAGGACTGTGATTATAAACTAAGAAGGGCTGGCAGTAATAACATTGAGAAAATGGACTCCATCTGATGAATAAGCAATTCCCTAACAGGTTCTGTTCTACTGTTTGTGTGCCTTTGTGGTTTACAAGTGTGTGATAAGCAATAAGTAGTACTTATTTAATTGCAACACAGTATCAATCTTGTTTACCCCAATTAAGTGGAGGCAGGAGAAAAATAAATAAGAACATGACTTTCCTTAGATGAGACCCTCTAGATCAGTGTTTCTTAAAATGTAGTTTGTGGACCACATTTATCAGTAGAGTGAAGGGAAGTTCGTTTTCCTAATTGGTAGTTCTGTCTAGTGCTGGTCAAGTCACCAAAGCTTCCTTTTGGTACTCTCTCACTACTCCTGTACTTCTTCTCACTTTTTCATATGTCCGGTGCCCATGACTTGCTCCTCACTTGCCCAAAGGTCTTCTTCTTTTATATGCAGTGCTCTATATTTTAGATGGATTCTTCAATCTGTCCCCTCTGCACTGTCCCTGCCCCGAACTTTCATCATCAAAACTTTCTTCTCTGGTATTCTATTGTCTGTCAGTAAAGTAAGAGAGCTGGTTATATCCTTGTATACTGAGAAAACATGGGCCATGATTTGAGAAGGGATAAAAGCATTTCTCACTCTTCCGCTAAGATACTATGCTACATCAAAACTGTTGGCCTAGCAGTATGTGTTATACTAGGAGTTGTTTAAGTATGTGTTAGAATATGGATTTATTGTCCCATAATTATTCTTTCTCTGGGAGAGTAATAAGAGACCTATGAGGCATACCCAGGGCAGATGACAGTACAATAGTGGGGTATAGAAAACATTTATTCCAATATTTTTCTTGTCAATCTCTACCATAAATATTACAAAGCCATTTGTTTTCAGAGTCAATTATGGCCCAATGACTTGTCACAGAATAAGCTTAAAAGATGCTTGGAATTGCTAATTGATATGGGGCTTCTTTGGGGGGTGGGGGACAAAAGTGTTTCTCATGGCCACTTTGAGGACTACATGAAAGTAATAACATCTAAGGTGCTTAACAGGATGCTTGGCACCATTATTATATTGATGTATTCTTTTCCTAATGTGCCCGTCCTCATGTTTTGAAGATAACTGAACCCAGTTATTTCCATTCTCATTGTACAAGTATAAAAATAGTAAGTGAATCACAGAACCAGATAAAATGTACAAAACTTCTTGTATTTCCTAGTTTATTTTCCATCTGTAAAATAATATTAATTACCTAGTAGAGGTGATGTAAGGATTAGGATAAATTAAATTTCACCAGTAAAGGGAGTTACACAGTGCTTGGCACATGGGTACTACTCAGTAAATGCCAGTTCCATTCTTTAGTCAACCCTAAATAATGCTTCATGTCTAGCACATAATATTGATTTTGACAAGGCTCTCAGATGGAAAAATAATGAAGCTACTTTCTTAAAGTATTGGATATCAGGCACAGTCATTCAGTCATTTATTTGTCCATTCCTTTGATGAAGACTGATACAGTGGTGAATAAGACAAACATAGCTACCTTTATGCAGAGCTTCTAATATCTTGGGAGCTGTTTCTAGGAATAAAAATAAATAATTGCCACTACAGAGAAAAACAGAGAATAGCCTGGGAAGTCAGTGGAGAGGTCCCTATCACAGAGAGAGGGATGAGAAGGCCTGGAAAGGCTTCCCAGGGAAAAAAGTGGCATCAGAGCTAAAATCCATGTTCCAGAGACAGGGAAGAGGATGTTGTGTTTGCCAGTGCCATTCCTCAGAAAATGTCAGTGCTTCTCAGCATTTGAATGCAATCTTTATTTCTGACCATTTCTTAGGAGTTTCACAGTCTGTGCTGTAAGGATCAGTTGTAACTGACCAAATGTTCTCTGGGACTGCCTTGTCAGAGAAACATAAATTGTTTGGGAAATAATAATGATGAAATTGCCTTTGGAGTTTGGGATGCGGTAAAATGAATTCTCTCATTTGTACTCAGTGTAATTCTCCCAGGAGTCTAATCAATATCTTCTCCTTGTGGGCTTCCCTGGTGGCGCAGTGGTTAAGAATCCACCTGCCACTGCAGGGGACATGGGTTCGAGCCCTGGTCCAGGAAGATCCCACGTGCCGCGGAGCAACTAAGCCCGTGTGCTACAACTACTGAGCCTGTGCTCTGGAGCCTGCGAGCCACAATTACTGAAGCCCGTGTGCCTAGAGCCTGTGCTCCACAACAAGAGAATCCACCACCATGAGAAGCCCACTCACCGAAACTAGAGAAAGCCCGCTCGCAGCAACGAAGACCCAACACAGCCAAAAATAAAATAAATTAAATAAATAAATTAAAGAAATATATATCTTCTCTTTGTGTTTTATACTGAGCTATACAGTAACAAACCTGAAAGGGGAAAAATGTTTTAAAATTATTTTACCAGCTCTGGTCATAACGAATAGTCCAGGGGAATTCAGATATTTATATTTGTAGCCTGCCTCTCTGTCACGTATATCTTGTAGGATGAATGGGCAAGCCAGATAGCCACACCTTCCATCAAGATAGTTTATTTAAGAACAACCTATAATTAAGTCTGTGTAAATATGACAAAAATGGATATGACTGAAATGTAATCAAAACAATGGAATATGGCCTCACTTATAAAAACTTACAGGAGGCAGCTCAGGTCTTTCTGGTATCTCCTACCTATCAAAAGATTTGTTGGAAGGCTCCATTATACAATGTAGGTAATTGCACTCTGAAAATTATGCACTTGCAAAGTAATACTCATTTGAGACTATGCCAGAACAACTAACAGGTATTTGGACAAAACAAATGTTTTGAAATATTTATTTCTGCTATAGCCTATTTTTGGAGTTCCTGCCTCCCCTGCACACAGTTGACAACTTATTTTCGTTTTCTTTTCTTTATTTAGGCAAGGGGATATCATAAATAAAACTAAACAACAACAAAAACAAAAAACCCATGTGCTGCGATCTTTTTTTTTTTTTTGTAAACATCTTTATTGGAGTATAATTCCTTTACAATGGTGTGTTAGTTTCTGCTTTATAACAAAGTGAATCAGCTATACATATACATATATCCCCATTTCTCCTCCCTCTTGTGTCTCCCTCCAACCCTCCTCATCCCACCCCTCTAGGTGGACACAGAGCACCGAGCTAATCTCCCTGTGCTATGCAGCTGCTTCCCACTATCTATTTTATATTTGGTAGTTTATATATGTCCATGCCACTCTCTCACTTTGTCCCAGCTTACCCTTCCCCCTCCCCGTGTCCTCAAGTCCATTCTATAGTAGGCCTGCGTCTTTATTCCCGTCCTGCCCCTAGGCATTTCATAACCATTTTTTTTTTTAGATTCCATATATGTGTTAGCATACGGTATTTGTTTTTCTCTTTCTGACTTACTTCACTCTGTATGACAGACTCTAGGTCCAGCCACCTCACTACAAATAATTCATTTTCGTTTCTTTTTATGTCTGAGTAATATTCCATTGTATATATGTGCCACATCTTCTTTATCCATTCATCTGTTGATGGACACTTAGGTTGCTTCCATGTCCTGGCTATTGTAAATAGAGCTGCAATGAACATTGTGGTACATGACTCTTTTTGAATTATGGTTTTCTCAGGGTATATGCCCAGTAGTGGGATTGCTGGGTCGTATGGTAGTTCTATTGTTAGTTTCTTAAGGAACCTCCATACTGTTCTCCATAGTGGCTGTATCAATTTACATTCCCACCAACAGTGCAAGAGGGTTCCTTTTTCTCCACACCCTGTCCAGCATTTATTGTTTGTAGATGTTTTGATGATGGCCATTCTGTCTGGTGTGAGGTGATACCTCATTGTACTTCTGATTTGCATTTCTCTAATGATTCGTGATGTTGAGCATTCTTTCATGTGTTTGTTGGCTATCTGTATATCTTCTTTGGAGAAATGTCTATTTAGGTCTTCTGCCCATTTTTGGATTGGGTTGTTTGTTTTTTGATATTGAGCTGCATGAGCTTCTTGTAAATCTTGGAGATTAATCCTTTGTCAGTTGCTTCATTTGCAAATATTTTCTCCCATTCTGAGGGTTGTCTTTTGGTCTTGTTTATGGTTTCCTTTGCCGTGCAAAAGCTTTGAAGTTTCATTAGGTCCCATTTGTTTATTTGTGTTTTTATTTCCATTTCTCTAGGAGCTGGGTCAAAAAGGATCTTGCTGTGATTTATGTCATAGAGTGTTCTGCCTAAGTTTTCCTCTAAGAGTTTGATAGTGTCTGGCCTTACATTTAGGTCTTTAATCCATTTTGAGTTTATTTTTGTGTATGGTGTTAGGGAGTGTTCTAATATCATTCTTTTACATGTAGCTGTCCAGTTTTCCCAGCACCACTTATTGAAGAGGCTATCTTTTCTTCATTGTATATTGTTGCCTCATTTATCAAAAATAAGGTGACCATATGTTCGGGGGTTTACCTCTGGGTACGATCTTTTATTGGGTAGTTATCATGTCCATTTGTCCTTATCATTTCTATAAGTTGAAATGAACAGAAGCCAGAGTGGTATTTGGCATGTGTGGTTTGAGGTGTAACACCTTATAAGTTCAACTTGAAATGGAATTAGAACTAAGGGCAAAATATGATGGTAATCAGAGCAATGTGATTTTAGAATCCAGATTTCTTTACCCTATGTTGAGATAAGAGTACTTTGGAATATTAAAGAAAAATCTATATATTTTACGAACATCTAAGAATGTTAAATTTCAGAATAATTCTTGTTCCTTCAAACAAGAATTCTGTTTTGAAATTGGTCTAGGAGGGAAGGAGAAATATAGGTCACGGATATGTTTGGGCTTTAGGTTAAAATTCTTTTGTATCACTTATGATTAGTATTATATAATAAGAGTGTAAAAGTACTTATTTTTGAAAGTGTTATCATTGGTGATTAAGTGTGATCTCTAACATTATAAATTTTTATATACTAAAAGGCCTGCTATATTTGGACTTAACTGGAACTAAATTAGACACTTGCTGGGGGATGTAATGAGTGATTCCAAAATATGGTAAAATAAGTGAGCCTTAGCCTGTGAGTAGAAACTCAACCCTATATATATTGCCTCAAATTCCTAGATATTAAGTCAGTCTGCTTTGGGGAAGAAACCTGCTATGTATTGATTAATACTCTTTTGATTTCATTTTTTTCATCTGTGTGTGCTGTCTTTTTTTTTTTAAACCTATCTTGCTTTCCCAAACATGTGAGCAATTTTATATTTCTTTATGTAGTTTGCCCTTCCTCTTATATCTTCCTTTTGCCACTTTTCTGAACACTGCACTTTCGTTTGATCAGTGGTGGGTGTTACATAGCCAAGGCCAAGCTTATTTCAAGGCATTGACTGTGCATTGGAATAAGCTTTCTAGAATGTAAATTATATCACCTAGACCAAGAAATAAATGAAAAAAATCTCTCTTGAGTGGAAAAAGTTACTGTATGTTGATAGAATGTAACTAATTTTGCATATACTTACTATGATTGCTTTTTGCAATTCAAAATACCCTGTGCTATTAAATTTATGTATGTTAAAGTAAAGCCATTTTCCTGAGATGAAATGCTTCACATTCAGTTATATCAAAATTCCTCATCTATGACTCTTGATTTCAGACTTCACCATTTGTGCATCTATTGAATTTGAGATAATGTGCAGCAGAAAAGTTGTTTTCAGTTTTTGGTAATTAAGGCAAAGGATGGGAGTTATAAGCAAACAAAAGCCAATTATAAATGTTTCAGGCTCTTCAGAAAATATTGGTGTTAGAACTAGGAGTCTGGTGTGATAAGTTGACTGTTCCTGGTTTTCGTTTTTGTGTTTTTAAAAACTTCACCTGCTACTACCAGCCTGAGTGAGATTAAACACGGGAATATAAAGCAGAGAAATTAGCTGTGCTTTAGAGCAGTGGTTCCCAACCTTTCTGGCACTAGGGACCAGTTTCGTGGAAGACAGTTTTTCCACAGACTGGCGGGTTGCGGGGGGGATGGTTTTGGGATGATTCAGGCACATTACTTTTTTTTTTTTGGCTGCATCGGGTCTTTGTTGCTGCGTGTGAGCTTTCTCTAGTTGTGGTGAGCAGGGGCTACTCTTTGTTGCGGTGCACGGGCTTCTCACTGTGGTGGCTTCTCTTGTTGAGGAGCACAGGCTCTAGGTGTGCGGGCTTCAGTAGTTGCAGCACACAGGCTCAGTAGTTGTGGCTCGTGGGCTCTAGAGCACAGGCTCAGTAGTTGTGGCATACAGGCTTAGTTGCTCTGCAGCATGTGGGATCTTCCTGGACCAGGGATCGAACCCGCCTACCCTGCATTGGCAGGCGGATTCTTAACCACCGCACCACGGGGGAAGTCCCAAGCACATTACATTTATTGTGTACTTTATTTCTATTATTATTACATTGTAATATATAATGAAATAATTATATAGCTCACCATAATGCAGAATCAGTGGGAGCCCTGAGCTTGTTTTCACTTGCCACTCACTGGTAGGGTTTTGATATGAGTCTGCAAGCAACTGATTTATTATGGTCTCTGTGCAGTCAAACCTCTCTGCTAATGATAATCTGTATTTGCAGCCACTCCCCAGTGCTAGCATCACTGCCTCAGCTCCCCCTCAGATCATCAGGCATTAGATTCTCATAAGGAGTGTGCACCCTAGATCCCTCACATGTGCAGTTCACAGTAGGGTTCATGCTCCTATGAGAATCTAATGCTGCCGGTGATCTGACAGGAGGCGGAGCTCAGGCAGTAATGGGAGCAACGGGGAGTGGCTGTAAATACAGATGAAGCTTCACTCGCCTGCCGCTCACCTCCTGCTACGTGGCCTAGTACCGGTCCGTGGCCCAGGGGTTGGGGACTCTTGCTTTAGAGTGTCCTTTTAATGCCACTAATTTCAAGAGGCTTGGGGAAGGGGAAACTTAAGGACAGTAGGTCTTTATGATACGGTATAGTGTCCATCGACAGATGAATGGATAAAGAAGATGTGGCACATATATACAGTGGAATATTACTCAGCCATGAAAAGAAACGAAATTGAGCTATTTATAATGAGGTGGATGGACCTAGAGTCTGTCATACAGAGTGAAGTAAGTCAGGAAGAGAAAAACAAATACCGTATGCTAACACACATATATAGAATCTAAAAAAAAAGTTCTGAAGAAGAACCTAGGGGCAGGACAGGAATAAAGACACAGACGTAGAGAATGGATTTGAAGACACGGGGAGGGGGAAGGGTAAGATGGGACAAAGTGAGAGAGTGACATGGACATATATACACTACCAAATGTAAAATAGATAGCTAGTGGGAAGCAGCTGCATAGCACAGGGAGATCAGCTTGGTGCTTTGTGACCACCTAGAAGGGTGGGATAGGGAGGGTGGGAGGGAGATGCAAGAGGGAGGGGATATGGGGATATATGTATACGTATAGCTGATTCACTTTGTTTTACAGCAGAAACTAGCACAACATTGTAAAGCAATTATACTCCAACAAAGGTGTTAAAAAAAAATGAAAAAATTTAAAATTTAAAAAAAGAAACAAAGTACCTGTACTATTTTACATTCCCATTAGCAGTTTATGATAATTCCAGTTTTCCACATGTTATTGTCTTTTAAAATTCTAGTCAGTGAGTGTGAATTGGTATCTCATTGTGGCTTTTATTTGCACTTTCCTAATAGCTAATGATATTAAGCCTCTTTTTCTACTTAGTAGCCATTTGTATATATTATTTGGAGAAATGTGTATTCAAATTCTTTGACTATTTTTGCATTGGGTTATCATCCTTTTTTTATAGAGTTGTAATAGTTGTTTATATATTCCAGATACACGTCTCTAGTCTTTTATCAGATAAATTATTTCCACGTATTTTCTCCCATTATGTTGGTTATCTTTATACTTTCTTGGTAATATGCTTTGATGCGCAAAAGGTTTTAAATTTTGATGAAATTCAATTTATCTATTTTTTCTTTGTGTCTAAAAGAAGTTGACTAGTCTAATGTCATGCACATTTTCATCTATATTTTCTTGTAAGAGTTTTCTAGTTTTTGCTCTTATATGTAGGCTTATGATACATTTGAGTCAAGTTTTATATATGGTTAAGGAAGGGGTTGAACTTCATTCTGTGCATGTGGATATCCAGTTGTCTCAGCACAATTTGTTAAAAAGACTGTTCTTTCCCCATTGAATTGTCTTGGCAGCCTTGTCAAAAATCAATTGATCATAAATGTGCGGTTTTATTTATTGACTCTCAATTCTATATTATTGATCTGTATATGTGTCCTTATCACAGTGGCACATTGTTTTGATTACTGAACCCTTGTGCTGACTTTTGAAGTCAGGAAATGTGAGTCATCCAACTTTGTTCTTTTTCAAGATTGTTTTCATTATTCTGGATCTCTTGCAATTCTATCTGAATTTTAGGATCAGCTTGTAAATTTCTGCAAAAAAAAAAGCACAGTAAAGTTTTTTGGTAGGAAGTTAGATGACAGCCATTTGGGGTGTATTGCCATAAGTGCATGAGTACGGGGTGTCTTTTAATTTATTTTGGTTTTCTTTAATTTCCTTCAGAAATGTTTTGTAGTTTTCAGTGTACAAGCTTATACTTCTTCGGTTAAATTTCTACTTAATTATTTAGTCTTTTTGATGTTTTAAATGGAATCGTTTCCTTAATTTCATTTTCAGATTTTTCACTGCTAGTGTATAGGAATACAATGGATTTTTATATAATGATCTTATATCCCTCAACCCTGTCAAACTGATTTATTAGCTCTAGAAGGTTTTTAGAGGATTCCTTAGTGTTTTCTCTGTACAAGATTATGTCATCTGAAAATAAAGTTTATTTGCCTTCTTTCTTTCCAGTTTG
Source organism: Eschrichtius robustus (assembly GCF_028021215.1). Classification (NCBI taxonomy): domain Eukaryota; kingdom Metazoa; phylum Chordata; class Mammalia; order Artiodactyla; family Eschrichtiidae; genus Eschrichtius; species Eschrichtius robustus. The sequence continues at coordinate 107,062,454 of NC_090845.1, forward strand.
GATACTTTGATTTCTCTTTCTTGCCTAATTTTCCTACCTAGAACCTCTCGTGTAAAGTTGAATAGAAGTAGTGAGAGCAAATGTCCTTGTCTTGTTTCTGATCTTAGAAAGCATTCAGTCTTTCATCACCAAGTATGATGTTAACTGTGAACTTTCTCATAGATGCCTTTTTTCAGCTTAAGGAAATTTCTTTCTATTCCTAGTTGGTTAATTATTTTTATCATGAAAAGGTATTGGGTTTTGTCAAATGCTTTCTGCATCTATTGAGATGATCATTTGGTTTTAGTCCTTTATTTATTAGTATGACATATTACATTGATTGAGTTGTAGATTGTTAAACCAACATTGCATTCCTGGGATAAATCCCGCTTGGTCATAGTGTATATTCCTTTTTATATGTCATGGATTCAACTTGCTAGTATATTGTTGAGGATAAAATGTGCTATTATCTTTATCGTTCTTGGGAGAAGGAGTTACTGAATAAGTAAGCTTTTAGTTTAGGGCATTTTAGTGAAAACTTGAGAGTGTTTGACTGAGGAGTTCCTGATAAGATGACATTTAGAGTAATAAGTTCAATGCTAGCCTAGTAATAAGTTCAATGCTAGCCTTTACCACCTAGGTAATTGATGTCTATGAGAGACAGATGGGACTACTCTTATCCAGGTGACCAAGTGCATCCTTGTTAAAACCAAGGCTGACTTTGTTTCATTCTCTCTAAAAATGTTGACCATGCAGTTTTTCTGGAAACATTGACACCACACTATTCTGGATTTGCTCCTTCTCCTCTTGATGTTCCCGATTATGCTCCTTTGTGGGCTATTCTTCCTTGGACATTCCTTGAATTTTAGTATTCTTTAAGTATTCATCCTTATCTCCTCAGATCATAAACATTTTTGGGGAGATGTTATCCACTCAGTGCTTTAACTATCAATATAATGCAGATTCCTGAATTTATATCCGGTTCCTTATCTCTCCCTTGAATAATTCCAACGTGTGTGTGTGTGTGTGTAGGATATAGCACAGGCATCTCAAATTCAATATATTCCAAATTGAATCCATTTTTTCCTCTGAACTTCCAACCTCTTCCAAGTTCTGGGTCCCCTAAATCATGGTAAATTTTTCAACATTTACCCAATTGCTCATGTAAGTATTTGTTTTTTTAAAAAATATTTATTTATTTATTTATTTGGCCATGCCAGGTATTAGTTGCGGCACGCGGGATCTTCTGTTTTAGTTGCGGCACGTGGGATCTTTAGTTGTGGCATGTGAACTCTTAGTTGCGGCACGCGGGATCTTCTTTTTTAGTTGCGGCATGTGGGATCTTTAGTTGTGGCATGTGAACTCTTAGTTGCGGCATGTGGGATCTAGCTCCCTGACCAGGGATCAAACCCGGCCCCCCTGCATTGGGAGCACAGAGTCTTAGCCACTGGATCATCAGGGAAGTCCCCCTCATGTAAGTGTTTCAATCATAGTTCTTGTTTACTCCCTCCATGCCCAAGTATCACTGAGCCTACTGTAGCTAAATATATCTCAAATCTATAAATTTCTCTCCTTCTTGCTATTATTCTTGTTAAAGCCACTCTCAAATCCTATCAGAGTCTTACAGTAATATTATAAATGGTTTTCCTAAGCAATTCAATCTCCACATATAACCCAGAAAGATCTTTCTTCAGTGTAAACCAGATCATAGCACTCTCCTCTTTAAAACCATTCTTTGGCTTGTGATTCCTCTTAGGATAAAATGTAAACTTCTTAATAGGGCTTTTATATCTCTGTAATATCTTGGCCAGCTTACCTTACTATTTATTTTGTCACAAGTTCATTCTGAACACTACATACTCCAGCAAATTTGTTGAATCAATGAATTGAATTTTAGTTTTAATTTAAATAATCAACATCAAATAGGAAAATTATTAAACTGAACATTAAGGATCCTTAGATAAGCTACTTATTCTGTTCATTAGTGAAAGGGGCTTAAAACTACCTAAACTACTTATCTTACAGATTGTGTGAGGCACATGTAATAAGATATATTTAGAATGTGAAAAATACAAGCACTCTACCAATGTTAGGTAACCTGATATACTTAGTAATAATGTTGACAATAATATAATAGTAATAATATTAAACTTTTCTCCACTAGAAAGTGATCTGGGTTTGACATTTATAATTTTAGAGCTGCTTCAGCTCTTCCACTTTTAACTATGTGGTCTTGAGGAATGAATCTATCTTCCTCCCTTCCTCCCTCCCCTCCTGCCTTCTTTCTTTCCTTCCTTTTATCCATCTATCCATCCATCCATCCATCCACCTACAGATTTAATGCAATTCTAATCTTTCTGAACTTGTTTCCTTATCTGAGAAATGGAGATAATAAAATTTCCCTTAGTAATTTTAGCAGCATTGTTAGGAAGAGTAAATAAAATATTACATATTAAATTATTTCGGGCTTCCCTGGTGGCGCAGTGGTTGAGAATCTGCCTGCTGATGCAGGGGACACGGGTTCGAGCCCTGGTCTGGGAAGATCCCACATGCCACGGAGCAACTAGGCCCGTGAGCCACAACTACTGAGCCTGCGCGTCTGGAGCCTGTGCTCCGCAACAAGAGAGGCCGCGATGGTGAGAGGCCCGCGCACCGCGATGAGGAGTGGCCCCCGCTTGCCGCAACTGGAGAAAGCCCTTGCACAGAAACGAAGACCCAACACAGCCAAAAATAAATAAATAAATTAATTAATTAATTAATAATTAAAAAAAAAAGAAGCCTTCTCCGTTGGCTGGCTTTAAAAAAAAATAAATAAATAAATAAATAAATAAATAATTTCATGAACTACAAAATGCTATGAAATTTTAATTTGACTTAGCTTAATTAATTGTAAAATCAAGTACAAAAATGTGTTTCATTTTCAAGTTTTGGGGATTATGTATGCCATCCCTCTTTTCCATTTTTCTGGCCTTTCATGAGGCGACTCTTAAGCCAACAGCATTATAATCAGCATTATTAATTAATAAAATTTACTGAATACCTACTGTATGCCAGATTTTGTGCTATGCACTGTGATTATCTGCTGAATCCTTATGGGGTCCGTAGCAGTCAATTAATTTATAGATTGGTTCAGGCAAAATAGAACATTATTTCATGAATGTGGGGGCTTAGTGTGGAAGAATTAGGATAAAATCCAAGTGAGCATAGAATTATAATCTTCTAAAAGGTATCAATTACAAAATTTTATTATTACTCACACAGGTACACATCTTCCTGTAAAGATAGATCATAATTACCATATGTCAATCAGAATGGCTGAGTTTCTGATTTTAGTGAAATGGGAAAGAATTTCAGCTTTGGTGATAGAAAGCCTCCAACAAATTTTAGTCTTGAGACTCTTTTATTCAAATCCATGGCTTTTGACTAGCTGTTTGTTTCATACCTTTTTCATTAATTGATGTCTGTTGAGGATAATGTATAATGTATTGGGACATATTTGGTCTTAGGATAAGAATCTTTTAATCAGTAAATGTCCCACAAGGCCAGTTCTACTTTTGCTGAAGTGAAAAAAAAATCCCTATTATCACTGATTTAGGAGAAATAAAACCCCTTTTGGTTGATTGATATGCTAGAGACCCAGGAAATGTCACAGTCTTATGAACTTCACAAGTCCACTTATGGCTAATATCTTGTTGTGATAGAATCCTATAGAACATTTGTAGCTAATATAAATCAAATGTAAATTCCATCATTGTTCATTATAAATCTCTTCCGCTGTATCCACTGTCTCCAGAACTTGATTGCCGTTCTAGCTTACTCTTCTCCTCAAGAGCTTAACTATTCTCAGTGATTCTAATTTCCTCAGAACAGCAGGAGAAATAATTGACTTTCCAGTGGGAAATATTTTTTGAATAATATGTTCCTCTGTAAATCTTTCTTTTTTTATAAATCAAATTCTTTTCTCCTATTTACATTATAGTTTTCATGAAAAATGTGGTTAATTTATGATTTTCTGGGCTTTCAAATAATTTATCTTTAATTTGAGCATATAGGGAAAAAGAAAGATTCAGCTAAATGTCAACTCTTCAGAAGGGTCTTCCCTGAAAACTTTACCTAATGAGCCCCCTCCCCTTATTCTCCATCACAGCTAGCTTTTCTGCTTTATAACAATTTTTACAAATTTTATTGGCCATTTATTTGTTTATTGTCTTTCTTTCCCTGATTAGAATATTAACTGCATGATCAGAGAAACTGCTCCTTTTTTTCCCTGCATTATTGAGAACACCTAGTTCATGGCTGGTACATACTAAGCAGTTTGGTGAATAAATGGATTAATGGATTAATGGAAAGAAGGAAGGAAGGAGGGGAAATATGGATAGATGAATAGCGGACTGAATGAATGGTTAAAGGGTTTTAATTAACGGTAAGTTCAATAAGAGGGAGTAGTGTGATGTGGCTGCCAAAGTACTGACAAGAGGGCTGTCATAGAGTAGAGGCATTAAATTGCTCCTGACTAATTTCAAGAGCTAGAACTAGGGTCAATAGGTGAGGTACAAAGAGATATTAACAACAAATTAACTTTGGAAAATTTTTTTTCCTTTCCTGATCTTTTTTTTTCCAGCTTTATTGAGGTAAAATGGAAATAATAGTAGTACCTACTATAATAAATAGAGCTAAGCTGAGGCTTACATAGGTTAAGTAACTTGCCCAAGGTTACACAGATAGTAAGAAACAAAGCTAGAAGGTAACCCCCTAGTTTTTAATGACTCCAAAGCTGGATCTGTTAACCTCTTCACTACATTGCCATACTTCTTATCAGCCAAGCACTGTACTAAGTATTCTACCTGGATTATCTCATTGAGTGATCATAAAACCTTTATGAAGTAGGTGCTTATTATTAGCCAGATTTTAAAGCTGAGAAGACTGAAGCTCAGAGAAGTAACTTGCTTGACTAAGTTACAGAAATTAGAGTCAAAATTCTCATCCAAATTCATATGATTTCAAAGTTCATGCTGCTTCCACTCAGCAACTCACTTTTAGTGTTTGACCTATCAATAAAGTGATCATTTGCTTTTATGGAACAATTTGAAGGGACTTGGAAAATCATTCCTTCTGCTGGTTTGTCATGGGGTCAAAAATGTCCCAGTATTGCTTAATGGTTATCCCAGGGAAACTTCTGTTTTTAACTTTTTCTGGTCATGGTAATATTTAGCAGGAATCTGTTTTAATTAAATTGTTCGGTAATGTGGTCCCTGTTAGAGAATGTGGTAGATACTGTGCTATGCCCCTTAGAACGGTGTCAGGAATGAAGGACTTATTCTCTTAGCTGCTAGGAGGAGGGAAGAAAAATGCCTCACCCAAGGGGTAGCTCCTACTAAGGACTGATTGACAAAGGGGTATCAAGGCTTGTGCCCCTCCACTCTAGGCTGACTCAAAGTCCATCTTGGTGGGATTCGCTGAGATCTTTGCTGGCACTATATGACAGCTCAACTTTTCTCTGTCTAATCCTGCTTCCTTCCATTCCCTTCCCTCCACAGGTATTAATTCAGAGTGTTCTCCTGTATACTTCCTGCATGCTAATCTCAGAGTTTGCTTGTCAGAGAATCCTATTTGCAACTGAAAGCATAGGCCAGGAGATGAGAAGGAATGAGAGGACAGGGGATGAGAAGAAAGACAGTAGGGAAGATCAGGAGCTGGGTACACAGGGCACAACTAGTCAGTGAAGCGCTAAAAGATTGATGGGAAACAGGAGGACAAGTCGCATATTACACAAATTTTTTGAGAGCTAACCACCCTGGCCTACCAAAGTAGGGTTTAAGGCTATACCTACATGATGCTAAATCAGTCAAACATTTAGTATATATAATTATGTAGCTTATATGTAGATGTGTATGTATCTGTATCCATATCCATACATACATTGTTTGTGCATCATGTTGACAGAACAGCCAGTTGATTGGCTGATGTGTTACTTTTCCACCAGGTGTTTGTTTTGTCTGCATGTTGTAAACCTCGGAAGAGGGAAGTTTTTCTGACTAGGTGACAGGGAAGATAAGTTTCATTCTGCTGAGAGGCCGTGTCAGCAGCATTCAGTAAAAATGCAGGGTAAGGCACAGGATATGAAAATTGCAATGTGCTAACAAATGGAAAACCTTCCACTGTCAACAAATTAGAGGCCTCTAGTACTCTTTCAAATACTTCCTGATTATTTTTGCTTTTCCCTTTGAATTCTGAGACCATTCTGGAATGAGGAGAGACAGAAGGCAAAAGGAGAAGCCAAGAACAATATTTCCTGTTCTTTAGGAAACTGTCATACAGTCTTGTGGAACATCCTGTCATGACGTATGCTTTCCTGTCCCACTTCGTGTCAGGGCAGTGGGTTAGCTAAGATCTGCTAGAAGCAGATTTTGCATAACGCAGTGACAGTGTGTAAATATCCATACATTCTTGCAGTATGTGCATTTTATTATTTATAATGAAAGAAACATGGCTAAGTCTGTTTGTGGCTTATTATTTATCCATTAGGAGTAGGTCTCACCTTAAAAACCTGGACCTATTGAGAAGAGTTCATAGCTCAGAAAGCAACTCTGACCTGGAGCTTTCACACATGAAACTTTAGTGCAAATACAAAAGAAGTAGAAGACACAGTCCCTGCTCTTGAGGAGCTTGCAACCTATCTGGCAACATCAAGTATACACAATGAGAAAAATTGAAACTGGCAGATAATGATTTAATGCAGTACTTCTCAAAGTTGTCTACAGGAAAAGAAACGTGAACTCACACACCAGGGAGTCAGTTGGAGCTTTTCTTAAAAATAAAGAACAGTTTTATATGTGAAATGCTTCTCGTTTTGTCCTAAAACTCATGCAAAAATCTAATTTATTTCCAAATCTGCTTAAGTGTGTTTTAGTTGAGAAATGATACTCTTGCCTGCTCCCCAATCTTAGAGTAAAATGGACACTCCAGAAAGCTGTAGTATGTTTGTATTGTGGGTTGTTTTTTTTTATGTGTGGTTTTCCTAACACCTAGAATTTGAAAAGTGTGGAGTTAATTTGTATTTCTTCAGATGACCTGTTTGTGTGTTTGAGTACAGGCCGCCTTCTTCTCGAAAAACTTTATATAGGTACTATTAAAAATGTGACAAGCTGTTAAAAAATAATTTTGTGCCAGAGGGTCTTTCATACCTCTATGATAGCACTATATAAGTGTTATTATAAAGCCCTGGGAGGACCTATACTTGGAAACATGCTAATTATTGGTTGGCAATAACTAGAAAGTAACCACAAAATATGTCTCCTTCAATTCGTCTTAAAGAGTGAATTATTTTATGCCTGTACCTTTTTTGGTGAAGTGTATTATGTTAGTTTTCTATTGCTGCTGTAACAAATTACCACAAACTTAGTGGCTTAACACAATTCAAATGTATTATTTTAAAGTTCTGAAGGTCAGAAGTCTGAAATGGCTCTCACTGGGGTAAAATCAAGGTGTGAGCAGGTCGAATTCCTTTTTGGAGGCTCTAGGGAAGCATCTGTTCTTGTCTTTTCTGGTTTCCGAAAGCTTGCTACATTCTTTAGCTCTGTGGCCCCTTTCTGCATCATGTTGACAGAACATGTCAACGGAGCCAGCAATGGTTGGTCGTCTTTCTCACATTGCATCACTCTGACACTGACCCTTCTGCCTTCCTCTTTCACATTTAAGGACGCTTATAATTATGTTGGGCCCACCCAGATAATCTAGGATAATCTCTTTAAGGATAGCAGCTGATTAGTGACCTTAATTTCATCTGATACCTTAATTCTCCTCTGCCATGTAATTTGACATTCACAGTTTCTGGGGATTAGGGCCTGGCCATCTTTGGAACACCATTATTCTGCCCACCACGTACATTGAAGCTGACCTCCTCTTTCTGAGATTGTAGGAAAACCTCCTTTTCAACCCTGTATGTGCCTATTTGAAAATGGGGTAAGAAATCTCCAATGAAAAGGATTCCTATCAATGTGTTTGTAAGTATGCTTGTGTTCTGGTCAAGCATAAATAGGGAAATGGAAGGATTGCTTTTGTAAACTTTAAGCAGGTATATTTAGAAGAGAGGAACATGTTTGAGGATTTAGTGGACTTTTATTTCATTGTTTTGCTTTGGTTTGATTTTTTTTCCATGGGGGACTTCCTGGGTAAGAGGGAGGAAAGATCAATCTCATTCATTACCTGCAGAATGCCATACAAATGTTAGCATTCTTATGTGTGCCATCATGTGAAGATAGTTGGGATGTGCTGCCTTAATCTGCATCTGGTCCCACATGTGCTTCCATGTACCACAGACTGAAAAGCTGCTGTTCCCTCTGTGAATACCTGTGGTATTCTGTTAATTGTTCAAATGCTGTCTCATCTGCTTTGCTAATTCCTTCTGATTTTAAACTTTTGTGTTCTTATCTAGAACACAGTTTGTTCAATGAATCGATAACTTTTTCTTTTATTGCTGATGTCCTGGATCAGAATCTTAGTAAGTAGCTCACGAGGAGAACACAGAACTTTTTTTTTAAAAACTCACATTGCCGAATGACAAAAATATCTCCTATGACAAAAGAGTGTGGTAAGGGTTCCCTCTTGAGATTTTGATGCCTGGCACTTGTGTGCTGTTCAGTGACAATGCATCTGAATGAAAGAGTTGCTCATTACGTTTCACTGCTCATTAGGCTAGAAATACCAATCTCAGCACTTGAGGAGTCTTCCTGATTAGTGTGATGTAGGAAATTGCTACAGTCCAGTCTTCCTATCCGATCTGATTCCCCTCATGGATGCTACCATAATCAGTGTGGCAGCTGACTTCCAGTCAGATTTCAGTATGGCATGCTCTGCTGTTGACTATGTGTTCATTAGGCATCCTTGTCAGATTTATTAGAAACACTTAAATAGGTGCCAAGTTATCTTTTGTGCTACGCATCCTTGGGGAGGCAGGGTTGGAGGAATGTGGGGGAATGGGAGCATCATCCATCCCAGGCTAGGTAGCAGCTAGCTACCTATGTGAGTACTATGAGACTATCACAGATTCAGTCTATATATGAACACCTTAGTCAGATGCATAGTGGTATTTACAATCATCATTTTGTTGATACCTTATGATAGGCTAGGCACTGTGCTAATAAGCATTTTACATACATTATTGTATCTAATATTTTTCAATAACCATTTGAGTTAGCTTCTATTATTATGCCCATTAGTAGTTAAAGAAACTGATACTCAGAGAATTTTAGTAATTTGTCCAAGGCCACACAGCTAATAAGTGGCAGAGCCATAATTTTAGCTGCCCTCTTATGAACTTGTCTTAATTTAGGTTCTCCTGAAAGCAGAGCCTGTGACAAAGACTTGGGTTAAGGTAGTTTATTTGGGATGTGATCTCAGAAAGCAAAGTGAGAGGGTAGGTAGACTAAGTCAGGAAAGAAGGAAAAGCTGATACAAGAGTGCATTTTTAAGTCACTACTGTGGGTAACTGGGGCTCAATATTACTGGGACTTCCTGGAGGTATATAAAATACCTCCTGGAATCATTCACCTGAGAAGATACTGAAAGTTTTATTCACTGACTCCTGTCCTCCAATGGCTGAGGGTTGTCCCTGGGCGTATTAATTCAACTGCCTTTCTGGGTTGCACTTATTGGAACACCAAGAGGCATGAGGGAAGGCCTTGGGAGTACAAAGCAGAAAGACCGTACGCTATATAGGCTTGAGGTGGAACAGCTGCCAATGGGAAGTTGTCTGATCTCCCCTGGACCTGTCCACCAGCTGAAATCAGAGCTGTTCCAAGAGGCTATGACATGGAGCACCAGAGGCATCTGTTACAGAATTCTAAATCTTGTGTTCTAAACCATGATTCTATATATATAGAGACAAACTGTTCCACAGATAAGATTTCACTCCACATGTTTTCTGATATTATCCTACCATATTAATTATCTTCCTACAAATATTATTTGAGCTCCTATTATGTTCCAGATACCTAGCAGTATTCTGAAGACCTAGAGATAAAAAAGTGAAAAGTCTTGCTGTCAAGGAAATGTTCATTTCCATGATTATCTGACAAGAAAGTGTTCATGACTTAATGTAAAATAACCACCATTACAGGACAGTGGAACGAAAATGGTTACTCAGACCTTGTGTGTGTGTGTGTGTGTGTATGTGTATGATATATTCAAGTCTGTAATGTCTCTTTTTCAGATTGCCAATGTGAAACTGATTAGGTTCAGAGTTAGAATGTATTGGAATATATGTGAAGATATTAAGAATCAAGTAAGCAGGCAGTTAGAATTGGAGCTGGAGGATTGGGGGTAGGGAGAACCTCCTATCAGCACATCAGTAGCTTGGTATTTTCCTGGCAGCATATGCAGCACACATTTGCCTTTACCTTCCACAGCCTTGAAGTCATCTTGACACAGCTATTAGAGCCAGGCATCTGAATAGCCTCCGTCATAGCATTAAGACCCAGTGTCTGATTTCCTGATAATTAACAGACCTTCAGAGTGTATATGATCATGGGATGTGTGTGTGCACGCACACTTGCAGGCACGCATGCATGGACCTGTGTCTACATTTTAAAAGATGAAAGGCAGACCCAGGACATATATGCTCGAAATACTCAAACTGTCATTCACGGTATAGTTTATTATTCAAGGTCCAATAGGGGCAGAAATCTCAGCAACGTATTCTTGGCTATCTTTTGATATTTCAAATCCATACCAAGATGCTCCTTTCTTATGCATAAACAGAGTAATTTTAAAAATTTTATTTTTTGTTAGAGTATAGTTGATTTACAAGGTGTACAGCAGAATGATCCAGTTATACATATCTCTATTCTTTTTCAGATTCTTTTCCCATATAGGTTATTACAGAATATTGAGTAGAGTTCCCTATAAACAGAGTAATTGGTGTGTGATTTGAAGAGGGGAAGAATAACTCCTCTTCCAAAGTACGTAACCTGTTCCACCAGAGTGTTTCAGTACCTTAAAATTCAACTTTAGCCATTCCTTCTTTTCCACCATTTTTCTTTGGAATAGTGACGCTGAAATCCCTAACATGAATTAATTCATCAAAGCAGTTAAGAGAGAGAACATGATAAAAATGAAAAGAGTGAGGGACTTAAGTTCAGACCACGTGGGTTTTTGTACACTAAAACTGCCATCTACTTTGTAATTCTTAGTCATTTTACTTATTCTCTCTGAGAAGAGTCAGTTTCTGTCTTTGAGAAGAAAGCTGATCATGCCTACAAGTTAAGGTTCATGAGAGAATTAACGAAATGATGTATATGAAAGTGCTTCTACAGTAAGTGCTCAATAAACACTACTCATATTTTCTTTCTTGCCTTCTATGACAGGAAGGCTGAGAGCTGTGTGAGGGTGCTGAAAGAGGGAGTAAAGAGCCCAGAAATAAGTGATTACTGTGTTACTGAGGGCTGATCCTGCCTTTCAGCTCTTGGTAACGGCCAGAATAATAGCTGGAGGAAGAGTTGTTTACAAAGGACATGGACTCAAAAGCCTTTTGCCTTTTTCTGCCTATTGCCTTTTTCCCTCTGAGCTCTGTGCCTCAGTTTCTTTATCATCAAAATGTAGAGTCTATTATTTCGACTTAAGTTTATAGAATGTAGCAAGGATAAAATAACCAGCTGAGCCTTGGAAATCCTGTACCAGATGGAAGCAGGTGGAATCACACTCAGAGAACAGCCAGCAGCTCGGCAGCCGGTTTTTGCACTCCCTTCCCCCAACCCCCGCTTTTCTTCTGTAGGCTTGAGATGTGTGTTCCTTTAAGAAAAGGTCAGGTAATAAAGCTTCAAAATTTAGGTCAGCCAACTCCAATTAACTCTCAAGAACCAGACACCCCACTCCTCATTATGCTGAGCAGTAGTCAGAGTTCTCTGAGGTAGGGGCATACTAATACGCTTGACGAGATTCTCTGATTCAGTGTGGGCTTGCAATAGAAAGATAAGGGCAGCTGAAAAAACATGAATTAATTTTCGCCATAGGGGTAAAGGGATATAAATACACAAAAAGAAGGAACTCCATTATTTAAAGAGGATCCTGGTACAATATGATGGCCTAAACTATTGAATTTTTGTTTAGAATATATTTGTATATTATAAGACATGAAGCAAGTCATAAGCAATTTGGAAAGTAAATAGAGCTTCATTGGTAGGGAGAGCAGTATTTATTGATAAGAGCCCAAGAGAGGAAATAGGTTTCCTGACTGGGATTAGCTATTAAACGTCTTTTGATTTTGGATATGATAGAGTAGATAAAAAGAATAGTGGATTGGAAATTGGGATTCAGATAATATGGGTGCTAATCCCTGATCTACTTGTAACTAGCTATGTAGCCTTGAGCAAATATTTTCATCTTCGTAGGCAAAGTAAAGAGATTTATCTAGAACAGATGACCTCTAAAGTTCCTTTTACATATAGCATTCTGTGGTTCTTTCTTAGTCAAAGGAATTATGGGTCAAAATGAGACTGTGTGTGTGTTTGCAATACATTATTGAGAATTCCAGAGATAAAAAGAAACTTGGAATTCATTTTCAATAAATATATCAAGTTTCATTGACTTTAAAATATATTCAAAGAGGTTTGAAATACTACAAAATCTTTAAAATAGGGCAATTAAAATTTTAGAAAGGAAAGCACAGAGACCATCAGAAGAAAGAGAGATATATATTTCAGAGCTTTTGGATGAATTACTACCACAGTTTGAATATGAAATTTGGTTCTGAGCACCTGGGAGCCAAGGGAGAAATTGAAGTAAATTGAGTTATATTTCATTATTACAAAAAAATTATTGTATGAAATGAAATACAAAACTTTGTCTCAAGAAGAAAATTTTTTCACCCTAAAATTAAAATTGTACAAATAATTCACTGCCTGGATCCTTACATAAAGGATCATTGGTAATATTACACAATGGACAATCTCTTAAAAAAAACTTTTGTAAAATATATAGATAGGGAGGACCTTCAAGATGGCGGAGGAGTAAGACGTGGAGATCACCTTCCTCCCCACAAATACATCAGAAATACATCTACATGTGGAACAACTCCTACAGAACACCTACTGAACGCTGGCAGAAGACCTCAGACTTCCCAAAAGGCAAGAAACTCCCCACGTGCCTGGGTAGGGCAAAAGAAAATAAGAAAAAACAGAGACAAAAGAATAGGGACGGGACCTGCACCTCTGGGAGGGAGCTGTGAAGGAGGAAAAGTTTCCACACACTAGGAAACCCCTTCACTGGTGGAGATGGGGTGGTGGCAGGGGGGAAGCTTCAGAGCCACGGAGGAGAGCGCAGCAACTGGGGTGCAGAGGGCAAAGCGGAGAGATTCCCACACAGAGGATGGGTGCCGACCAGCACCCACCAGCCCGAGAGGCTTGTCTGCTCACCCTCCAGCTGGGACTGGTGGGGGCTGGGAGCTGAGGCTCGGGCTTCGAAGGTCAGATCCCGGGAAGAGGACTGGGGTTGGCGGCGTGAACACAGCCTAAAGGGGCTAGTGCGCCACAGCTAGCCGGGAGGGAGTCCGGGAAAAAGTCTGGAGCTGCCTGAGAGTGAAGAGACCATTGTTTTGGGGTGCGCAAGGAGAGGAATTTCAGAGCACCACCTAAACGAGCTCCAGAGACGGGTGCGAGCCGCGGCTATCAGCGCGGACCCCAGAGACAGGCATGAGACGCTAAGGCTGATGCTGCCGCCACCAAGAAGCCTGTGTGCAAGCCCAGGTCACTATCCACACCTCCCCTCCCGGGAGCCTGTGCAGCCCGCCATGGCCAGGCTCCCGTGATCCAGGGACAACTTCCCCAGGAGAACACACGGCGTGCTTCAGGCTGTTGCAACGTCATGCTGGACTCTGCTGCCACAGGCTTGCCCCGCATCCGTACCCCTCCCTCCCCCCAGCCTGAGTGAGCCAGAGCCCCCTAATCAGCCGCTTCTTTAACTCCGTTCTGTCTGAGTGAAGTACAGATGCCAGAGGGTGACCTACATGCACAGGTGGGTCCAAATCCAAAGCTGAACCCCAGGGGCTGTGTGAACAAAGAAGAGAAAGAGAAATTACTCCATGCAGCCTCGGGAGCAGCGGATTAAATCTCCACAATCAACTTGACGCACCCTGCATGTGTGGAATACCTGAATAGACAATGAATCATCCCAAAATTGAGGCAGTGGACTTTGGGAGCAACTGTAGACTTGGGGTTTGCTGTATGCGACTAACTAGTTTCTGATTTATATGTTTATCTTAGTATAGATTTTAGCGCTTGTTATCGTTGGTGGATTTGTTTATTGGTTTGGTTGCTCTCTTCTTTTTTTATTCCTTTTTTTAAATTTTAATGATATATATATATTTTTATTTTAATACCTTTTTTCTTTCTTTTTTTTCCTTTCTCCCTTTTCTTCTGAGCCGTGTGGCTGACAGGGTCTTGGTGCTCTGGCCAGGTGTCATGCCTGAGCCTCTGAGGTGTGAGAGCTGAGTAGCCATCCTTGTCTTGTTCCTGAATTTAATGTGAAGGCTTTCAGCTTTTCACCACTGAGTGTTATGCTGACTGTGGGTTTGTGGTAAAGGCCTTTTATTACGTTGAGATATGTTCCCTCTATACCCACTTTGGTGAGAGTTTTTATCATGACTGGATGTTGAATTTTGTCAAATGCTTTTTCTGTGTCTGTGGAGATGATTATGTTTTTGTCTTTCATTTTGTTAATGTGGTGTATCACATTGATTTGCATTTGTTGAACCATCCTTGTGACCCTGGAATGAATCCAACTTGATCCTGTTGTCTAATTCTTTTTATGTATTGTTGGATTTGGTTTGCTAATAGTTTGTTGAGAATTTTTGCATGTATATTCATCAAAGTTATTGGCCTGTAATTTTCTTTTTTTTTTGTAGTGGCTGTCTGGTGTTGGATCAGGGTGATGGTGGATTCATAAAATTAATTTGGGAGTGTTCCCTCCTCTTCAGTCTTTAGGAATAGTTTGAGAAGGATAGGTATAAGTTCTTCTTTTTACATTTGGTAGAATTCCCCAGTGATTCCATCCAGTCCTGGACTTTTGTTTGCAGGGAGATTTTCAATTACAGATTCTATTTCACTTCTAGTAACCAGTCTGTTCAAATTTTCAGTTTCTTCTTGACTCAGTTTTGGCAGGCTTTATGTTTCTAGAAACTTTTCCATTTCTTCTAGGTTGTCCAATTTGTTGTTCATAGTATTCTCTTATGATTTTTTTGCATTTCTGTGGTATCAGTTGTTATGTCTCCTCTTTCATTTATTTTGTTTATTTGGGTCTCCTCTCTTTTCTTCTTGGTGAGCCTGGCTAGAGGTTTGTTGATTTTATCTTCTCAAAAAACCCAGCTCTTGGTTATATTGACCTTTTCTATTGTGTTTTAATTTCTATTTCCTCTCCAGCCTTTATTATTTCTTTCCTTCTGCTGACTTTGGGGTTTGTTTGTTTGTTTGTTTTTCTCATTCTTTTAAGTGACAGGTTGTTTGAGATTTTCCTTATTTCTTGAGGAAGGACTATATCATTATGAACTTCCTTCTTAGAACTGCTTTTCCTGCATCCCATAAATTTTGTAAAGTTGTGTTTTCATTTTCATTTGTCTCAAGGTATTTTCTGATTTCTTCTTTGATTTTATCATTGACCCATTGGTTTTTTAGTAGCATGTTGTTTAGTCTCCATGTGTTTGTTCTTTTCCTGTTTTTCTTTCTGTGGTTGGTTTCTAGTTTCATATCATTGTGTCAGAAAAGATGCTTGAAATAATTTCTATCCTCTTAATTTTGCCGAGGCTTGTTTTGTGACCTAGTATGTGATCTGTTCTAGAAAACACTCTGTGTGTGCTTGAAAAGAATGTGTATTCTGGTTTTTTTGGATGTAGTGTTTTAGAGATATTAAC
The DNA here is from genome assembly GCF_028021215.1 of Eschrichtius robustus. Lineage (NCBI taxonomy): Eukaryota > Metazoa > Chordata > Mammalia > Artiodactyla > Eschrichtiidae > Eschrichtius > Eschrichtius robustus. The sequence goes on from NC_090845.1 coordinate 107,078,331, forward strand.
TAAGTCCAGTTGGTCTATTTTGTCACTTAGGACCTCTGTTGCCTTGTTGATTTTCTGTCTGGATGATCTGTCCTTTGATGTCAGTGGGGTGTTGAAGTCTTACTGTTATTGTATTCCTGTCAATTTCACCCTTTCTGTCTGTTAGTGTTTGTTTTATATATTTAGGTGCTCCTGTATTGGTTACACATATGTTAATGAGTATAATATCCCCTTCTTGTACTGATCCCTTTATCATTATATAGTGCCCTTGTGTGTTTTACTTTATGACCTTTGTTTTAAAGTCTGTTTTGTCTGATATGAGTATTGCTACTCCTAGCTTTCTTGTTATTTGCATGAAATATCTTTTTCCATCCTCTCACTTTCAGGCTGAGTGTGTCTTTCATCCAAAAGTGAGTCTCTTGTAGGCAGCATATTGTAGGTTCTTGTTTTTTTAATCCAATCTGCCCCTCTGTGTCTTTTGATCAGAGCATTTAGTCCATTGCCATTAAAAGTAATTATTGATAGGTATGTACTTATTGCCTTTTAATCCTTGTTTCCTATTGTTTTTTAAGTTCTTTTTTCATTTCTTCTTTTTGTTTTTCCTTTTGTGGTTTGATGATTTTCTTTTGTAGTATGCTTGAGTTCCTTTCTTTTTGGTTTTTGTGAATCTGTTGTATATTTTTGATTTGTGGTTACCATGGAGTTCAAGTATGTTGACCCATAACTATATCTACTTGCTTTAAACTGATAGCTTAAATAGTTTTATATTTGCCTTTCCTGTTGTGATTTTCCCTTTCCTATGGATGTTTGCTTCTTTTCTCTTTAGAGAAGACCCTTCAATGTTTCTTTTAGAGTAGGTTTAGTGTTGCTGAATTCTTTTATTTTTTGCTTTCCTCAGGGTGTGCTGGCCATTCATGGGAGTGTTGTTGTAGTATCCAGAGCCTGTGGTGGATGTGAGATGGGGCTTCCTCTCTGCTCCCTGGCTGTCACCACCCTGTCAGGGACTGGGTCTGCTCCCCAGTTGTTGGAGTAGAATCTCTGGGGGTCAGATTCGATGAGACTCTGTTGCCCTTGAGTGTGTGCCCTTTCCCAAAGCAGGTGATTGCTGAAGTAAGTGAGGCCCATGCAGTCACAGAGGACCTATGCACCACCTGTGTAGGCATCTGCAGTTTCACTCAGAAGCAGCCCAAGGTTGCATCCCTTTCTTTGTTGTGTTTGTCCTAGATTTAGTGCAAGGCTCTGGTGTGAATTAGGTTGGGGCTGGGAGTCGGGGCATTGTGGCTACAGGAATTGAGGTGGCTGTGCTGCTTGCTGCCTGCGATCCGGGCTACCTCTGTGGCAGAGTCCTCCCAGGACCTCTCTGCCCCAGATCTAGTGCTAAGCTGTGGCATGGAATGGGCAGAGCTGGTGTGCTCTTGCTGGGAGATGAACCACAAAGCAAAAGTTTTGATAATAAATGAGGAAGGGCAAAAGAAATCAAATATATAACATTAAGAATAAGAAAGAAGAAATAACTACAGATAAATGTTTAAAAATTGTATATTGTGTGTAATTTTGCTAATAAATTTTAAAATCTGGGTGGAATAAATGATTTTATATGCAAATGTTAATTTCCAAAGTTGACTCAGTAAGAGAGAAAAACCTTACCCATGGGGTGCGGGGAGAGAAAGCCATTAAAAAATACTGAGCCCAGTGAGTTTCACTGGAAAATTGTTAAAGACATTCAATTAGAAAATAGTTCTGATATTATTTATATTGTATCAGACAATAGAGAAAGGAGGGAAGTTTATTTTATGGAGCCAGGATTAGCTTAATAACAAAGCCCGACAGAGTTCAAAAATAGAAATAGTGCCAATTTTCACTTCTGAACACAGATGTGAACATCTGAAATACAGTATTAATAAATAGAATCCAAGAGTATAATGAAAGAATAATAGAACATGAAACAAGTAGATTTTATTTCAGGGATGTGAGGTAGTTCAAATCTGATGATATTTACAGTAGTAATAATAGTTTCAAAAAAGAAAAATAAAGCATATGATTATGTTGACAGATGCCAAAAGTGATAAAATTCAACATCCATTACTGATAAAAAATGTAACAAATAAAATACAGATAAAAAGATGCTTCATTAAAGTAGCAGCCAGCATCATATTTGATGGTCAGACACTAAAACCATTTCTTTTATAATCAGGGACAAGACAGTGATCCCAGAAATCACCAGTATTGTCTCAACCACTAAATTATAGCTATGTAAAATAAAGTGGCAAAATTACCATTACTTTCTCATGATTATATATCTAGAAAAACCAGGAGGATCTGGTAAAAAAAAAAAAAAGTTTAACTAGAGCAATATGACTATTCAGTAAAATAGTTGGCTATGGAGTGAATTGTGTCCCTCAAAAACCCATATATTGAAGACCTAACCACCAATGTGACTGTATTTGGATTTAGGGCTTGTAAAGAAGTAATTAAGGTTAAATGAGGTCATAAGGTTGGAAACCTGATATGATAGGATTATTTTCCTTATTAAGAAGAGACACCATAGAGCTTGCATGCTCTCTTGGTCTCTCTTTCTTTGTGCACGTCTGGTCATGTGAACACAGTGAGATGGTGGTCTCCTCCAAGCCAAGAGAGGAAGTCTTAGAATGAAATCTATCTTGTTAGTACCTAGATCTTGGACTTCCCCATCTCCAGAACTTTGAAAATTAAATTTCTGTTGTTTAAGCCACCCAACCTATGGTATTTGCTATGGCAGCCCAAACTGACTAATACAGCTACCAATTTCAGTAGATAAAATTGGTAAGATTTTCATATTGTAAGTATTTGCTTGTATGTTGTATTTGCCCTCATCCTTTATATATGTTATATATATACATGTATATGATTTTGTATCTCTGAAATGCTTTGTTAAATATTTTAAAAATTAGACGAGGTAGGTTGGACAAATACTTGTGAAACTATTGAATAAAATCAGATTATAAATTACTATAATTTTTAAAATAAATGTATTTATTTTATGTATTTATTTTTGGCTGCGTTGGGTCTTCGTTGCTGCACGTGGGCTTGCTCTAGTTGCAGCGAGCGAAGGCTACTCTTCGTTGCGGTGCGCGGGCGGTGCAGGGGCTTCTCATTGCGGTGGCTTCTCTTGTTGTGGAGCACGGGCTCTAGGCACGCGGGCTTCAGTAGTTGCGGCACGTGGGCTCAGTAGTTGTGGCTCGCAGGCTCTAGAGCGCAGGCTCAGTAGTTGTGGCATGTGGACTTAGTTGCTCCGCGGCATGTGGGATCTTCCCGGACCAGAGCTCGAACTCGTGTCCTCTGCATTGGCAGGTGGATTCTTAACCACTGCGCCACCAGGGAAGTCCCAAATTACTATAATTTTTAATGACAATTGTATATAAAGATTGTATGCAAGTAAAATCTAAAAGGAGGAAAGAGTTCTATATGTACACACACACACACACACACACACACACACACATCATCATCATCAGATTCCATTCACAATAGTATCAAAAACATTAACAAAACATGGAAGATAGAACAAATAAATAGAATCTCTAAGAATAAACTAAAAACTCTACCTGAGGGGCATATAAAAGACTTGAATAGATGGGGAGATGTGTCTTTTTTTCTAAGATTGTAAATATATTAATTCCCCCTAAAATAATGAATATATAAATGCAATCTCAATCAAAATTCCAATGCAGTATTTTTGTACCTTGCAAAGTGATTTAATGTTTACCTGAAAGAGTAAATATATTACAATAGCCAGCTGACTTCTGAAAGAGGAAGCAATGAAGAGCATTGCCTTATCAGATTTTAAAACCTTTTGTAAAGCTAAATAGAAATGAAAACAGTATGGTGCTGGCCTAGAAATGGAACAGATTAGAGACTTCAGACATGTTACTAAGTACCTAAAAAATTCAGTATCCAATGAAATTTACCATCATAACTCTACAATTTGTAAGAATGATTAAGCATGGGTTTTGGAGTCAGGTGATCCTGAGTTCAAACCCCTGCTGTGCCGTTATCTAGCTGTGTGACTTTCGGCAAGTTACTTAACATCTCTGAGCATTAGTTTTATCATCTGTTTAATGGGAGAGTAATACATCATAATGAAATAATGAATGTGCCTGGCACACAGTAAATCCTCAATAAATGGTAGTTTATGTATCCCTGTCTCACTCCTTGCATCAAAATAAATCACAAATGGATCAAAGATTTACATGTGTAAAAAGTAGAGAAAACAGGAATAAAAATATAGATGAATAAAAATATGATCATGGTTTGTGGAACATATTTACAAATATGAGGCAGAGAGCATAAAGAAAAAATGGTACATATGACATATAAAAAATAAAAAGTTGGTGTAGTAAAAATTATCATAATTAAAGTTGAATGAAAGACACAAAAGTGGGGAAAGGATATGCAACATATATGACGATGTAAGGATCTCCCAAAATTAAGGTTTAAAAAAACCTAAAAAGAAATATTGAAAAGATGAACTCCTGAACCAGAGGATATTAAAGATTATACACCTGGAAGAGGCACAGTTTTGGTAATGGTGGAGGTAGAGGGTAAAGAATAAAAAGTTCTGTTTCTGGATAATTTAAAATATGATATGCCTATTAGACATGCAAGGTAGGTACTGGGTAGGTTTTAATTATCCTATGTTTCTCCCTCTCTCCCTTTTTTTCCCCAGCTAACTTCAGAGGTTAGCTTAAATGTCACTCTCTCAGGGGAACCTTCCCTGACTGTGCCAGCCTAAGTTACTTCTGTTATATATCCCATTACATTCTTTTGTAATTAATTCTTCTTGCAAGTATTGTGGACTTCTGCACAACAGAAGTCTGAGATCTGGGACACAGGAAGGTGTTAAACATTGGGGAGATCATCCAGCGATAACTGGGGCCCTCACATTTGGGCTTAATTTCAAGTGTTGGACTGTTGCCCTTAGAGGTCTGTTAAGAAAGAGGAAGTCAGAATCCCAGTCTTGGTGAAATTGGGTTACCCTGAAGATTGAGATGTGGAAATAATGCAAATTCCCGTTATTATAAATCTTAATTCCAGGGGGAAAATGATGACTAGTTAAACTGGAGCGATCTGAGAGAGTCTAACAAAGATGATCAGATATTGAATCCACTAACTAATTAGGACTCCTAAAATTCATAAGGCATAGGACAAAATTTTTCTCAGAGTCTGGAGAAGATTTAACCTCTCTATTCAAATGTCCCTAATTATGGGAATTGTAGGACCCAGTGAAAGGGAGCAAGTTGGATCATTATATCACATCCGTCCAAAACTACCACAAACCTTAATTATTTGGTTTTGTGTTAGGTTTTTGTTTGAAGTTTTACTTTTTGGACTACTGGTTGGGTGTTATCCACATTTATGGAGTTTGGGTTTGAATAAATATTTTTTCTATAAATATTCATTACCAGTGAATGGCCCTATACTTGTAGAAGCCTTGAAATGGAGCTGAAGCAATTGAAACATGGGCCTTGTTTGCTAGGTGACATGGTTTCCAGTTGCAGAGGGATGGTATTATGTCTGTGGTTGGCTAATGTCTTCATTAATGGCTTTGAAAAGAATTTAAATGGCATGTTAATTAAATTTGAAGCCATAGTAAAGGAGAAAGTGTTGTGAACATTACTGAGAATCCAAACAGTAACCTCTCCTGGAGAGGTTAAGGATGTAAGCAGACAAGAAAGCCAGATTTATCCTATCAAATAGAAGCCATCATGTGGGGAAAATTATCAAAAATAAGATATTTTAGTCTAAGGAGAGTACTGACTGGAAATCAGCCATGCTGTGAGCATTTGGCAGTCACCAGAATAGAATTAGCCTAAATAAAATAGATTCACACTGAATTTCTAACTTCTCTCTAAAAAAATACATTTTGCTTTGAAGTGTTGTTCTAAGTATTAGTGTAGTTCATGGACAAAGGGTCACAGACTCTAGAGATCTCATGATCAGACAGAGTTCTGTATCTGGGAAGTGGACAAAAATCTCTATGCCATGGGTGAAATTAGTTATGTAAAGAAAACCTGACCAGCAATTCCACATCTTAGAGAGTGCTTTGGAAAAGGGTAATCTGCATTTTAGAGGTTGTTTCTCAAGGGCCACTTGCTACAGAACCACCAGGAATGCTTTTTAAAATGCAGATTTCTAGGTTTTACCCCAGACCTACCGAAACAGAGTCCCTGGATATGGGTACATGAGATCTGCATTTTAAACAAGGGCTTTTTTTCTTTCCTTTTATGTAATAACTTTTGGGAACTACTGTTTTATATTATCAGGACATTGCACTAAAATGTTGTGAATGGAAAGTACAGAATAGGAACAATATTTTAATATGGAAAGCTTGTTGTAATGATTGGAATATAAAGGCACAGATTATCAGGCATTAACCAACCCCACACATAGAAAGGAGAGGCACAGCATTTTCAGAGTTTCTGTGTGTACAGCCTCACAAATTGGGTACTGCACAACTCCACAGGGCATCATTCACATAGATTACAATGTGAATGGCATCCCCTAAAGTTGTGCAGTATAGACCCTAAATCAGTCTACACAGATATTCCCATTTAGTACTAGCATGATTCTGTTTTAGAGAAGGAAAATTGGTTAGCCTCTATCACACTCCAAATGAAAAGATTTTTGTTTTTCTTGATCTATGTTCACCAGGATTTACAAATTTGATATTCAAGGTACCTGGCTGCTGAGATGGGGATGTCACTGGCAATAAGTATATATCCTGTTATAATATTATACAGTCAAATTTCTATTCATAAATTATTCTCCTGTTATTTAGATTTTAGTGAATCATCGTTTTATAACCTACTGAGTTGAGGGTGATAACCTGGACCAAGAAAGATTCCACTAAAGTATATTGACCTCATGAAAGCCACCCTGAAACTTTCAGGCAGCTTTGCCCTTGTCGTGACTATAGCTACCATGCTGTCATATTATGCATTTTATGATGTGAAGAGAATCAGTGTTTAAGTAAATAAGAAAGGTCGGAGACAGCTTGATGAGCCATAGATTCCACTTAGAATATTTTCCCTCATATGCAGTTTTTTTTTTTTTTTGCACCTGCAACCAGATTGTAACCTTGAGAAGAATCTTATGCACAAAATTAGAGGCCACAGTGGAAAATTTACTTCTGAGAGTAGGTCATCAAAAAGAGCATGCTGAGTCCAGATGCAGAGGAAATTAGAACTTTGTTCTTTCTTTGAGGACAGTTGTCCCCTCTGTGAAAATTACACAGCCCCTCCTTACACTGTTTGAGAGGGAGAGAAGGCCATTAACAAAACAAGTAAGGGGGGAGATATTGGGACACAAAATTGGGAGGGGGAGTTAGGAACATAAGCGAGTTTGAAAACTGCTGAGTCATTAGGATTGTATAAGCTGAGGAAAGGGAAGGAGAGAGAAAATCTGTTACCTGAGCTAAGAGGGCAGATGGAACTTGCTGAAATAGTGACTAACAGATCATGGCTTCTCCCATAGGTTTCCCTTCTTCTGAAAATCATCTTTACTTGACCTTACTGCCCTTTCTAGATTCCTACTTATTTCTTTCCTTCCTTTTACAACTAAACTTCTCTTTACAAGTTGACTTTCTACCCTTACCCCCCAGTCTCTCCTTAACCCCTAACTTAAATACATTTCAGCTGAAACTTCTTCCCACCATTCTACTAAATCTATACTCCTAAAGCTCATCAGTGCCACATCAAACCTTTACTTCCAGGTCCAAATCTCTTTCCCAATCTGTTTCTGCTTTTATAAATACCTACTGGAATTTCCCCCTAAATATAACAGCAACAACTGAAACAGCAGAGGCAAAAACAGCAAAGGCAACACCAATAAAAGTAAGACAGATTATTTATTGAGCACTGCCTGGCACTGTTCCAGGTGTTCTCCATGTGCTGACTCATTTGATTCTCTCAATGACTCTGTGAGGTAGGTGCTTTCATTATCCTTATTATAAAGTTAAAGTAACAAGTTCAGAGAGGATTCCTAACTTCCCTAAGTTCACATAAACTAGTAAGTTGTGGAGCTAGGATTTGAACTTGGGTACTCTAAGTGCTTGACCATCTGCAAGCTATCTTTCTGTCGGCCATGCCACTTCAAATTCAGCGTATCTAAAATTCAACTCCTAAATCCCTATCCCTAGCCCTAAACAAGTTTCTTCACTTTCTCCACTTCTTTAGTGAAATCACCGTTTTCCCAAATCACAACATCATCATCTTTAAGCATGCATAATACGAAATAAGCTTTCAGGGTTCTGATTTATCAATGCATGAGAATGTTTGTTCATTAAAAACTACACAACTTTTAATGCTGAATGTGCTTACTTTGATATACCATCATATACATAGGTCTGTGAACATGAATTCGTAGTTCTTAAATATTATAGATTTATTTTCATGCTGTCTTGCAGATAAACTTGAATTTTAAATACTTAGCCAGTGTGTGTGACATTTGGCAAAAATTCCTTTGCCTATGCCTTTTTTTAGTGATTCCTTAGTGCTTCGTCAGACATGTAAAAATTCTAGTAACTTGTATGAAGAAAAAGGCTCCAAACATCTTCTTTTTCCAGATAAAAAGTAGTATGGTTTAATAGTGCTTTAACTTAAAATATCTCTGGGGTGAACTAGATAACAGGTTAAACATGGGGACAGAGAGTTGTTATAGCTAAGAAACTTAAAATAATTCATATGACAAATAATATTTTAATCATCCAAATGTTCTTCTCTCTCACCATGTTGGGAAACACATAGGTCTTTGGCATAGGGCAGATCAACCATTTCTGTACTTGGATGACTTTTTCATTTTTGTGCAGATAGTTTGGTCTTAGACTTAGGCAATCTTTATATTTTAGCATTGTTTACAGAGCAAGGAATCAAACAGGGGAGCTAGTATGTTAAAAGTTTGGCTCAATTCTGCCCTTGAATACATCTGAACTCCAAAAGAGAGGTCATTTACCTACTATCAGTTTTAAATTACCACAAATTCTGGCAATAGTCCTAATCTCCAGTAAAGGGAATTTAAGTAGCCATTGGCCAATAGTTCAACACCAAGGTACTTTTGCTAAGGATATTATTTTGACTATGTACAATAACTGAGGTCTTTCTTGCCTTGTTTCCCATGACCAGGTAAGTCTCTGCCTCCTTCTTCAATACCCATAACTAGGCCCCTATTTTCTCCTGTGCTTGATCCTTTGCCAAGTATTCTGGTTCCTTTGAAATTCTGTTCTTATATTATCTTTATCATTATATATTCCCAGAGATTAGAATCCAGACCCAGAATTTCATTTCCTATGTTTTGACCCTTGAAAAATGCTACCTGATTTCTCTGACACTGCCTGTTTATCTACCTAGGCCTCAAGACTGTCACATATGGCTTTGCAAGCTGTACACTGCACAACTCCAGGGGACACCATTGTGTGAACTATAATGTGAATGGTGCCCCTGGATTTGTACAATGAGGCTGCCATAACTAGATCTTTACTTATTATGTGCTGACAGACTACCCTCCCTTTCTGCCTTTTGTAACACCTTGTTTCACCTATGTCATGGAAATTCGCCTAGTCTTTATTACCAGACCTCCTTGACTTTAATTTTCTGCCTTCTTGGACCACCTATTAATGCCTGCTGTTTAAATACTAGTGGTTACAAATGCAATCTTTTTAAACATCAAAATTGCACAGGAAAAGTCAAGTTGTTAGAATGACAAAATCACAAAACTCAAGGGTACATGAAATAGCTAGTTGTCAAGGTTCTGATTTTCACTCTGTTCATTTGAGAGCATATATACACATATGCAACCTTGGTAGCTCACAATATTTATTTTTTTCATTGCATTAAATTTCAGTAAGAGTGCTGTTTTGCATTTATACCTTCAGACAAGTGAAACAAATCTAGACTAATTTTGTCTTTGATAATTCATATACATGCACTATATTTGGGAATGGTTTTCAGGAGGTCTAAGAATAGACTCTGAAAAGAAACTGGATTCTTTCTATAATTTCACTTAACAAACTTTTTGACTGAAAGGGGTGGACCACAGTGGATAGTATGTATTCTGCATGGACATTGAAAACTTTGTTCAGGCTGTGTTTATACAGTTGTTTTGAAAATTATGTTAAAAAGAACTTGAAGAGAAATACTGTCAGGATTGCCATGAGAAAGCATATTGTTTATGTGTCATATAAGTCAAATACTATACTTTTCTAGTTAACCGTTTTGGGAGAAATCTAGACATTTCCTGAAAGTGAGTTGCTAACCATTTGTGCACCAAATGAAGTTTCCAAAGCATGGAGATTAGTTGAAAAGTACAGATCAGTAGGTTTGGTTAGCAATCAGCCTATGATTGTCTGAATGCTAGGAAGTTCATAGCAGTGGATCATGGATTTATTACAGTGCCTTTTCATTTCTTTACTAACCATAATGAGCTCCAAAATATACTTAAGGACTGTACCCCAAAAGCTTTTTTCTCTCAACTAGTTTGAAAACGCATTTCATTTTTATTTTTATAAAATGTGAAGATGAAAGGCAGGGGAGAAGTAGGAACATCCTCATTGACTATAAAGAGAGTGACACAAGTGGTATCACTTTCTCGCCTCATGTAAACTGCCTCAGTGATGGAGCGTTTTTGATTGTCTTGTGTTTTTGCAAAGTGTTGCTGATCAGTATTGGCTAAGAGCATAGATTCATAGCAGTCACTCTGCTCTGAGGCATATACTTGGAACATGTGATTCTCTAGCCTGCTTAATATAAATGATAACCAATACCATCATATCTTTGTTTAAAGTTTATTAAGTGGGATGGAAATCGCAAATATCTAAGATCCTTGCTGCTTCAATGACTAGGCTGAACACTTTTTTCTTTCAGTCTCCTGTTATTCCCCAAAGGTAACTTTATTGTATTAGCAAATTCTAGCTAGCTTGCTTCATTAGAGTTTATGATTTTGAAGCAATAGCAATCTAAAGCAAATTTGGTGGTATGGAAAACTATAGCAAGCAGCTCTTCCCTTTATTTCTTGGTAACAAAACAAAGTAGAGTTATGATCTTTCCATGCCAAGAAACTTTATTCAGAGTATACCCTTTTTGGTTTAGTTAGTGAAATGACCAAATAAGGGAGCATTCGTGCCCAAAGTTAGAATTCTCCACATTTTATCAAGTGGCATTCAAAGAGGAGCACCCATGTTGGTTTCATAAGCTTTAATGGACATTTTCCTAGGTAGTAAATTGGCCTGGGGCTCAAGCCAGGTCAAGGAGTGTAGATTTAAATCTGGAAATGTTTGTTTAAACCAGAGATTACAAATGCCTTTAGGAACTAAGAAGTTCACAATTTTGTAGAGTCTAGAAGTGGGATTTTAAGTAATGGTAGGGTCTGTAGTTGAACTGGAGAGTGTCTCCCACTTTTAACTAAATTCAAATGAGCTTGTGACACTGCTTAATGGATTTTACATCATATCTATCCTCACATGGGAGCTCATTATAGTATGGTAATAAAGAACCAAGCTAGTAGGATATTAAAGCATATTAAAGGGTCTGAGAAGTACTATAGTCAATAAACCCGCTTAGCCAAGCGTTTCTCAAGTGTGACAACAAGATCCTCCTTTCTTTATATCATTATTCCACCCCCTTTATGCGTGTGCATCTAAGCATGTGTGTTTGGCAAACACACAATGCTTATTTACTTCTTGTGGGATTTTAGTGATCTGTGGGAAGCAGTTTAGTAAATACTATACTTAGAGAAACCTACTTAAAACAATCATAAAAGCCAAGCAGTCAACAATTGAGTAAAGTGTACTTCTTTTAGATGCTATTTAATAGGCTCTGAATATCCATATTCTGAAACGCTAAATATTTGGGCTGTCAATTTTTAAGTATCTCAAAGTCCATTCAAAGTAGATGCTTTCAAGTTGGAATTAGGCCTCATACAAGGTGACACGTTTTGGCTTTGTAATATTTCTCATCAGCTAAGGTGATCTAGTCCATTGGTTAGGGAATGGGCTAAGCTGTTATAATAAAGAGTCCAAAACAGTTGTTCCAATACAAGAGAAGAAATTTTCTCTCTCACAGAACAGTTCAAGACTATGCAGAGCAAGTAGCTTTGTCCTTAAGAAGATGACCCAGGAGCTGCACACTGCACTTCTGCCCACATCCCATTGTCTAGAACTTAGTAATGTGAGCACGCCTAACTGCAGGGAGACTGGGGAATATAGTTTCTAGCTGAGTAGGTAGGTTCCCAGCAGAAACTGAGAAGAAGGAAAGAATGAATACTATGGGACGTTTAGCAGTCTCTGTTATACCTAGGAAACGTTTCTGGTCATGGTACAACATATTAAAATGTACAAGAGAAAACTTCTAGGTAACTAGTTCAGCTAAAATTCAATGAATGTCTATAGAAAAAAGAAATCATTTGGTCATTCGATGAGCACAATGATAGAGATATGGGCAAATATATTTACCGAATAAGTAAGACACAATGATTTCTCTTCCTGTTTTATATTTGTAGACACTTAACCTGGATGAACTGCTGGTACATGTTTATATTTATTCAACGCTAATATATTAGGAATTTTCTTTGTGTCAGGCACTGTACTGGAGATGCCATGGTGAGTAACACATGGCTGTTGCCCTGGAGATGGTTATAATACAGCAAGGATATATGGTGTTGGATAATCCCAGAATGTTGGACATGGACATTTTTTTCTTGTTTCCAAAAGTAAAATAGTAAAATAACACAGAAAACTTTTGATTGGGGTGGGTGGGGGGGAGAAGTTTCTACTGCTGGTATACAGTTCTAGCTAAATAAGTGTTCATGTTTCCCTTTGTCCTTGGAGAAATTGCATTTTTTTAAAGCAATAATGCTTGTATTTTCTTACAAGTCTCCATAGCAATGAAAGTCTCAAAAAGACAGAATATATTATTTGTTAACAGAAGACACTTCTAAATAAGAGTGATGTGTGATATAAATAAGAGTGATTTTTACATTTCCATGGGCCTGTAATGCAGTGTAGTATAGCACTTGGCTGGGAGTCAGGAAAACTAGTTCTAGTCTTGTCTCTATTATCTCAGCCTTATAAAGTGTAAAATGGGGATAATGAAACTTGTTCCACCTGTTTCATACACTGTGAGGTTCAAATAAGTTAATGTATGTGAAAATACTTTATAACCCCTAAAGTAATGTGCATTTATTAGGTATTATTACTGTACCAAAACTTTGTGACTGATATCAGGACAATTGGTATCCTTATCATAGAGAACACGCTGGTTATAATTCCTAAATATATCTTGATTCCCTTCATAGTTTATATGTAGGGGGGTGGAAACCAATGATAAGAGATGAAGCTGAAGGGTAGACAGAGGTTACATAGGCCATGGCAAGAACTCTGAATATTTTTCCAAGTGTAATGGTAAGCTATTAAAAGGTTTTAAGCAGGGAAGCAGTGTGATCTGACTTGTTCTTTGGAAAGATTTACTCTGGCTATTTTGTAGAGAGTAAACTTTAGGAGGCAAAATTAAAGACAGGAATCTTTGAGACTTACTTTTCCAAGCAAAAGAAAATATGGTGGTTTGGGTTAGGTTGATGGCTGTGGGGATGAAGAGAAGAGGACAGATTTGGGAAGGTTGGAAGTAGAGGTGATGAGATTAGCTAATAATGAGTCTGCAAGCAAAATCTTTACTGCTATAGTAGCACAGATGATTGTGTTGAACCTGATGCTAGGTCTTTTGTCTTTGATCTTGCAGTGCACTTTATACAAACAACTTCACCTTTCTCAATGTCATATATCCCATGAATCTGTGGAATATTACGGATATTTTGCTGCAAAGACCATTTCTTTGATTAAATGAAGACAGGGGTACTTTTTTGGCTAAGTGGTCAGGCAATTGTTTATGATTAGCCAGGATTGGAAATAAGTTTGATTAGCAAGTTTAGGATAGATGTTTTAATTAAAAAATATAGAAGCGTGATTTTAAGCAAAATATTTGCCAAAAGAATAATTGTAAGGTTAAGTTGACTTCCATGAGGGAATGTTGGAAAGCAAGGCTTTAAGGATGAAATCTATGTTCTTGATTTGGGCTACTGAGTACATGGAAAAATTTATGAAGCTATGTAAAACTCAGAGAGAGTATCACGCTTGGGAGAGAGAATCAAAAGTTCTGTTTTGGGTATGTTGAGTTTGAGATGCCTGTTGGGTACTCTAACCTGTGGAAGTTCTAAGTAAACAGTTAATGATATGAGTTCAGTGCTGAGATTTTGGCAGGGGATAAAAATAGGCCATGTGTTTCTGGATATGTGGTGAATGAGATGCCTATTCTATATCCAAATAGTGATGCCTAGTAGGAAGTTGAATATGTGTTTGAAACTAAGGAGAAAGAACTTGGATAGAGATATAGATTTTTGAATCTTCAGCATATCATGGCAATTGAAACCATGGGAGTGGACAAGATGTCCCACCAGCTGAAAATGTAGTAGAAAAAAAAAAAGAGAACCCAGCACAGAATCCTGTGGAATACCAAGAGATGAAAAAGGAAGAGAATCCTGGTGAAGATGAGTAGCAGGAAAACCAAAGGAAGAGAGTATTTCTAGGAACAAGGATTTTTCAACAATATCAAATGCTTTTGATGGGACAAGTAGATAACGACTGAGAAATATCCATTGGATTTAATATAAGGAACTCCTAGGTGTTCTTGGTGAAAGATGCTTTGGTGAATTACTGGAGGTAGAAACCAAATTATATTGAGATGCGTACTGAGTATAGATTAGGAATGGAGATAGCAGTTGTAAATAGTTCTTCCAAGAAGTTTGTTTGTGTCCTGGAAGAGAGAAATAACAAAGCAGCAAGAGAGGCTTGGGGAGTTATGTTTTTAAGATAGGAGAAATTGAGCTTACTTGAATGCTGATGAAAAGGATCTAGTAGATAGAGGTTGAAGATAAAAGAGAGAAAGAGGACAGTCAACTTAATGTGTTTTCTGAGAGAAGATGGGATACAAGGAATAAATGAAAATATTAGCCTTAGGCAGAAAAAGTACCTCTTTTGTTGTAGTAGGAAGGTAGAAGAAAAGGATGGGTTGAATGGAAGAAAAATTGCAAAAACAGTCATTGGACAATAGCAGTCTCTATCCTATTCCTATTAGTTTCTATTTTCTGTGAAGTGGGAGGCAAGTTAGCCTCCTGAGAACAAATGGTGGTGTAGTGGGATCAGTAATGAGAGAGAAAGCACAAAAGAACAGGAGCAATACAAGCCTAGGACAGTTCTGTCTTTGGCCCTACACTTTTTCTACTTGATTACCTCTTGACTTGTCTTTTTTTAAAAATTGAAACAGGTTTGATGTACACACTGTGTAAATTTAAGGTATATGACATGTTGATTTGATACATTTGTATGTTATAATTTCCATTTTAGCAATAGTTAGCACCTCTATCATGTCACATAATTATAATTTCTTTTTTTGTGTGTGGCTGGAATAACTAAGATCTAGTCTCTTGGCTGTGGAGTGGAGTGTGGAATGGAGAAAAGGGAACCCTCATATACTGTTGGTAGGGATGTAAATGGTGCAGCCACTGTGTAAAACAGTATGGAGGTTTCTCAAAAAACTAAAAAAAGAACTACCATATGACCCAGAAATTCCATTCTTGGGTATATATCTGGAAGAAACAGAACACTAATTTGAAAAGATACATGCACGCCAATGTTCATGGCAGTATTGTTTACAGTTGCCAAGATATGGAAGCAACCTAAGTGCCCATCAACAGATAAATGGATAAAGAAGATGTGGGGGGTATACACAGACACACACACACACACACACACACACACACACACACACACACAATGGAATACTACCCAGCCGTAAAAAAAGAACAGAATTTTGCCATTTGCAGCAACATGGATGGACTTGGAGGCATTATACTAAGTGAAATAAGTCAGACAGAGAAAGACAAATAGTATATGATATCACTTATATGTGGACTCCAAAAAAAATAAAACAAACTAGTGAATATAACAGAAAAGAAATAGTCTCATAGATATAGAGAACAAACTAGTGGTTACCAGTGAGGAGGGGAGGAGATGGGCAATACAGGGGTGGAGGTGTGGGAGGGACAAACTACTGGGTGTAAGATAGGCTACAAGGGTATATTGTACAACATGGGGAATATAGCCAATATTTTGTAATAACTGTAAATGGAGTGTAATCTTTAAAAATTGTATTAAAAAGATCTAGTCTCTTAACAAGTTTGACAATTATAATGCAATATTGTTGTCTCTATTCACTATACTGTAAGTTAGATCTCCAGGACTTATTTGTCTACTAGTTGCAAGTTTCCACCCTTAAACAATATCTCTACTGTTCTCTCCCCCCTTCTGAACCTCCACCCCACCCCTAGCTCCTGGTAACCACCATTCTACTCTCTGTTTTTACAAATTTGGTTTTTTTAGGTTCCACATATAAGTGAGATCATACAATATTTGTCTTTCTCTGTCTGAATAATTTCATTTAGCTTAATGTCATTAAGCACTCTCCATGTCTTCTTAAATCTATGGTTGAAGAGCAGTACTTCCCCAAATCTAGTAATAATTGTATTTTAGTCTTAACATTGCATGGCATTGTTTATTAACTTATTTATTTTTTTCTGACTAACCTGTGAGAGGTTGCATTAGGAGCAGCTAGCCAGATACCATTTGAAACCTTTTCTGAAGGTTTTTTTTTTTTTTCCCTCAAGTGAACAGGCTCTTAACAGGCCATTTTCAAGTCCTAGCTCCATAGCAGTCGTGTGAAAGGACATTAAATGCATTGGCACCTCTGTAACCTTTTGCAGGTGACATGTTATCAGCTTGTTTCTACATGTCTCTTTCCCTTGGTGCCTCTGTTAGAGAGAGAATCCCAGGTGGATAATCATTTTGTCTAATGCTAGGAGGCATTTCTGATGTTCTCAAAAGTACATCTATGCACCCACCTTAGATATTGTTTAGCTCTTTTCTATAGTGTCTAGTTTAGGGATATACTGTGATGATACCACAACTGTTCTCAACTTCATTTTAATTTTAGCTCCAGCAAATCATTAAGTGGACAATCAAGCCTTGAATAACTCTGGTTCCTTAAGACAGTATAATCATGTCTAAATCCTACCTTACTCTATTCTTTTCAAACAATCCCTAAGCCAAGATTGTGTCCAGAAACGGTTGCTAAATTCCATCTTCCATTAACTTCTTTTCTTCTCTCCGTTTCTTTCCATTTAGTCTTCCCTTGTTTGTTCTCCTTACATCTAAATTTAGATAGCTTTTGTATATTATGAAATGTATCTAATTTTTCTGCTACTGCAACATTTTTGAATGACCATCCTATTTTGATATGTTTTTCCTCTCTGTATTCCATAGATATCTGTGTCATATGTAAAATTATGCTAATTAATTAAAGGCAAGAATCTTTTAGAAATCCCCCTGAACATTTATCTTAAGCAAATTGTACTTCTCATTACTCTGTGGTTAAAATAAAAAAAAATAATAATAATAAATAAATAAATAAATAAACAAACAAATAAATAAATAAATCCATTCAAGTTACTTTAAACAAAAAAGGAATTGGGTCACATAATTGGGAAGCCTAAAGGTAGATGTCAGTATCTGGGACTCCATTTCTCTCTGTGCATCAGTATCATGTTCGGATAAACTCTCTCCATGTGGCAAGGAAAATGGCTATAATCATCCCTAAGGACAGACCTTCAAGATGGCGGAGGAGTAAGGCGTGGAGATCACCTTCCTCTCCACAAATACATCAAAAATACATCTACATGTGGAACTACTCCTACAGAACACATACTGAATGCTGGCAGAAGACCTCAGACTTCCCAAAAGCCAAGAAACTCCCCACGTGCCTGGGTAGGGCAAAAGAAAAAAGAAAAAACAGAAACAAAAGAATAGGGGTGGGACCTGAACCTCTGGGAGGGAGCTGTGAAGGAGGAAAAGTTTCCACACACTAGGAAGCCCCTTCACTGGCAGAGACGGGGGGTGGACGGGGGAGAAGCTTTGGAGCCATGGAGGAGAGCGCAGCAACAGGGGTGCAGAGGGCAAAGTGGAGAGATTCCCGCACGGAGGATCAGTGCTGACCAGCACTCACCAGCCTGAGAGGCTTGTCTGCTTACATGCAGGGGCGAGTTGGGGCTGGGAGCTGAGGCTCAGGCTTCAGAGGTCAGATCCCAGGGAGAGGACTGGGGTTGGCTGCGTGAACACAGCCTGAAGGGGGCTAGTGCACCACAGCTAGCCTGGAGGGAGTCTGGGAAGAAGTCTGGACCTGCCTAAGAGGCAAGAGACCATTGTTTCGGGGTGCGCGAGGAGAGAGGATTCAGAGCACTGCCTAAACGAGCTCCAGAGACGGGCACGAACCGTGGCTATCAGCACAGACACCCGAGATGGGCATGAAATGCTAAGGCTGCTGCTGCAGCCAACAAGAAGCCTGTGTGCAAGCACACGTCACTATCCACACCTGCCCTCCTGGGAGCCTGTGCAGCCCGCCACTGCCAGGGTCCCGTGATCCAGGGACAACTTCCCCGGGAGAACACATGGCATGCCTCAGGCTGTTGCAACATCACGCTAGCCTCTGCTGCCACAGGCTGGCCCCACATCCATACCCCTCCCTCCCCCCGGCCTGAGTGAGCCAGAGCCCCTGAATCAGCTGCTACTTTAACCCCGTCCTGTCTGGGCTGGGAACAGACGCCCTCAGGCAACCTACACACAGAGGTGGGGCCAAATCCAAAGCTGAACCCCAGGAGCTGTGAGAACAAAGAAGAGAAACGGAAATCTCTCCCAGCAGCCTCAGGAGCAGCAGATTAAATGCACAGTCAACTTGATGTACACTGCATCTGTGGAATACCTGAATAGACAACGAATTTCCCAAAATTGAGATGGTGGACTTTGGGAGCAACTATAGACTTGGGGTTTGCTTTCTGCATCTAATTTGTTTCTGGTTTTATGTTTATCTTAGTTTAGTATTTAGAGCTCATTATCATTGGTAGATTTGTTTATTGATTTGGTTGCTCTCTTCCTTTTTTTTTTAGTACATATATTATTTTTTCATTTTTCTCTATTTGTGTGTATGTGTACGCTTCTTTTTGTGATTCTGTTGGTATAGCTTTCCTTTTACCCTTTGTCCTAGGGCTCTATCTTTTTTTTTTTTTGTATACTTTTTAGTGCTTGTTATAGGTGGATTTGTTTTTCGGTTTGGTTGCTCTCTTCTTTCTTTCTTTTTTTTAATTAATTTAAATTTTTTTTTTCAATCATTTAAAAAAATTTTATTTTAATAACTTATTTTTTTTTTATCTTTCTTTCTTTCTTTTTTTTCTCCCTTTTCTTCTGAGCTGTGTGGCTGACAGGGTTTTGGTGCTCTGGCCGGGTGCCAGGCCTTAGCCTATGAGGTGGGAGAGCCGAGTTCAGGACACTGGTCCACCAGAGACCTCCCGGCCCCATGTAATATCAAACAGCTAAAGCTCTCCCAGAGATCTCCATCTCAGCGCTAAGACCCAGCTCTACTCAATGATGAGCAAGCTACAGTGCTGGACACCCTATGCCAAACAACTAGCAACACAGGAACACAACACCACCCATTAGCAGAGAGGCTGCTTAAAATCATACTAGGTTCACAGAAACCCCAAAACCCACCACTGGACACGGTCCTACTCACTAGAAAGACAAGATCCAGCCTCACCCAACAGAACACAGGCACCAGTCCCCTCCACCAGAAAGCCTACACAAACCACTGAACCAACCTTACCCAGTGGGGGCAAACACAACAATGGGAACTAAGAACCTGCAGCCTGTGAAAAGGAGACCCAAACACAGTAAGTTAAGCAAAATGAGAACACAGAGAAATACACAGCAAATGAAGGAGCAAGGTAAAAACCCACCAGACCAAACAAATGAAGAGGAAACAGGCAGTCTACCTGAAAAAGAATTCAGAATAATGATAGTAAAGATGATCCAAAATCTTGGAAATAGAATGGAGAAAATACAAGAAACGTTTAACAAGGACCTAGAAGAACTAAAGTGCAAACAAACAATGATGAACAACACAATAAATGAAATTAAAAATTCTCTAGAAGGAATCAATAGCAGAATAACTGAGGCAGAGGAATGGATAAGTGACCTGGAAGATAAAATAGTGGAAATAACTACCGCAGAGCAGAATAAAAAGAAAAAAAGAATGAAAAGAATTGAGTACAGTCTCAGAGACTTTTTGGGACAACATTAAATGCACCAACATTCGAATTATAAGGGTTCCAGAATAAGAAGAGAAAAAGAAAGGGTCTGCAAAAATATTTGAAGAGATTATAGTTGAAAACTTCCCTAATATGAGAAAGGAAATAATCAATTCCAGGAAGCGCAGAGAGTCCCATACAGGATAAATCCAAGGAGAAACATGCCAAGACACATATTAATCAAACTATCAAAAATTAAATACAAAGAAAAAATATTAAAAGCAGCAAGGGAAAAACAACAAATAACATACAAGGGAATTCCCATAAGGTTAACAGCTGATCTTTCAGCAGAAACTATGGAAGACAGAAGGGAATGGCAGGACATGTTTAACGTGATGAAAGGGAAAAACCTACAACCAAGATAACTCTACCCAGGAAGGGTCTCATTCAGATCCGATGGAGAAATTAAAACATTTACAGACAAGTGAAAGCTAAGAGAATTCAGCACACCAAACCAACTTTACAACAAATGCTAAAGGAACTTCTCTATGCAGGGAACAGAAAAGAAGGAAAAGACCTACAATAACAAACCCAAAACAATTAAGAAAATGGTAATAGGAACATACATATCGATAATTACCTTAAATGTAAATGGATTAAATGCTCCCACCAAAAGACATGGACTGGCTGAATGGATACAAAGACAAGACCCATATATATGCTGGCTACCAGAGAACCACTTCAGGCCTAGGGACACAAACAGACTGAAAGTGAGGGGATGGAAAAAGATATTCCATGCAAATGAAAATCAAAAGAAAGCTGGGGTAGCAATTCTCATATCAGACAAAATAGACTTTAAAATAAAGACTATTACAAGAGACACAGAAGGACATACATAATGATCAAGGGATCAATCCAAGAAGAAGATATAACAAATGTAAATATTTATGCAGCCAATATACGAGCACCTCATTACATAAGGCAAATGCTAACAACCATAAAAGGGGGAATCGACAATAACAATAATAGTAGGGGACTTTAACACCCTACTTTCACCAATGGACAGATCATCCAAATTGAAAATAAATAAGAGGGCTTCCCTGGTGGCGCAGTGGTTGAGAGTCTGCCTGCCAATGCAGGGGACACGAATTCGAGCCCTGGTCTGGGAGGATCCCACATGCCGCGGAGCAACTGGGCCCGTGAGCCACAACTACTGAGCCTGCGTGTCTGGAGCTTGTGCTCTGCAACAAGAGAGGCCACAATAGTGAGAGGCCCACGCACTGTGATGAGGGGTGGCCCCCGCTTGCCGCAACTAGAGAAAGCCCTTTCACAGAAACGAAGACCCAACACAGCCAAAAATAAAAAATGAATAAATAAATAAATAGTAAAAATAAAGGAATTCCAAAAAAAAGCTTACTTTAAAAAAAAATAAAGAAAATAAATAAGAAAACAGATGCTTTAAATGATACATTAAACAAGATGGACTTAATTGATACTTATAGGACATTCCATCCAAAAACAACAGATTACACTTTCTTCTCAAGTGCTCATGGAACATTCTCCAGGATAGATCATATCTTGGGTCACAAATCAAGCCTTGGTAAATTTAAGAAAATTGAAATCATATCAAGTGTCTTTCCCTCCCACAATGCTATGAGACTAGATATCAGTTACAGGAAAAAAAAACTGTTAAAAATACAAACACATGGAGGCTAAACAATACACTACTAAATAACCAAGAGATCACTGAAGAAATCAAAGAGGAAATCAAAAAATCCCTAGAAACAAACGAGAATGCATAAACGAAAACACAAAACCTATGGGATGCAGCAAAAGCAGTTCTAAGAGGGAAGTTTATAGCAATGCAATCCCTACCTCATCTCAAATAAACAATATAACGTTAGAACTAAAGCAATTAGAGAAAGAAGAACAAAAAGACCCAAAGTTAGCAGAAGGAAAGAAATCATAAAGATCAGATCAGAAATAAATGCAAAAGAAATGAAGGAAACAATAGCAAAGGTCAATAAAACTAAAAGCTGGTTCTTTGAGACGATAAACAAAATTGATAAACCATTAGCCAGACTCATCAAGAGAAAAAGGGAGAAGACTCAAATCAAAAGAATTAGAAATTAAAAATGGAAAGTAATAACTGACACTGCAAAAATACAAAGGATCATCAGAGATTACTACAAGCAACTATATGCCAACAAAATGGATAACCTGGAAGAAATGGACAAATTCTTAGAAAAGCACAACCTTCTGAGCCTGAACCAGGAAAAATTTGAAAGTGCAAACAGACCAATCTCAAGCACTGAAATTGAAAGTGTGATTAAAAATCTTCCAACAAACAAAAGCCCAGGACCAGATGGCTTCACAGGCAAATTCTATCAAACTTATAGAGAAGAACTAACACCTATCTTCTCAAACTCTTCCAAAATATAGCAGAGGGAGGAACACTCCCAAACTCATTCTGTGAGGCCACCTTCACCCTGATACCAAAACCAAACAAAGATGTCCCAAAAAAAGAATACTACAGGCCAATGTCACTGATGAACATAGATGCAAAAATCCTCACCAGAATACTAGCAAACGAATCCAACAGCACATTAAAAGGATCATACACCATGATCAAGTGGGGTTTATCCCAGGATTGCAAGGATTCTTCATTATAGGCCAGTCAATCAATGTGATACACCATATTAACAAATTGAAGGATAAAAACCATATGATCATCTCATAGATGCAGAAAAAGCTTTTGACAAAATTCAACACCCATTTATGATAAAAAGTCTCCTGAAAGTAGGCATAGAAGGAACTTACCTCAACATAATAGAGACCATATATGACAAACCCACAGCCAACATTGTTCTCAATGGTGAAAAACTGAAACCGTTTCCACTAAGATCAGGAACAAGACAAGGTTGCCCAGTCTCACTATTATTATTCAACATAGTCTTGGAAATTTTAGCAACAGCAATCAGACAAGAAAAAGAAATAAAAGGAATCCAAATCGGAAACGAAGAAGTAAAGCTGTCACTGTTTGCAGATGACATGATACTATACATAGAGAATCCTAAAGATGCTACCAGAAAACTACTAGAGCTAATCAATGAATTTGGTAAAATAGCAAGATACAAAATTAATGCACAGATGTCTCTTGCATTCCTATACACTAATGATGAAAAATCTGAAAGAGAAGGTAAGGAAACACTCCCATTTACCACTGCAACAAAAAGAATAAAATACTTAGGAATAAACCTACCTAAGGAAACAAAATACCTGTATGTAGAAAACTATAAGACACTGATGAAAGTAATTAAAGATGATACCAACAGATGGGAGATATACCATGTGCTTGGCTTGGAAGAATCAACATTGTGAAAATGACTATACTACCCAAAGCAATCTACAGATTCAGTGCAATCTGTATCATACTACCAACGGCATTTTTCACAGAACTAGAGCAAAAAATTTCACAATTTGTATGGAAACACAAAAAACCCTGAATAGCCAAAGCAGTCTTGAGAAAGAAAAACAGAGCTGGAGGAATCAGACTCCCTGAATTCAGACTATACCACAACGCTACAGTAATCAAGACAGTATGGTGTACTGGCACAAAAACAGAAATATAGATCAATGGAACAGGATAGAAAGCCCAGAGATAAACCCACGCACATATGGTCACTGTATCTTTGACAAAGGAGGCAAGAATATACATGATGAAAAGACAGCCTCTTCAATAAGTTGTGCTGGTAAAACTGGACAGCTACATGTAAAAGAATGAAATTAGAACACTCCCTAACACCATACACAAAATAAACTCAAAATGGTTTAAAGATTTAAATATAAGGCCAGACAGTATAAAACTCTTAGAGGAAAACATAGGCAGAACACTCTATGACATAAATCACAGCAAGATCCTTTTGACCCACCTCCTAAAAAAATGGAAATAAAAACAAAAATAAACAAATGGGACCTAATGAAACTTAAAAGCTTTTGCACAGCAAAGGAAACCATAAACAAAATGAAAAGACAGCCCTCAGAATGGGAGAAAATATTTGCAAACGAAGCTACTGACAAAGGATTAATATCCAAGATACACAAGCAGCTCATGCAGCTCAATATCAAAAAAAACAAACAACCCAATCCAAAAATGGGCAGAAGACCTAAATAGACATTTCTCCAAAGAAGATATACAGATTGCCAACAAACACATGAAAGAATGCTCAACATCACTAATCTTTAGAGAAATGCAAATAAGAACTATAATGAGGTATCACCTCTCATCGGTCAGAGTGGCCATCATGAAAAATATCTACAAACAGTAAATGCTGGAAAGGGTGTGGAGAAAAGGGAACCCTCTTGCACTGTTGGGGGGAATGTAGATTGATGCAGCCACTATGGAGAACAATATGGAGGTTCCTTAAAAAACTAAAAGTAGAACTACCTTACGACCCAGCTATCCCACTACTGGGCCTATACCCTGAGGAAACCATAATTCAAAAAGAGTCATGTACCACAATGTTCATTTCAGCTCTATTTACAATAGCCAGAACATGGAAGCAACCTAAGTGTCCATCGACAGATGAATGGATAAAGAAGATGTGGCACATATATACAATGGAATATTACTCAGCCATAAAAAGAAATGAAATTGAGTTATTTGTAGTGTTATGGATGGACCTAGAGACTATCATACGGAGTGAAGTAAGTCAGAAAGAGAAAAACGAATACCGTATGCTAACATATATATATATGGAATCTGAAAAGAAAAAAAAATGGTACTGAAGAACCTAGGGGTTAGGACAGGAAGAAAGATGCAGATGTAGGGAATGGACTTGAGGATACGGGGAGGGGAAAGGGTAAGCTGGGACAGAGTGAGAGGGCGGCATGGACATAAATAAACTACCAAATGTAAAATAGATAGCTAGTAGGAAGCAGCCGCATAGCACAGGGAGATCAGCTCGGTGGTTTGTGACCACCTAGGGGGGTGGGATAAGGAGGGTGGGATGGAGACGCAAGAGGGAGGGGATATGAGGATTTATGCATACATATAGTTGATTCACTTTGTTATACAGCAGCAACTAACATAACATTGTAAAGCAATTATACTGCAATAAAGATGTTATAAAAAAACATTCGTAAGCCTACACTTTTACAGCTTGTAACTCATAAAGAGTTTTTCTCACTCCCAATGTGCATATAGCAAATTTTTAATAAGAATTCTGATTACTCATTCTTGAGTCATGGGCTTATCCCTTGAATAAGAAATAAGTTGTCATGATTGATTTGTAGGGTCTGGGTCACATGCCCATCAGTATGGTTCAAGGGTCAGGCACTATGGTAAACAGTTCCACTAGAACAGTTTATGTTGTGGAATATTTTCCCCATATTCCTGCCTTTAAGAAGACGTTTTTTAAACTCAGTGGAAAACAGTAATCATGAAAGAAATCAGTCTTTTCATAACCTTACTGAACCCTTATATAACTTGTTATTTACCAGACACTTTTTACTATTTTACAAATTTTAATTCATTAATCCTCACAACAACCTATGAGGTTGGTACTAGAATTATGTATAGTTTACATATGAGGAAACTGAAGCATGGAGAGGTTGAGTAATTTGCTCATGGCCACATAGTCAGTAAGTAGAAAATCCCAGGATTTGAACCCAGGCTGTCTAGACCCAGTGTCCACGTGCTTAACCATCTCATGCCATACACTGTGCTTATTCTTTGACACCTCCTTCCTGATCCATCTAATTTTTTCACATGCTGTTGTTGAGTGTAACTTCTAGCTCATTAATAAATTGCAACTGTATTTCCTCTTCTCCATCTCTCTATCCACTGTTGTCATTCCATTCCTCCATCCTTGGTTCCTTCTTCATGAGTTGTTCTTTCCTTGCTTTTTTTTTTTTTTTTTCTTTTTTCACGTGGCAAATTGGTATAGTATTTTAACTAATTTCTTTCCTTGAGTTTACTCCTTTGAGACATGTTTTCCAACTTCCTCCAGGGCAGTTTTTCTGAAATATAAACCTAATATTTTGCTTCCCTGATTAAAAACATTAAATAGATTCCCAAAGTTTTTAAGTTAAAATCTAAACTCTTTAAAACAGCCTCCAAAGCTCTGCATGAGCAAGCTTTTTCTGATTTTTCAGATGATACTCTTGTCATTCCCACTCTTGCCTAATTTTTTCATACACATCTCTTGCCACTTTCCCACTTATATCTGACATATCACCCACACTATCTAGCTTTATGATCTTTGGAGAATCATCTTACTCTCTGATCCACTGTATACTCAACTGCAAAACAATGAGGTTAGACTAGAATATCCCTATGTACCTGCCAGCCCTTAAAAAATCTATGATCCCGATTCTTGGGTTATCAAGTTTTCCACTCTGATGTATTTAGCTTTCTGGATCCTTTATATGTATCCCCAATAAGTGGTCCTGGATGTAAGTTTTAACTATGTCCTTGGAGGAGGAAAATGTCTTAAGTTTTTCTTCTTCGTACTTTGAGATTAATAAGGAATTTCAGTGTATGTTTTTCTTTTGTATACCAATTATTTAAATGCTCTTAGTTCAGAACTGTGTCTGATCTCACCAATTTTAAAAGCTTTAAAAAGGAAAAAAAAAAAAAAAGGAAAAAGACTAACCTATTTACAAAGAGTCAACAAACCCTAAAAATCAAAGATTAGAATTCAATTTAAAGTTTAGAATCCACAAAGTTTGAATGTGTTTATTAATAAGTAAATTTCCATGATCATTTTGAATACCGTCTTTAGCTAAACTGTGTTCATTCATTCTGGTGACTTATATAGTGATCCATTCGTGTTAGCTAAATTGAAAGTCTTGCAGCTTTGACGTATATAAACACTTATTGACTCTGAAGGGCTGGGACTTGTTTCTTGTCCTTTTCAGAGTCAGTGTTTTCCAAATCACTGTTGCAGAAACAACAGGACCTCAATGGCTAGTTGTTTTTGTGCAGAGGGAAAAACATGCTAATGAACTCTGTATGTGGAGGTATGAGTGTGTTTTTGAATTTCAGTTTAGTTTTTTTAATTTACGGTTTTCCTTAAAGGGAACTTGCTTCATTTGTGGAATGTTTTCATAAAATGTGAAGATTGAGAAGGGGCCCCTAAACAAACGTTTCAGAAGTGAAATTGGTTGCTTTTTGTTTAATGGAAAACAAATTGATCTCTAGTCCAATGCAATACAGGGTTTTCTTGAACAGAATTAGAGACTACGGGAAAGAGGAGCAGGCAGAAAGGGATTATTAGTCCCCTCCTGCCTCTTCCTGCTTTCCGTTACTTGGCTTCTTTTCCCTAGTAGAGTGGGCTTTGGAAGCAAGCAGATTAGAGTATGCATCCTGACTCAGCTACTTCCTAGCTGTGATTTGGGGCAAAGTTATTGCCTCTTTAAGCCTCAGTTTCCTCACAGTCAAGTGAGGATAATAAAAGTGCTTCTTGTGTAGGACTGTAATAAAGATCAAATGACATAATGCATGTTAAGAGCTGGACACAATGTAAGCAATCAGTAAATTGTTATTATTGAATATTACTGATGTTCCATGTGTTGATGAAGAATAAAATTATATTTCATACCACACAGCAAATTTAATTCAAAATTACCTGTGCGATCTTTCTGTTCTCTTTTTAAATGTTCTAACTGGCAGTCCCCTGCCTCGCTTCCCTTTTTTGTCCTCCTCCCTCACAAAGACTCTTAAATCTTCCCTGTTACTTGAGTAATTCAATTCTTTCCAAAATGTTTTCCCAGTTAGCAAAATGAAGGCCTTATAGATCAGCTAATCTGGCCTTCTTAGAAAGCAGCTCAGCAGACATTCAAGCATGACCTTGTGTTGCTTTTTTGGTCCATCCATCTCCACCTCACTCCCTATCCTCCCACCTACCATCCAGTAAGCAGGTCTCTTGCCAAAAAATGGATTCTGCTACTAAGAACGATAGGATTTCTCCAGTGGTACAATTGTTATCCTCAACAAGCAGAGGATTTAGCTTCAGCGCATATATTTTAAGTAATTGCATTGTTTGATGGTGCCTTTAAGGTCTCTGATCACACACCAGGAAAAAGCTTTCTAGTTTTGGAGGAAAGTGCTAATAGGTTAGTTTATTCTGTAGTGACTTTTGACCATTTAAATCTCTGTGCTCTGAAGCGTTATAGAAGTTGCTTGGACTTAAAATAATACCTCTCTATATCGGACTGGAGCAGTATATTTTAAGCAGTATAGCATATTAGAAGAAGCCAGACCTGGATTCATATCCTGGCTCAGACACTTACTGGCTGTGTGATCTTGGGCAAGTGTCTTAACTTCTCTGAACGTCATTGTTATCATCTATAAAAGGTGGATAAAAACATCTACCTCAAAAGGTTATTTTGAGGATTAAATGCAATACAAAACCCAAATCCCTGGTATATAATACACATAATAAGTGTTTCTGTAATCATTTATATGTGTGTGTGTATTTTAAAAATTCTCTGTTGAAGAAAATATGTGGAAATACGGTCAAAAGTAATATACAATCTACACCTGAGTATATGTGCCACTAGAAGTTTTAAACTGTCAAGAGCTTAGATATGGCTGCTCTTAATAGCTATTAAGAAGTTAAGTCAACATGGACATGTTAAGAAATGCTCTGTTCACCAGTATTTCTGTGTGGAATCACCATTGGCACTGGGACCACACTGTAGCTCTCTCGTGGAACTACGCTGTGTTGGAGACTGCTTTGTAGCAAGGTCTTTTTGGTATTTCAACTTTTAAATCTTTTCTATGATACCTAAGTTGGCCCTATCTAATGCTGAATTCTTGTTTGTTATAAGTAAAGTGATTCTCTTTACCAGGGAAAATAAATCCTACAGCTTGAAAAGGAGATGGAAGAGGAAAATAGTCACACCAAAATAATAGTTTTTTTCTCATGAAATACAGCCTCTGCACACTTTCACAAGCAAGCATTTGCCAGAGAATTCTTGACAATTAAATGTTGCCCCCTACCCTTTTTTAGAGGTAGATCTTCAGTACAAAACAGCTGTCAAAATGACAAATGAATCTAATGTGAGCTGATAAAAATATACAAAACTAGCTTCAGACTCTTCTTATGTGAATAGCATGTTGTATATGGGATTTGCTGGAATTTAATCAGATTTCTTTATAGTCACTGAAAAGAAGGAAAGTCCCACTCTCAAAGACATTGGAATGATCTAACTCTCAATTCTGGAGCACGTCTTTTCCTGAGACCTGAGGGTTCCGATAACACTTGCTGCTTAAAGTGGTGTGCAGGAATTATACTTTGTTTTGAATCAAGGTTCTCATTGCTCTTGATCTTCAGGGGCCACTGCTAACTATCTTTTGCCATCAGATGTTTTCCTCAGGATCCTTGAGCCTATCAACCTGGCTTGCTTTCTTGACTCTACCAAGAGGACTGTTGACTTACCAGCCTTGCCAAAGGGAAAGGAAGACTGGGGAGTGAGTGCCCTTCCTACCACGCTGACTTCTTCACTTGGTCTGGGGCACTCATACCCACTTCAACTAGTCAAAGGCCACTCATTATTCAAATCTCAGATTAAGCATCATTTTCTCCAGGAAACTTTTTCTGACACACAGAATAGATGGAGTTCCCTTAGCATAAGCTCTAATTGTTCCCTCTACTTTCCCTTCATAGTGGTTACCACATTATGTCATTATAGTAAGTTGACCCATATGCAGTTGCTGTTTATGTTAGTCAAAAATGGTCAAGTATTGACAGTTTCTTATGGTCCAACCTAAAATACTTATTTGTGGAGTTAATTTCTCTCTCCCTTAAAATACCATAAGCTCCATGAGGTCAGAATCCAGTCTGTCTCTTTACTTCTGTGTCCTCAGTATCTAGCAAAATGTCTGTCATATAGCAGTTGCTCCATAAACATTTGTTGAATGATGAATGAGTGAATGAATGGATATCACCTGAATAGCAATTTCAAGGATGATATGTAAACTCTTGAAACAAGTATTCAAGATACTTCAGACTAGGAAAATTACACTGTGTGTGGAGGGGTGGGCATGCTTTATCATGGGTGGGTAGGACTATTTTTTTTACAAGTGACTCAGCTTCTTCACAGTAGATACCCTTATGTGCCCTAGGGTGGTATACACTTGCCCACCACACATACACTCCTGAGTCAGAATTACTGTTGTATGTTTCTGTTACTGATGGATATCTATCATCTCCCTCAGGAATTTTGCACCAAAACAAACAAAAAGTTTGAATACAACTACTCTAGCTTCTAATGATTCCTACTTCCCTGGTCAACCTTATCTCCACTACGCTTTTGGATGAAACTTGCACTCAAGCCAAACCACTCTGCTTGCTGTTCTCCACGTACATTTTGGACTTCTTTTCATTTGCATCCTTGCTCATGCTCCTGTCTTCTATCAGTTGCTATCCCACCCATATTTCAAAGCCCAATTCATAGTCCTTCCTCTTCCTGAATCCTTTCATGACCGGTCGAGGTAAAGTTTCTCTTTTAAACTCCTAGAACACTTACTATGTGTCCCATGCAGCGTTCTCATCACTTAGTTACTGCCTGGTTTGACAGTAATTTGGTCATGTGAGGATCTGTTATTCTCTTCATACCCTGCCCATTCTTACCCCTCATTATCAGTGATTTGGGAGAGTGGGGACTTGGAGAAAAACATGCCTGCTTTGAAGAAATTATATCAATAAATTTATGTTTAAAGAACTTAAAACATACTTGTTTTGTTATACAAAGTACAGAAAGTTCATGAGATTTTTATGTATAGCAAAAGGAAGCATTCATTTTAAGTTGAGAAATAGTTCAAAAGGGAAAATAACAAGGCACCATAGATAATATATAACTAGAAGGAGGTTAAAAAGTGCCCTGGCCTGGGGGACAGAAGAAATGGCATACATAGCCCCTCTCCTCTTATACCCACTGAAAGTCAGGACAACACAACAATATATAGAGGAGTCTTTTGGTGACACACATGGTCACTAAAAACTCTCTTTATCTCTTTTCTTTCTCTTTCCTAAGAGCAGCAGTTTGGGCTGTCAGATTTGGAGATGAGCAGTTTAGGACTGAGGTGATTTTGCTTCAAAGATACCTTAGATGCAGAGGTTTTGTTTCAGAATCCATCTTACACTTCAGAGTGAGGTGAGTAGAGCTGGGAGTTTTTCAGTTTCCCTTTAAATGATCAGCCTAGATTCTGCAAGTGGGAGAAGAGGTAGGAAGCAGGGCAGAAGCTCTGTCCATCCAAAGAGACTCGTTTGGGTGGAGCGCCTTTTAGGCTGCTCTTTCTAGATGTGATTTTATCATAAACAATTAGATGCAGTACCAGTAAATGCTAGAGAACCACCAAGGTGTCTTTCCTCTCCAAGTAAATTATCAGGTTCTTGAAAATAATGGTCATAACTTGTACTTATATTATATGAAACACAGTGCATTATAAACAGTAAATCTTCAACAAATATTTCATTGAATAACAGAAATTAGGCACTGGAAGGGCCCTAGGAATCACATAATTCAACCTCTTCATTTTATATTTCATTAATTCAACAGACAATTATAATGTGACTACTCTGTACCAGGTACTTTGTCCACAGAAGACGCAAAGACAAATAAGACAATAATTGTGTTTGGGGGGAATTACAGCCTGAGAAAACTGAAACTCATAGAGGTAAGTTCACTTATTTAAAACCATGAAGCCTAGGGTAGACCTGGTCATGCACAGTTTAGTGCTCTTTTCTTAAAAAAAGTGCCTTTGTTGGGTCCATGGTGATCAACCCTACCTCACTCTGGATCCTGTATACTGGTACCTGCTGCCTCCCTAACTTGAGAAAGTTATTTCTTGCTCCTGTTCTAACCCTAGAAGAGGAGATGCAATTAGTAAAGTCTGGCGCTTCATTAGCCCTCATTGTGTGTAAGTTAAGAATTCCTTCTTATAGGAAGTTTACTTTTTGTCTTACTTTGTTGCATTCAGTTGCATAAAGATTTACATATCTGAGCCATTAGCTTAAGTTTTTCCTCTACTTTATGTCTTTCTAATCAGGTTTCCCTTCATCTAAACCTATGCCTCATTTTTAGGAAAACTCCCTCTAAAGAGCACCCTCTTTTCTTTTCATTTTATCAAAAATATTTTTATTTATAGCAAATGTTTTTCAAGAAAATTGTGGTAAATTTTAAAGATACAGAATATGAAAGAAAGAAGATAAGAATCGCCATAATAGCACATACCCAGAAATAACTACTCAACTTTCAGATATATTACTTTAATTTTGAGGTGGAGTAATAGTGGAATAATTCCATAATCTTTAATTCTGCAGTCTGCTTTTTCCCCTCAATAATATATTATGAATATCTATTCTTATTAATAATTATTCTTCAATATAAGTTAAATTTATTGGTTATATAATGTTACATTTCATAAAAGTTTCTCTTTCACGTGACTGCTATGTGCCAGGCATTATGCTTTTTTTAAATTGAAGTATAGTTTATTTACAATATTGTGTTAGTTTCTGGTGTGTGGCAAAGTGATTCAGTAATCATATATATATACATATTCTTTTCCATTATGGTTTATTACAGGATATTGAATATAGTTCCCTGTGCTATACAGTAGGACCTTGTTGTATATCTACTTGTTGTTTATAGTAGTTTGTATCTGCTAATCCCAAACTCCTAATTTATCCCTCCCCCACCCCCTTTCCCCTTTGGTAACCATAAGTTTGTTTTCTATGTCTGTGAGTCTGTTTTGTAAATAAGTACATTTGTGTCATATTTTAGATTCCACATATAAGTGATAGCATATGGTATTTGTTTTTCTCTTTCTGACTTACTTCACTTAGTATGACATTCTCTAGATTCATCTGCGTTGCTGCAAATGGCATTATTTCATTCTTTTCTGTGGCTGAGTAGTACTCCATTGTATATATAATATATACCACATCTTCTTTATCCATTCATCTATTGATGGAGATTTAGGTTGCTTCCATGTCTTGGCTCTTGTAAATAGTGTTGCAGTGAACATTGGGGTGCATGTGTCTTTTTGAATTATGGTTTTCTCTGGGTATATGTTCAGTAGGGGGATTGCAGGATCATATGGTAGTTCTATTTTTAGTTTGTTTTTTTTAATTTATTAATTTATTTTTGGCTGTGTTGGGTCTTCGTTTCTGTGTGAGGGCTTTCTCTAGTTGCGGCAAGTGGGGGCCACTCTTCATTGCGGTGTGCGGGCCTCTCACTATCGCGGCCTCTCTTGTTGAGGAGCACAGGCTCCAGACACGCAGGCTCAGTAATTGTGGCTCACGGGCCTAGTTGCTCCGCGGCATGTGGGATCTTCCCAGACCAGGGCTCGAACCCGTGTCCCCTGCATTGGCAGGCAGATTCTCAACCACTGCGCCACCAGGGAAGCCCCCTATTTTTAGTTTTTTAAGGAACCTCCATACTGTTCTCCACAGTGGCTGCACCAATTTACATTCCCACCAACAGTGTAGGAGGGTTCCCTTTTCTCCACACCCTCTCCAGCATTTGTTATCTGTAGACTTTTTCATGATGACTATTCTGACCAGTGTGTGGTGGTACCTCATTGTAGTTTTGATTTGCATTTCTAATAATTAGCAATGTTGAGCATCTTTTCATGTGCCTATTGGCCATCTGTATGCCTTCTTTGGAGAAATGTCTATTTAGGTCTTCTGCCCATTATTTGATTGGGTTGTTTGTTTTTTTGTTATTGAGTTGTGTGAGCTGTTTGTATATTTTGGAAATTAAGCCCTGGTCTGTCACATCATTTGCAAATATTTTCTCCCAGTTGGTAGATTGTCTTTTCGTTTTGTTTATGGTTTCAAGGAATTGTACTTTAATGAACAGGCATTTTGTGTAAAAAGAATTCTAGTGAAGGATTTAAGTATGGTCTATAGTTAAACAGCTGACTCCAGATTCCACTTACAGAAAAATATGTTTTTGGGGGAAATTCCTTGGTAAGAATCTTGAAAGTGGAGGGTTGAAAGTCTGAGAATGCGAGTTGGGAGCAAACCTGGCATGAAAATATTGCTAAACTCCTTTGTACAAGAAATTGGAATACAGGGCTGGAGGTAGAGGTGGGGTGGGGGGCAAAAGAAATAACAGGATAGGAGAGAGAGAGGAAGAAGTTAGGCAACATGTGAGAAGGCCAGAACCTTAAGGATGTGTCCAGTGGCATAATATCAGTGGTAGGGTAGAGGACCTTTAAAAACAAAAGTCAATAATATTCAATGTTTCATTTTTTTATGTAGCTACAATATAAAATCTTTTCCCTTTCTCAAACCTCCAATAATGTCTGTTATACCTCTCTAATCTTGTAGTTCAGTTTACAAAGAATGAATTTCTGTAGGTCTAAAGGGAAATGTAGTTTTGCCCTATAACAGCTTTGCTGATGCTTTGTGGAGGTTGGAGCATTCAATCAGGAGAGAAGTGGTCTAGCAGATCCAAGAAGTGACTGCCAAAAAAAAAGGGAACAGAAGTCAAAGAGACTAAGTAATACAGACAAAAAGTAATTTTAACCTGTTTAAACTAAAGAGTGGCCATTTGACAAACTCCTGCTTTTTGCTAGAAATACACTAGAGAAGTAATCTTGGAAGGTTGGAAGATGTTAGGAAGTGGACATCAAGTTAGATAATACAGTGTGATAAGTTCTATAGTAGAGGCATGATCAGTATCTTTGTTGGGTCTAATGTGAATTGACATTTACATATAAAGAGTCCCCATAGCAACCCTCAATTAAACTTTGATTCCAAACTAGGAGTTAGGAAATTCATGGCTGTAGGAGACATATTTTTCCACTAAAATGCCTATTATCTTTCTTAGAACAACTTTGTCAATAGCCTTCCTACAGAACTTAAAAACATTTCTGAAAAGATAGCAAGATTCATCAATAAAGAGTTTAACTTAGATACTATCTTTTTCTGCCTCTTTCCAAAAGACCCAGCTTACCCAGCTTGTTTCTTCGCTGGTGTGGTGTTTTGCTGACACCTGTATGAATCATGACTATCTTTATTTGGGCTTCAATGATAGTGCACTGCCCTCTAGTAATGTAATGAAAACCTATTTTAACAGCTTGCCATCATACTATTAGATATAGCATGGGTCAAGACCTAGTCCCAAAATAAGATGACTTTGTATAGTAGAAGCCTGATATAATATGGTTAACCTGGCAGGAGGTCGTACTCCTACATCCCAATACCAGAGTTATAAAGGAGTTCTGCTGTATTGGTTTAATTGATGTGTTATGCTGATTAAAGATATGTGCCTTAATTCTGTCTCTTTCCTTTCCACTGCAATGAAATGTAACCTCTGGAGTTACTATGAAGTGTTGGTTGTTTATAGTGTCTTTCTAACTGACAGACAATATCCCAGATTCTACTGTTGATTGCAACTATGACAGGGATAGACTCATCTGGAGGTCTAGAATATATGGAAGCAGAATATATTCTGCTTGAGATTAAAATATAGAACACAAGGATAGGTATCAGAAAAAACATTCTAAGTATTTTTCCCTCCCAAAGGAAGCAGTTTGAAGTCAGATTTCAAATCTGAATAGAGTTGTAGAAATTGAGAGCCAAGATGCAAAGTCAAATAAGACAGGAATGAACTGGAGTAGAAAAGTGAGGAAGTGCAAAGCAGTGAAAGGAAGATGAACTTGGAGTAATTTATGACTTGAAGGCTAGAGAGATATGGAAATTCTTTGTTTTGTTCTAGAGACTTCTGACGTAGTCATGTTGAGGATAATTTAAAGCAGGGTTTCTCAACCTCAGCATTAGTGTCATTCTGGACCAGATAATTCTTGGTTGTGGGGCGTTGCCCTATGCACTGTAGGATGTCTAGCAGCATCCCTGGCCTCTACCTACTAGATGCCAATGCCCCCACCCCATTGAGTTCCTATAAACCAAAAATGTCTCCAGACATTGACAAATGTCTCTTTGTGGAAGAGAGTAAACTTGGCTAGTTGAGGACCACTGACTGAAGGCATTGACAGAAAGAAAATAGTTAAGACAGTTAAAATATACTCCACTTAGGCTATATTTCCCACATATAGATAAACTCATAATAGTGTCTTACTGTCATCCTCTCCACCTCATATTTCTAAAGTTGTGCTATCTCTTTTTTCCCTCCCCTGAAAGTTAAGACTATTGTTTACACTTTCCCTGTGGTTAGAGTAGTTCAGAAAATAGAGTGATGATAAATTCCATGTGTTCCTTAGGTCATGATATATATTCAGGGACTACTTTCAAATGAAGAATGGTGTCATCAGGCAAGGAAATCCTTGGAGGAATTTCTGACTTTCGGGCATTCTCAGATGTGTCTGGAAAAAAGTTCTAAATAGATACAAAGGTAATTCTATTCAAATATATTTTTTGATGGGTTTTCTGTTTATTTGGTGCCCCAGCTTAGCTGTGCGATATAAGCTCTCTGGATGTATGAGTGTTTCTGTGCATGTGTGTTGATTTTCTGAGTTTTGCTGGAATTTACTTCTGTTTGTTCTTACGGAGAATAAAAATGGAAAATAAAACAATACAGCTGCCCCCATTGACACTACTATCCTAATGTTATTTTGGTCTTGAATCTGTCTAATTCTTGGCGGTTTCTTTAACTTTTCAACCATTTCATCCAAGGAAGCTGAAAATATTACATGAAATGTTTTCCTTATTTGTTTGTAAGCTGGGTTTTTAGAATTCAAGCAATGATCCCAAACTGTCATATTCCATTGATTTCTACAATTACTCATTTTAATAACTTCTCTTGGACAGCAGGGGATCATCTGTAGTGTTGCAAAACAGCATTACCTTTTGTAACTCAAAAACATTTTTACTGATGTGAAGATTTATTGGCCTAAACTATTTATAACGCTTTGTTCTATTCGTTCTAAACATTAGCCAAGGTACATACTAGCATTCTTATTTCAGAAAAGGGTAGGTTACTATTAGTCCCTTATCCTTTGTTGACAGAACATTTAACACTTCTTTTTCATTTCAATGCTATTACTTTTCACAATATTTTGTTTCTTACATGGAGGATTTTGAAGAGCGTTTTTAAGACCAAATTTGTCCTGAAACTGAAGTATTTGACTTCTGGATTAATTTGCCATCTTGAAATAGAATATCTAATAAAAGTTCCCAAATCTGTAATTTTTAGTAGAGTAGATGATATGAAATGTGGTGGATGAGGTGGACATTTCTCTAAAATGGTAAAACCATCCCCAAATTGCAAAAGTGCCTTGTTGTGCACAAATATGATCACTATGTGAAGATCCACTAAATGAAAATGTACTTTTACAAACAGTTTATATCAACCAGATGGGCCTTTGGCCCGGTTTTATTTTTGTTTTAACTATAGAATTGTGTTCATTATAAACATTTAAATACAGAAATGTGTAGATATTAAAAGTGAAAGGACATTATTTACCTCTAATTCTCTGCCCAATTCCACTCTCCTAAAATCACTGCTGATGACAGTTTGGTGTATAATTTTTAGAATGTTGTTCAAGGTATACAAAAATAACCTGTCATGAGGTATCTTTTCATGATATACACACATCTACCCACCCTACTAACCAACACACACAATTTTTAAATGATTGCTTTAATATTTCATTCTGTGGGTGTAGCATAAATTTTTAAACTTATCATTAATGTTAGAAATTTATTTATACCATTTTGTTATTTTACAGATGATGCTTCAGTATATATCTGTGTTCTCTAAAATGACTGAGGGTTCCGTGAGAGTATGAGCTATATTTTGTTTATTTGTTTATTAGAGGTTCAACTATCACTGCCTCCAGATCTCCAGTTAAAGTCTATTCTACTCACTTGCCTTGCACAAACGCCACTGTGTGAGGTGAACAAAGGGAAGTTGGATTAGGATGAAGGAGAAGAAGTGATATCTGATAGCTGGTTGGAGACTGGGCAGTGATAAAGGAGCAGCAGCAGAATGCATAGTAGAAAAGAAAATACAGCAAAAGTCATAAATCAGAACCAGAGAGGATTATCAAAAACTTAAATTCCCAGGCTATGCAGAAATATTAGAGGAGTATATTAGACTCACATGGCAACTGGCCTTTCAAGCGAAATTTACCTGGACCATAAGTGGAAGGTAATTGCAGTTGATGTCTAAGTGTTAATGAGAACTATTTTACATGCTTTAAAACTTGAAAGTGATCCATCTAAGATATATATAAACAAGAAGCAAAGAACCTAGATTTCAGTTTACATGAGAACATGGGCCAGGCTTATTTTGTCCACCACTTTAACTTACATATATTAAGCAGCATGCTAAATATTTTTTTAAGGAAGAAATAAAAGGAAAGAAGGGAGGGAGGAAGAAGAAGGGAGGAAGGGAGGAAGGAAGGAAACTTATGGGTAACATAATTCCAAACACAGCTTCATTTTAGCATAGGAAAATAAAGGTTCAAATAGAAAGATCTATTTAAAGATTTGGAGAAAGTTTTGAAATATTAGGTACATCCCTAATTTATTAATGTATGATTATACTCTTTAATAACATATCTCTCAGTAGGCCTATGAAAGATTAAATATTGACCTACATTATTTTTGCATTTAGTAAATATTTATTGGACAGCTACTGTGTATGTAGCGTTCTCTGTTGTGGGAGGCACATGGCTTTTGCCTTTAAGGAATTTATAATCTAGGCTTAAACACACATGCACATAATTTAAATGACTTAAGAGAACAAAAACAACAGCAGTGGGCCACAGTGGGAAAAAGACCGTGAGTTTTTGAATAAGGTTTAAGTTCAAATACTGGCTAGCCATGTAACCTTGGCATGATACATACTACTCTAAATCTCAGTTTCCTCATTTATAAAATAAGGAAATTAAAATATTATCAACCTCATAGGGCTATAGTGAAAAATAAGGTAATGTAGTTAAATACTTAGCATAGTGCCTGAAACATTGTAAGCACCTAATAATGAGGATATGAATATTACGGTTATTACCTACCAATAACAGTGAACACAAGATACGTCTTTAAACCATATATGATTAAGTGCCAAATGAGGACTGTAGATGAGAGGTCAGCACATTTTTCTTTTTTTGTGTGTGTGAAAGAACACATAGTAAATACATTAGAATTTGCAGACTGTAGATGATTCCCATCACATATTCATTATTTTTTGTTTATAATTCTTTAAAAATATAAAAGCTACTCTTAACTCACAGGCTGTACAAGAACAGGTTTGCAGCTGGATTTAACCAGAGACCGTATTTCGCCAACCCCTGCTTTAGATGCTAAAGTACTGTAGGGTCTCAAGAAAGATACTACCGGCATGCTGAGTTTATTGTAAAAGGTGGGTCTTGATCTGTGTCTTAGAGAATCAATGGACCATAAATATAATTTGGAATGGTAATTCTTATCTTCTTAGAGCAACTGATAAAAATGTTGCTCAGTGTGTCACTCTGAAAAATGCATGGACTACTGAATGTAAATAACTGAAAACAGAATTTAGGAATAGGCTTTTAAAGCTTTGGGCACTCAGTGAGTTTCTTGGACCTACGAATGTGGATGGCACTCTTTGGTTATTACCCCTTCTATGAGATCTCCCACAGTATATTTTTTCTGTATACAAACCATTTGTTTATTTCATAAGGATTCAACATTGAGAATTCAGCATATTTGAAAGATGAGTACAAATATAACAATAATTGCTAACAATAATTTCTTTATGCCAGGTAATGTTCCAAATGACTCACATTCATTAACTTATTTAATCCTTACAGTAACCTTATGATGTATCTAATGTTGTTATTACCCCCATTTTATAGAAGAGGAAACTGAGGCTTAAAGAGTATAGGCAGATTATCCTATGTCTCACAGATAATGAGTGGCAGAGGTGAGATGTAAGCACAGGTAGTCTGGCTCTGGAACCTATACTCGTACAATACCTTTTCTAGTGGGCTCTGATTCATTAGTGGTCTTAGGCAGCTGAGACTGAAACTCAATTTTATAGAATTAAAAAATAAGGCTAGCATATTTCCTGCCATATTATTTTTATCAATATATTTTGAAAGATATACTGAAGTAAGACAATTTTTTTCTGGCCATCCACAAATTTCTATAGTGTTTCATTTACCTATAAAACAGAGTGATAAACACTGTGGTTGGGGGGATGCCATGACGTTGTAATGTCATCCTCATTTTACAAATGAGGAAACTCACATTTGGGGAGATACAGCAGCTTGTCCAAGGTCACATAGCTAGTCAAATGGCAGACCCAGGATTTGACCCTAAGCCTGTCTGATGCTAGAGCCCAAGCTTTAACCATCTTACATACTGTCCCCAAACAATTTACAGTCTAGTTGGGAAAATAAGGGAAATTATTATTAATAGTACCCAATGGCATTTATGAGATGAATAGACATTAAGTGCTGTGAAAATTCAGTGGAAGGAGAGAGCACTTTGAGCTGCGGTAGACACAGAGGAGGTGATGGTGATGTTAATTTTTATACCAGTCAGTCCAAAATTAGCAAAGCACAAGTTGCAAAGTGGGAGTGGGATGTGAATGGCAAAAATACTGGAGATATGCTAGATGATTTAAGACAATGGCACATTGGAAAGGGTTGCTTCTGCTGTAATTTATTGTTATGGAAACAATACATACTAACAGTAAATGTTTAAAAAAAAAAAAAAAAGAACCAAAGACTGAAGGAGAGAGGGCAGTGACATCTGAAATTTATCTCCAAACCATTAAATAATCAATCATACTAAAAGCTTTGAGCAGGAGAGTTAAAGATGATAGCATTTTGCTACAATACTATCCTTTCATAAATAGTAAAAGATTAGAATTAGCAGTGGTATATTTTTTAAAAAGGAATACTAGCTGAGTGGATGCTGTCAAAGTTTAACAATATGCTTATGATTTAACAGTTTTCATGTTAGGGAAACAGGATTTTTATACTAATAATTTTTTGGCATCTTAAAAAAGTCACAGCATTTTAAACATCATTGTTGCAATCATCTGTATTTGCCCCATATTATATTTTGATTTTTTAGCCCCATAACTGGATATAATTTAATAATATCTCTAAAATATGCCATTATCCATCAAGGAGTATGATATTATCTTGTCCCATTCATTTCTCTGATTTTCTATTGAAGAGTATGTCTGATATCTTTTGTAACTCCTGATAAGGTGTTTTTTTTTTTTTGTATTAGAAGGTCATTACAAATCTCTGAATAGATTGATGAAACTGTTAATTTACCTGTCAAGAGAGGGCCACAGATGTGTCTGAAAGAGATGTACTAATGGCATGGCACTAATGTAATTTCACAAACGACTTAATGGAGCACATAAAGCATATTTTCTCTATTAAATACACATAGCATGGCATTATATCTTGCTTTACGGGCTGTGAAAAATATTTTTAATCAGCTAAAAGATGAAGAGACTCTTCAAGGTTATGCAGATTAAGTTATAAAAAGCCCTTAAACTCATAATCCTCAGTGAGTATTCAGGAAGGAAAATTTCAATCAGGGATGTTTGTTTAGACTGACAACATTTGTGAGTTTAAGTTTCCAAGAGGATTTTAAAGGGAAAATTAGAATGTGAGTGTCATTCTTAAAAACCGAAATAGGGAAAATGCAAAGTTATTCAATGCTATGTTCATTAAAATATATTTACCGAACCAGGATCCTAGGTTGCTGACCTCCCTTCTAGTCTGGATCAGAACACAATTGTAGCTATAGTTGCTTTTGTTTGTTTTAATTACCTGACCACCTACAAATATTTCTCACTGTCCTTGAGATTGTGATCACCACTTCCTTCTCCTAAGCAGCAAGTAATTACCAAAATGCCTTTAAGTACCAACTTGCTGAC
Organism: Eschrichtius robustus; assembly: GCF_028021215.1. Taxonomy (NCBI): domain Eukaryota; kingdom Metazoa; phylum Chordata; class Mammalia; order Artiodactyla; family Eschrichtiidae; genus Eschrichtius; species Eschrichtius robustus. The sequence continues at coordinate 107,120,391 of NC_090845.1, forward strand.
CTCAAATAAAGAACCTTTTATACTTCATTGATTCATTCATTGATTCATTTATTTATTTACTCAACAAATCTATATTTAACTTTTATAATATACTCAGCACTCTAGTAGTCACTTGAGATATAATGGGCTTCAAAGTACTTCTACATGTCAATTATGCCTCAGAAAAAAAAAAAAAAAACCCAACAACTTATGTAACACTGAGCTTTTTAGGAAATAGGCTAGGCCTTAGACTGAGAATGTAGCAGGTAGGGGTTCTGGCCCCTTAATAAATAATTGATGGGGGTGCTGCTGTTCTACCTTGGGAAGAATATTATGCAAAAACTGGGAAACTGGCACTTAAGGTAGAGTCTGGGGAGTTAGACATGCCTGGAATTAAGCAAAAGTCCTCTAAACCAGGAGGTTGAGGCAGAAGTCAAAGAACCTCCAGTCAACTGAGATGAGAGGCAAGTCCAAGGTCTTCCAGCCAGGGAATCAATCTCCAGGACCCGTAGTTTAACTTCTGAGCTGCCCACTCTTATCTTGCCCCTGATAATAAATAACCATAGGTGTCATGAAAGTTGATGGTCAGGGAATTGAGGACCCTGACCCTGAAGACCCTGAAGCACTGTAAGGTCTTTAATCATCCAAGAATGATTAAAATTCTTTTCAATATATTTTTCTTCCCAAAGTAAGAGAAACAAACCTTCAAGAAGAAGTGAATCTAAAATTAGTTTCCACTTTATATTAAAATATTCTGAGAACTCCATCAGGGTCCCAGGAACTGAATGTTGGGCCCGGCTGCATTACTTCTGAACTGTGTGATCATGTACACGTCACATAACTTTCTGGAGCTGTAGTTTCCATCTATAAAAAAAGGATGCTCAAACTGGCCCAGTCTGACATTTGGGGTTGTGTTAGGAGAATCTAATGATATTAAACACGAGAGCATTTTAAACTTGTTCAGCAATATACAAATGTAAGGAATTTTTACTTAAGAGTATCTCAGGCTCTGAAAAAGTCTGCTGTAGTACTTAAGCAGCAAGTTCCTTAAGAGTCTCATCTGAAAGTTATTACAGTAGTTGAAAGTATTTTAAGAGTTTATAATAAAACTGGAAATGACAGATATTCTCATTTTGTTATGCAGGAGATAGAATTGCCAATCGTCAGGTGACTTTAGGACTGCTTCTTATATTCTTAATAAATGTACTGTGTACTGATTCTATGTAATACCTGTTCACAAAGAGTTGAATACATTTATAGCTGTGCTGTCCCCCTCTTTGTAGAAGGTGTTTTGTCTAATAGGTTGAAGTAAAGGCCGTTGTACTGTATCAGACACGGCAGTGCATTATCTACTCAGGGCAGTAGGACAGAAATAATAAAGGCCAGAGATCTAGTTAATGATCGGCGCCACTAAGATTTTGCAGCATAGAAAGTAAAGCAGTACATCCAGAATGAAAATAAAAGCAGTAAAACCAAAACATACAATTATATAGGACCCAAAGTTGTCCAGGGATGTTGTTCTTCTGGAATGTAAATGTAGGCATGACTATGATCCCCTCTTTTTTTCCACCCTACTTTTTTTTTTTAATATATATAAATTTATTTATTTATTTATTTTTGGCTGCGTTGGGTCTTTGTTGCTGCACGCGGGCTTTCTCTAGTTGCGGCGAGCGGGGGCTACTCTTTGTTGCAGTCCGCGGGCTTCTCATTGCGGTGGCTTTTCTTGTTGCCGAGCATGGGCTCTAGGCGCGCAAGCTTCAGTAATTGCAGCACGTGGGCTCAATAGTTGCGGAGCTCGGGCTCTAGAGCGCAGGCTTAGTAGTTGTGGCTCACGAGTTTAGTTGTTCCGCAGCATGTGGGATCTTCTTGGACCAGGGCTGGAACCCATGTCCCCTGCATTGGCAGGCGGATTGTTAACCTCTGCGCCACCAGGGAAGTCCCTCCACCCTAATTTTTAATAAAATTTGTGTACACTAAATTTGCAGGTACTTTTTATGGTATACAGTTATGTTAGTTTTGACAAATCATAGAGTTGTGAAACCATTGCCAAGATCAAGATACAGAATAGTTTCTATACCCCAAGAAAACTGCTTCATGCTGCCCCTTTGTAGTCAAACTCTTCCTCCTATTCTTAACTCCTGTCAATCCATTCTCTGTCCCTATAGTTTTGCCTTTTCCAGAATGTCATATAAATCAAGTCATACCTAGAGTACATTGCCTTTTCAATCTGGCTGCGTTCACTTAGCATATAATGCATTTGAAATTCATTCACGATGTTATATTTATCAGTAACCCATTCCTTTTTATTGCTGATTAGTATCCCATTGTATGAATTTACTACACTTTGTTTATAAATTCATCTGTTGATGGATATCTAGGAGTTGGATGGCTGGGTCACATGGGAAGTATATATTTAACATTACCAGAAACTACCTGATTGTTTTCTAAAGTGGCTGTACCATTTTCCATTCCCACCTGCAACGCATGAGAGCTCCAGTTGCTCTGTATACTCTCCAGCATTTGGCATTGTCATTCTAATAGATGCATAGTAGTATCTCATCAAGATCGTTATTTGTGCTTTTTTCCCTAATGATTAGTTAGACTGAATACCTATTTGTGTGCTTATTTGCCATCCATATAACTTCTTTGGTGAAGTGTTTCTTCATGTGTTTCACTTATTTTTAAAATCAGTTTTCTTGTTTTTAATCACTAAGAGTTCTTTATATATTCTGGATATAATCCTTTGTCAGATATATGATTTGCAACTATTTTCCCTCAGAATGAAGCTTATCTTTTCATCCTCTTTTTTCTTAACATCTTTATTGGAGTACAATTGCTCGACAATGGTGTGTTAGCTTCTGCTTTACAACAAAGTGAATCAGCTATACACACACACACATCCCCACATCTCCGCCCTCTTGCGTGTCCCTCCCTCCCACCCCCCCAGGCGGTCACAAAGCACCGAGCTGATCTCGCTGCGCCACGCGGCTGCCCCCCACCAGCCATCAGTTCTACACCTGGCAGTGTATACATGTCCATGCCACTCTCTCACCCTGTCCCAGCCTCCCCCTCCCCCTCCCTGTGTCCTCAAGTCCATTCTCCAGTAGGTCTGCGTCTTTATTCCCGTCCTGCCCCTAGGTTCTTCATGACCATTTTTTTTTTTTTACATTCCATATATGTGCGTCAATACACGGTATTTGCTTTTCTTTTGCCGACCCACTTCACTCTGCATGACAAACTCTAGGTCCATCCACCTCACTGCAAATAACTCAACTTCGTTTCTCCTTATGGCTGAGCAATACTCCACTGTATACATGTGCCACATCCTCTCCGTCAATTCATCTGTTGATGGATACCTATGCTGCCTCCATGTCCCGGCCACTGCAAACAGAGCGGCGGTGAACATTGTGGTACATGACTCCCTTTGAATTATGGTTTTCTCAGGGTATATGCCCAGTAGTGGGATTGCTGGGTCATATGGTAGTTCCATTTTTAGTTTCTTAAGGAACCTCCATACTGTTCTCCATAGTGGCTGTATCAATTTACATTCCCACCAACAGTGTATGAGGGTTCCCTTTTCTCCACACAATCTCCAGCATTTACTGTTTATAGATTTTTTTTTCTGTTTACAATTGAATTTATTTATTTATTTATCTTTAACATCTTTATTGGAGTGTAATTGCTATACAACGGTTTGTTACTTTCTGCTTTATAACAAAGTGAGTCAGTTATACATATACATATGTCCCCATATCTCTTCCCTCTTGCATCTCCCTCCCTCCCACCCTCCCTATCCCACCCCTCTAGGTGGTCAAAAGCACCGAGCTGGTCTCCCTGTGCTATGCAGCTGCTTCCCACTAGCTATCTATTTTACGTTTGGTAGTGTATATATGTCCATACCACTCTCTCACTTTGTCCCAGCTTACCCTTCCCCCTCCCCATATCCTCAAGTCCATTCTCTAGTAGGTCTGTGTCTTTATTGCCATCTTGCCCCTAGGTTCTTCATGACCATTTTTTTTTTTTACATTCCATATATATGTGTTAGCATACGGTATCTGTTTTTCTCTTTCTGACTTACTTCACTCTGTATGACAAGACTCTAGGTCCATCCACCTCACTACAAATAACTCAATTTCGTGTCTTTTTATGTCTGAGTAATATTCCGTTGTATATATGTGCCACATCTTCTTTATCCATTCATCTGTCGATGGACACTTAGGTTGCTTCCATGTCCTGGCTATTGTAAATAGAGCTGCAATGAACATTTTGGTACATGACACTTTTTGAATTATGGTTTTCTCAGGGTATATGCCCAGTAATGGGATTGCTGGCTCGTATGGTAGTTCTATTTGTAGTTTTTTAAGGAACCTCCATATTGTTCTCCATAGTGGCTGTATCAATTTACATTCCCACCAACAGTGTAAGAGGGTTCCCTTTTCTCCACACCCTGTCCAGCAATTATTGTTTGTAGATTTTTTGATGATGGCCATTCTGCCTGGTGTGAGGTGATACCTCATTGTAGTATTGATTTGCATTTCTTTAATGATTAGTGATGTTGAGCATCCTTTCATGTGTTTGTTGGCAATCTGTATATCTTCTTTGGAGAAATATCTATTTAGGTCTTCTGCCCATTTTTGGATTGGGTTGTTTGTTTTTTTAATATTGAGCTGCATGAGCTGTTTATATATTTTGGAGATTAAGCCTTTGTCAGTTGCTTCGTTTGCAAATATTTTCTCTCCTTCTGAGGGTTGTCTTTTCGTCTTGTTTATGGTTTCCTTTGCTGTGCAAAAGCTTTTAAGTCTCATTAGGTCCCATTTGTCTCTTTTTATTTTTATTTCCATTTCTCTAGGAGGTGGGTCCAAAAGGATCTTGCTGTGATTTATGCCATGGAGTGTTCTGCCTATGTTTTCCTCTAAGACTTTTATAGTGTCTGGCCTTACATTTAAATCTTTAATCCATTTTGAGTTTATTTTTGTGTATTGTGTTAGAGAGTGTTCTAATTTCATTCTTTTACAAGTAGCTGTCCACTGTTGCCAGCACCAGTTGTTGAAGAGGCTGTCTGTTCTCCATTGTATATTCTTGCCTCCTTTATCAAAAATAAGGTGACCATATGTGCATGGGTTTATCTCTGGTGTTCTAGTTCTGTGAAAAATGCCAGTGGTAGTTGGATGGGGATTGCATTGAATCTGTAGATTGCTTTGGGTAGTATAGTCATTATCACAATATTGATTTTTCCAGTCCAAAAACATGGTATATTTCTCCATCTGTTTATGTCATCTTTGATTTCTTTCATAAGTGTTTTATAGCTTTCTGAGTAGAAGTCTTTCGCCTCCTTAGGCAGGTGTATTCCTAGGTATTTTATTCCTTTTGTTGCAGTGGTAAATGGGATTGTTTCTTTAATTTCTCTTTGTGATTATTCGTTTTTGGTGTACAGGAATGCCTGAGATTTCTGTGCGTTAATTTGTATCCTGCAACCTTACCAAATTCACTGATTAATTCTAATACTTTTCTGGTGGCATCTTTAGGACTTTCTATGTATAGTATGATGTCATCTGCAAAGAGTGACAGTTTTACTTCTTCTTTTCCAATTTGTATTCCTTTTATTTCTTTTTCTTCTCTGATTGCTGTGGCTAGGACTTCCAAAACTATGTTGAATAATAGTGGCAAGAGTGTGCATCCTTGTCTTGTTCCTGATCCTAGTGGAAATGCTTTCAGATTTTCACCATTGAGTATGATGCTCACTGTGGTTTCTCATATATGGCCTTCATTATGTTGAGGTAGGTTCCCTCTGTGCCCATCTTCTGGAGAGTTTTTATCATAAATGGGTGTTGAATTTTGTTGAAAGCTTTTTCTGCATCTGTTGAGATTATCACATGGTTTTTAATCTTTCAGTATGTTAACATGGTGTATCACATTGATTGACTTGCATATATTGAAGAATCCTTGCATTCCTGGGATAAACCTCACTTGATCATGGTGTATGATCCTTTTAATGTGCTGTTGGATTCTGTTTGCTAGTATTTTGTTGAGGATTTTTGCATCTATGTTCATCAGTGATATTGGCCTGTAGTTTTCTTTCTTTGTGACATCTTTTTCTGGTTTTGGTATCAAGGTGATGGTGGCCTCGTAGAATGAGTTTGGGAGTGTTCCTCCCTCTGCTATATTTTGAAAGACTTTGAGAAGGACTGGTGTTAGCTCTTCTCTAAATGTTTGATAGAATTCACCTGTGAAGCCATCTGGTCCTGGGCTTTTGTTTGTTGGAAGATGTTTAATCACAGTTTCAGTTTCATTACTGGTGACTGGTCTGTTCATATTTTCTATTTCTTCCTGGTTCAGTCTTGGAAGGTTGTGCTTTTCTAAGAGTGTGCCCATTTCTTCCAGATTATCCATTTTATTGGAATATAGTTGCCTGTATTAATCTCTCTGAACCTTTGTATTTATGTAGTGTCAGTTGTTACTTCTCCTTTTTCATTTCTAAATCTATTGATTTGAGTCTTCTCCCTTTTTTTCTTGATGAGTCTGGCTAATGGTTTATCAATTTTGTTTATCTTCTCAAAGAACCAGCTTTTAGTTTTATTGATCTTTGCTCTTGTTTCCTTCATTTGTTTTTCACTTATTTCTGATCTGATCTTTATGATTTGTTTCCTTTGCTAACATTGGGGTTTTTTTTGCTTCTTTCTCTAATTGCTTTAGGTGTAAGGTTAGGTTGTTTATTTGAGATGTTTCTTGTTTCTTGGGGTTGGATTGTATTGCTATAAACGTCCCTCTTAGAACTGCTTTTGCTGCATCCTGTAAGTTTTGTATTGTCGTGTTTTCATTGTCATTTGTTTCCAGGTATTTTTTGATTTCCTCTTTGATTTCTTCAGTGATCTCTTGGCTATTTAGTAGTGTACTGTTTAGCCTCCATGTATTTGTAATTTTTACAGATTTTTTCCTGTAATTGTTATCTAGTCTCATAGTGTTGTGGTCAGGAAATATGCTTGATACGATTTCAGTTTTCTTAAATTTACCAGTGCTTGATTTGTGACCCAAGATATGATCTATCCTGCAGAATGTTCCATGAGCACTGAGAAGAAAGTGTATTATGTTGTTCTTGGATGGAATGTCCTTTAAATATCAATTAAGTCCATCTTGTTTAATGTATCATTTAAAGCTTGTGTTTCCTTATTTATTTTCATTTTGGATGATCTGTCCATTGGTGAAAGTGGGGTGTTAACATCACCTAGTATGATTGCGTTACTGTCAATTTCCACTTTTATGGCTGTTAGCATTTGCCTTATGTATGGAGGTGCTTCTATGTTGGGTGCATAAATATTTTCAATTGTTATATCTTCTTCTTGGATCAATCCCTTGGTCATTATGTAGTGGCCTTCTTTGTCTCTTGTAATAATCTTTATTTTAAAGTCTACTGTGTCTGCTATGAGAATTGCTACTCCAGCTTTCTTTTGATTTCCATTTGCATGGAATATCTTTTTCCGTCCCCTCACTTTCAGTCTGTATGTGTCCCTAGGTCTGAAGTGGGTCTCTTGTAGACAGTATGTATACGGGTCTTGTTTTTGTATCCATTCAGCCAGTCTGTGTCTTTTGGTGGGAGCATTTAATCCATTTACATTTAAGGTAATTATCGATATGTATGTTCCTATTACCATTTTCTTAATAGTTTTGGGTTTGTTATTGTAGGTCTTTTCCTTCTCTTGTGTTTCCTGCCTAGAGAAGTTCCTGTAGCATTTCTTGTAAAGCTGGTTTCGTGGTGCTAGATTCTTTTAACTTTTGCTTGTGTGTAAAGGTTTTAATTTCTCTGTCAAAACTGAATTAGATCCTTGCTGGGCAGAGTAATCTTGGTTGTAGGTTTTTCCCTTTCATCACTTTAAATAAGTCTTGCCACCCCCTTCTGACTTGCAGAATTTCTGCTGAAAGATCAGTTGTTAACAGTATGGTGAGTCCCTTGTATGTTATTTGTTGTTTTTCCCTTGTTGCTTTTAATATATTTTCTTTCTATTTAATTTTTGATAGTTTGATCACTATGTTTCTTGGCATGTTATTCCTTGTGTTTATCCTATATGGGACTCTCTGTGCTTCCTGGACCTGATTGACTATTTCCTTTCCCATATTAGGGACGTTTTCAACTATAATCTCTTCAAATATTTTCTCAGTCCCTTTCTTTTTCTCTTCTTCTTCTGGGAGCCCTGTAATTCGAATGTTGGTGCGTTTAATGTTGTCCCAGAGGTCTCTAAGACTGTCCTCAATTCTTTTCATTCTTTTTTCTTTATTCTGCTCTGCAGTAGTTATTTCCACCATTTTATCTTCCAGGTCACTTATCCTTTCTTCTGCCTCAGTTATTCTGCTATTGATTCCTTCTATAGAATTTTTAATTTCATTTATTGTATTGGTTATCATTGTTAGTTTGCTCTTTAGTTATTCTAGGTCCTTGTTAAACATTTCTTGTATTTTCTCCATTCTCTTTCCAGATCATCTTTACTATCATTACTCCAAACTCTTTTTCATGTAGACTGCCTATTTCCTCTTCATTTGTTTGGTCTGGTGGGTTTTTACCTTGCTCCTTCATCTGCTGTGTGTTTCTCTGTCTTCTCATTTTGCTTAACTTACTGTGTTTGGGGTCTCCTTTTCACAGGCTGCAGGTTCTTAGTTCCCATTGTTCTTGGTGTCTGCTTCCAGTGGCTAAGGTTGTTTCAGTGGATTGTGTAGGCTTCCTGGTGGAGGGGACTGATGTCTGTGTTCTGGTGGGTGAGGCTGGATCTTGTCATTCTTTTGGGCAGGATTGCATCGGGTGGTGTGTTTCATGGTGACTGTGACCTTATTTTGATTTTAGGTAGCCTCTGTGCTAATGGGTGGGGTTGTGTTCCTGTCTTGCTAGTTGTTTGCCATAGAGTGTCCAGCACTGTCGCTTGCTGGTCCGTGAGTGGAGCTGGGTCTTAGCATTGAGGTGGAGATCTCCTGGAAAACTTGCGCTATTTGATAATACATGGAGCCGGGAGGTCTTTGGTGGCCCAATGTCCTGAATTCGGCTGTCCCACCTCAGAGGCACAGGCCTGACACCCGGCTGGAGCATAAAGACCCTGTCAGCCACATGGCTCAGAAGAAAATGGAGAAAAAGAGAAGGAAAGAAAGCAAATAAAATAAAAGTTATTAAAATAAATTTTAAAAATTATTAAAATAAAAAAAATTTAAAAGAATTAAGAAAAAAGAAAGAAAGAAAGAAGAGAGCACTGAAACAAAAAACCAAATCCACCAATGATAACAAATGCTAAAAACTATAGTTAAAACAAACAAACAAACAAAAAAAACGGACAGACAGAGCCCGAGGACAAATGGTAAAAGCAAAGCTATACACACAAAATCACACAAGGAAGCATACCCATACACACTCACAAAAATAGAAAAAGGAAAAAATTATATATATCTCTATATAAACAAAAAATGAAGAGAGCAACCAAATCAAGAAACAAATCTACCAATGTTACTAAACTCTAAATACTAAGCTAAGATAAACATGAGACCAAAAACAAATTAGATGCAGAAAGCAAACCCCAAGTCTACAGTTGCTCCCAAAGTCCACTGCCTCAATTTTGGGATGACTCATTGTCTATTCAGGTATTCCACAGATGCAGGGTACATCAAGTTGATTGTGGAGATTTAATCCGCTGCTCCTGAGGCTGCTGGGAGAGATTTCCATTTCTCTTCTTTATTTGCACAGCTCCTGGGGTTCAGCTTTGGATTTGGACCCGCCTCTGCGTGTAGGTCACCTGCGGGCGTCTGTTCTTTACAGACAGGATGGGGTTAAAGTAGGAGCTGATTAGGGGGCTCTGGCTCACTAAGGCCGGGGGGAGGGGGGGGTATGGAATGCGGGCCAAGCCTGTGGCGGCAGAGGGTGGCGTGACGTTGCAACAGCCTGAAGCATGACGTTTGCTTTCCCAGGGAAGTTGTCCGTGGATCACGGGACCCTGGCTGTGGAAAGCTGCACAGTCTCCCAGGAGGGGAGGTGTGGATAGTGACCTGTGCTTGCACACAGGCTTCTTGATGGCTGCAGCAGCAGCCTTAGCGTCTCATGCCCGTCTCTGGGGTCCACGCTGATAGCCGTGGCTCGCGCCTGTCTCTGGAGCTCATTTAGGGGGTGCTCTGCATCCCTTCTCCTCGCACACCCTGAAACAATGGTCTCTTGCCTCTTAGGCAGGTCCAGACTTTTTCCCGGACTCCCTCCTGGCTAGCCGTGGCACACTAGCCCCCTTCAGGCTGTGTTCATGCAGCCAACCCCATTCCTCTCCCTGTGATCTGACCTCCAAAGCCAGAGCCTCAGCTCCTAGCCACCGCCTGCCCCAACGGGTGAGCAGACAAGCCTCTCAGGCTGGTGAGTGCTGGTCTGCACCGGTCCTCTGTGCGGGAATCTCTCCACTTTGCCCTCTGCACCCCTGTTGCTGTGCTCTCCTCCGTGTCTCCGAAGCTTCCCGCCCCCTCCCCCGCCACCCACTGTCTCCACCCACAAAGGGGCTTCCTAGTGTGTGGAAACTTTTCCTCCTTCTCAGCTCCCTCCCACTGGTGCAGGTCCTGTTCCTACTCTTTTGTCTATGATTTTTCTGTTTTCTTTTGCCCTACCCAGGTACGTGGGGAGTTTCGTGCCTTTTGGGAAGTCTGAGGTCTTCTACCAGCGTTCAGTAGGTGTTCTTTAGGAGCTGTTCCACATGTAGATGTATTTCTGATGTATTTGTGGGGAGGAAGGTGGTCTCCACGTCTTATTCCTCTGCCATTTTGAAGGTCTCTCGACAGTTTTATTTTAGGTTTTCAAAAATGTTGTTCTATTATATTTTGACCTGTGTGGTTTCTCATGAGCAATCCACCAATTATGCAAATTCATTTTTCTCTGGCTGCTTTCAAGATTTTTTCTTTATTTTGATTTTTAGCAGATTGATTATTATGTATCTAGTCATGGTTTTCTTTTAGTTTATTCTTTTTGTGGTATGCTGTACTTCTTGACTCTATAAATTTATTTTTTCATCAAATTTGAGATTTTTCAACTATTATTTTATTCAAATATATTTTATTTACCAATCTTTATCTCCTCTCATTCAGGGACTCCATTGACACAAATATTAGGCCTTTTGATATTGTCCTACAGGTCTGTGAGGCTCTGTTCATTGTTTTAAAATCTGTTTCTCTCTTATTCTGATTCTATAATTTCCCTTAATCTATGCTACCTTCAAGTTCACTTATGATTTCCTATGTCATGTCCATTCTGCTACTGAGCCCACCCCAGTGAAGTTTTTATTTTGGATCTTATATTTTTCAGTTTTATAATTTCCATTTAGATCTTTATTGTAATATATGTTTCTCTGCTTGGAACTTCTATTGTTTCTTTTATTTCAATGAATGTTCACCTTTAACTCTTGGTAAATGGGGAGGAAAACAACAATTACCACTGCACACCTTTTGGGATGGCTTAAAAAAAATCCAAAAAATTAACAGTACCAACTGCTTGAGAGAATGCAGGGCAACAAGAACTCTCATTATTGCTAGTGGGAGTACAAAATGGTACAATCACTTTGGAAGACAGGTTGGCAGTTTCTTGCAAAGCTAAGCATAACCTTATCATGTAATCCAGCAGTCATACACTTTGGCATTTACCCAAAGGAGCTGAAAACCTATGTCTGCACAAAAACTTATACATGAATGTTTATAGCAACCTTATTCATATTTGCCAAAATGTGGAAGCGACCAAGATATTCTTAATAGGTGAGTGGATAAATAAACTGTGCTCCATCCATAGAATGCAGTATTATTCAGTGATTTACACAATAAGCTATCAAGCCACAGAAAGGCATGGAGGAACCTTAAATGCATATTGCTAAGTGAAAGAATCCAATCTGAAAAGGCTACATACTGTTTGATTTCAGTTATATGATTTTCTGGAAAAGGCAAAACTATAGAGACAGTAAAAAATGATAATGGTTGCCAGAGGATTGTGGGAAGGGTTGAATAGGTAAAGCACAGAGTTTTTTAGGGCAGTGAAACTATTCTGTATGATGCCGTAGTGGTGGCTACATGACAGTATGCATTTATCAAAACCCAGAAAACTTTACAGTAAAGAGTGAATCTTAATGTATGAAAATGAAAACTCATTTAGAAGGTTGGTGGATTCCAGGATGGATTGCATAAAATGACAAAAGGATATGCATGTTTCACAAATGTATGAAACAAATGAACAGAGTTGGGGGGATAAGGTGCTGACATAGTTATTTTGGAAATAGATGGAATCTGTAAGACTAAAGACATAAGGAACTTTATATAAGCATTTCTAGTTTATAAAATTATTTCCTATGGGGGTTATGGGTTGACAATTCTGAAACCACTATACATGTATACTGGAATGAAACAATTAAGTAAATGGATCCTGGATGGTGGGAACTAGTTTTCTCCCTGTTGACATGGAAGGTTACAGGTAAGTAAGGGGAAAAGTATAGATTGATTCATGTGTTAATGGGTTAGAGTTGGAGAATTTAGTATGAGTTCATGTTTAGCATAATACAGATACAAAGGAATATATATAGAAGTATTTATAGACATAGGTATACACATGAGTTAGTATACACACTTGCATTTTTTACTTTGCCAATTGAGAAAGCATAGAAGCAGCAACAATCTAGTACCAATCAGCACACCTAGTACCCAGATCTTGGTTTCTAATACCATTCTCCAATAAAAGGAGCCAGAGATCCTTTGAAAAATGACTGATTATAGGACTGGGGCTAGAAATATCCAAAATGAGCTTGGCGCATCTTATAATGCCAGAAAATAAGAAAGCATGCCCCCCCATACAAAAAATAAAAGAACCAAAACATAATGGTGGGGTGTGTCAAAGGATACCAGGAGCTAACTGAAAGAGTTTCAATTGCCAATGCTGGAAAAAATTTGAGCAATAAAATAAATAAAATAGCATTAGATAATAGCTTAAAGTATAAAATAAATATTCATGAGTCAAACTGACATAAATAAATGATCGAACAAGTACATAAATGCTGGAGAATAGGCAAATCTCACAATGCAGAAAAATCCCAAATAATTTGTGTAGATAATCTACCCTTAAGAATGTAGAGAACAACTCTCTACTTACTAAGTTTAGGTTGCATATCATGAATTTTTTCCAAAGAATATATTATGGAAAAGGAGGAAAAACATTAATCAATTTACATTAGAGAAACCTGACAAATACTACCTTAAGCCAGATGATCAAAGTAAAATTAACATCAACAATGATGTCAATTGATAATATGTTTCCTTGATATGATGATATGTGTATGCACTGTATGCACCTTCTGTGATCTTTCTCCCCAAAACATATTACCTCAAACTAATAATGAGAAAAACATCAGATAAATCCCAGTTAAGGGACATTCTATAAAATGTCTGATTAGTAATTCCTCAAATCTGTAAAGGTCATCAGAAATGAGGAATGCCAAAAAACTCAAAGCCAAGAAGAGCCTAAAGAGACATAACATCTATATGTAATATGGTGTCCTGCATGGGATCCTGGAATAGAAAAAGACATTGGGGAAAAACTGAGGAAACCTTAATAAAGTATGGACATTAGTTGATAATAATTTATCAATATTGGTTCATTATTATGACAAATGCACCATACTAATGTAAGATATTAATAACAGAGTGGGTGTCAGGTAAATAGGAATTTTCTGTACTATCTTCACAATAACTCTGTAATCTAAAATAGCTCTAACATAAAAAGTTTATTTTAAAAAACTTGAAAAGAAGAGGATTTTTCCACAATTTTTGACTTTTATGGGCCTCGCTTCCAGGTCCTCTGACTGTAAATAAGGAGTTTCTCCTGGAATTTTTGTGTTGAGTGCTCACTACACAGTTCTGCGTTTACACCTCCTCTCAGGTCAAATTCAGGATACAAAGGAGGGAAAAATCTGTGAACCTTACTAATATTTAAGTTGTGAATGTAGTTGGTGACTTTTCACAGCCCTCAGGTAGAGACTTCTGTATTTTATTCAAGGATTGTAGTTGTAATCAGTGGGAGAGATAAGGTGTAGTTTAATTATTCCATCTTGGCTAGGATTGGAAATCCAAACCCAGAATTTATTTGGTTGAAAGGGGAACTTGAATATCTTTGGATGATTTTTTTTTCCTTTTCGAGAAATCCATATTGTTTTCGATTTTTCATTTTCTAGTTGCTCATGCCCCACTGAATGACTCCTATAGCTGCATTCAGAGTATTACCTTGCAACTCTATCATTTTATGTGCTAACCCATGGGTTTGTCTTTTATTGATTGGAGTTCTGCATTCAAACATACATTGGTAGATGGTATATATGTATATATAAATGCATATGTATATTTTCTTTTTCTTTCTTTCTTGCTTGCTTTTCTTTGCTTTCTTTTGTTTCTCTTCCTCCCTCCATCCCTCCTCCTTTCTCTCTCCCTCCCTCCTTCCTTCCCTCCCCTCCCCTCCTCTCCCTCCCTCCCTCCCTCCCTCCCTCCCTTCCTTCCTTCCTTCCTTCCTTCCTTCCTTCCTTCCTTCCTTCCTTCCTTCCTTCCTTCCTTCCTTCCTTCCTTCCTTCTCCCCCTCCTCTGTCCTATATATATAGAGAGATAACCATGTCCTTACTAAAATACATACACAAACAGGATCATATCATGCTTTTTGGTAACTTGCTTTTTCAAGTAACAATATATATTGGGTATTTTCCCATGTCCATACAAGCAAATAAATCTTCTTTCAAAATGGTTGCATATATAAGGATGTTAGATTTAGCCCATGTCTTATGGGGAGTATTTAAACATAGTTACACTTGCAATTTTCTGTGGCTGCAGTATAGAAGGGAACAAGACTAGAGGCAAGGAAGCCAATAAAGACAGTAAAGCTGGGCTTCTCCAGGCAACCAAGATGAGGACCTGGAATAAAGCAGGTGGATGGGAAGTTGGGACACATGTGAGAAATGTTTGAGAAGTTAATAAAAAAGATAAAATGCTTGAATACTATTCAAGGTAGAGATTATTTTATGCTCTAGAAATGACTTGACTGAACTCCTTCAGCATTGGGCTGTTTTTGATCCATCAGGCCATGGGTTCAATACAGAGTTTATTTCAATGTTTCAAATGTTCATGGCAGAGGTATATTTAGAAACCATTTCTCATATCTCTAGTTTCATTCTGTTGATCTAGGGCAAGATTTATGAATATGGGGAATTGAAAACTGCTTAAGAAAATTGGACTAGAATTTATTACACAATCATACCATGTACTAGCCCTGTACTAAACACTTTGTTTCCTTGATGACAGTGTATTACTCTGCTCAGGCTCCCATAACAAAATATCACAGACTGGGTGGTTGAAACAGAAGAAATTTATTTTCTTAGAGTTCTGGAGACTAGAAATCCCAGATCAAGGCTTCTGGTGAGAGCTCTCTTCCTGGCTTATAGACAGCTGCCTTCTCACTATGTCCTCACATAGCCTTTCGTCGGTGTGTACCACCTACAGATATCTCTCTCTCTCCCCTTCTCTTCTTTTTTTTTTTAACATCTTTATTGGAGTACAGTTGCTTCACAGTGGTGTGTTAGTTTCTGCTTTATAACAAAGTGAATCAGCTATACATATACATATATCCCCATATCTCTTCCCTCTTGCATCTCCCTCCCTCCCACCCTCCCTATCCCACCCCTCTAGGTGGTCACAAAGCACCGAACTGATCACCCTGTCCTATACAGCTGCTTCCCACTAGCTATCGATTTTACGTTTGGTAGTGTATGTATGTCCATACCACTCTCTTACTTTGTCCCAGCTTACCCTTCCCCCTCCCCGTGTCCTCAAGTCCATTCTCTAGTAGGTCTGTGTCTTTATTCCCTTCCTGGCCCTAGGTTCTTCATAACCATTTTTTTTTTTTAAGATTCCATGTATATGTGTTAGCATACGGTATTTGTTTTTCTCTTTCTGACTTACTTGACTCTGTATGACAGACTCTAGGTCCACCACCTCACTACAAGTAACTCGATTTCGTTTCTTTTTATGGCTGAGTAATATTCCATTGTATATATGTGCCACATCTTCTTTATCCATTCATCCGTCGATGGACACTTAGGTTGCATGCATGTCCAGGCTATTGTAAATAGAGCTGCAATAAACATTGTGGTACATGACCCTTTTTTTTTTTAACATCTTTATTGGAGTGTAATTGCTTTACAATGGTGTGTTAGTTTCTGCTTTATAACAAAGTGAATCAGTTATACATATACATATGTTCCCATATCTCTTCCCTCTTGCATCTCCCTCCCTCCCACCCTCCCTATCCCACCCAACTAGGTGGTCACAAAACACCGAGCTGATCTCCCTGTGCTATGCAGCTGCTTCCCACTAGCTATCTATTTTACATTTGGTAGTGTATATATGTCCATGCCACTCTCTCACTTTGTCACATCTTACCCTTCCCCCTCCCCATATCCTCAAGTCCATTCTCTAGTAGGTCTGTGTCTTTATTCCCGTCTTGCCACTAGGTTCTTCATGACCTTTTTTTTTCCTTAGATTCCATATATATGTGTTAGCATACTGTATTTGTTTTTCTCCTTCTGACTTACTTCACTCTGTATAACAGACTCTAACTCCATCCACCTCACTACAAATAACTAAATTTCGTTTCTTTTTATGGCTGAGTAATATTCCATTGTATATATGTGCCACATCTTCTTTATCCATTCATCCGATGATGGACACCTAGGTTGCTTCCATGTCCTGGCTATTGTAAATAGAGCTGCAATGAACATTTTGGTACATGACTATTTTTGAATTATGGTTTTCTCAGGGTATATGCCCAGTAGTGGGATTGCTGGGTCGTATGGTAATTCTATTTTTAGTTTTTTAAGAAACCTCCATACTGTTCTCCATAGTGGCTGTATCAATTTACATTCCCACCAACAGTGCTAGAGGGTTCCCTTTTCTCCACAGCCTCTCCAGCAATTATTGTTTGTAGATTTCTTTATGATGGCCATTCTGACTGGTGTGAGGTGATACCTCATTGAAGTTTTGATTTGCATTTCGCTAATGATTAATGATGTTGAACATCCTTTCATGTGTTTGTTGACAATCTGTGTATCTTCTTTGGAGAAGTGCCTATTTTAAGTCTTCTGCCCATTTTTGGATTGGGTTGTTTGTTTTTTTTGATATTGAGCTGTATGAGCTGCTTGTAAATTTTGAAGATGAATGCTTTGTCAGTTACTTCATTTGCAAATATTTTCTCCCATTCTGAGGGTTGTCTTTTCGTCTTGTTTATGGTTTCCTTTGCTGTGCAAAAGCTTTTAAGTTTCATTAGGTTCCATTTTTTTATTGTTGTTTTTAATTTCCATTTCTCTAGGAGGTGGGTCAAAAAGGATCTTGCTGTGATTTATGTCATAGAGTGTTCTGCCTATGTTTTCCTCTAAGAGTTTTATAGTGTCTGGCCTTACATTAAGGTCTTTAGTCCATTTTGAGTTTATTTTTGTGTATGGTGTTAGGGAGTGTTCTAATTTCATTCTCTTACATGTAGCTGTCCAGTTTTCCCTGCACCACTTATTGAAGATGCTGTCTTCTCTTCATTGTATGTTCTTGCCTCCTTTATCAAAGATAAGGTGACCATATGTGTGTGGTTTTATCTCTGGGCTTTCTATCCTGTTCCATTGATCTATATTTCTGTTTTTGTGCCAGTACCATACTCTCTTGATTACTGTAGCTTTATAGTATAGCCAGAAGTCAGGGAGCCTGATTCCTCCAGCTCAGTTTTTCTTTCTCAAAATTGCTTTGGCTATTCTGGGTCTTTTGTGTTTCCATACAAATTGTGAAATTTTTTGTTCTAGTTCTGTGAAAAATGCCAGTGGTAGTTTGATAGGGATTGCACTGAATCTGTAGATTGCTTTGGGTAGTAGAGTCATTTTCACAATGTTGATTCTTCCAATCCAAGAACATGGTATATCTCTCCATCTGTTGGTATCATCTTTAATTTCTTTCATCAGTGTCTTATAGTTTTCTACATACAGGTCTTTTGTTTCCTTAGGTAGGTTTATCCCTAGGTATTTTATTCTTTTTGTTGCAATGGTAAATGGGAGTGTTTCCTTAATTTCTCTTTCAGATTGTTCATCATTAGTGTATAGGAATGCCAGAGATTTCTGTGCATTAATTTTGTATCCTGCTACTTTACCAAATCAATTGATTAGTCCTAGTAGTTTTCTGGTAGTATCTTTAGGGTTCTCTATGTATAGTATCATGTCATCTGCAAACAGTGACAGCTTTACTTCTTCTTTTCCAATTTGGATTCCTTTTATTTCTTTTTCTTGTCTGATTGCTGTGGCTAAAACTTCCAAAACTATGTTGAAAAATACTGGTGAGACTGGGCAACCTTGTCTTATTCCTGATCTTAGTAGAAATGCTTTCAGTTTTTCACCATTGAGAACGATGTCGGCTATGGGTTTGACATATATGGCCTCTTTTATGTTGAGGTAAGTTCCCTCTATGCCTACTTTCCAGAGGCTTTTTATCATAAATGGGTGTTGAATTTTGTCAAAAGCTTTTTATGCATCTACTGAGATGATCATATGGTTTTTATCCTTCAATTTGTTAATTATGGTGTATCACGTTGAATGATTGCATATATTGAAGAATCCTTGCATTCCTGGGATAAACCCCACTTGATCATGGTGTATGATCCTTTTATTGAGCTATTGGAGTCTGTTTGCTAGTATTTTGTTGAGGATTTTTGCATCTATGTTCATCAGTGATATTGGCCTGTAGTTTTCTTTCTTTGTGACATCTTTGTCTGGTTTTCGTTTCAGGGTGATGGTGGCCTCGTAGAATGAGTTTGAGAGTGTTCCTCCCTCTGCTGTATTTTGGAAGAGTTTGAGAAGGGTAGGTGTTAGTTCTTCTCTATAAGTTTGATAGAATTTGCCTGTGAAGCCATCTGGTCCTGGGCTTTTATTTGTTGGAAGATGTTTCATCACAGTTTCAATTTCAGTGCTTGTGATTGGTCTGTTTATATTTTCTATTTTTTTCCTGGTTCAGTCTCGTAAGGTTGTGTTTTCTAGCTTTCTGCTTTGTAGAATTTGTCCATTTCTTCCAGGTTGTCCATTTTATTGGAATATAGTTTCTTGTATTAATCTCTCTGATCCTTTGTATTTACTTCTCCTTTTTCATTTCCAATTCTATTGATTTGAGTCTTCTCCCTTTTTTTCTTGATGAGTCAGGCTAATGGTTTATTAATTTTATTTATCTTCTCAAAGAACTAGCTTTTAGTTTTATTGATCTTTGCTATTGTTTCCTTCATTTCTTTTTCATTTATTTCTGATGTGATCTTTATGATTTCTTTCCTTCTGCTAATTTTGGGGTTTTTTTGTTTTTCTTTCTCTAATTGCTTTACGTATAAGGTTAGGTTGTTTATTTGAGGTGCTTCTTGTTTCTTAAGGTAGGATTGTATTGCTATAAACTTCCCTCTTAGAACTGCTTTTGCTGCATCCCATAGGTTTTGGGTTATCATGTTTCCATTGTCATTTGATTCTAGGTAGTTTTTGATTTCCTCTTTGATTTCCTCAGTGATCTCTTGGCTATTTAGTAGTGTACTGTTTAGCCTCCACGGATTTGTATTTTTTACCTATTTTTTCCTGTAATTGTTATCTAGTCTCATAGTGTTGTGGTCAGAAAAGTTGCTTGATACGATTTCAATTTTCTTAAATTTACCAAGGCTTGATTTGTGACCCAAGATATGATCTATCCTGGAGAATGTTCCATGAGCACTTGAGAAGAAAGTGTATTCTGTTGGTTTTGGATGGAATGTCCTATAAATATCAATTAAGTCCATCTTCTTTAATGTATCATTTAAAGCTTGTGTTTCCTTATTTATTTATGCTTTGGATGATCTGTCCATTGATGAGAATGAGGTTTTAAAGTCCCCTACTATGATTGTGTTACTGTCGATTTCCCTTTTTATGGCTGTTAGTATTTGCCTTATGTATTGAGGTGCTCCTATGTTGGGTGGATAAATATTTACAATTGTTGTATCTTCTTCTTGGATTGATCCCTTGATCATT
Organism: Eschrichtius robustus; assembly: GCF_028021215.1. NCBI lineage: Eukaryota > Metazoa > Chordata > Mammalia > Artiodactyla > Eschrichtiidae > Eschrichtius > Eschrichtius robustus. The sequence continues at coordinate 107,140,442 of NC_090845.1, forward strand.
ATGTAGTTTCCTTCTTTGTCTCTTGTAATAGTCTTTATTTTAAAGTCTATTTTGTCTGATATGAGAATTGCTCCTCCAGCTTTCTTTTGATTTCCATTTGCATGGAATATCTTTTTCCATCCCCTCACTTTCAGTCTGTATGTGTCTCTAGGTCTGAAGTGGGTCTCTTGTAGACAGCATATATATGTGTCTTGTTTTTGTATCCATTCAGCAAGCCTGTGTCTTTTGGTTGGAGCATTTAATCCATTCATATTTAAGGTAATTATTGATATGTGTGTTCCTATGACCATTTTCTTAATTGTTTTGGGTTTGTTTTTGTACGTCCTTTTCTTCTTTTGTGTTTCCTACTTAGAGAAGTTCCTTTAGCATTTGTTTTACAGCTGGTTTGGTGGTGCTGATTTCTCTTAGCTTTTGCTTGTCTGTAAAGCTTTTGATTTCTCCATCGAATCTGAATGAGATCCTTGCTGGGTAGAGTAATCTTGGTTGTAGGTTCTTCCCTTTCATCTCTTTAAGTATATCATGCCCCTCCATTCTGGCTTGTAGATTTTCTGCTGAGAAATCAGCTGTTAACCTTACGGGAGTTCTTTTGTATGTTATTTGTCGTTTTTCCCTACCTGGTTTCAATAATTTTTGTTTGTCTTTAATTTTTGCCTATTTGATTACTATGTATCTCGGCATGTTTCTCCTTGGGTTTATCCTGTATGGGACTCGCTGTGCTTCCTGGACTTGGGTGGCTATTTCCTTTCCCATGTTAGGGAAGTTTTCGACTATAATCTCTTCAAATATTTTCTCTGGTCCTTTCTCTCTCTCTTCTCCTTCTGGGACCCCTATAATGCGAATGTTGTTGCGTTTAATGTTGTCCCAGAGGTCTCTTAGGCTGTCTTCATTTCTTTTCATTCTTTTTCCTTTAGTCTGTTCTGCAGCAGTGAATTCCACCATGCTGTCTTCCAGGTCACTTATCCATTCTTCTGCCTCAGTTATTCTGCTATTGATTCCTTCTAGTGTAGCTTTCATTTCAGTTATTGTATTGTTCATCTCTGTTTGTTTGTTCTTTAATTCTTCTAGGTCTTTGTTAAACATTGCTTGCATCTTCTCGATCTTTGCCTCCATTGTTTTTCCGAGGTCCTGGATCATCTTCACTATCATTATTCTGAATTCTTTTTCTGGAAGGTTGCCTATCTCCGCTTCATTTAGTTGTTTTTCTGGGGTTTTATCTTGTTCCTTCATCTGGTACATAGCCCTCTGCCTTTTCATCTTGTCTGTCTTTCTGTGAATGTGGTTTTTGTTCCACAGGCTGCAGGATTGTGGTTCTTCTTGCTTCTGCTGTCTGCCCTCTGGTGGATGAGGCTATCTAAGAGGCTTGATGGGAGGGACTGGTGGTGGGTAGAGCCAACTGTTGCTCTGGTGGGCAGAGCTCAGTAAAACTTTAATCCACTTGACTGTTGATGGGTGGGGCTGGGTTCCCTCCCTGTTGGTTGTTTGGCCTGAGGCTACCCAACACTGGCGCCCACCTGGGCTCTTTGGTGGGGCTAATGACAGACTCTGGGTGTGCTCACACCAAGGAGTACTTCCCAGAAGTTTTGCTGTCAGTGTCCTTGTCCCCACGGTGAGCCACAGCCCCCCCCCCCACCTCTGCAGGAGACCCTCCAACACTAGCAGGTAGGTCTGGTTCAGTCTCTCCTGGGGTCACTGCTCCTTCCCCTGGGTCCCGACGCACACACTACTTTGTGTGTGCCCTCCAAGAGTGGAGTCTCTGTTTCCCCCAGTGTTGTCAAAGTCCTGCAATCAATTCCCACTAGGCTTCAAAGTCTGGTTCTCTACGAATTCCTCCTCTGGTTGCTGGGCCCCCAGGTTGGGAAGCCTGACGTGGGGCTCAGAACCTTCACTCCAGTGGGTGGACTTCTGTGGTATAAGTGTTCTCCAGTCTGTGAGTCACCCACTCAGCAGTTATGGGATTTGATTTTACTGTGATTGCGCCCCTCCTACCGTCTCATTGTGGCTTCTCCTTTGTCTTTGGATGTGGGGTATCTTTTTTGGTAAGTTCCAGTGTCTTCCTGTCAATGATTGTCCGGCAGCTAGTTGTGATTCTGGTTTTCTCGCAAGAGGGAGTGAAAGCACGTCCTTCTACTCTGCCATCTTGGTTCCTCTCTGCCTCCCCTTCTCTTCTTAAAAGGCCACTACTCCTATTGAATTAGGGCCCCACCTTTATCACCTCATTTAACCTTAATTACCTGCTAAATACTCTATCTCCAAATTTATTCACATCGCGAATTAGCGCTTGAACTTACCAATTTTCAATGGGACGCAGTTCAGTTCGTCGCAATCATAGTTAATGCGCATGACAGCTGTACCAAATATTATATTCTCTATTTAAGAGATGATGAAATGAAATCTGAAAGGTGTTAAGTAAATAGCCTAGGGTTACTGGGCTAATAAGTGATATGACTATTATTTGGGCCCCCATCTCTCAGAATCATTTCATCAGACCAGGGGTTCCAAACTACAGTCCATAGGCCAAATCTGATCTATCATCTGTTTTGTTGAAACATAGCCATGCTCATTTTGTTATATATTGCCTAACTGCCTATGGCCGATTTCATGCTACAATGACAAGTTGAGTAGTTGTAATAGAGATCATATGGCCCACAAAGCCTAGTATTTACTATCTGGCCCTTTGCAGAAAAAGTTTACTGGCCCCTGTACAGTATCACACTGCTATCATGCACAGCATAATTTTTGAGAATTTACCCAAGTGTTTATCATGTTATTTTTATTTTTTAGTCTATCATTGTGTGCCACCATTCCTTTCTAACTCTCCTAATTTTTTTTTTTTCAGAGATGATGTCTAGCTAAGGCTATGGCGTTCATGGAGATTAATTGTTTAATAGAAGATGCTAAACCTCTGCCTTTCACGCTCCGCTAGGAAACACAGATGAATGAACAAGAGAAATGACTCTTGGTGACAAAGATTCTTGTGCTGAGAAACTAGAGTATGGTAAAGGTAAGTTCTAGAGAATTGGATTAATTTCTTGATGGAAAAATGTATTTCACTAAAACAAGTACATAGTGTCTTTGGTGTCTGGCTGTCTTGGTAGAGAGATAACTTTCCTTGAAACCAAATGTTTGCTTTGGCAATTTTCACTTTAAAGTGGCAGAAATAAAATTGAAAGTTGAACACAGGCTCAGCAAATGTAACCCTTAGGGAGGAATGTCAGGACTAATTTTTATATAGATGCTGACTTTTAAAAGATTTACTGTTCCAAAGTCAAGCTTAAGTCAAGGACAATAGAGCCTTAGGGTAACATTGCTTACTATTACATAGACCCAGATGTATTTTGGGTCAAATCATGTCACAGGAATCGTAACTACTCCATCCAATTTAGAAGACAGTTATAATATGTTTAGTGTAAATATTAGTCCTATTTTCTATATCATTTTTATAAAAGGTACTTATCAAACTGATTATTAGGATAGGTGACACTACACAGAAGAGAACTGCAACTGAGAATAAGTATGTCAGTGAAATAGTAAGTTACCTTAAAATAAATACATATATTTTATTTAAAATAAATTTTATATATATATATATATATATATTAAAGATTAGATGACTTTGAACTGCAGTAAATTGTTATGTGACTTAAGTTTTTCAATAGAATGGAATACCACTTAATGTAGAATTATCAGATGTCAGGGCTGGAAGAGCCATTAGAGTTTATTTAGTCCAATCTTCTCACTTAATAGATTCGGTAACTGAGGTCCAAAAAGAAAAAGGATGTAATCAAAGCCTCACAGTGAAGTTCATAGCAGAGCTTGGACAAGAAGTTCTTAGCCCATACAAAGCAGATGATTTGGGCTACATAAATTGTGTGAATGAACGTGAGAAACAGTGATAGAGGCAAAGAAATAACTTCCATTACCATTTGCCAAAGAAATCTATGCAACATAGTGGACCACATTTGAGGGAAGGAGGAAGAAAATATATATTTTTAACATCTTTGTTGGAGTATAATTGCTTTACAATGTTGTGTTAGTTTCTGCTGTATAACAGAGTGAATCAACTATATGTATACATATATCCCCATATCCCCTGGAAGAATATTTTTTTAGTATGTTACAGGCAGCAAAATCAGGCTTATCCTGGAGTTGATCTTATGTGGTGACCTTTGTTTCCACCACCTCTCTTTCTAGTAAGGTTCCTACTCAGCCCAAAAGAATCTTCACAATGTAAGAGGCTTCAGTAGACATGTACTGAACCCCTATCAGAAAATGATATCCCCATGATTTGCCATATATGTAGTAAAAAGAGCACTTAGAGTCAAAAAACCTGGATTTAAGTATTGCCTGTGACACCATGGACAGGTCACTTCTTTTTTCTAGGTTAGTTTCTTTACATGTAAAACGAAAGTATTGGGCTAGAAGATCATCTCTAAGATTCTTTTTAACTCGCAAGACTCGGACTCTAACATTTTAAGTTGTTAATCTGTCTCCACTTGGTCACCTGTGGTGGTAAGGAACTCATTAGCTATGCAACTACCTGATTTCTATCATGAACATCTCTATTTGTTAGAAAATAGTATCCATATACAGGACCGGAATCTGCATTCTCGTAACTGCATCCATCAATTATAAAGGAAAACTGGAACAACTGTAATTTCCTCTTCTATATAGCAGTCCAGCAGATATTTGAAGCCATTCATAATCCTTTTCTAGGCTCAATCTCCCCACTTCCTTCAACTGTTCTTCACATGATATGGTTTTTGCCCCCCTCACATCTTGCTCAGGCTCCTTTGGATATGTGATTTGCCACTGTGGAGTCCATAAAGGACCTAACACAGATAGTTCAGTGGTTTGTCTGGCTATCCCAGAGTAGAGCAGGCCTATCATCTTCTTTGTTTTACTAATCATATTTATTGGATTTCATCCCAGGGTCATATCTGTTTTTAAACAGCTGTATTGCACAACTGACTCAGTAACGGCTTTTTTTTTTTTGGCTGCACCATGTGGCGTGCAGAACCGAACCCATGCCCCCTGCAATGGAAGCACGGAGGCTTAACTACTGGACCACCAGGGAAGTCCACAGCTGACTCATGGTAAATGTGTAGTCAGTCCACCCAAACCTTATTTTGTTGATATTTGAATCATCATTTCCCCAGTCTTTACTTGAATACTTTATTATTTAGACCCAAGGGCAAGATTCTGTGATAATCGTAGGAATAATTCATCTTGTTAGTATTTTTGGTTCTTATCTTTGTCATCCAACGTGTTCACTCTCATTTGAGTTCCCTATTGACAAAACTGATAAGCCAAACTTCAAAATTTTCTTCCAAATAATTAATAAAAATTTTGAATGAGAATGACCACAGAATGCCACTGAAGTTCTAAGCTGATACTGCTTCACTCAACTGAATTCTTATAAGATCTTTCAAATAAAAATAAATCTAACTCTACCAGCACCCAGCCATATTTTGCTATCTTTTTTACATTAAGGCTATTGAGACGGGCTTTTTCACATGCCCTGGTAAAGGCTAGATGCAGTATGCTAACAATATTTTCCCTGATTTACCAGCCACATAAACTCTACCAGAAAGGGAAATAAGATTATTTTGGTATAACTTGTTCTTCATGCATCAATGTGGAATCCTAGAAATGTGTTTATAAAATCATCACTTAAATAATAAAGATGAACTTATGTCTCACCCATCTTATTCCTTTAAGAAAAATTGGGAAACATTGATATACCTCTATTCTTCCAATATCCTTCCCAGGATTCTTCAAATATCACCACTCTCATGTACAAACAGGACAACCTGGTATACAGCAGAAAGAGAGTAACCATAGAATCAGATGTGTGTTCAACTTTTGATTCCACAATTTACTTGTATAGCAGATTACTTAAGATCTCAACCTCAATATTTCCCTTTGTAAAATGTAAATAATGCAATCTACTTGGCAAGAAGCGTTGTGATGCTTAGAAATGCTACATGTAACATACCTGGTTCATAGTACATACTAAGAAATTCTGTTATTGTTGTTATTAGCATTATTATTATTATTTCTCTGGAGTATAATTTATTTGGGTCTAGTAGTTTAACTTCATTTAAGATTATAAGTGTCCTCTTAAAGATCTTCCTCTCTTGCTTAGGATTCCAATTTCTTCTTCTTAATGACCATTCCAAATTTTCTAATCCAAAGACTATTCTCATACCCACTCTGGCTTTATGTTCTTACCCCACTGTTGCTTCACGTACAGTCTAAGTACTATCTGAGGTGCAGTCTCAGATCCTGAGGTTATGAATCAGAGCTTCTCCTTGATGTTATAGTGAGTGCTCAGAACACTATCTCTCCTCTCTCACTTATCTCTTCTGCCTTATTTTGATAGAAAAACATATATCAATACTTTCCCGAAGATTCCTCTTCCTTACTGTCTCAGATTCTCACTTATGGCGTTTTCTTCGGGCCTTTCCAGGTTTTCATACAATCCAAAATGAAGTCTTTGGTCCCTGCTTTCTCACTATCCCCTTGAACTCTATAGTTCTATAATAGAAACCCATAGAATGTTACAAAGGAAGATTTTTCTGATTTCTAAGTGACTGTATCTGAGTTCTATTTTCCATGTCACCAAGTGACTAACACGTGTTGGGTATATATTCCTGATAGATTATATGTTCTTCATTAAAAATCTGCTCTAAATCTGCTCTGTCCGAATATATATTTTCAGTATACACAGGATGGCGCTGAAATGACTGTGTTCAGTGTAAGGAGTTGTGCTCAGTAGTAGCAATGTGGGGTAGGTTTATTGTCAGAGTTACCTCAAAGTTTCCATGACTTCTGTGTATCACAGAATTTGGTCTCTGTAAACCAGACTGTAGTTTCCTTGGGAAATCTCTAGAATCACAGTGAGGAATGGCTTCAGGAATAACCATGAAAGCCCTGGCTAGATTGTTGGATGTTGAGACCATATGGAGAAGAGCCTAGCTTAGCTGCCTTCAGGATGAAATTCAATCACTTTAGAATTATATATAAGACCCTACATGATCTGGCCTCAGCCATGATCTTGCTACAGCCATAGCAAGGTACACTTTTAGTGTGTCATATTTTCTTTATGTCTGTACTTTGCACATATTCTTTTGCCTGTAAATCTCTTCTGGAATTCAAGAATTAGTTCAATGATCACATCTCCTTTTGTAAGTCTTCACTGAACCCCTTCATTTCTAGTCTGAGTTAATATGACATCTTTGTGATCCCATAGCACCTACTTTTTCCTCTATCCTGGTACTTATTAAGCTGTATGGTCTATATATCTACCTAACTTCCCAATAGGCCATATTCTCCTTAAAGGCAGGGATTGTACCTTATTTATTTCTATATGCTCAGTATTTAAAGAGCAAAAGAGTAAGTGGTTGACAATTTGATTAGCAACATTTGTCTAACCGGTATGGTGACTGACAAGGGATGTCCAGAATTTCTAGGGCCTGAGACTGGAAATGAGTATATGCAAAAGACATTTATAAATCAATATACCTAAATGGATAATGCAGTATGGACTGGGGGAAAGATTTTTTTTTGTCATCCATTAAATAGTGCCAGTGGTTGTGTATTTATAGTCCACATGTATCGTGATATGTCTGCTAACAGAACTATTTTTGGAAGAAGTAGTGTACCATGTTTCACTCTGTATTGTATCAGTTGGCCTTATACACAGGTACACACATACATGCACACAGACATACACATATGTGCTATTCCTGTCTAAGAGAGCTGTAGATCCCAGAAAATAAGGAGAAACTTATTTAATTTTGAATTATTGTTGAATTTTGACCCAATATGTTTAAATACCCTGTAAAAATAACATTGAGACTAGTCATTCCTTTCCTCTGGTTGGAATATTTATGCAGTATAGACGCATGATAGTCCTGAGAGAAGCAGTTTGGGAGAATGTCTGATTGACTGAGGGTCTGGATTCATTAAAAATGCTTATTTATAACAAACAGGTGCATGTTTGTATATAAGTGTGTGTGTATACACATATAAACATTTAAACATTTTCTGTTTATTTATATGCTTACATGATCTGTATATATAGACCTATATTTATCATGTACTCAAGCAATGAAAAAATGCTGTGTATTCACTTCATTTAAGAGACATCACCAGTACACAGTGCATGCTTGAAAGCTTTTAGGGGAATTATATGTATGACATAGTGCAACTGTAGAAATCTGCCATATTGTAAATGGTCACGAGTGTTCAAATTGAACCCTATCAAATCAGAGGGTGGAATTACAAGGAAATTTCAATTTCTATTCATTTGTGTTTTTGTTGTTTGAATAATTCACTAAGTGCTTATTTTACTTTTGTGATCAGAAAAAAGAAAAAAGCAATTTTAAAAAGACAGTTGTCAGGTTACTCTGTCCTGAGGAAAAATAATAAAGCAGTGAACCCATTAGTATACTATCATGTAAATTATGACAGCCTTGCTGAGATTTCTTTGAGAGGTAATGAAGTTAGTTTCCATTCGACTCTGTATTTTATAGTAAATGAATGCCATGCACACATATTCAGATTTATGAAAATGGAGTTTATAAAGGCTACAGTTTCAGAATTAAATCTGTGAATACTCTGAATAAGAGTTGAGTCCCTGATGGTTACACACATACAAATTTCCTTTGAAATCTATTGAGGCAGCTATGTATAATAAGAGAAAACTGGAAAATTGCAACCATAGCCATCTATCTTACTCTGTGAAGCCTTGATCTTCACAGTATTTTGGCCATTTTTTCATAGTTGTCATCTTACTTGCTTTCCTTTTACTGGTATACTCATGGCCACTTTAACACTTTACTTGCCAAAAAAAAAAAAAAGTCAGCCTTCTATTGCCTTTCCCAAAGGGCAGCACTCTCTTTACCTTTCAAGAGGAAAAACATACTAATTTGGTATAGTGATCTGTGTCATCCGTTTAAACAGTGGCCTTTGGAATATAAGTAAGAGCCATTGTGGTCTAACTCATGAAGCAATCTATTGACTGATGATAAGAATACCTGGCTCAGTAGGAAAAGTGAGCAGTGTTGAGTGAGACTGGATGCTGGTAGGTATGGAATAGATGTGTGTCAGCAGAGTTGTAGCACACTCCTCAAATCACACTCTTTGAAATTACCTATATCACTTAAACCTGAGAAGATCTCTCAATAATATCATCTATGACTTGTTTATTCATGAAAAATGGTATTTACTGTTTATACAAGGGGGGAAATGCTAATTTGGCTCATCAGAGTATTCCAACGACTCTTTGTGTATAAAGTGTCACAAGAGGAAGAAGTACATTTTGATGAGTCAGTGTAAATGAATCAGAAACATACGGGCATGAACTTCCTTTCATTTTGAGACACAGGAAGGATTCTAAACATTCCAAATAGAACACTGTAAGGTTAATGATGGCATATCAAGCTTAATCCATGGCATTTGGTCTGAAGTTCAAAAAGTTTGAACTGAAAACAAGGTCAGCCCTCTGTAGTCCGGGATGTATTTGTTACATTAGTTGGTGAACAGATGAAGTCCATTACATTCTGATTTTCCAGGGTTTTTATTTTCTCCCATCATTAATTGAGTACTGTTTTCTGCCTCATAGTTTGTTCAGTTCACCTTCTCAGTGGCCATTTGGTAAGGGAAACAAAAGCTTACATAGTGATAAATAAACATCTGAGTGGTTATTTTATGTTAACCTAGTATTTACCCCTAGCTTGGCAGAGTTGAAATAACTAAGATATTTATTAGATTATCTGTAGTTCTTTTTATTTTTTTTCTGCACCAGTGCTTCCCATCATTAGTGCAAATAATCAATAGCTTGAATGTTCTGCAATTCTATTCTTCCTCTTCCATCACTTTGTTATTATTTTGAGTCATAACAGCTTTGGAAGTGGATGTGGTCATTCCTAGAAGTTAAATAAGTTCTTTGTTCTCTGTACATCTGTAGCAAATGTGGTTCTAGGATTTGAGAATATGCTTCTCTGGGAAAAAAAAAAAGTTTTATTTTTCTTTTGCTCAGTAAGAAACGTTAGTATCTGCCAGCCAAACGTTTCTCCTCGCTGTGTGCTGAATCCTCAGGTTCATTAAACAATTTGTAACCTCAGCCCACAATCCAGGCTGAAGAAATGTTGGTCATTTTATGTGATGGAACCCACTGATAGGGCCTCTCTTAATGAGAATTTAGCTGGAGGGGAGTTGGCAAGAACTGCAGAGATTTTGAGTAGTGTTTCTCTGTCTTTTCTCAACAACTGAGGTCTGAGTACAAAGCTCAGAGGAAAGAAAATAAAGCCTATCTGTTGGGACAGGAGTTACATAAGAATGGTCTTAGGCAAGATTCCTAGAGAGATAATCTTGTTTATGCTGAGGTCATGGGTGATGTACTTTAGGACAATATCAAGACACTAGGAAAGTGTCAGCAAAGAGCAAATCTTGTTGTGCAACTCTTTCTTACTCTAATAGGCTTATTGCATTTCCTTTTCAAAAACAATAGCTTTAAAGAAGAAAATAGCGTTTTCTTACTTTGATTCCCAAAGAGCAACAAGCATGCCTAAATGGGGGTGTAATTCATGATTTCAGATTAGATGCTCCTTGATAGCAGTTTTGGTCCTATGCAATCATAGTAAAATTACTAAATAGCAGTGGTGCAGCTGTGAAAAAAATCAAACTTTTTTTTAGGGAGGTATGCTTAACATATAACATTATATTAATTTCAGGTGTGCAGCATGATTCAATTTTTTTATGTTGTGAAATGATTCACCACGATAAGTCTAGTTAACATCCATCATGTTACATAGTCACCAAATTTTTTTCTTGTGATGAGAACTTTTAAGAACTACTCTCTCAGCACCTGTCACATATGCAATATAGTATTATTAACTATAGTCACCATGCTGTTCATTACATCCCCATGACTTATTTCTTTTATAACTGGAAGTTTGTACCTTTTGACCTCCTTCATCCATTTTGCCCACCTCTCACCCCCTGCCTTCGGCAACCACCAATCTGTTCTCTGTATCTATGAGCTCAGAAAAAAAATAAACATTTGTTGGTGAAGATTGAAGTCACCACTATCAGAGAGCAAGGAGCAAATAGCATGCATCCAGAGCAATACATTCTATGTGGAGGAGTGTGTGTGTGTATGTGTGTGTATGTCTCTGTGTGTTATTTATTTAAGAGTACACTCTCCAACACTTTTTTCTGCTTCTAGGTTGAAGCCTAAAGAAATAGCAGAGTCAGATGAGTGAAAAGGGGCTGGGAAGATGGGAAATAGTTCAGGGCAGATGCAACAGTATATGCAAAGTCCCAGAGATGAAAAAGAAGATGACACTTTTAAGGAACTGAAAGGAGTTCAATACAACAGGAATTCAATACAATATGCATAATGCACTGGCATGAATAGGAGATGTGAACCTCCAGAGAGAAGCAGAGACCAGATCATGAAGGATCTTGTAAGCTAATCTGTGAGTTTGAGCCTTATTCTTAGAGTAATGGGAAACCATTGAAAATTTAGGAAAGGGACATGATCAGGTTCATGTTTTGTAAAGCTCGTCTGATTGTACAGTAGAGAATGAATTTGAAGGCTCAAAAATGGAGGTGGGGAAAATATTTTGGAGGCTATTGGAATAATTAAGGTAAGAGAGTAATAATGAGTAACTAAAAGAAAAAAAATCCAGTAGTAAATTAATTTATTCAGTGGCTATGGGGGAGTGAGAAATGAGTCAGGGGCCAAGGAAATTGAAATGTTTTTAATAATAGTGAAAATGAGATGGCAATGATGATTATTATGTAATACGTGCAGTGCTGTACAGTTTACAGATAACTTTCAAAACTATTATCTAATGTAAACCTTATTAATAACTTCATACGTTAGATGCATGTATTATGATTGTCATTTATCTTATGCAAATAAAGGAATAGAAGTTTGTAGAAGTTCTATGAATGTTCAATGTCATAATTGCCAAGATCTGTGCAAGGTCTGAGGTTTCACCCTATTTGCAAGCTAACAAATTAGTCTACCAGTTTCATGGAGGCTGAAAGAAAATGTGAGATTCCTGGGTCAGGGACAAAGGACTTTATTATTCATGGCAGCATGATCGTATTTATATCTGTTCCTATTGCCCTTCAGTCACCATAGGAGTAATGTGAAATGGCTCAAGGGGATGCTGCACGTGTAGTGGGTATGATTCACAGCTGAGAAGACCCAAGCTTAGGAAACCCCAATATTTTAAACTCCCCACCATTTGCACTGGAAGAAGATATTATCTTTACTATCCTGAACAGCAAACAACTCTGTCCTTTGCCTTGAAGGAAGACACTTTCTCCATCTTCCGAAGTTGTTTGCTATACAAACATCTTTGAGAAGAGAGTCTGGAACAAAAACTCCCAATATTATGATTAGAAGATATGCAGACATGTAAGAAACCCATGGATAATTGTCTCCCAACAATAATCCCTGCCCTTGGATGTCAAAACCCATGCATGTCTTATATTCCTGTACTTGCATAGGAATTGTAATTTTGTGGGCCCATTCACAACATTGAATTGTCAAAGTCTTTATATAGAGACCAGTTTGCTGTGAGGTCTAGAGATTTTTGCTCGTGACTATACAATTGTAGAATTGAGTACATTGCCACAGAAATATTCTCATATTTTTCCTTGCTCTAGCATTTAGGAGATTTCAATTATTGCTACTGTCTGGATTTAGAGGGATGAAAACTAAAGGAGCGTGGCTGATTGGTTGTTTATTTATTAGACTTTCTAAGTTGCTCCTTCATGGTGATTGGAACTGCAGGAGAACATCAATCCTACCAGAACCATTCAATGAGAAAGGAAATGACAGGAGCTACAAGGAGCAAGAGAAATGCCTAACTAGTGGAATCTCAACAAATAATAAAACTACATTGGATGTATACTTCAATGTGTTAGGAATCAGTATCAAATGTAGCCAGTGTGTTAGTTACATACAGTGAGAAAACACCATTTATATTGTCTAGAGGAAAGCAAAAGACTTATGCTACTTTGTAAAGTGCTTGGAAAAGTCCAAATCTAAATAAAGTTTAAAAAGCAGGAGGGGAAGGAACCATGAGTTTCTGATCACTTTCCATATGCTCTATGCTTATATTTAATTCTCACAGCAACTCTATGAAATCACTATTATTCTCATTTTAAAGATGAGGAATATGGATTTTGGGAAGACTAAGTAACTTGCTCAAAATGTTACAGTTGTTAAGTGGCCAATCTAGATTTGAGTTTAGGTATAACTCTCAATGCACCACCACACTACCTATGTATAAATCCTCATAATTTCATAGGACAGTTAGAATTACTATTTCCCAGCAGTACTTGGACACTCTTAATGAAATATGTTGATGTGCCCAAGTCAATATATTATTCTTTGGGGGGAAACTTAAAACAGTAAACAAAAATAAGAAGCTAGGTCAGATAGAAAAGCAGTGACTGTGGTAGGTTGGGATGAGACAGAGCAAAATCAGCAATGACTGCTTCTTGAAGAGTGGAAAGCCTTCTAGACACAACCAATGTGTATGTGTATTATCTAGTTGGATACAAAAAGATATATAAATCCTATCTACCCAATTCTGCCTAAAAGAATGTGTTCACAATGGATATTGTTGGATTGTCTGTACTACTCAATCAGATCAACTATCTGGAGATTGCTTCATTACTCAGAAACAATTCATTACAGTAGTTGAAAAAAATCTTGCGGTCTTACTGCCTGTATTTTCTGTAAAAAAATGGTCAATTCAATTGTAGAGTTCAGTGAAACTGATTATTTGAGTCCTGTGGACAAATTAATAAATCAAAGTAGTGATTTAACAGGATTTGCACCCTTTTCAGTCACTTGGGGTTGGCTTTCTATAGATATCGCTTTATTCTTAAGAGCCTGAAGTAGCAAATATTGCTTTTTTCATTCTTCCCTCAGGTCTTTAGTAGAGACTCTGTAGAATTTTGAGATAATATAGTAAGGAGCAGCAATATATATTTTTTGTGATGTTAATTGGGGAGCTATGCTGACACTTACAGTATTGCCTTGCCTGCCTGGAGTTACTCAGGTTTATAATTCAGCTTGGACTCTGAAAAGTAATCTCAACATGTACCCAAGGAAATGGAAACCTCTGGAATGAAATACATTACTGAGAATGGAGTCCAAGGTCACAAATAATCTGTATTAAATATCTGAAGAAAGGCAGTATAGAATCAATTATAATGAAAAAGCTTAGCAATACACACTGGAAAATGATTTGAGAGAAGAGTGGAAAATTGATTATTAGTTTATGAATTGGGATAAACATGTTTTCCACTTAGTGCCTTTAATGAGAATCCTTGTAATGGAATTAATGGTGTTAAATTTTAAAAATAGGTTGAAGAGAATATTTTAAACAACATAAAATTACCCTGTGAGACTCATGAACACATTTTATATAAGGCAAACAAAAATTTAAAAAAAAATCTGAAAAGTGCAATAAGTTGATTAGGGTAAAATTGGAGTTGTGCTTTAAAAAAAAAATCTCCTGTAAGTAACATATGATATCTGAGGAATTAGTGATGTTCCCTATGCCTCCATGCAGTATGGGATTAACTGTACTGCTAGTAGTAAGCTCTTGACTTTCTTCCAAGAAAATCACAACTTTTAATTGATATTGAGGATTCTAAAATACATTATTTTGGCACACTTGGGAAATGCCAGGCTGATGGCAGAACTTATTTTGTGATCAGGAATTAGGGGTTGTAGAGATAAGAATTTGGGTGTGCAGAGCTCTTACTTATTATCTCAATAGGAAGAGTTTAGAAACAAAGTTTTTATTTTTTATTTTTGGCTGTGCCACGCAGCTTGTGGGATCTTAGTTCCTTGATCAGGGATTGAACCCGGGCCCTTGGCAGTGAGAGTGCAGAGTCCTAACTGCTGGACTGCCAGGGATTTCCCAAAAACAAACTTTTTACTTCAAGCAAATTCCAGATTGTCTTCTGAACTAATTGAACCCAATGAACAGTCAACAAGAGAGTAACTCTTCAGGACTGACTCTTCAGACTTTTCCTTCCTTTCCCCCTCCTCTTCTCCCCCCTTTACTTTCACCAGAAAATTTTAATTAATTTATTTATTTGAATTGAACAATTCTTTATTAATTATTATCACTTATGAAGCACATTTTATCATCCCCATTATAAATGCACATCATCAAAAACATAGAAAATAAAGAAGTATCATTACTCAGGAGTAACCACTATGCACATTTTATGTTTTTGTGTTCAAATTTTTCCACACATATACTTGTTATAGAAATTGTTTTATCTATATTTATAAATTTTTTTATGACTTTACATAATT
This sequence comes from Eschrichtius robustus, assembly GCF_028021215.1. Taxonomy (NCBI): domain Eukaryota; kingdom Metazoa; phylum Chordata; class Mammalia; order Artiodactyla; family Eschrichtiidae; genus Eschrichtius; species Eschrichtius robustus. The sequence continues at coordinate 107,155,812 of NC_090845.1, forward strand.
ATATTCCCATTTTGTTAAGTATTCATATATATATTATCATAATTTTCTTAACCATTTTCCAATAGATTGATGATCTAAGTTGTTTCTAATCTTTAATGATTTAAATAGTGCCTGGCCAAAAGTACTTTTTTTTTGGAATTTTAATTTATTTTATTTTTTAATGAATTTTTTTCTGCCCTCAGCTATTTTTTTTTAATTTTATTTATTTATTTATTTATGGCTGTGTTGGGTCTTCGTTTCTGTGCGAGGGCTTTCTCTAGTTGCGGCAAGTGGGGGCCACTCTTCATTGTGGTGCGCGGGCCTCTCACTATCGCGGCCTCTCTTGTTGCGGAGCACAGGCTCCAGACGCACAGGCTCAGTAATTGTGGCTCACGGGCCTAGTTGCTCCGCGGCATGTGGGACCTTCCCAGACCAGGGCTCGAACCCGTGTCCCCTGCATTGGCAGGCAGATTCTCAACCACTGGGCCACCAGGGAAGCCCTATTTTATTTTTTTATACAGCAGGTTCTTATTAGTGTATATATGTCAATCCCAATCTCCCAATTCATCCCACCCCCCCCCCCACTTTCCCCCCTTGGTGTCCATACGTTTGTTCTCTACATCTGTGTCTCTATTTCTGCCTTGCAAACTGGTTCATCTGGTTCCACATATATGCGTTAATATGCAATATTTGTTTTTCTCTTTCTGACTTCACTCTGTATGACAGTGTCTAGGTCCATCCACGTCTCTACAAATGACCCAATTTCGTTCCTCTTTATGGCTGAGTAATACTCCATTGTATATATGTACCACATCTTCTTTATCCATTCGTCTGTCAACGGGCACTTAGGTTGCTTCCATGACCTGGCTATTGGAAATAGAGCTGCAATGAACATTGGGGTGCATGTGTCTTTTTGAATTATGGTTTTCTCTGGGTATATGCCCAGTAGTGGGATTGCTGGGTTGTATGGTAGTTCTATTTTTAGTTTTTTAAGGAACCTCCATACTGTTCTCCATAGTGGCTGTATCAATTTACATTCCCACCAACAGTGCAAGAGGATTCCCTTTTCTCCACACCCTCTCCAACATTTATTGTTTGTAGATTTTCTGATGATACCCATTCTAACTGGTGTGAGGTGATACCTTATTGTAGTTTTGATTTGCATTTCTCTAATAATTAGTGATGTTGAGCAGCTTTTCATGTGCTTCTTGGCCATCTGTATGTCTTCTTTGGAGAGATGTCTATTTAGGTGTTTTGCCCATTTTTGGATTGGATTGTTTGTTTTTTCTGATATTGAGCTACATGAGCTGCTTGTAAATTTTGGAGATTAATCCTTTGTCCGTTGCTTCATTTGCAAATATTTTCTCCCATTCTGAGGGTTGTCTTTTCCTCTTGTTTATGGTTTCCTTTGCTGTGCAGAAGCTTTTGTTTCATTAGGTCCCATGTGTTTATTTTTGTTTTTATTTCCATTTCTCTAGGAGGTGGGTCAAAAAAGATCTTGCTGTGATTTATGTCAAAGAGTGTTCTTCCTATGTTTTCCTTGAAGAGTTTTATAGTGTCTGGTCTTACATTTAGGTCTTTAATCCACTTTGAGTTTATTTTTATGTATGTTGTTAGGGAGTGTTCTAATTTCATTCTTTTACATGTAGCTGTCCAGTTTTCCCAGCACCACTTATTGAAGAGACTGTCTTTTCTCCATTGTATATCCTTGCCTCCTTTATCATAGATTAGTTGACCATAGGTGCATGGGTTTATCTCTGGGCTTTCTATCCAGTTCCATTGATCTATATTTCTGTTTTTGTGCCAGTACCATATTGTCTTGATTGCTGTAGCTTTGTAGCATAGTCTGAAGTCAGGGAGTCTGATTCCTCCAGCTCCGTTTTTTTTCCCTCAAGACCACTTTGGCTCTTCGGGGTCTTTTGTGTCACCATACACATTTTAAGATTTTTTTGTTCTAGTTCTGTAAAAAAATGCCGTTGGTAATTTGACAGGGACTGCATTGAATCTGTAGATTGCTTTAGGTAGTATAGTCATTTTCACAATATTGATTCTTCCAATCCAAGAACATGGTATATCTCTCCATCTGTTTGTGTCATCTTTAATTTCTTTCATCAGTGTCTTACAGTTTTATGAGTACAGTTCTTTTACCTCCTTAGGTAGGCTTATGCCTAGGTATTTTATTCTTTTTGTTGCAGTGGTGAACTGGATTATTTCCTTAATTTCTCTCTCTGATCTTTCGTTTTTAGTGTATAGGAATGCAAGAGATTTCTGTGCATTAATTTTGTATCCTGCATCTTTACCAAATTCATTGATTAGCTCTAGTAGTTTTCTAATGTCGTCTTTAGGATTCTCTATGTATAATATCATGTCATCTGCAAACAGTGGCAGTTTTACTTCTTCTTTTCCAATTTTATTCCTTTTATTTCTTTTTCTTCTCTGATTGCCATGGCTAGGACTTCCAAAACTATGTTGAATAATAGTGGTGAGAGTGGACATTCTTGTCTTGTTCCTGATCTTAGAGGAAATGCTTTCAGTTTTTCACCATTGAGAATAATGTTGGCTGTGGGTTTGTCATATATGGCCTTTATGATGTTGAAGTAGGTTCCCTCTGTGCCCACTTGCTGGAGAGTGTTTATCATAAATCGGTGTTGAATTTTGTCAAAAGCTTTTTCTGCATCTGTTGAGATGATCATATGGTTTTTATTCTTCAATTTGTTAATATGGTATATCATTGATTGATTTGCGTATATTGAAGAGTCCTTACATCCCTGGGATATATCCCACTTGATCATGGTGTATGATCCTTTTAAAGTGTTGTTGGATTCTGTTTGCTAGTATTTTGTTGAGGATTTTTGCATCTACATTCATCAGTGGTAGTGGTCTGTAATTTTCTTTTTTTGTAGTATTATTGTCTGGTTTTGGTATCAGGGTGTAGGTGGCCTCGTAGAATGAGTTTGGCCTCGTAGAATGAGTGTTCCTTCCTCGGCAGTTTTTTGGAAGAGTTTGAGAAGGATGGGTGTTAGCTCTTCTCTAAATGTTTGATAGAATTCACGTGTGAAGCCATCTGCACCTGGACTTTTGTTTGTTGGAAGATTTTTAATCACAGTTTCAATTTCATTACTTGTGATTGGTCTGTTCATATTTTCTGTTTCTTCCTGGTTCAGTCTTGGAAGGTTATACCTTTCTAAGAATCTGTCCATTTCTTCTTGGTTGTCCATTTTATTGGCATACAGTTGCTTGTAGTAGTCTCTAAGGATGCTTTGTATTTCTGCAGTGTCCATTCTAACTTCTCATTTTTCATCTCTAATTTTATTGATTTGAGTCCTTTCCCTCTTTTTCTTGATGAGTCTGGCTAAGGGTTTATCAATTTTGTTTATCTTCTCAAAGAACCAGCTTTTAGTTTTATTGATCTTTGCTGTTTTTTTCTTTGCTTCTATTTCATTTATTTCTGCTCTGCTCTTTATGATTTCATTCCTTCTACTATCCTTGGGTTTTGTTTGTTCTTCTTTCTCTAGTTCCTTTAGGTGTATGGTTAGATTGTTTATTTGAGATTTTTCTTGTTTCTTGAGGTAGCATTGTATAGCTATAAACTTCCCTCTTAGAACTGCTTTTGCTGCATCCCGTAGGTTTTGTATTGTTGTGTTTTCATTGTCAATTGTTTCCAGGTATTTTTTGATTTCCTCTTTGATTTCTTCAGTGATCTCTTGGTTATTTAGTAACGTATTGTTTAGCCTCCATGTGTTTGTGTTTTTTACGTTTTTTCCCCTCTAATTGATTTCTAATCTCTTAGTGTTGTGGTCAGAAAAGATGCTTGATATGATTTCAGTTTTCTTAAATTTACCGAGGCTTGATTTGTGACCCAAGATGTGATCTATCCTGGAGAATGTTCCATGTGCACTTGAGAAGAAATTGTAACCTGCTGTTTTTGGATCAAATGTCCTGTAAATATCAATTAAATCTATCTGTCCTATTGTGTCACTTAAAGCTTGTGTTTCCTTATTAATTTTCTGTCTGGGTGATCTGTCCATTGGTGTAAGTGAGGTGTTAAAGTCCCCCACTATTATTGTTTTACTGTCAGTTTCCTCTTTTATAACTGTTAGCCTTTGCCTTATGTATTGAGGTGCTGCTGTGTTTCACCAGAAAATTTTTATTAAGCTTCTACTATGTGTCAGATATTTTTGCCAAGCTCTGGTGGTTTGATGGTAAACAAGGGCATGATTCATGCCATCTTGGAGCTTATAGTGTATAGTAGAATATAGACAGGTAAATAAATTCAAGTATGTTGTGATCAATACTAAGATAGAAGTTCAGCGTAGTATGTAAACAGAGAGGAAAAACATCTCAGCCTGTATCTCAGGGAAGGCTTAACATATAGATGAGACATGAAGGATAAGTACTAGTTAGTCAAGAGAAGAAAGGAAGAATGAATGTGATTGTGTAGAAGAAACAGTAAGTGGAAAGGTTTAGAGGTGAGAGCAAGCACATGATCTTTAGCAACTGAAAATTCACTCTTGGAGCAGAGAGCTTGAAGGTAGGAGTAGTAATAGTAGGTAAAACTTAGGAGGGAAGCCGGAGCTAAACAGTAAGGACCGTAAAGCCATGTATTAGACTCAGTACTGTTTGCAGTGAGAAACTGTTGAATGGTTTTAAGTTAGGGAAATGGCACAACCAGGTATATGTTTTCAAAGTTCACTCTTACAGCTCTGTGCAACTAGCAGGGCAGAGTGGAGTGGAAGGACAAGAGGAGAGGTGCACTATCATTTAGGGAGGTGTTACAACAATCAGTATGAAAGAAAATGGAAACATGGACTAGTGTTATGGCAGTGAATATAGATTCAGGAGATTTTGGTGTTACAGTTCACAAGACTTGGTGATGCATCAGCCAAGGCAGGGGGATAGAGATCAGGCAGTGACTCAGTAATGACTCCTGGTTTCTGGCTTACACAACCATTTTCTAAGCAAGGTAACACTGTAGGAAAATAATTATGGAATTGGAGTGATGATAATTTAGTTTTTCCAGTGAGAAGTCACTTTGGAATTATTTACGAAGTTGTTGAATATATGTGAGTGGAATGTAGAGAATTTGTGATGAAGATATTAAGTTTAGAGTCATCAACGTATGGGTTGTGATTGAAGCCGTTTGAGTTGAGAACACCCAGGGAGAGTATATAGAGCAGTAAGAAAAGAACTTAGAACAGAACCCTGAGGAGTGAGCACTCATATTTAAGGAATGGCCATAGTAAAAGTAGCCATCAAAAGAGACTGAAAAGGAGAAAAATCTGGAGAATGTGGTTTTATGTAAAGCAAGGGAGAAGAATACCTTGAAAAGGAGGTGATTGCCAACAGTATCAAAAGGTTCTAGGATGAGAATTACAAAAGGAGTCATTAGATTCAACAACAGGGATGTCTGTGATCTTAGCAAGAGTGGTTTCAGTAGAGTGATGAGTAAGTATAGAAACAACACTGGAATAGATTAGAAAGTAAATGGGATTTGAAGAAGAGTTTGATTGAATAACTGGGGGAAGGTATGTGTGTAACAGGGGCCACAAATCTTAGTGGTAGTGGTGCTGGGCATGCATCCTAGAATTCTGTATACCACAGTGTTGTATCTAAGAAATATTTCCCTAAATCAAAGTCACAAAATTTTTCTCCTGTGTTTTCCTCTAGAAGATTCATAGATTTAGGTTTATGTTCAGATCTATGATTCATTTTAAGATACTTTTTATACATGGTGTGAGGTTTTTCTTGTTTATTATTTTTGCATATAAGTATCCAGTTATTCCAGGACTGTTTGTTGAAAAGGCTCTTCTTTCTCCACTGAACTGCCTTTGTTGAAAATCAGTTGCCCATTTATGTGTGGATCTATTTCTGTACTTTACATTACATTCTTTTAATCTGTCTCATCTTTATGCCAGTACCACACTGTCTTGTTTATTATAGCTTCATAATACTGATGTTTTGACTATTCTAGGTCCTTTGCATTTACATTTTCATATGAATTTTAGATCCAACTTGTCAATTTCTACATAAAAACCTAGAGAGATTTTGATTGGGAATACTTTAAATGTATAGATGAATTTGGGGAGAGTTGACATCTTAATACTGAATTTAACCCATGAACCAAGGTCTCTCTTCATTTAATGAATTTTTCTTTAATTCATCCCAGCAATGTTTTGTTGTATTCAGTGTATAGGTCTTGCACATCATATTTATCCCAAAATACTTCATATTTTATGCTCTTTATGAGTATTTTTTAAATTAATTAATTTATTTATTTGGGGCTGTGCTGGGTCTTCGTTGTTCGGTATCGGCTTTCTCTAGTTGCGGTGAGCGGGGGCTACTCTTCGTTGTGGTACACGGTCTTCTCATTGTGGTGGCTTCTTTTGTTGCAGAGCATGGGCTCTAGGTGCACGGGCTTCAGTATTTGTGGCACTCAGGCTCAGTAGTTGTGGCTCACGGGCTCTAGAGCGCAGGCTCAGTAGTTGTGGCACATGGGCTTAGTTGCTCTGCAGCATGTGGGATCTTCCCAGACCAGGGATCGGACCCGTGTCCCCTGCATTGGAAGGAAGATTCTCAACCACTGCATCACCAGGGAAGTCCCTGAGTATTGTTTTTAAATTGAATTTTTTATTGTTCATTGATAGGATAATTGCAATTGATTTTTTGTTAAACTTTTTATTTTGAGATAATTGTATATTCACATGCAATTGTAAGAAATAGTACAGAAAAATTCCATGTGTGCTTAACCCAATTTGTCTCAGTGGAAACATGTTGCAAAATTGTAATACAACATCACAACTGGGATATTGATATTGATACAGTCTAGATACAGAACATTTCCATCACTACAAGGATCCCTCACGTTACCCTTTTATATAGCCCCATTAACTCCCATCATTCCTTCCCACCTCCACCTCTTTTCATTCCCTGACAACCAGTAATCTGTTACTCTTTGTATAATATTGTTATTTAAAGAATGTTATATATAAACTAAATCATACAGTATATAACCTTTTGGGAATTGGCTTTTTCATTCATCATAATTCTCTTCAAATTCATCCAGGAAGGATAGAAATGTATCATTAAAGATGTGTATGTCAGATGTGTATTATTATCATAACTTCCCTTTTCTTCTCTTTCCTACTTTTTTGAAAATATAATATTAACCAGGTTGGACAAACTAAAACAGTAGCCATATGATCAGTGGAAGATGGTGGCGTAAGAACTAGAGAAAGTATCTCTAAACCTCAAGTTGTAGCCATTACAGTTCCTATTTTCCACTGAAGACCACTAGAAGGAATGAGGATTGTAGGCTCCTGAGTTTTTCACCTTCAATTAAGCAAGACCTTTTCTCTCCCAGAAAACCATACATATATGTTTACATATATATGTTTTACATATATATATATGATTAATTGTTGTTGGAAGTTTATACTTTCATTTATCTAAATTATAGTGGGGAGTTCTTTGGGCATTTGTCAGATTTTTCAGGAATTGGAAATATGTGAAAGCAGCAGGCATTTCTTCAATTGGATAACTGTAATTTCACACTTAACCAAATCTTCTCTCTTCATTAAGTGTAGTACCAAGATAAGTGAAATAAAAATGCAGTGCCAAATAGCAAGTCCTGCCCTATATTTTCACAAAAGAGACAATTTAGAATAGGTATTCTTCTGTGGGCTAATAGAATAATTGCATGCTTAGGGTGTTCATATTCAGGATTGATATCATCTCTCTATTGCTATTTTTCTGAGGAACCTGTCACCTTGGTATCTAAGCATTAAAACACTTTTTAGAGAAGGAAATTCTTCTTTAAGCCTACTCTCTCCCTGTAATTTGTAGAGAGAGGCACTATGTAGCTTGGCTCATGTCCAGTAGTTGGCATATAGCTTGCAGTTCTGCAGATTTCAGTTAGCTCTTACTGTAGAGCACATCTCAGAGCTGAAACTATTCTAGTCTACTTTCATTCACAGTACCAGATGCTTTTGAAAGGAATAGGTGGCTAGAAGAGTGTGGAGCGGGGACTGTGTAGATACATATACAAATGAAAACATGCATACATACTTATACATTCTGGCTAGTACCAGATTTAATGGTTCTCAGTTAGGCTCACTGGATCTAAGGTGTTAGCATCCTTTTCAGAGTGGAGAGGGGTTCAGATTTAGGGGACTGGGTCCAACATAATTTTTAATATCAGTAATATTATATTGCAATTAAGGGCTTCATATTGCTTCTGAGCAATTCTTATTACAACTACTGGGAGACTTTTACAGAGAAGGTGGGTATAACAAGGCAATATCTGTAAAACTGACAATCAAAGTTATTATTATATAAAGTATTTATAATAAATTATAAAGTTAATTTCTTTATATGAATTCTTAAATTCTTTATATAGATCGATAAATTATTTACATGGGCCAATGTGAAAATGGGCACGTGAGTGGTGCAGTATGTTTACCACTCCAGCTTAATGATAACACTTGGGTTTACATTGCTTTAAAAACTGAAAATATACAGTTGCTTAGAGGATATTTTTGGGATCAGTTTATATTGACTATGAGAAGCTGATGACCTTGTCTATTTCCTAGAAGCTCTGGGAGTTTCTATTTGTCCTGATTTTGCTTTGAATATTAAAATGAGAGGGAGAGAGAGAGGACCCAAGGAAAGAAGGAAAGGTGAATTTATAAAAGGAAAACTACCTGGATGTAAAAAGAAAAAGTCAACCATCCAGGTGTTTTAGATTAACTTAGATGGTACAAGAAAGAGAATGACTATTTGCAATTTTGCACACCCTTCATCCATGAATCCATTCCCTTTTGGATGAAATTTTCACACAAGCAGTTTTAGAATTTATTCTAAGATACCAATTTTTCAAACAGTTGGTATCTAGCCTGTCTTAGGGTATGTGAGGCTAAGGATTCATGTGTCTGAAGATAATTTTCAAAGAAGATGTGTTTGAAGATAATCTTTTAGGCAAAATAATCCTTTCAGACACTAATTTCCCACTGTTCTTTTTTTTTCCCCCATTGAGGTGAAATTTACCTATGCTAGATATTTCATATAAATAGAATTAAATAATGTGTTACATTTTGTGTCTAGCTTCTTTTACTTAGCAAAATTTTTTCAAGGCCCATTCACATTGTAGCACGTATCAGTACTTTATTCCATTTTATGGATGAATAATATTCCATGGTTTATGCGTGTGTGTGTGTTTGTATACACACACATATCTCACAGTTTGTTTACCCATTCATCTATTGACAGATATTCATGTTGTTTACACATTTTGGCTATTATGAATAAGTTGTTATAAACTTTCTTACACGTTTGTTTGGGTACCTGTTTTCAATAACTAGGAGTGGAATTGTTGGATTATGTGATAATTCTATGTTTAACTTTTTAAGGAACTGCCAAACTGTTTTCCACAGTGGCTGTTGCATTCCCACCAGCAATATACAAGGGTTCCAGTTTCTCTGATGGATGTTGGAATGAGAGAGGCTTATTACTTATATATACTTACAAAGTAACAGAAGTAGAACTATTATCCTGGTCTTTTTGGTAGAAGCCCATTATTTATTATATCATTCGGCCGCTCAGATGATACTATTTTGGAAACAGAGCAATAAGTAGTTGTGGTTTCTGTTTATGGAGAAAAGGTTTGTGTGCACATGAATAAAGAAACAATAGGAGGGATTTGTTAAGAATTCTGTCAGTTGTTAGGCTCTCTTAAGCTGCATGTTATTGTTTGGTTAAATGTTATAATGACTGACTTTGCTAATACTAATCACAAAGTGTCCTATAAGATAATTCACATACCATAAAATTCACCCCTTTAAATAGTAAGTTCAGTGTTTTTTTTTGTACATTTGTACATTATGCAACCATCACCACATCTCAGTTTAGAACATTTTCATCACTCCAAAAAGAAACTTTGTATTCATTAACAGTCACTCCTCATTTCCCCTTTCCATCCAACCCCTGGCAATGACTAATCTACCTTCTATCTCTAGATTTGCCTATTCTGGCCATTTCATATAAAGAGACTCTTGTACAACATGTGGTCTTTTATGATTTTTTTCACTTAGCCTAATGTTTTCAAGGCTTATCCATGTTGTAGAATATACTTTACCTCCTTTTAAAGCTGAATAATATTCCGTTGTATGGATATACCACATTTTGTTTATTCATTAATCAGTTGATGGACGTTAAGATTGTTTCCACATTTTGACTATTATCAATAGTGCTGACATGAACATCCATGAACAATTTTTGTGCAGAAATATATTTGCATTTCTCTTAGTTATATACCCAGAAATTGAATCACTGTATCATATCATAGCTCTATGTTTAACTTTTTGGAGAACTGCCAAACTGTTTCCCACAGTAATAGAACCATTTTACAATACCACAGGCAGTGCATGAGGGTTTCAATTTCTCCACATCCTCACCAACATTTGTTATTGTCTTTTTAATTTTTAATTTTTAGTCAATCTAGTGGATGTGAAGCAGTATTTCATTGTGGTTTTAATTTGCATTTTACCTGATGGCTAATGATGTTGAGCATCTCTTCATGTACGTATTGGCCATTTGTATATCTTCCTTGGAGAAACATCTTTTCAGATCCTTTACACATTTTTTAATTGGGTTATTTATCTTTTTATTGTTCAGTTATAAGTATTTTTTATGTATTCTGGATGCAAATCCCTTATAAGATATATGATTGGAAAGTATAGTCTCTCATTCTGGGGGTTGTCTTTTCACTTTTCTTCATGGTTACCTCTGAAACGCAAAAGTTTTTAATTTTGCCACAGTCAAATTTATCTATTTTTTTCTTTTGTTGATTTTGCTTTTGGTGTCCTAAGAAGGCTTTGTCTAACCTAAAGTCTGGTGATTTACACCTATTTTTTATTCTAAGAATTTTGTATCTTTAGCTCTTATATTTAGGTCTGTGATCCATTTTGAGTTAATGGTTGTAAATGGTGTGAACTAGGGGTTCAACTTCGTTCTTTTACATGTATCGGGAATTGCCAGATGTCAAGGTGGTCAATTATGATAACAAGCCAAACTGAGATTAACCATCAAAGCCTTTATTCGCTTACTGTGATAATATAAGCAAGAGGTCAAACAAAAGGTTCCTGCTGTTTCATGGACCCACGGGCTGAGGAGAGGGAGAAGAGGAAGGGCTTGGAGTTGAAAAGTACTAAATGATGGAGATAAGACCCTTGATAAGGAGGTCCCATTGAGGCACATGGGCTAGGAATACAGATGTGCATAGGAGCATGGCCAGTGTTGGGGGCCAAGTGGACGAGTCTTTGACTACAATTCCCTTCAGAGGTTGTAAGACACTGGCTGTGTAACACATGTAGTGTGGGGAAGGCAGTTTTCCGCCATAAGGCCTGCCACATAAAACCTTTATAACTGCTTATGGTCTGCCCTGAAAGATAACGTATAGGATTTTGGCCTGGAGCCAGACTCCTCAGCATGTGGATAGCCATTTGTCCCAGAAGGATTTGTTGAAGGGACTGTTCCTACCCCATTGAATCATCTTGGCACCCTTTTTGAAAATCAACAAGGATTAATCATGGACTCTAAATTCTATTCCATTGGTCTATATGTCTCTCCTTATGCAAGTACTACACTGTCTTGATTGCTGCAGCTGTGTAATATGTTTTGAAATCAGGAAGTGTAAGTCTTCCAACTTTGTTCTTATCAAGATTGTTTTGATTATTTTGGATCCTTTGCATTTCCATATAAATTTAAGGATAACTTTGTCAATTCTTGATGGCCTTCTTACTCATAAAAACTTAAATTATTATCAGGGTAATTTATTACATTATATATTTTTGAAAATTATTATTTAGATGTGTCACATATGGTAGCTTTATTAACAGAACATAGAATTACCTGAAATATCTTGCTTGCTTTTGCTTGTTAAAGAGAGGACTTTTTTTTTAAAAGATAATGGAAAAGAAATCTGTGATCCTGGATTAATTACAAAAACATGTATAGGCATATCATCACCTTATTTATTTGGAATTTTTTGGAACGTGGTGTAATATAATAAAATAAGAAATATTTAAAGAATAGAATTTACTTAATAGAAGAGAATCCATGAAGAAATGTTGTTAGTGAAATGTAATAATTTTTTATTAAAAGCCAGTAACAATATTTAATGAAAAATAACTGAACATTTATATATACTTCAGGATTGCTCATTTTAGTCTCACGATTCCAAATAATAGGAGGATAAGGCCAATATTTTTATCCAATTTTAGGGAGATGGGAATTGTAGCTTAGAGATGTGAAATGATTTGCCCCAAGTCATACAGTAAACCAGAGACAACCCTTGAACATATTTTCACTCATCATATGTAATACTTTTACTCTAAACCAGCTGTCTTCTTGTGGATATAAATTATTATTTTGCTCAATATGAAAATTTGCACTTGAGTTTAGAACCAAAATTACATGAGATTTATTAATTCTGTAGCAGTTGTGGAGTTAACCACTTGATGCTGTTCACCCAGTCCTTTATATATATATATATATATATATATATATATATATATATATATATATATATATATATATATATATATGTATAATCAGTATTTTGACTAGTCAATCACTTTGAAGAGCTTAGCATCCAGCTGCATAGATCCACATGAATATTTGAGGCAATATGAGGGCAAAGTGACAAGTAAACAAAAGAAATTAAATGACATTCATAATGTGTAACTGTGAAAATGATATTGGAGGTGGTGGCAGAAAGCTTTTAATTGGGAGACAGGAGTCTAAAGCCATGTCTTAAGTACATTGACAGATGTAGTTTAGACATACACTAGGCAATGTGAATTTGGAGTCTCCATTAGGAAAGGACCATACCCTATTTATTCCAGAATTCTCAGGGACTAGCATATTACTATGTACAGAGTAGGTGCTCAGTGATGTAATTTAACTTAATTGAGGGAATAAAGCATCCCCACAGGGAGAACAACGTGTATAAAAGTGTTACAACATGTATGAAAATGTTGGCATGGAGAAGAGGGTTGCAAAGGGGCTAATTAGGCAGAGAGTAGTAGGTCAATACCCAAATCAAAGATAATGCTGAATTCAGAAGTTCAGGAGAGCCCAGAGTTCCTGAGGGTATCCAGTGAGTATATACATTATTTCCTGTTTGTAGTTTGTCACTTCGAGCTCAGAAGTTCTGTTCTTTGCTACCCTGAAACTATTGGACTACTGTTCATTCTTCACTGAAGGTTAGGGGAATTATAGTCAAACATGGGAAAATACATGCTTCTCTTTTTGTATTTTGCTTGTGTTGTTATATGAAAAGGGTAGATGCCCTGGCATTGCTTGGGGACCAGTAGATACCATTTATGGAGATAAAGTTAGAGAATCATTTTTTTTCTGCTCCTCTTAACCCCTCAGAATAACAAAATTTTGTTTGGAGGCCTGAAATTTTAACAATTCATTGATCATTAATATTTTGTCACAGCCATATTTTTTTCATGAGAAATGAGAAACTTAATTCTCTGGATGGTGTATTTCAGTATTAACTAAAAGCTTCGATGGCATATCAGCTAATTAGTATCTGAATCAAGTTTGGGAGGGAAACTTCAGAAGATGATGAATATTTTCTTTGCCAGGCTTTTGATGTTCAATTTTCTTTGGAACTGTCAACTATCCAATTTTGATAGTGACAGCTCATTTCAAATGTAAAATCATAAATACACATAAAGGATCTAAGACCTCCAGTGTCCAACAGTTTTGAGTCCATCATGAGAAAATTAAGGCTGCCCTATCATTCTGTCTTGTGATGACTCTGACAGATGTTGGCCATGCTTATTATAAAATGACCTGTTTCACTTCATACTTCTTTATCATAGAAATCAGCCTTCTCCTGGTAATTTAAAATCTATCTTAAAATTTCATAGACAGATCCTCTTGTTTCCTAGTGAAGTAGTTTATTAGGATCAGTGTCGTTATTTATGAGTTTATTGAAAACTGAAGATGTGCCCATTTAGGCCATCTATTAAAACAGTGTTAGAGATGTAAAATGATTGATGGGAAACTTACACATTGAGGCTTAACTATTCTGGGCACATGTATGGCTAATGAGGCGGGAGCCTCTGAGACCTCTCGGCTACCTTTGTTAGCCCTCAAACCTAGAAGCTCAAGAAGTCAGAACATGTAGAGTTACGTGAGTAACAAGACTTATATATAAAATAAATGGCTTATATGGTAGACTGTGGGACAGAGGGGCAGCAATAATTAGCTTGACTGGAGCCTATTACCTTCTGCCCTCCTTTCCTTCCATCCACAAGCATTTATCCATTATTTACCATATTCCAGGCTCTATCACATACTATAGTCTAAGCAGTTTCCTAGATACTTGAGCTATGGAGACAGGCCCTTAGGGAGACACGGTTGAGTCAGGAAGATAAAAATTCACTGTGACTTAAACCATTCTGTTATTGGCACAGCATATGTAAAGTGTTTGAGAGTGATTTGGGTTACTTGGATATAATCATGGTGGAGGTCTTTGTGTATAACATAGTACACAGTAGTAATAGCTAAAATATAGTGAGCACTTACTAGGTGCCAGGCACTGAACTAAGCTCATTACATGTATAAACTTCCTTAATTCTCAACAACAATCCAGTGAACTAAGTACTGTTATCATCCCCATTTTATAGACATTGAGGCACAGAGAGACTAAGTAACTTGCCCAAGGTCACGCAGCCGGTAAGCAGTGTAGTAATATTGGAGCCCAGGCAGTGTGGCTCCAGAGACTGTGCTCCTAATTACCATACTATACTGCCTCTCATGAAGTGTTAGTTGGTATAATTATTGTTATTATTATTCATATTCTTTACTTGAAATCCCTGATACTTGTGAGAAAACTAGGGTAAAGAAACTAACTTACTCAAGGTCATACAGCTAAAAAGCAGCAGAGTATGGCAAATCCAGGTCTTTTGTCTCCACAGTCCACATGTTTAACTTCCATATTATACAGTTCATGTAATGTTGACAGTTCTCTCACACTGGTTTCTTTAGGAAGTTGGGGGATACATGCCCTCCTCTCATCTGCCCCTGTGTTGTTACTCCTAGGTCCTCTATTTTACTTAGAAGAGAGTATGGTGTGGTGTCTAGAAAATAGAGTATCTGGAGGATGTCCACACACACTTTCCAATTCCTTTGGTATGGAAAGTAGATGGATGAGACCTTACCAGGATTGGCTTTTCAAGCATGTATATAGAAGGGGCAGTGAGGACACTAATTGCCCTGAACAAAGGGAACAGAAAGTGTCAAAAATGCATATTGTATATCTACTCTGCTTAAGACCCTTTTCTAGTACCAAGGTTACAGCATTAAACAAAAGAAACAAGATTCTCTGTCTTCATGTAGTTTGCATTCTAGTGGAGAAAGATGAACAATAGCAAATTGTCACAAGTGTCTTAGAGAAATGTAACCCAGAGAGTAGGAATAGAGAATGTCATGAAGAGGGAGGGGATGGTATTTTTAAATAGGATGGTTAGGGCAGGCTTTGTTGAGAAGGGGATATTTGATTTAACAAAAAAAATGAAGAATATGTCCACACAAAAACTTGTACATCAGTGTTCATAGCAGTATTATTCATAATATTCAAAAAGTTGAAACAAATCAAATGCTCATCAATCGATACGTAGGTAAACAAAATGTTGTATATCTATTATGATGGGCTATTATTGAGCCATGAAAAGGAATGAATTCTGATACATGTTACAACATGAGTGAACTTCAGACATCACAAAAGGGTACAGATTGTAAGTTCCATTTATAGGAAATGTACAAAATAGGAAAATCCTTAGAGATAGAAAGCAGATTAGTGGTTGTTAGGGTCTGGGGAAGAGGAGTGAAGAATGACTATTACTGTGTAGGGGGTTTATTTTGGGGGTGATGAAAATATTCTGAAGGTAGATCGTGGTGATAGTTGCGCAACCTTGTAAATATACTAAAAATGACTAAACTGTACACTTTAAGACAGTGAACTTTATGATATGTAAATAATATTAATTTAAAAAGCTTCAAGACAAAGTTATATTTGGCCGGAGTCTAAGCAAATTTGGCTGAGTGAAGTTGTTTCAACTCTAAAGGCAACCAGACTGCCTCTGGAAGTGGAAGGAGGCAGGCAGCCCAGGGTGTTTCCCAAGCTGTCATCTGACAGTAAAGGCCACATACCCTGAGTACTGTGCTGGTCAGTCCCAGGTAGGTGGATCCCTGAGAGTCATGATGTCACAAAGACCTCTCAGCACGTTCCAGCCATCCTTGTGCACAGCACACAAGTCTGTCACAGGGTTGAATACCTCACTGAATAGGGCCTTGAACAGTAAAAAAAAAAAAAAATACTGTGGCAAAGCTGTTTCTCTGATAGTGAAATTCCTGAGGGTGATGCCTTGGTGTTCTCTTATTCCAGATCAGATTCAGGGTTACAGCTACCGTGGGCCACTCTAACAGGAATGGACCGAAAACTCAATTGCTATCCTGGCGATCTGGCTGAACCCATCCCAAACACAAGTTCTCAGAGGTAAGAGATTAATGAAAATACTGTATTCACATATTTAATAAAACAAGAGCTAGAAGGGACTTTATAAAAAGCAGTTGCTGGCAAATAATTTAAATATCATTTTTCCACAGCATTCTGTTTATACCACATATAATCTTGACATTACCAGTTACAATTGTGGATACACTAATGTTGAACTTATAGTTTTAGTACTTAAAAGTTAATGTTTCTGTCCATCAACAGATGAATAGACAGTCAAATTGTATATCCAATTGTATATCCAAGATACAATGGAATACCTTTACCCATAAAAAGGAATGAAGTAGTGAGTGATGCATACGAGAACTTGGATGAACCTCAAAAACATGACGCTAAGTGAAAGAAGCCTGACACAAAGGCCACATGTTATATGATTCCATCTGTACAAAATGACAGGAATAGCCAAGTCCACAGAGACACAAAGTAAATTAATGGTTGTCTGGGGCTGAAGAGACGGGAGGAACAGGGAAGTGACTGTTTAAAGAGTGTGGAGTATCCTTTTGAGGTGATGAAAAATTTCTCAAATTATAAAATGGTGATGATTGTACAGCCCTGTGAGTATACTAAAAGCCACTGAATTTTGCACTTTAACATAGTAAATATTATGATATGTAAATTATGTCTCAATAAAAATATATTTTAAAAATACTTCCAAAAATTGGTGGTTAGTAAAGGAGAAAGCCATGCTAATAGATGGGGAAAGAGTTCAAGACCGAAGAAATAGCCAGTTCAAAGCCCTCAAGACCAGTTTTAGGAACAGCAAGTGGCCGGTGTGGTTATAGTGGAGGAAGCAACAAGGACAGTAATAGCAGACGAGATGACAGAAATAACAGGAGGCCTTGTGGGAGCTTGTAAGCCATTGTATAGACTTTGACTTATACTCTGGTGAAATGGGAAGTCATTGGAGGTTTGAGCTGAAGAGAAGCATGATCTGACTTGGGTTTTTAAAAAATTGTTCTGCCTTTTGTATGGAGAAGAGAATGTAGGAGCACAAGATGTGAAGCAGGGAGACTGGTTCGTGGGCTTATACAGTAATCCAGGCCAAAAAATGATGGTAGTTTTGACTAGAGTCTTAACAGTGGGGACATAAGAAACGTTTAGATTTGGTGACACATTTTTAAGTTTGAGAAAACAGGATTCCTGATAAGCTGGACATGCTACTTTTTTGGCCCAAGCAATAGAGTTGTATTTTATTGGTACAGGGAAGACTATGCTACTAGCAGCTTAGGGATAAAAGTTTGACACATTATACTTAAGCTACTAATGAGTTATTAAGTGGTAAAATTAAGTTATTAATTTTGATTAGGCAGTTGCATATATACAGCACACCTGCATAGAACATGGGCTGGTGTCTTTTCTGATTTGTCAATACCCAGGTAATACCAATCTTTAAATATTTTAATATCTCCTCTGTATGAGTCTTGAGTTCAAGGGAAAGGCCCGGACTAGTAATATAATCTGGACATCTCATTAACATGTATATGTTTTTTAACGCCATGGGTGTGGCTTTCTCAATTCATTTTTTCTGTAATGTGAGATACATAGATTGTGAGAGAGAAAATATACTCTCTGAGGGAGGCTTGCTTATTAAGGAGGGACAAAGCCCTACCTAACTATTTGAGCTGACTGGTATAATGGTAGATTTTTTTTTTAAATGGTTTTTTCCCATTGCCAAGAGCAAAATTCCCTCTCCCTTTCTCAGTATATGTCTGTGAGAAACCTATTATTTGTGAATCCTTCTCTCCCTTTGATATCTCTGTAGATCTTTTCAAAGAATAGGTAAGCCTCTTGCCAGCTTTACAACCCAGGAGTGTTTTACTTAAGCATCTGGGAAACATCTCTTTGAAATGTAAACATCAAGGAATATAGTGTCTCTATCTCCCTGTCACTGTAGGAATGCCTTTCCCTGAGCTGTAACCAAATGCTCCTCCTAGTGGTAGTAGTTTTATTTTTCCTTCAGACAAAGGCAATTAGCTAACACAAATGGCTACCTCAATGCCAGATGAATTTGGGATGAACTATGAAAGAATGCATGTGAAATGGTGTTGTAATGTTCTCTTATGGGAAGACAAGTTATGATTAATCTTGAGAACATGTATGGAATGCATTGTAACTGCTTGGTGATACATAGGGTGGAATCTCTTTCTGTCTTTGTAATCTCTTAGCAGGTTGCCTGTGACATGCATTTTAATCTGGTTTAGTGCTTGTTCAGTACTAAAATGGTTTTCTTTCTTTTCTGTATCTTGTGGAGAGGATTCTATGCCTTGACAGGATGTTTTTAATTTGCACAACACTGGTAATAAAAGGGGCAAATCCCTGTAATTTTAAAGCTCCTGTGGGTGCCTTGTACTGCTAAAGTGGAAAAAAAAATCCTAGAAATAGGTCTTTATATAGCATATCATTTTATTGATTGAGTTTCTGGATATGACAGATAACCCAAGTGGCAGTCCACCTCCTCCTAACTTTAATGTGCCCCCGTATTCAGACTGTCTGCTTGGCCACTGATTCTTTGAAGTAAAAAATATGTGGATATAAGATAGGAGGTCTATTAGCAACAAAAAATTATTTGGAACCATTATACTAGGAGTTGAGGATGTAATGATTAGCGAGATAAAATTGTTCTCATGGAGTTTACAGTCTAGTGAAAAAGCTAGACAAATAGGCAATTAAAATACAGTGGGATTAAGTGGTAATAAGGAATTACAAAGTATTCTGGTAAAACTAGCAGCCATACTTAGCACAGTCTTTGAGAGTCAGAGGAGGTTGCCTGGAGGAAGGCTGTCTTAGCTGAGACCTGAAGAATGAGTAAGAGTGAGCATTAGAAAAAGCGAAGGTGAAGCTGTAAATGGTGTACCGGGCAAAGTGGCTAGCATGTGCTAAATTCTGGATAGATGAGAGGAAATAAATATGTATGGAGCTGTAAGCAGTTTAGTATAATTAGAGCATGAAGTATAACTACAGAGGCATGGGGATGGTTAGTGACAAGGGATAAGACTTGTACTCACATGCCTTGCTACAGCATTTGAATTTCACTTAGCAGGCAAAGGGAAACCTGAAGGCAAGGTGGCAGGTGGATGATCAGATTTGTGCTTTATTTAGAAAGATTAATGATATTGCGATTTGAAAAGTAGTTTGGAATGGGGACAGATTGAGTGTAGGGGGACTTGTTAGGAGAAGGTCCAGGTAAGAGGTGAGGGTGGCTTCCCCTTAATGAAGTGACATATGAATGGAGAGTAACGGTGTGTTCCAGTGATGTTTAGGAGCTACAATTCATAAAACACTGGTGTTGATTAGATGTAGAGGATGAGGCAGAAAGAGAGGTATACTGTCCCACTGGCACATTCTTCCCCAAATCCCATGATTGAAAATCCCGCTTTAAAAAATTTGAATTCATTTTGGCATGTCCCTTGAGTTACGCATGTGTATGTGAAGCAAAAATGACACCTGGAAATGGAATGGGTTCCTCATTTTTCAGACTAACATGAGGTGAGGTCTTATGTTCAAATTCTCTTTCCCCTGAGAGACCAAAAGTAAATGCATCCTACTTGGTATTACCTTTTGGAGCAGTTTATCCTTTATCAACTCAAACCCAAACTGATTTAATTGTATCATGTTTGAGAGAGATGAATTTCCTGTCACCATCACAGATGCCTAAAGACAGCCTAAAGCAGAATACATTATCAAGTAAACAATAAGAAATACAAATATTTATGCAAAGTAGCCATAGCTAACATTCTGCTGATTGTTACAAATGTAGCCACTGAGGTGAGAGATTAGAAGTTGGTAAGAATGTTAATAAAATTGTAATATAAAGGAAATCCTGGTAATTTTACATTTTTATTTAACATATTTGACCATGTAGAGAAAATTTCATTGTATCCAGTACGGTAGGGAGATGGAGTAAAATGTGTTATGACCCTCAAAATTATTCTCAATTAACTAGAATATTCAAACACCATTATTGATCACTGTCACTTCATCCGCAGTTCTGAGCACATCTTGCATAAAGAAGGCATTCAACAGTATTTCTTAAATAAACATATATGTGCATTAGCGATTATCAAAAAATGATATAAAAATAATGCAATTAAGAGTATATAAAACCAAAACTAAAAAAAGCATATCTTGATTCCTTTAATAATTCGATAGGCACTTTGGAATATTTTAGGAGTTTAGGGTCATCATAGTTAACATGGATAATTACTGACCAGTAATTTGGTTAGAAATGAAAATATATTAAATAATTCTATCCTTGGCACAGGACAGATCCTGGAGGATTACTTTTTTAGTAAACACCTTCATCACCTTGCTTAGTTGTTGTTTGTGTTTCATAGTTGTCAAGGTGCTAAAATTACATTTATTTGATTATCCTAATGGTTTGGTTTCAATAAAAGTGAACATTTCTTCATCTTTTCAGTTTCAAGGTATACTCAATCCCAGGGCTAAAAAGTGTTTTATTAAATAATAAGTATTTCCAACCCATGGACTACTGTAATGCTTTTTTACAGTATTGTAATTCAACTAATTCTAAAGTTTTATTTGAAAAATGACACTATCAGATGGAATAATAATTAGTATTGTTATTAGGATTAGTTTTTTCATTGAAGTGTAGTTGATTTACAATATTATATTAGCTTCAGGTGTATAATGGTGATTCAAAATTTTATAGCTTGTAATCCATTTAAAGTTTTTATAAAATATTGGCTATATTCCCTGTGCTATATATAAAACATATCCTTGTAGCTTATTTATTTTATACATAGTAGTTTGTACTTCTTAATCCCCTTACCCCGGTCTTGCCACTGTCCCCTTTCCTCTCCCCGCTGGTAACCACTAGTTTGTTCTCTATATCTGTGAGTTTGTTTTTGTTTTGTTATATTCATTTATTTGTTTTATTTTTTAGATTCCACATTTAAGTGATAACATTGAGTATTTTTCTTTCTCTATCTGACTTATTTTACTAAGCATAATACCCTCTAGGTCCATCCATGTTGTTGCAAATGGCAAAATTTCATTCTTTTTTATATCTGAGTAGTATTCCATTTTGTGTGTGTGTGTGTGTGTGTATACACATACATACATACATACATATACACATCTTCTTTATCCATTCATCTGTTAATGGACCCTTAGGTTGCTTCCATATCTTGGCTATTGTAAATAATGCTGCAAGGAGCATTGGGGTGCATGTATCTTTGCAAATTAGTATTTTCATTTTCTTCCAATATATACCCAGGAGTGGAATTGCTGGATCATATGGTAGTTCTATTTTTAGTTTTTTGAGGAAACTGCATACTGTTTTCCATAGTGGCTGCACCAATTTACAATCTGACCAACAGTGTACTAGGGTTCCCTTTTCTCCACATCCTCACCAACATTTGTTGTTTGTAGACTTTTTGATGATAGCCATTTTGAAAGGTGTGAGGTGATATCTCTTTGTGGTTTTGATTTGCATTTCTCTGATGATTAGCAATATTAAGCATTTTTTAATGTGCCTGTTGGCCATCTGTATATCTTCTTTGGAAAAATTGCTATTCTGGTCTTCTGCCTGTTTTTTTGATTGGGTTGTTTGTTTTTTTGAGTTTTATGAGCTGTTACATATTTTGGGTATTGACCCCTTATCAGTCAAATCATTTGAAAATATTTTCTCCAATTCAGTAGGTTGTCTTTTCCTTTTGTCAAAGGTTTTCTTTGCTGTGCAAAAGCTTTTAAGTTTAATTAGGTCTCATTTGTTTATTTTTGCTTTTGTTTCATTTGCCTTAGGGACTGATCCAAAAGAATATTGCTGTGATTTATGTCAGAGTATTTTGCCTATGTTTTCTTCTAGGATTTTTATGATTTCTGATCTTACATTTAGGTCTTTAATCCATTCTGAGTTAATTTTTCTATATGCTGTTAGAGAATGTTCTAATTTTATTTTTTTACATATAGCTGTCCAGTTTTCCCAGCACCACTTATTTAAGAGATTGTCTTTTCTCCATTGTATATTCTTGCCTCCTTTGTTGTAGATTAATTGGTCATAAGTGCATGGGTTTATTTCTGGGCTCTCTATTCTGTTCCATTGATCTATGTGTCTGTTTTTGTGCCAGTACTATAATGTTTGGATTGCTGTGGCTTTGTAGTATAGTCTGAAGTTACGAAGCATGAATCCTCCAGCTTTGTTGTTTTTTCTCAAGATTGCTTTGGCTGTTTGGGGTCTTTTGTGGTTCCATATAAATTTTAGGATTATTTCTGGGAAATAGGTCATGAGTATTTTGATAGGGATTGTATTAAATTTGTAGATTGCTTTGTGTAGTATGGAAATTTTAACAATATTAATTCTTCCAATCCATGAACGTGTGATATCTTTCCATTTATTTGTATCATTTTCAATTTCCTTCATCGGTGTCTTAGAGTTTTTAGAGTATAGATCTTTCATATCTGTGGTTAAGTTTATTAGCAGGTATTTTATTCTCTTTGATGCAATTGTAAATGGGGTTGTATTCTTGAATTCTTTTTCTTTTTTTTTTTGATTTTTTTCTGTATTTTATTTTTACAAGAGATAAATAAACTGACACCAAGCGTTGTAAATGGATGACCACAACAAAAGCAACAATGATTGCAATTACCAAACACGAAACACACATACTGTGTCATAATATTGACATTTAGTCCAGTAATCCTCCACTGTAACAGCTCCTTTACTTTGCAGTGAAAATTGATTTGTATATTTTTGGCCTCTGAGTCCTTGTGGGTTTGTATTTTTCATTCAAACAGAAAGTCACAAAAATTATAATCATCCTTATCAGTTCACTCACTCCCATGTAATTAATTTTTTTTTCATATTGATCTTTTGTTAGCACTTTTATGAATTCATCAGTTTTCCATTAGAGTTCTGAAAATGCTTATTCATTCAGTTCAGCAGTATAGTCAGTTACCAGAAACCTGTACTTGTCAGAGTCTTTTCCATGAATTCCTTGAAGATGAAACCCTTTTGTAGGAACATTTTTGCACAAGCATCAGAGTACACCCAGAACTGTCTGTAAATGACAAAAGACTTAAAAATGACCATGGTTAAAGATTTGATGAAAGTTCATAATAATGCAACTGACAAGGAAATTTAGTTATTTCTGAGATATACATTTTAAAGTAATAACTAGAATTATGACTTATAACATTATACCAGAACATACAAGATTTTTGGAAATTTCATGTAATGTCTGAAACATTTATATTAACATATTTCCATACAAATAACCCAAAGAAAGTTTAGTATCAGTTATTTTTGTTTGTTTGTTTGTTTTTTTATACTGCAGGTTCTTATTAGTCATCAATTTTATACACATCAGTGTATACATGTCAATCCCAGTAGCCCAATTCAGCGCACCACCATCCCCACCCCACCGCAGTTTTCCCCCCTTGGTGTCCATACGTTTGTTCTCTACATCTGTGTCTCAACTTCTGCCCTGCAAACTGGTTCATCTGTACCATTTTTCTAGGTTCCACATACATGCGTTAATATGCGATATTTGTTTTTCTCTTTCTGACTTACTTCACTCTGTATGACAGTCTCTAGATCCATCCACATCTCAACAAATGACCCAGTTTCGTTCCTTTTTATGGCTGAGTAATATTCCATTGTATATATGTACCACACCTTCTTTATCCATTCGTCTGTCGATGGGCATCTAGGTTGCTTCCATGACCTGGCTATTGTAAATAGTGCTGCAAAGAACATTGGGGTGCATGTGTCTTTTTGTATTATGGTTTTCTCTGGGTATATGCCCAGTAGTGGGATTGCTGGATCATATGGTAATTCTATTTTTAGTTTTTTAAGGAACCTCCATACTGTTCTCCATAGTGGCTGTATCAATTGACATTCCCACCAACAGTGCAAGAGGGTTCCCTTTTCTCCACACCCTCTCCAGCATTTGTTGTTTGTAGATTTTCTGATGATGCCTATTCTAACTGGTGTGAGGTGATACCTCACTGTGGTTTTGATTTGCATTTCTCTAATAGTTAGTGATGTTGAGCAGCTTTCATGTGCTTCTTGGCCATGTGTATGCCTTCTTTGGAGAAATGTCTATTTAGGTCTTCTGCCCATTTTTGGATTGGGTTGTTTGTTTCTTTAATACTCAGCTGCATGAGCTGTTTATATATTTTGGAGATTAATCCTTTGTCCGTTGATTCGTTTGCAAATATTTTCTCCCATTCTGAGGGTTGTCTTTTCGTCTTGTTTATGGTTTCCTTTGCTGTGCAAAAGCTTTGAAGTTTCATTAGGTCCCATTTGTTTATTTTTGTTTTTATTTCCATTACTCTAGGTGGTGGATCAAAAAAGATCTTGCTGTGATTTATGTCAAAGAGTATTCTTCCTCTGTTTTCCTCTAAGAGTTTTATAGTGTC
This sequence comes from Eschrichtius robustus, assembly GCF_028021215.1. Classification (NCBI taxonomy): domain Eukaryota; kingdom Metazoa; phylum Chordata; class Mammalia; order Artiodactyla; family Eschrichtiidae; genus Eschrichtius; species Eschrichtius robustus. Next base: position 107,180,761 of record NC_090845.1, read on the forward strand.
CAGTCTTACATTTAGGTCTCGAATCCATTTTGAGTTTATTTTTGTATATGGTGTTAGGGAGTGTTCTAATTTCATTCTTTTACATGTAGCTGTCCAGTTTTCCCAGCACCACTTATTGAAGAGACTGTCTTTTCTCCACTGTGTATCTTTACCTCCTTTGTCATAGATTAGTTGACTGTAGGTGTGTGGGTTTATCTCTTGGCTTTCTATCTTGGTCCATTGATCTATGTTTCTGTTTTTGTGCCAGTACCGTATTGCCTTGGTTACTTTAGCTTTATAGTATAGTCTGAAGTCAGGGAGTCTGATTCCTCCAGCTCCGTTTTTTTCCCTCAAGACTGCTTTGGCTATTCGGGGTCTTTTGTGTCTCCATACAAATTTTAAGATGATTTGTTCTAGTTCTGTAAAAAATGCCACTGGTAATTTGATAGGGATTGCATTGAATCTGTAGATTGCTTTGGGTAGTATAATCATTTTCACAGTATTGATTCTTCCAATCCAAGAACATGGTATATCTCTCCATCTGTTGGTATCATCTTTAATTTCTTTCATCAGTGTCTTATAGTTTTCTGCATACAGGTCTTTTGTCTCCCTAGGTAGGTTTATTCCTAGATATTTTATTCTTTTTGTTGCAATGGTAAATGGGAGTGTTTCCATAATTTCTCTTTCAGATTTTTCATCATTACTGTGTAGGAATGCAAGAGATTTCTGTGCATTAATTTTGTATCCTGCAGCTTTACCAAATTCATTGATTAGCTCTAGTAGTTTTCTGGTGGCAGTTTTAGGATTCTCTATGTATAGTATCATGTCATCTGCAGTGACAGTTTTGCTTCTTCTTTTCCAGTTTGTATTTCTTTTATTTCTTTTTCTTCTCTGATTGCCATGGCAACAACTCCTCTTTTTTACCCCTCTTGCCAGCCTCTGGCAACCACCATTCTACTTTTTGTTTATTTGAATTTGACTACTTTAGATACCTCATGTAAGTGGAGTTATACAGTATTTGTCTTTTTGTGACTGGCTTATTCCACTTAGCATAATGTGCTCATGGTTCATCCATATTATAGCATGTGACAGGTTTTCCTTACTTTTTAATGGAATAATATTCCATTGTATGTATGTACCACATTTTGTTTGTCTGTTGATGGATATTTTGGTTGCTTCCACCTATTGGCTGTTGGATATAGTGTGGCTATGAACATGGGTGTGCAAATATCTCTTGGAGATCCTGATTTAAATTCTTTTGGATATATATCCAGGAGTGAGAATGCTGTTCTCTTTGGGTTACCATTTACATGGAATACCTTTTTCCATCCTTTCACTTTAATTTTATGTGTGTCCTTAGATCTAAAATGAATCTTCTGTAGACAGCATATCGTTGGATCCTGGGTGGTTTTTCATTTTGATCTTTAAATCAATGTATGTCTTTTCACTGAGGAATTTAATCCATTTACATTTAAAGTAATTGCTAATGGGGAAGGACTAACTTTTGCCATTTTTTAAATTGGTTTCTCTACGTCTTGTAGCTTTTTTGTCCTTCTCTCTTTCTCTTTGTGTTCATTGATATTTTTTGCTGTGGTATGCTGTGATTCAGTTGTCTTCTCCTTTTGTATGTATTCTATAGATATTTTATTTGTGGTTCCCATTGCAATTTAAATGAGACATCTTAAAATTGTAACATTCTATTGTAAACTGATAACAACTTAACTTCTATCACATACAAAAACTGTAATCCTTTACAGCTTAACTCCTTCCATTTTATGTTATTGATTTTGCAAATTCCACATTTATATATTGTATACTCATTAACATAGATTTGTCGGGCTCTTTTTATGCTTTTGTCATTTAAATCTGTGAACCAAAATTGCTAGAGCACAGGTTGCTTTGTCTATGTATTTAACTTTACCAGATAACCTTTTATTTTTGTACAGCTTAGTGTTACTATCTACTGTCCTTTTGTTTCAACTTGAAGGATTCCCTGTAACATTGCTTGCAGAGCAAGTCTAGTGGTAATGAATTCCCTCAGCTGTTGTTTATTTCAAAAAGTCTTAACTTCTCCTTCATTTTTGAAAGACACTTTTGCCAGATACAGTATTTTTGGTTGACATTTTTTTCTTTCAGAGCTTTGAATATATTATTCCACTCCCTTCTGGCCTGTAATATTTCTACTGAGGAACCTGCTGATATTTTTATGGAAGCTTGCTTTTATGTCACAAATTACTTTTCTCTTGCTTCCTTCAAGATTCTCTTTATCAGTTTTATTATAATGTGTCTCATTTTATTATAATATGTCTCTTTTTCGGTTTATCTTGTTGGACTCCTCTGAGCTTCTTGAATCTCTGTATACTCATTTCTTTCCTCCGATTTGGGAGGTTTTGGTCATTATTTCTTCATATAAGCTTTTGGCTCCTTTCTCTTTTCCTTCTGGGATTCTCATAGTTCATAGATTGGTCAGCTTGATAGTATCTTATAAGTCCTTTTGGCTCTCTTTACTTTTTGTTGTTCTGTTTTTCTTTTGAGTCTCTGTCTTCAAGTCCAATGATCCTTTTTTACTGCCTGATCAAGTCTGCTGTCAGATCCCTTCTAATGATTTTTTTCAGTTTAGCTATTGTATTTTTGAACTCCAGAATTTATGTTTGATTCTGTTTTTATAGTTTCTATCTCTTTGTTCATATTATCATTTGTTCATGCATAATTTTACTGATTTCATTTAATTGTCTGCTCTTTAACTCATCGAACATTATTATGACAGTTATTTTAAACTCTTTGTTAGGTGGCTCATAGATCTGTATTAAAGAAATATACAATTAGTTTCTGGCATTTAGTTTGTTCCTTTAGACCATGTTTCCCTGTTTCTTTGTATGCATTTAACATTTTTCTAGGTTTTGGGCATTTGAAAAAACAACTACCTCTCCAATTATTTGAGTACTGGCTTTGTAGGAGAAGAACTTCACAAATCACTCTGGCTGGAGGTTCTAGAACCTCTCAAACGTTTTCTGATCTCTTGCTCCTCCTGGCATCTGCCTGCACTACTTCAGCTCTAATGTGTCATTCACCTCTGTTTTTAGCAGTTTCTGTATTCTGGCCCCAGTCCCATCACTCCTCTGAGTCAGGAGAGCGAGAAATCAGTCCCTTCAGCAGTCCCTACATAAGCCAGAAGGTTGGTCATATGGTCCACTCTTTTGTGCCCATCACAAGGAAGAAGCTCCAGTTAGTATGGGGCTTTCCTCCTAGTTGCACTATGCCACGTAGCAGGAGGGCACAAATGGTTGTGCCAAACACCATGAATTTTCCTACCCCTTTTGATAGAATTCCTTCTTGGGTTTACAGTGCTCTGGGTGCTGTATCTTCTCAACTAGTCTCTAGAGCTCTCACAGAGGTATTCTGGTCTGTATGTTATTGTTAGCTTGGTGTCTCTGTAGGTGAAACTGTCTGTAGCTTCTTATTCTACTATCTTGCTGACATCACTCTGCTTGAATGTTCTTAAGTATTCTGAATACCACTAATATTATTTGTATTCATAAGATGATCATAAGCTTACAACTGAAACCAGTCCCAGACTGAAAGAGGGACAGAGAAGGTAAGATTGTTGCATGTTAACTGTGCGATCTGGAAGTGGAGGTGAGCTAACACATGTTTGGCCTAATTATAATTAACTCTCCAGCATTTGTACCACAGAGTTGTTTAATTCCAAAGATACACTTAAGGTATGGAGAGTGGGGTTTGACACTGAAGAAAAGGATGTCAGATCATATCTTTACTCTCGTCCTCAATACCATCTCTGAAAAAGCCTCTTTCGTTCATGAGAGCCAGGTTATTAATAAATAAGAGGAATTCCTGTAGTCCATTCCCCCCAGGATTTGATTCCACTCTCTGAATCTTAGCCCCACTTAGATACCAAGCCAACCCCTGCTAGGACTTCTCCAGAAAACATGAATATTGGCCCACCAATATATGGGAGCCCTTGTAATTTTTCCCCTGGGGCAACAGAATAAAGAGCTGTTCTTGCAGCTGGTGGCTTCGATGGTAGAAAGGTTACTTTTGTATTTGTACAATGGAATATCCCCAACTAACAGCACTAATTGTATTTTTACCTTCATACACTAAGTGGCTGTTTGAGTTAATCTCCAATTTAGTAATAAGAGGAAGAAAGCATCCTTATTAAGTGTAGGGATACAAGAACCAATCCACCTGGGTTCAGAAATGTACTTTTCCATGTACTGACTGTTTTGACTTTAGGTAAATCACATAACTTTTCTGTGCCATCTGTAAAACAGGATTAATAATAATAATACCTACCTAATATGGGGATTTTAAGGATTAAGTGAGTTAATACAAGTAAAGCACTTGGCACATAGTAGGTATGCATTTGCTATTATTAATAGTGATCTTTTTCAAAGGAAAGATGCTTAAGCACTTCAGTCCCAAGGTTCCTGGGGTATTGCCATTATGGAATACCTTGCTATGGTAAGCTCTCCTTCCTTTGGTATTTCTGATTTAAGGGTCTCTTCTATTATTGGGTCAATGTGTGTAAACAACCTAATTTCTGTTTACAGCCACATTACCTACCAATTCATACTAGAAGTACAAAGCTTCTGTCATGAGCTTGATGAATGATAAGGAATGGTTTGACCCAAAAGAAATGACACCCTTTCCCCTTATATATTTTCCCCCTTCCATTTTATTGAGACAGAATAGTGTATAGGAATGACACCAGACTAAGGGTCTAAATCCATGCCTTACTAGCTACATCAGTCTGAGTAAGCAACCCCTTGCAGTCTTAGTCACCTCATTGATAAAATGACACTAAACCATCCCTGACTACTAGTAGGATTATAGTTAGCCAGGCAATAAGTTTGTGGAAAATAATATACTGCAAGGAAAGATGACTTTAGCCCACCCTTAATTTTATCCACACCACACAGCTATTTCACCACTACCCTTACCACCTTCATGTCTTTATTCTTGTCATTTCCCCAGAAAATGTTTCTCTGAACACTCTATCTAAACTAGCCCACTCACATCATGCTTTATGGTATGATCCTGCTTATTAACTTTATATGACTTACAACAATCTGTAACTATCATTTTTACTTATTAATTTACCTGTTTAGTGTCTGTGTATTTTAGCATGATGCTTTGTCCTCTGTGGCCATTATGCAGTAGACAGTGTGGTAGCATTTGGTGGACTTCTGAAGGTAGTGGAGGAATGAGATTTAACTTTCTATTTCTCAAGGGCAGAGTGATTACAGACTACGCCAATGTACCCCTTGTGACACGTCTTCTACTCGCTCCTTTTTAAAATCCTTTCCTCCACCTGAACACTTTTTCCCTGTTTCTTTCTTCCTCAGATGCAAAAGTGACTACCACCGGGTAGGGGAAGAATAAAGCAATGGTTCTGAGTGTAGAAAATTAGAATACATTTTGATTTTCTTTTCTGCTTTCCCCTTTCAAGTTCTTTCTGATGTAAATACTGGAGAGAAGGGGTAACCTGGTTGTGGGCCTGCAATTCTTTAGAAATAGTGCAAGTGTTAAGATAAGTTAACCTAGCTGTAATAGGGAAATTAAGCAGTGTTTTTACGTTTTTGTTTTTGTTTTTTTTTTTTAGGGTGACTAATGAGATCTGTAGGACTCTGAAAACAAAAGGTAGACAGTTTAAAGAAGCATGTGTTCAGAGTAGGAACACAGAAAGTGAATATAACTACTTTGAGGAAGTAACTGAATTTATTAGCCTTGAGACTTTTTGTGCCTGAGGTCAGTGAATTGATGAATTACACATGCTCACCCTCTCTTTCAGTGCTCTATCAAATTCCTAAAAGATGTCCACCAGGATGTCTTCCAGTTTTGTTCTTCAAACGTATGGCTTGAATCAAAAGGCATTTCCCCATCTCCTTTGGAAGTATCTCTCTTGTTAAAATCCAGAGAAAGCTATTACTTATCTTTGTGGAAATTATATAGAAAATGGCGATGTCTATTGATTTAAAATTGTGAAGCTCAACTTGCTCCCAGTGACTCAGCACCCACACACATACTGCAGCAAATTTCAGCCTTCCAATCCCATTACCACCCCCTGCTATGTTCCAAGGGGCTACATGATACTATTCGACTATCTTGGAGCTGCTACTGTTGCAGCTTTTGGTGTCTGTGGGTGTCCAGATGCCCCCTCCTATTCCACCAGGAGTTCAGTCATTAAGGCAAGACTCCTATTTCTCTGGGAGCTTACAGCCTTCATGCATTAAACAGGCCCAATTTGCTGCAGATCCTTCTTTTAGCTAATAGGTTCCTCCATGCTTCCTGTGTAAAGTATTGTTCCACCTAGTTCTTGCTTAAGCAGCTCCTCTAGAGCCCCTAGAGGTCCTTTATACACATTCTGTCAGTGGTAAATGAGGGATTTGAGTTGTTTCTTTCTTTTGATTTTTGTGAAGATCATACATGTACAGAATGTTGCCTAAAGTATTAATTGTCCCTGAATCTAGTAGTCTCACCTTGAAATGAGACCAGTTCACTAGGGGAATCAGTTTCAGATACGTTTCTAATCATGTGATCTCTAGCTATCTGGTATAATTGATAGAAATAATTCTTATTTCTGTCTGCTTCAGATCATTGTATTATGCTGTCTCTGAGTTATTTGAAAGAATAGGGGAAGGGATAACAGTTGGGGAAAAAGATATGCCATGCATCTGAATGGATTATAATGTATAAGCCAAAGGGGGGTGGGTAATGTTTTCAAAATATATACCTTGGAGCCATGACTTCAGGAAGAGAAAATAATAACTGGAATGGACTTGGAGAAAAATAATTATAGGGAGATAAGATAAGCAGGAAAATGAGAAAACTTATACTAAGAACTCCAGAGCCCTTTATCCTTACTACAATTTCACCTGTCAGAAATGCTGCTGAAGAACTTGAACCTAATGATTAAGAAGATAGGCTTTGAAGTCATACAGATTTAGCTGTGAGACCTTGTTCTGTTTCATTACCCGTGTGACCTTGGGTATGTCTCTGCACTTTATCTGTGAAATGGATATATTAATAGTAATACTGTTCCACAGGGTTGTTGTAAGAGTTAAATTTAATAATACATGTAAAGTGTTTGGCACAGTGCCTGGCATATATTAAGCATCATTAAAAGAAAGCTGAAAAAAAAAAGAAAGCTGTTATGTTACTGTCACTATAAGCAGGCTAGACACATAGAAGTAACATATTATATGTTTTTTCTTGTATAAGAAGTAGTTAAAAGTGGTCTCTTCATTTACATACCTGTGCAATATTGGGCAAATTAGCAAAAATCTCTGTATCTCAGTTTCTTCAAGTATCAAATAGGCATAAAGATAGTACCTACCACATAAAGTTTTAAGGTTAAATTAGATAATATAGTAAAATCTCAGCTAAGGATCTGGTGTCATAATGAATGCTAAATAAATGTTAGTGGTTATTTTTATTACTCATTTGACCCCAGATGTCAATAGGCTGTGATTTCAAAATAGAGGTCTTCATTTATTCTATCCTCAAACATTTATTATGTGTATACTCTGTGCCAGACACTGTCTTTAGGACTAGAGATATATCAACAAATAAAGCAGAAGAATATCAATTTTTGTGCTTTTATTCTTTTGGAGGCTGCTAAACTCAATAAATACCTTATATAGTATGTTAGAAAGTGATAAGTTCTATGGGAGAAAAATGAGTACAGTAAGGGTGGAGGTGCTGGGGTGGAGAGGGGTAAGAGGTTACAGTATTAATAGGCAATCAGGGTAGGTCTATCTGGAAAAGTGTCATTTGAGCAAAAATGTAAAAGAGATGAGGAAGAAAGCCATGTAGCTATCTGAAAAAGGTGTGATCCTGACAGAGAACATCCAGGAAAGCCCTGAGACAAATGTGTACCTGGTGTGTTAAGCAAATAGTGAAGTTATCAGTGTGCCTGAAGTGGAATGAGCAAGGAGAAGCGATGTAGCAGATGATGTCAAATAGGTTCAGGAACACAGATCATGTAGGGCCTTGTACATCACTGTATGAAATTTGGATTTTACTTTGAGTGAGATCAGATGCAATTGGAAGGATTTGAAAAAAGAAATGACATGAGCTAACTTGTCTTTTAAATAGATCATTATGGCTGTTATATATTGAGTAGACAATGGGGGTGATAAAGGTTGGAAACAAGGTAACCAGTTAGGGAGCTACTAAGTAACCCAGGACAAATTATGGTTGCTTGTACTAGAGTGGTACAGGTGGAAGTGGTCAGATTCTGCATAGTTTGAAAGCAGAGCTCACAGGAGTTGCTGACTGATTGGATGTGGGGTGTGAAAGAAAGAGAAGCCAAGAATAATGCCAAGGATTTTGGCTTGAATGGAGTTGCCATTAACTGAGTATGGCAGATAGACTCTAAGATGACCCCATATGGTTTGCGCCTACTGGTATTCACGCCTTCGTGGGATCACCTCCTCTTGAGTGTGGGAGGGACCAATAACTTGCTTCTAACCAACAGAATATGGCAAAAATGATGGGAAGTCACTTCCATGATTACATTATATAAGATGGTCACTTTCATACTATTAGCAGACTCTTTCCCTTGCTGGCTTTGATGAAGCAAGCAGATATATTAGAGAAGTCCATGTGGCAAAGAACTGAGGCTGGCTTCAGGTGGATAGCCAGCAAATATCTGAAATCTGCAAACAAATACAGGAGCTTGGGAGTGGATCCTTCTCTTATTAAACTTTCAGATGAGACCTTAAACGTGGCTGACACTTTGATTGCAGCGTCATGAAACACTCTGAAATCAGAAGACCCAGCTAAGCCATGTTTTGACCCAAAGGAACTATGATATAATAAATGTGTGTTATGTTACGCCACTAAGTATGTTGTAAACTTTTATGCATCAATATATACCCAATATACTGAGAAAGGAAAGCCTTGTGTTGAACCAGGTTTGTGGAAGTGGAGATCAGGAATTGCATATGGAATGTGTTGGGTTTGAGATGTCTATTAAACATTCAGGTGAACATGTTGGGTATGTAAGTCTGGATTTCAGGAGAGAAATCTGAAAGGATGATATAAATTTGGGAATCAACAACATATAGATGGGATTTGAAAACATGAAAATAGATGAGATCATTAGTGAGTGAATGTAGAGAAAGAAGTAGTCCAGGGACTGAGCCCTGGGACACTCCAAAGTTAGTAAGATGGAGAGAAGAGGAAGAACTACAAAAAGATGACTTGGAATGGTCAGTGAGATAGGAAGAAAAGCAAAATAGTATGCTATCCTAGAAACCAATTAAAAAATGTTCCTGGGAGAAAGGAGTGATATATGCTGCTGTTATGTGAAAAAAGATGAGGACTGAGAATTAACTGTTAGAATTAGTAACATGGAAATCATTGAAATAAGTTGTCTAGCCAAAAGCCTAGAGAATTGAATTCAAGAGAAAATGAGTAAAGAAGAATTGCTGTTAGTTAACATGAACAACTATTGATATTTTGAGGAGTATTGCTATTTAGTGGAAACAGAGAAATGGGCCAGTAGCTGGTGAAGGGTAGTGAGATCCATAGATGGTTGTTTTTTCCCCTGATATAGGAAAAAAATGGGAATGATTCGGCAGGGAGGGAAAATGGATGATATAGCAGAGAGGGGATAATGCTGAAACAATGTCTTTTGAGTAGGCAAGATGGGATGGGATCTAATGAACAAGGGAATTGATTAACCTTAGGAATATGGACAAATAAATCATTTATTATAAAAAGAGGAAGAAAGCGTATAGTTGACCCTTGAACAATACAAATTTGAACTGCATGGGTCCACTTATATGCAGAGTTTATTCAATAGTAAATGCTCTAGTACTACAAAATCCACAGTTGATTGAATTTGTAGAAGGGGAAACATGGATATAAAGGAACCTTGGATATGGAGGGCCAACTATAACTTATGCACAGATCTTCAACTCAGCAGAAAGGTGGGTGCCCCTAACCACCACGTTGTTCAAGGGTCAACTGTATGTGGTTTCAGATGCAGACATGATGGTAGATGTGGTGAGCATTTTAGAAAGTTCTCTTGACTGTTTCAGTCTTTTCAGTGAAGTAGAAAGCAAGGGCATCAGCTGAGAGTGAGGATGTAGAAGAAGGTGCTGAAGGTTTGAGTAGAGAAGAGAAACTGTGAAATAATACTTTAGGAAGATGGGAGTATAAGTAAACTAGAAAAATAAGATATATCTTCTGGGCAAGCATTAAGGGCCCACTTAAGGTTTGTGGCCATGTATTTGTGGATGTCTGTTTTTCTCCATGTATTTTAATCTCCACGGTTACAGGCATAGGATAGTTGAACTGTTTGGACTTAACTAAAATACTATGAACTCACAGGCACCACTGGTCCCCATTAGGAGGAAATTTTTTCTATTATTTCTCTCGCTGGATATTCTCAAGGACTGCCTAGGTTTACTAGGTAAACCCTCGTCTGTTCATTGGTTTTCTCAACGCTCCATCTTCCAGAATCCTTGGAGATCAATCTCCACAAATGCTGACGTCTCTACAACCCATTCTGCTAGTCACAGTTGTCCTAAGTGTTGCCTTGCTCCTGATTGCAGAACAGGAGTGTGGTCTATAAAATCTGGAAAATGCTGGCAGAATAAAAAGTCCCTGCTTAACATTAGATAAAATATCATCAGTTCAACATCTAAGAAACCCAAATGCTCCATTCACTGTTACTTATGTCTGATATTTAACCCACACCTTCATGGCCCTTTAAATTATGAGGCAGAAAGCTCTTCTTGTACTGTCATGGTTAGTCATAGATATCCCACCTGCAAAATTGTGCCCTCTCTTTTAGAGAATGTTGTGATTATTTTTTTCAAAGAGTACGTCTATCCATTTATTAGGCAGTATCCGTGGAGCCAGCATAGCAGGGTCAGGAGTGAGTCTAGCAAAATAGTTATGTACTATGTTCAGAACGCAACCTCCCTTCCAATGATTTAAGCCCATATATTGGGTTTGGGTCATCAGTTAAGTCTTCCCTTTCAGTCTCTAGTTTTCTGTCAGATTATCTTGACTGGGGTCACTTCAGTCCATCAGACATGACTAACTTTGATAGTTTCTGGAAAGGGTTGGTGGGTTTTCCAGTCCTTCTTCTCCTAGGAGCATCTTAAACCCTGTGAAAATCTATGAATAAAGTTAGATGTTTGTAGTAGGAGTTTCACATCACCCAACAAAAGCATTACAGCTCAAGGCCTTTACTAAGCCTAAAATGTCCAACTATGTCCTTAGTCCCTAGAAGTATTAGATTAAAACTTATGTCAGTGTAACTAAAAGAGGCTACTCGTATGTTTCTCCTCAAATTAAAGGGACAACCTATGCTAATGGTAAATTCCTATTTCTGTACCACAATGCAGAGACTACTGTCCGTCACTAAAATGACAATTTTCCAGATTCAAAAATTGTAAGATCCAGACTCAACCAGGAACCCCATTACATTATTACTGTTGAGTAATAATAACAATAGCCCTTTATATTTGTATAGCACAGTATGTTAGTGGTTGGCAAAACTTTTTAAAATACAGATTCCTTGACCTCATCCCATACCCACTGGATCAGAATATCTGGGAATGAGTCCAAGGAATGTAATTTTATCCAGATTCCAGAGTGATTCTGATATGCATTCAATTTTGGGACTCACATTTTTATGCTTTTCAAAGTAAGTTCATATATTTCCTTTCTCTCACCCTCCATTTGCCCCTCTCTCCTTTCTTCCTTTTTTTTTTTTTACAATCCAATTCATCATATTTTAGAAGCTTGACTTTATAAAACCACTCTTCTGAAAGGCTCAATAACAGTTTAAAAATAACTATTGAGATATAATTCACATACCATAAATTTCACTTTTTATAAATGTACAAATTCAGTGGATTTTTAGTAGACTCACAAGGTTGTCAACCATCATTACTATCTGAATTCAGAGTGTTTTCATTACCCCATAAAAGAAACCCAATACACTGTAGCAGTCACTATCTATCTCTCCACCCATGCCCTTGGCAACCACTAATCTACTTTGTCTCTATGGATTTGACTATTGTGGACATTTCATATAAAGGTAATTATACAATATGTGGTCTTTTGCTTCTGGATTGTTATTCCACACTATGAAAGCATAGCATGTTTTCAAGGTTTACCTATGATGTAGTGTGTATTAGTACTTCATTCCTCTTCATTCCTTCTTATGCATGAATAATATCCCATTGTATGGGCATATGATATTTGTTTTGTCCATTCATTAGTTGATGGACATTTGGATGGTTTCCACATTTTTGCTATTATGAATAATGCTGCTGTGAATATCCAGGTACAAAGTTTTATGGGGATACATGTTTTTATTTGTTTGTTTGTTTATTTTTAAAACTTTATTTATTTATTTGGCTGCACCGGCTCTTAGTTGCGGCACACGGAATCTTCGTTGCTGCGTGCCAGATCTTCGTTGTGGCATGCGGGATCTTTAGTTGGGGCATGCAGACTCTTAGTTGTGGCATGTGGGATCTGACCAGGGATCGAACCCTGGCCCGCTTCATTGGGAGTGTGGAAGTCTTAGCCACTGGACCACCAGGGAAGTCCTGGATACATGTTTTTAAATATCTTGATTTTAGAGTGGAATTTATTGGGTCGTATGGTAATGCTGTGTTTAACTTTCGAAGGAACAGTCAAACTGTTTTCAAAGCGGCTGTAACATTTTACATTCCTACCGCTGCATATGAGGGCTTCGAAAGACATGTCTTTGATTATAGCCATCCTACTGGGTGGAAAGAGGTATTCTATGGTTTTGATTTACATTTCCCAAATGACTAATGATGTTGAGCATCTTTTCATGTGCTTATTGGCCATTTGTATATGTTCTTTGGATAAAAGTTTAATCAGATACTTTGCCCAAGTTTTTTTTTTTTAACATCTTTATTGGAGTATAATTGCTTTACATTGGTGTGTTAGCTTCTGCTTTATAACAAAGTGAATCAGTTATACATATACATATGTTCCCATATATCTTCCCTCTTGCGTCTCCCTCCCTCCCACCCTCCCTATCCCACCCCTCTAGGTGGTCACAAAGCACCGAGCTGATCTCCCTGTGCTATGCGGCTGCTTCCCACTAGCTATCTATTTTATATTTGGTAGTGTATATATGTCCATGCCACTCTCTCACCCTGTCACATCTTACCACTCCCCCTCCCCATATCCTCAAGACCATTCTCTAGTAAGTCTGTGTCTTTATTCCCATCTTGCCACTATGTTCTTCATGACCTTTTTTTTTTCCTTAGATTCCATATATATGTGTTAGCATACTGTATTTGTTTTTTTTTTCTGACTTACTTCACTCTGTATGACAGACTCTAACTCCATCCACCTCACTACAGATACCTCCATTTCGTTTCTTTTTATGGCTGAGTAATATGCCATTGTATATATGTGCCACATCTTCTTTATCCATTCGTCCGATGATGGACACTTAGGTTGCTTCCATGTCCTGGCTATTGTAAATAGAGCTGCAATGAACATTTTCGTACATGACTCTTTTTGAATTATGGTTTTCTCAGGGTATATGCCCAGTAGTGGGATTACTAGGTCATACGGTAGTTCTATTTGTAGTTTTTTAAGGAACCTCCATACTGTTCTCCATAGTGGCTGTATCAATTTACATTCCCACCAACAGTGCAAGAGGGTTCCCTTTTCTCCACACCCTCTCCAGCATTTATTGTTTCTAGATTTTTTGATGATGGCCATTCTGACCAGTGTGAGATGATATCTCATTGTAGTTTTGATTTACATTTCTCTAATGATTAATGATGTTGAGCATTCTTTCATGTGTCTGTTGGCAATCTGTATACCTTCTTTGGAGAAATGTCTGTTTAGGTCTTCTGCCCATTTTTGGATTGGGTTGTTTGTTTTTTTGTTATTGAGCTGCATGAGCTGCTTGTAAATCTTGGAGATTAATCCTTTGTCAGTTGCTTCATTTGCAAAGATTTTCTCCCATTCTGAGGGTTCTCTTTTGGTCTTGTTTATGGTTTCCTTTGCTGTGCAAAAGCTTTTAAGTTTCATTAGGTCCCATTTGTTTATTTGTGTTTTTATTTCCATTTCTCTAGGAGTTGGGTCAAAAAGGACCTTGCTGTGATTTATGTCATAGAGTGTTCTGCCTATGTTTTCCTCGAAGAGTTTGATAGTGTCTGGCCTTACATTTAGGTCTTTAATCCACTTTGAGTTTATTTTTGTCTGTGGTGTTAGGGAGTGTTCTAATTTCATACTTTTACATGTACCTGTCCAGTTTTCCCAGCACCACTTATTGAAGAGGCTCTCTTTTCTCCACTGTATATGCTTGCCTCCTTTATCAAAGATAAGGTGACCATATGTGTGTGGGTTTATCTCTGGGCTTTCTATCCTGTTCCATTGATCTGTGTTGCTGTTTTTGTGCCAGTACCAAACTGTCTTGATTACTGTAGCTTTGTAATATAGTCTGAAGTCAGGGAGCCTGATTCCTCCAGCTCCATTTATTGTTCTCAAGATTGCTTTGGCTATTCGGGGTCTTTTGTGTTTCCATACAAATTGTGAAATTTTTGGTTCTAGTTCTGTGAAAAATGCCAGTGGTAGTTTGATAGGGATTGCATTGAATCTGTAGATTGCTTTGGGTAGTAGAGTCATTTTCACAATGTTGATTCTTCCAATCCAAGAACATGGTATATCTCTCCATCTGTTGGTATCATCTTTAATTTCTTTCATCAGTGTCTTATAATTTTCTGCATACAGGTCTTTTGTCTCCTTAGGTAGGTTTATTCCTAGATATTTTATTCTTTTTGTTGCAATGGTAAACAGGAGTGTTTTCTTAATTTCACTTTCAGATTTTTCATCATTAGTGTATAGGAATGCAAGAGATTTCTGTGCATTAATTTTGTATCCTGCAACTTTACCAAATTCATTGATTAGCTCTAGTAGTTTTCTGGTGGCATCTTTAGGATTCTCTATGTATAGTATCATGTCATCTGCAAACAGTGACAGCTTTACTTCTTCTTTTCCAATTTGAATTCCTTTTATTTCTTTTTCTTCTCTGATTGCTGTGGCTAACACTTCCAAAACTATGTTGAATAATAGTGGTGAGAGTGGGCAACGTTGTCTTGTTCCTGATCTTAGTGGAAATGGTTTCAGTTTTTCACCATTGAGGAAAATGTTTGCTGTGTGTTTGTCATATATGGCCTTTATTATGTTGAGGAAAGTTCCCTCTATGCCTACTATCTGCAGGGCTTTTATCATAAATGGGTGTTGAATTTTGTCAAAAGCTTTTTCTGCATCTATTGAGATGATCATATGGTTTTTCTCCTTCAATTTGTTAATATGATGTATCACACTGATTGATTTGCGTATATTGAAGAATCCTTGCATTCCTGGAATAAATCCCACTTGATCATGGTGTATGATCCTTTTAATGTCCTGTTGGTTTCTGTTTGCTAGTATTTTGTTGAGGATTTTTGCATCTATGTTCATCAATGATATTGGCCTGTAGTTTTCTTTCTTTGTGACATCTTTGTCTGGTTTTGGTATCAGGGTGATGGTGGCCTCATAGAATGAGTTGGGGAGTGTTCCTCCCTCTGCAATATTTTGGAAGAGTTTGAGAAGGATAGGTGTTAGCTCTTCTCTAAATGTTTGATAGAATTCGCCTGTGAAGCCATCTGGTCCTGGGCTTTTGTTTGTTGGAAGATTTTTAATCACAGTTTCAATTTCATTGCTTGTGATTGGTCTGTTCATATTTTCTATTTCTTCCTGGTTCAGTCTCGGCAGGTTGTGCATTTCTAAGAATCTGTCCATTTCTTCCAGGTTGTCCATTTTATTGGCATAGAGTTGCTTGTAGTAATCTCTCATGATCGTTGGTATTTCTGCAGTGTCAGTGGTTACTTCTTCTTTTTCATTTCTAATTCTATTGATTTGAGTCTTCTCCCTTTTTCTCTTGATGAGTCTGGCTAATGGTTTATCAATTTTGTTTATCTTCTCAAAGAACCAGCTTTTAGTTTCATTGATTTTTGCTATTGTTTCCTTTATTTCTTTTTCATTTATTTCTGATCTGACCTTTATGATTTCTTTCCTTCTGCTAGCTTTGGGGTTTTTTTGTTCTTCTTTCTCTAATTGCTTTAGGTGCAAGGTTAGGTTGTTTATTCGAGATGTTTCCTGTTTCTTGATGTAGGCTTGTATTGCTATAAACTTCCCTCTTAGAACTGCTTTTGCTGCATCCCATAGGTTTTGGGTCGTTGTGTCTCCATTGTCATTTGTTTCTAGGTATTTTTTGATTTCCCCTTTGATTTCTTCAGTGATCACTTCGTTATTAAGTAGTGTATTGTGTAGCCTCCATGTGTTTGTATTTTTTACAGATCTTTTCCTGTAATTGATATCTAGTCTCATAGCGTTGTGGTCGGAAAAGATACTTGATACGATTTCAATTTTCTTAAATTTACCAAGGCTTGATTTGTGACCCAAGACATGATCTATCCTGGAGAACATTCCATGAGCACTTAAGAAAAATGTGTATTCTGTTGTTTTTGGGTGGAATGTCCTATAAATATCAGTTAAGTCCATCTTGTTTAATGTATCATTTAAAGCTTGTGTTTCCTTATTTATTTTCATTTTGGATGATCTGTTCATTGGTGAAAGTGGGGTGTTAAAGTCCCCTACTATGATTGTGTTACTGTCGATTTCCCCTTTTATGGCTGTTAGCATTTGCCTTATGTATTGAGGTGCTCCTATGTTGGGTGCATAAATATTTACAATTGTTATATCTTCTTCTTGGATCAATCCCTTGATCATTATATAGTGTCCTTCTTTGTCTCTTGTAATAGTCTTTATTTTAAAGTCTATTTTGTCTGATATGAGAATTGCTACTCCAGCTTTCTTTTGGTTTCCATGTGCATGGAATATCTTTTTCCATCCCCTCACTTTCAGTCTGTATGTGTCCCTAGGTCTGAAGTGGGTCTCTTGTAGACAGCATATATACGGGTCTTGTTTTTGTATCCATTCAGCCAGTCTGTGTCTTTTGGTGGGAGCATTTAATCCATTTACATTCAAGGTAATTATCGATATATATGTTCCTATTCCCATTTTCTTAAATGTTTTGGGTTTGTTATTGTAGGTGTTTTCCTTCTCTTGTGTTTATTGCCTAGAGAAGTTCCCTTAGCATTTGTTGTAAAGCTGCTTTGGTTGTGCTGAACTCTCTCAGCTTTTGCTTGTCTGTAAAGGTTTTAATTTCTCCATCAAATCTGAATGAGATCCTTGCTGGGTAGAGTAATCTTGGTTGTAGGTTTTTCTCCTTCATCACTTTAAGTATATCCTGCCATTCCCTTCTGGCTTGTAGAGTTTCTGCTGAAAGATCAGCTGTTAACCTTATGGGGATTTCCTTGTGTGTTATTTGTTGTTTTTCCCTTGCTGCTTTTAATGTGTTTTCTTTATATTTAATTTTTGACAGTTTGATTAATATGTGTCTTGGCGTGTTTCTCCTTGGATTTATCCTGTATGGGACTCTCTGTGCTTCCAGGACTTGATTAACTATTTCCTTTCCCATATTAGGGAAGTTTTCAACTATAATCTCTTCAAATATTTTCTCAGTCCCTTTCTTTTTCTCTTATTCTTCTGGGACCCCTATAATTCGAATGTTGGTGCATTTAATGTTGTCCCAGAGGTCTCTGAGACTGTCCTCAGTTGTTTTCATTCTTTTTTGTTTATTCTGCTCTGCAGTAGTTATTTCCACTATTTTATCTTCCAGGTTACTCACCCGTTTTTCTGCCTCAGTTATTCTGCTATTGATCCCTTCTAGAGTATTTTTAGTTTCATTTATTGTGTTTTTCATCGTTGCTTGGTTCCTCTTTAGTTCTTCTACGTCCTTGTTAAATGTTTTTTGCATTTTGTGTATTCTATTTCCAAGATTTTGGATCATCTTTACTATCATTATTCTGAATTCTTTTTCAGGTAGACTGCGTATTTCCTCTTCATTTGTTAGGTCTGGTGTGTTTTGACCCTGCTCCTTCACCTGCTGTGTGTTTTTTTGTCTTCTCATTTTGTTTATCTTACTGTGTTTGGGGTCTCCTTTTCACAGGCTGCAGGTTCGTAGTTCCCGTTGTTTTTGGCATCTGTCCCCAGTGGCTAAGGTTGGTTCAGTGGGTTGTGTAGGCTTCCTGGTGGAGGGGATTAGTGCCTGTGTTCTGGTGGATGAGGTTGGATCTTGTCTTTCTGGTGGGCATGTTGACGTCTGGTGGTGTGTTTTGGGGTGTCTGTGGCCTTATGATTTTAGGCAGCCTCTCTGCTAATGGATGGGGCTGTGTTCCTGTCTTGCTAGTTGTTTGGCATAGGGTGTCCAGCACTGTAGCTTGCTGGTCGTTGAGTGGAGCTGGGTCTTGATGTTGAGATGGAGATCTCTGAGAGATTTTCGCCGTTTGGTATTACATGGAGCTGGGAGGTGTCTTGTGGACCAGTGTCCTGAAATTGGCTCTCCCACCTCAGAGGCACAGCCCTGATGCCTGGCTGGAGCACCAAGAGCCTTTCATCCACACGGCTCAGAATAAAAGGGAGAAAAAATAGAACGAAAGAAAGAAAGAGGATAAAATAATATAAATTAAAGCTATTATAATAAAAAATAAGAAAAAAATTATTAAGAATAAATTTATTAAGAAAGAGAATTTTTTTTAATTTTTAAAAATAGATTTATTAATTTTTTATAATAAAAAATAAGAAAAAAATTATTAAGAAAAAAATTAATTAAGAAAATATTTTTTTAAATTTTTTAAAATAAAAAATATGTAAAAACTTATTAAAAATTTTCTTTAATTTTTAAAAAGAGAAAATAAGGAATAAATTATTAAGAAAACATTTATTAGGAAAAAAATTTTTTTAAGTAAAAAAAATAAAAACGGACGGACCTAACCCTAGGGCTAATGGTGAAAGCAAAGCTATACAGACAAAATCTCACCCAGAAGCATACACATATACACTCACAAAAAAAGGAAAAGGGGAAAAATTAATATATCCTGCTCCCAAAGTCCACCTCCTGAATTTGGGATGATTCGTTGTCTATTCAGGTATTCAACAGATGAAGGCACATCAAGTTGTTTGTGGAGCTTTAATCCGCTGCTTCTGAGGCTGCTGGGAGAGATTTCCCTTTCTCTTCTTTGTTCGTACAGCTCCCGGGGTTCAGCTTTGAATTTGGACCCGCCTCTGTGTGTAGGTCGCCTGAGGGTGTCTGTTCCCCGCCCAGACATAATGGGGTTAAAGGAGCAGCTGATTCGGGGGCTCTGGCTCAGTCAGGCTGGGGGAGGGAGGGGTACGGAGGAGGCGGGGCGAGCCTGCGGCAGGAGAGGCCGGCGTGACGTTGCACCAGCCCGAGGCGCGCCGTGCGTTCTCCTGGGGAAGTTGTCCCCGGATCACGGGACCCTGGCCGTGGCGGGCTGCACAGGCTCCCGGAAGGGTAGTGTGGAGAGTGACCTGTGCTCGCACACAGGCTTCTTGGTGGCGGCAGCAGCAGCCTTAGCGTCTCATGCCCGTCTCTGCGGTCCGCGCTGATAACCGCGGCTCGTGCCCGTCTCTGGAGTTTGTTTAGGCGGTGCTGTAAATCCCCTCTCCTTGCGTACCGGGAAACAAAGAGGCAAGAAAAAGTCTCTTGCCTCTTCGGCAGCTGCAGACTTTTTCCCGGACTCCCTCCCGGCTAGCTGTGGTGCGCTAACCCCTTCAGGCTGTGTTCACTCCGCCAACCCCAGTCCTCTCCCTGGGATCCTACGGAAGCCCGAGCCTCAGCTCCCAGCCCCCGCCCACCCCGGCGGGTGAGCAGACAAGCCTCTCGGCCTGGTGAGTGCTGCTCGGCACCGAGCCTC
The DNA here is from genome assembly GCF_028021215.1 of Eschrichtius robustus. Taxonomy (NCBI): domain Eukaryota; kingdom Metazoa; phylum Chordata; class Mammalia; order Artiodactyla; family Eschrichtiidae; genus Eschrichtius; species Eschrichtius robustus. The sequence goes on from NC_090845.1 coordinate 107,200,608, forward strand.
TCTGCGGGAATCTCTCCACTTTTCCCTCTGCGTCCCTGTTGCTGTGGGATCCGCACTGATAACCCCGGCTCGGGCCCGTCTCTGGAGCTCGTTTAGGCGGCGCCCTGAATCCCCTCCCCTTGCGCGCCGCAAAACAAAGAGGCAAGAAAAAGTCTCTTGCCTCTTCGGCAGCTGCAGACTTTTTCCCTGACTCCCTCCCGGCTAGCTGTGGCGCACTAGCCCCCTTCAGGCTGTGTTCACGCCACCAACCCCAGTCCTCTCCCTGGGATCTGACCTCCGAAGCCTGAGCCTCAGCTCCCAGCCTCCGCCCGCCCCGGCGGGTGAGCAGACAAGCCTCTCGGGCTGGTGAGTGCTGCTCGGCGCCGAGCCTCTCTGCGGGAATCTGTCCACTTTTCCCTCTGCGTCCCTGTTGCTGTGGGATCCTCACTGATAACCCCAGCTCGCGCTCGTCTCTGGAGCTCATTTAGGCGGCGCCCTGAATCCCCTCCCCTTGCGCGCCACAAAACAAAGAGGCAAGAAAAAGTCTCTTGCCTCTTCGGCAGCTGCAGACTTTTTCCCTGACTCCCTCCCGGCTAGCTGTGGTGCGCTAACCCCTTCAGGCTGTGTTCACTCCGCCAACCCCAGTCCTCTCCCTGGGATCTGACCTCTGAAGCCTGAGCCTCAGCTCCCAGCCCCGCCCGCCCCGGCGGGTGAGCAGACAAGCCTCTCGGGCTGGTGAGTGCTGGTCAGCACCAAGCCTCTGTGCGGGAATCTCTCCGCTTTGCCCTCCGCACCCCTGTGGCTGTGCTCTCCTCCGTGGCTCCGAAGCTTCCCCCCTCTGCCACCTGCAGTCTCCGCCCGCGAAGGGGCTTCCAAGTGAGTGGAAACCTTTCCTCCTTCACAGCTCCCTCCCACTGGTGCAGGCCCCGTCCCTATTCTTTTGTCTCTGTTTTTTCTTCTTTCTTTTGCCCTACCCAAGTACAGGGGGAGTTTCTTGCCTTTTGGGAGGTCTGACGTCTTCTGCCAGCGTTCAGTGGGTGTTCTGTAGGAGCAGTTCCACGTGTAGATGTATTTCTACTGTATCTGTGGGAAGGAAGGTGATCTCCGCGTCTTACTCTTCCGCCATCTTGCCCAGCGCCCCCCCCACCATCTTTTTTTAATCTTTTCTTGTGGTATAGGCATATTTGAGACAAATTCTTTGGCTTTTATATGTCTGGAAATGTGTTCATTTAGTCTTTTTCTGAAAGATATTTTGCAGTGTATAGAATTCTAACTTTACTTTTTTTCAGCACTTTAAATATGTAAGTCCATTGTCTTCTAGCCACCATTATTTTATTTTGATAAGAAGCCTACTGTCAATCTTATTACTGTTTTCATCTATATAGTATTTAGTTTTTCTCTGACATTTTAAGATTATCTTTTTCATTGATTTGCAGCAGTTTGACTATATGGGCCTAGCTGGAGTTTTCTTTGTATGTATCCTACCTTAGTTCTGAGATTTTTGGTTCTGTAGGTTGCTGAGGTTGATAGATTGGTTTTCAAAAATTTTCTCCCCTCCCAGTATTGTCTAGTACTCTTCCCATAAAAGGGTAAGAGTCTATTTTCACTCTCCTTGAATCCTGGTTGTCTTTGTAAGTTTTTGACCAATGGAATGCAGTGGAAGCAATACTATACTACTTCTGGGAATCACCATTCAGGGCCTATGAATTTTCTTTTTTTGCTCTCTTAGAAACCAGCTGCTATTTTGTAAGGAAGTCCATGCTAGCTATCCTTCTATTATGGGGGGCATGTAGAGAAGCACTGGGAGTTGAGACACCCTGTGATGAGAAAGTACAATGCAGAAGACTGAGGTGAAGCAGTTTTACTCCCAGGTGAATGCAGTCATATGAGTGATTCCAGGTGATACTATGTGGGACAGAATAACTACTGAGTCAGCCTATAGACTTGTAAGAAATAATAAATCATCATTGTTTTAAATTACTAGTTTTGTAGTGCTTGTTAAACAATAATAGATAACTGAAATAGAATTGCCCCCTAGAAGTGGAGTGTTTCTGTAACAAAAACATAAAATAGATGCCATTTGTCTTTGAGACTGGGTGGCTGGAAGAGTGGTGAGGAGATTGTGATTGAAGGCTGAGAGAACAGTGAGGAAACTGCCATTGCCCTTTTCTCTGTTATATATTGATATAACATTGACAAGATTGTCACTTGTGATAACCTGGACGGTAGAAAAAATACCTAACAAAATTTTAGAACTGGTTAAGGTGATAGCCAGGCAATGGAATTGTCAAGAATTCAGAAGTGTCAGTTAGCTTCTTTTAGCTATCTATGATAAAGCATAAGAGAGAGATGAGCTAAAGACGGAACTGTTCAGTTTTCAAGAATAATATGGAATAAATATGTCTAAAATAAGACTTGTTTGGAAAATAAAACTTTTTTCTCATTTGTAGCTTCTCCACCTGGCAAATGGTTCTCAAAATAAGGAATGGCCTCATGGAGTTGATTAAATCCTGAGCACTTCCCAGGGTCAAGATCAAATCAAAGGTATAAATGTAGAAGGTCCTGGAGGATAAGACATTTTGTGAAAAGTGAGTCCACGTAGAGGAGAACCAAGGAACTCCAGCTAAGCTCTTAAATGAATGAAGTTATATGAGTGACCCCAACTGGCACTGCATGCAGTGGAGAATCACTCAGTCAGCCCACAGAATTGTAAGTACTTTCTTTTTTGCTGTTTTAAAGTGCTAAGTCTTTGTAAGCTAGATCTGACATCTGGGTTATCTCATGGTTAGCTTCTATTTAAAAGTACACCATTAAAGTCATCTGGGCCTAAACATTTTTTGTAGAAAGTTTTTATTTTTATTATTTTTAAATCACAAAACCATAAAAATAAGATTTTTATGGCTAAATTGTTTACTACAGTTCTTTTTTTGTTTAACATATATATAGATATATATATATCTCCACTCTTTTTTAGATTCTTTTCCCATATAGGTCATTACAGAGTATTGAATACAGTTCCCTGTGCTATACAGTAGGTCCTTATTAGTTACCTATTTTATATATAGTAGTGTGTATATGTCAATCCCAATCTCCCAATTTATCCCTCCCCCCGCTCCCTTTCCCCCTTGGTAACCATAAGTTTGTTTTTCTACATCTGTGACTCTATTTCTGTTTTGTAAATAAGTTCATTTGTACCATTTTTTTAGATTCCATATATAAGCGATATCATATGATATTTGTCTTTCTCTGTCTGACTTACTTCACTCAATATGACAATCTCTAGGTCCATCCATGTAGTTGCAAATGGCATTATTTCATTCTTTTTTATGACTCAGTAATATTCCATTGTATATATATATACCACATTTTCTTTATCCATTAATCCATCGAGGGGCATCTAGGTTGCTTCCATGTTTCGGCTATTGTAAATAGTGCTGCAGTGAACATTGGGGTGCATGTATCTTTTCGAATTATAGTTTTCTCTGGATATATGCCCAGGAGTGGGATTGCTGGATCATATGGTAGCTCTATTTTTAGTTTTTTAAGGAACCTCCATACCATTCTCCATAGTGACTGTACTAGTTTACATTCCCACCAAGAGTGCAGAAGGGTTCCCTTTTCTCCGCACCCTCTCCAGCATTTATTGTTTGTAGATTTTTTGATGATGGCCACTCTGATTGGTGTGAGGTGATACATCATAGTAGTTTTGACTTGCATTTCTCTAATAATAGTGATGTTGAGCATCTTTTCATGTGCCTCTTGGCCATCTGTATGTCTTCTTGGAGAATTGTCTATTTCAGTATTCTGCCCATTTTTTGATTCGGTTGTTTGTTTTTTTGATATTGAGCTGCATGAGCTGTTTGTATATTTTGGAGATTAATCCCTTGTTGGTCGCTTTGTTTGCAAATACTTTCTTCAATTCTGTGGGTTGTCTTTTCGTTTTATTTATGGTTTCCTTTGCTGTGCAAAAGTTTTAAAGTTGAATTAGGTCCCATTTGTTTGTTTTTATTTTCATTACTCTAGGAGGTGGATCAAAAAATATCTTGCTGCGATTTATGTCAGAGAGTGTTCTTCCTATGTTTTCCTCTAAGAGTTTTATAGTATCCAGCATTGCATTTTAGGTCTTTAATCCATTTTGAGTTTATATTTGTGTATGGTGTTAGGGAGTGTTCTAATTTCATTCTTTTACATGTAGCTGTCCAGTTTTCCCAGCACCACTTATTGAAGAGACTGTCTTTTCTCCATTGTATATCCTTGCCTCCTTTGTCATAGATTAGGTGACCATAGGTGCATGGGTTTATCTCTGGACTTTCTATCCTGTTCCATTGATCTGTATTTCTGTTTTTGTGCCAGTACCATACTGTTTTGATTACTGTAGCTTTGGAGTATAGTCTGAAGTCAGGGAACCTGATTCCTCCAGCTCCGTTTTTCTTTCTCAAGATTGCTTTTGCTACTCATGGTCTTTTGTGTTGCCATACAAATTGAAAAATTTTTTGTTCTAATTCTGTGAAAAATGCTATTGGTCATTTGATAGGGATTGCATTGAATCTGTAGATTACTGTTGAAAAAATAAAAAATAACACAGTCAGATGGAGAGATATACCATGTTCTTGGATTGGAAGAATCAATATTGTCAAAATGACTATACTACCCAAAGTATTTGACAGATTCAATGCAATCCCCATCAAATGACCAATAGCATTTTTCACAGATTTAGAACAAAAATTTTTACAGTTTGTGGAATATTTTTAAATTACTGATTTTTTTGTTGTTCTTGTTATAGGTCTATGCAGGTTTTCTATTTATTCTCAAGTCACTTTTGGTAGGTTGTATCTTTCTAGAAATTTCTTCATTTCATCTAGGTTATCTAATTTGTTGAAATACAATTGTTCATAGTATTCCCTTATAATTATTTTTATTTCTGTAAGATCAGTAGTGTTGTCCCCTCTTTTATTCCTGATTTTAGTTATTTGAATCTTTTTTTTCCTTGGTCCGTTTAGCCAAAGGTTTGTTAATATTGTTGATCTTTTCAAGAACCATCTTTTAGAAATATTTTTTCTATACTTCTATTCTCTAATTTATTTTTTATTGCCATTATAGCCCTTATTATTTATTTGCATGTATTGCATGTATTGAATTTAGTGTGTTTTAGTTTTTTTTTAAGGTGGAAGATTAGGTTATTGTTTTGAGATATTTCTAATATACAAATGACATCTGTAAATTCCTCTATAAGCTCTACTTTAACTGCATTTTATAATTTTTTAATTTTCATTTTCATTCATCTCAAAATATTTTCTAATTCCCCTTCTGATTTATTATTTGACTCTTCTAGTAAATAGTGTGTTTAATTTCTACATATTTGAGGATTTCCTAAATTTCCTTGATTTTCCTTGATTCCTAATGATTTCTAATTTCATCTACTGTATTTGTATGATTTCAAGTCTTTTAAATTTGTTGATGTTTGCCTTTTGGCTGAAGACATCATCTATCCTGGAGGAACATCCCATGGATACTCAAGAAAAAATGTGTGTTTTGCTGTTGTTGGGTGCAGTTTTCTGTAAATAGTTGTTAGATCTAGTTGGTTTATAGTCATGTGATTTTCTTGATGATACTATACCTTGTTGTTCTATTCATTTTTGAAAGTTGGAGGATTGGAGTCCCCATCTACTATTGTTGAACTGTCCATTTTCCTCTTCAAATTTGTCGGTTTTGCTTCATATATTTTGGTTTTCTGTTGTTAGGTGCTAGAGTGGGTTGACTGGTGGCCCTTAAAAAGATATGTCCACCCAGAACCTGTGAAAGTTATCTTATTTGGATAAAAGTATCTTTGCTAATGTAATTGAAGAAATCAGTATGTGGTTATCTTGCATTATCCATGTGATACTACATCCAGTGGCCAGTGTCCTTATAAGATAAAGGCAGTAGAAGGTTTATGACACATGAAGGGTAGGAGGCATTGTGACCACAGAGACAGAGGTTGGAATGATGCAGCCAAGAAAGCCGAGGAAATCCAACAGACACCAGAAGCTGGAAGAAACATGGAAGGGTACTTCTGAGAGCCTGAAGAAGGAGGACCTGCTAGCATTTTGATTTTGGACTTCTAGCCTCAAGAGCTTTAAGAAATTTCTGTTGTTTTTAGCAACAAAGATTGTGGTTATTTGTTAGGCAGTCACAGGTAACGCATGTTTATACTTACACGTTTATATTTACTTTTTAAGCTTTATTGAGATATAATATAAAAAATTGCATACATTTAATGCATACATCTTGTTGAGTTTGGGCATATGCATATACCAATAGTACCATAACCACAATCAAGGTACTAGACATATTCATCACCTTCAGAAATTTCCTTGTGTTCTGTATGTGTGTGTGTTTTGCATGTGGTAAGAAGACAACATGAGATCTATCCTTTTAACATACTTTAAAGTGCACAATACTGTATTATTAACTATAGGTACTAAGTTGTTTAGCAGATCTCTGGAACTTATTCCTGCTGTGTAACTGAAATTTTATACCCATTGAGCAACAATTTCCCATTTCCCCCTCCCTCTAGCCCCTGGCAACCAATTTCCTGCTTTTTCACATGTCTATTAAATTTTATTGTATCCTGGATATTGTGAATATCATTTTGTTGTGTGTCTGTTTATACATGTCTCTCTATAAAACGTGATGAACTTTGTTCTGACAAGCAGTGAAGATATTTATGAATCAGTTATATCCTTGTGAATCTTTTTTAAAGCTTTCATAGTGTGGCTCTAGTGCAGTATTTAATAGTACCAATTTAGTTCTATGCCTATGTTGTGACCTCCTTATGTCCATACTGGATGCTTTGGGTGTTCAATGAGATCTTTCTACTGTGATTGCTGAGTAGTTATTCTTTGCTGATACTTGTTCTTTGCCTGACCTTGTGAAATTTCATCCTATGTTCATTCAGCTTAGAGTTTATCTAAAGGTGCAAGGGGACTGCTGTGCAGATTTCTAGAGTGTATTTTCTGGGTTTTACCTTCTATTTGGTATTCTTCCCCTAAATTTTTAGATGTCTCAGTCTCCCTGAATTCTGATCTCATTCTCCTCTTATCAGGGAAGACTTTCTGGATCTGGACTTTGTTGCAGATACAGTTAATGTCAGTTCATTACTTCATCAGTGGTGCCAAATATTTTAAAGTTGGGGTCAGGAATTTCCCTTATTCAGAGTTTGTTACCAGCACACTGGTAAGATTCTGGTGATCTCTCCATGCCTTAGAAGCCAGCTGTCAAATTTCCAAATCACAGATGGTTTCTTTCTGCTGTATAGCTCAAATGCCAGCATTTTAAGTGTTGGGGTAATTCTGTTTGCTGTATAGTTTTACTTCTGGCTTTGTAAGCCTAGGTTTCTGTATCGCCATCCTTTTACTGTGCCCCCTGGCCTTTGGTGGGTCATTTCTTACACTTGGTGAAGCCTCGTATATCTCAAGATCTCATATTTGGTTTAGTGTCTCAACCTTTGGTGTGTTCATGCCATTAACTCAGTTAGGGCCCTGTTCACCTTTGAAGTCTCTCTTAGCACTCCTACCCTGTCACCAGGCTTTGGTATGCTACCACTGTACACTTAGTGAAAGTTCCATAGGAAAAGATCAGCAAAGTGATGCAGATTGCACTGTGACTAGGGATTTGCAAGATTCTACTCCACCATTCCAGCCCACGTATGGTGGTTAAAAGTTAATATATTGGTTGGTTTATCTTTTCTTCAGTCTATGACAAGTTTGTTGTTGCTCTTGCTTTGCTCAGAGAATAAATCAGTTGCTTCTTCTCTCCTAAGAAGGGCTCATGACTTTATGTAATTTAGATTATTCGGTTTTCTTTGTATCCTCAGTCCACTAATGTGTTAAAAACATGATTATTATAGCTTTTGCAACTTCTCATTTTTAGGATGGGAACGATATTCTTTTGTGACTGTCTAAACCGTAACTAAAAGTGGAAGTCTCCCATGTATTTATATTTTATTTTTTGGCTTACATATTTTTCCTCCACTCCATCTACCTCCCATGCAAACTCTGAAAAGAAATGTGCACCTATGCCTCTATGCTTTTATATGAAAGGAAAATTTTCAATGTGCTTTTTCTACATGTAGGCCACCTCACCTGAGAGGCATCATTTTAGGGAAAGCATAAAAGATTTTAGTTACCTGTTGAATTAAAGATAACTCTCACCCAAATTAAAATATTGCCATTCAAATTGAGGTAATAAGCAAAAAGTTGTTAGTGCCAAGAATAAATACCCAAAGTCTGGGATTTATCATTGTTTCCCTTTAATTTCTGAGCTGACAAATGATAATTGCTCAGGCAATTAAAATAATTAGGAAAATGTGGAGGCACAAAAGGAGGAAGCCTTTTAGAAGCAATTTAAATGCATAAGGAGAGATTCACGTATGTTTGCTGCACCTTATCCTGGAGTAGACTGATTACCAGGTGCTTTTTAGTGCGTTGACGATTGATAGATCACATGCCATCTGAGTTCTTTCTGGGAACAGGGCCCACTGGAAGCACATTTACCTCAGAAGATAGGTCTAGTTTTAAAGGAGGCTTCTGGGGATCTTGGGATTTATATTCTCTTAAACATCTTGGTAATAAAGGATCGTTTTCAGAACCCACATTTGTTCAACATCTTGTAAATTTGTAATTTTTTTTTTGGAACACACTTTTTTTTGACTATGTTTAAATGAGAGTAAGAAAAATATGAGTAAGATCATTGGATGGTCTTACCATTTTAGAATGCTTATTCGCTTTTTGAGCTGTAGGGGGCAGTCTGAGGGAGTCTATGGAAAGAATTAGAAGATTGACAGTGGCTTTGTGAGAGAAATGACAGTTTCTGTGAAGAACAGAATTATCCTAGGTAAAATAGGCCAACCTTAATTTAGAGAAAATACATGTTAAAATCAATCAAAGAGGGCATTAACTGTGAGAACCACTTTGGTGTTTGTGTGTACAACAGACACTTAAGCTACTCCATATTCTGATGGGTAGTGACAGCTGGGATTGGTGTCAGAGATTGATGATACCAATTTCTAAGGAGAGACTATTTCAGAAGTAAATAGATGGTATTTTATTACAATTTTGTAAAATTCGTTCTATTAGGCATGAACTATTCAGTTCAGGTATACTTTCTGTAAAGTTATTTATTCAGAATATTGCAGTAGACTACTGATAGTTATATGCACCAATACCAAATTATTTATGTCTGGCAACTCTCTCTTGATTTAACTAATTTAAAGGTATATTCCCTCTAAATTAAAATTGGCCTTTATTACATAGAAATTTTTTCTCACAGAAACTCATTTATCATATTAAATTCATGTCATGCAGACTTCTCTGGTGGTGCAGTGGTTGAGAATCTGCCTGCCAGTGCAGTGGACACAGGTTCCAGCCCTGGTCTGGGAAGATCCCACATGTGCAGAGCAACTAAGCCTATGCGCCACAACTACTGAGCCTGTGCTCTAGAGCCCACGAGCCACAACTACTGAGCCCAAGTGCCACAACTACTGAAGCCCACGCACCTAGAGCACATGCTCCTCAACAAGAGAAACCACCACAATGAGAAGCCTGTGCACTGCAACGAAGACCCAACCCGGCCAAACATATATTAATTAATTAATTAATTAAAAAAATTCTGTCATGCAGGACATGAAATATTTTTTGTGCACAGTACCTATTTATCCTCTGTTCATGCACAGGTGAAGTTGAACGAGTTCAGCTCATAACAAAATTTAGAAGATGATGAGGTTTGAAAGGAGAGAATACAGTGAATTTGGACAAGAGAGGGTTTCACTGAAAATGATGCTAGCTGATACTAGGGTCAGCAACAGTCATTTGGGAGAGATTCTTGAATGTGATAAGCTGGGAGGCTTATTTCAAAATAAATTAATATGCCATTCTACTTTCCATTACTTAAACATGATGAATGATATCAAATAAATCACTGATTTGAAAAATAACTCTCCTAAATGATATTTAGAAAAATGCTTAGAATAACAAGACTAGTCAATCAACAGTATTTATTGACTACTCACTTTGTTTATGTCGATTATGTTATTAAGCATAAACATTTATTGAATGTCTGCTCTGTGCAGATCATACTGAAAGTTACAAAGAACACTTAGGCATTATGGAATAAGTGGGTTATCTGTGAATAAGCAGAAGGTGCAGTCCTTACTCAACAAGTGAGTGCAAATGAATATAGTTAAAAATTAGATGTTCATCCACACAAAGCAAAGGAGTGATCTGAGTAGGGTAAGCAGCCTCAATAGGTATGTTCCATAAGTAGAATGATTTTGAAGCAGCACCAGAATGCTCTCTGTTCAACAAGTCAGTTAGCTTGCCTTTACCTACTCAAAGTCTACTTTCTCACAAGAGTTTTATGAATTCTTTATATTTTGGATTTTTTTCTTCATTCTATGAAATGTATCACTTTCTGACTCAAAGACCAAAGTGGACTACTAGTGATTATCTCAAGGGAAAAGAGAACTCTAAAATAAATTGGTATCATTTAACTTCTTACTCAAAACCAAGGGACTGGAACAAGGATTGTTGCACTGTGAATACATGAATATTGAAAACTGTATCATGGTGCTACATCCTCAACAATTCTTCCTAACCATACCTCCTAGCATTCTTGCAGATAAAAGTCTGAATATTTTAGAATCCTGGCTACAATTTGCATTGCTTTGGGAACAGAGCTATGGAAATACTGAGTTAGAATATGGTGGAAAAAATCTGTAATTTGTGATATTTGGGGAAAACAAACCTTCGCAAATGTCTTTGGCAGCAAGACGCCCCTCTAACCAGTTACATATCTGTTCCAAATGGGGATTTAGATAGATCTTGGTTTTGTATGAACTTTGCTATGAAATATACTTTGTTCATCTGATAAAATTTCCTTGTTATCTTTTTCGGAGCTAAAGATGAATGTGGTATCATTTTGGAAGTAAGGAATAACATGTAGGAAGTCCATAAATTATTTCCCCATGTACAGATCAGTTTCAAAAGCAACACGTTAATTTTTTTTTTTTAACATCTTTACTGGAGTACAACTGCTCCACAATGGTGCGTTAGTCTCCGCTGCACAACAAAGCGAACCTGCCATACATAAACATACATCCCCACATCCCCTCCCTCCTGCGCCTCCCCCCCACCCTCCCTATCCCACCCCTCTAGGTGGTCACACAGCACGGAGCTGATCTCCCTGTGCTATGCAGCTGCTTCCCACTAGCCATCTGTTTTTCATTTGGTAGTGTATATATGTCCATGCCACTCTCTCCGTCCTAGCTTACCCTTTGCCCTCCCCGTGTCCTCAAGTCCATTCTCTACATCTGTGTCTTTATTCCTGTCCTGCCCCAGGTTCCTCAGAACCACTTTTTTTTTTTTAGATTCTATATATAGCAACATGTTAATTTAAATCACCCTTTGAGCCTAGCCAGAGGACTTTTCTATGAAAGCAGTTGATTTAGCTTAGCTCCCTGGGGTTAACTCTGAAGGTGTTCTGAAGTTTAAACCTGATTATGTGTTTTAAATATATTTGTTATTAATATAAAGCCCTTGATATCCTATAAACAAAGCACAATCTGCCAGCTGAGTAGGTAATAAACATATGTATTTGAGGGGTAAACAGAAGATACTTAAGATATTTTCTACATGTTCTTTCCTGCTGTGATCCCTATGCCACACAGAATCTGTGTTAGGAATAGTAATCCATTTTTTATGTCATTCAAAGAGATCTAGTAAGGAAGTCTTCAATTTTTAGTAAGGCTTTAAATAAACCACGATGGCATTCTGGAATATATCTAGGTTGGTATTTCTTTTCAAACCATTTTTTGAACAGAAACCCTTTTAAGCGAAGAGTTCTTCCAGGGTCTACTCTGAATACATTGGCCAGGTGCTTCAGTGAATAATTCATTCACAGCCTGTCCTTCCACAATGAACCATTTATAGTGGTTTAAATGACTGTACAGTGACTGTCCAATATGAAGATGTAAAAAGTAGCCATAGTGTATCTCTCCTTTCAAGCTAGAGTAGGCAGTGTGATAGCATCTGAGATACAAGAATACTATATAGAGGTTGCTGTTTGGCTTCTGGTGAAGCTGTTAGCCACTGGACTTTGCAGAGAGATAGAGAGGAAGGATTGGGCCTCATTTGGAGATGATTTACACCCAGGTATTAGGCATAGTCATTGTTAATACTGAGAGGGAAGAAAGTTCCAGTGAAGCTGAGTTGGGTACACTTATGATAACCTTTATTCTTAGATTAATGTAGACAGAACTAGGGATCTCTCTATTTTAAATATATATATACATGTATAATTTTTATATGTATAATTACACATATAGTATAATTTTTTCTCATTCATTCACTTGCCACCTATGCTTAAATAATATGTTTCTATATGTGTGTATGTGTATGTATGTGTGTATACATATATATAAATAAATCTTTTCAGAGGACAATACAGATTTTTTGATATAGCAGCATTATGAGATTGTAACAATCATTTAAAAGGAGAAATTGTGTTGTTTACTTGATATGAAATTATTAATTTGATTAAGTGATGTTTCCTCTGCTAGATAACAAATATGTCATGAGATATAAGTTCAGGATTTTTTAAAGTATTCTATTAATAGTCTTATGAGAACAGGGATGATACTGTTAACTACCTTCTTTTTAGAACTCGTCTATTTTGTGTCTGGCATAGTCCTCTTTGGATTCTTCTCTTAACTCTCTGACTTTTTATTTTCATGTTCTTCATAGACAACTCTCTCTTGATATACTTCATAAGGCTTTTGTCCCCAGACATCTATCCAAAACTGTCATGTACTCTGTCCTTTTTACCTTCATGGTGTGTATATTTTATTGAATTCAACTCTTCCCCTTATTTAATGCTCACATGTCTAAATATCACTCATATTTAATTGTGGACATGCATTTTCAACTGATTTGTATGTATATGACTTTTATGACTAAACTTGTGTAGTTCAACCTTAATATGTATAAAGTCTAATATATCATTACTTCTCCAAACCTGTGTTCTTAATCTCATAGGTTTTCTCTCTTATGATTTCACCATCTGTCCAGTCAGCACACATTAAAATTATAGTCATTCTTAATACCATTTTCTCATCTTTCCTGCCTTTTGTAAACATTTCAATCATTCACAAAATCTAACCTATTTTTCCCTTCCAATATTTCATCCATCTCATCTTTTATTTTTTTTTTTTTATTTTTTTTTTCTTCCTATGTTTTCCTCTAAGAGTTTTATAGTGTCCAGTCTTATATTTAGGTCTCTAATCCATTTTGAGTTTATTTTTGTGTATGGTGTTAGGGAGTATTCTAATTTCATTCTTTTACATGTAGCTGTCCAGTTTTCCCAGCACCACTTATTGAAGAGACTGTCTTTTCTCCATTGTACATCTTTGCCTCCTTTGTCATAGATTAGTTGACCATAGGTGTGTGGGTTAATCTCTGGGCTTTCTATCTTGTTCCATTGATCTATGTTTCTGTTTTTGTGCCAGTACCATATTGTCTTGATTACTGTAGCTTTGTAGTAGAGTCTGAAGTCAGGGAGTCTGATTCCTTCAGCTCCATTTTTTTCCCTCAAGACTGCTTTGGCTATTCGGGGTCTTTTGTGTCTCCATACAAATTTTAAGATGATTTGTTCTAGCTCTGTAAAAAATGCCATTGGTAATTTGATAGGGATTGCATTGAATCTGTAGATTGCTTTGGGTAGTATACTCATTTTCACAATGTTGATTCTTCCAATCCAAGAACATGGTATATCTCTCCATCTGTTGGTATCATCTTTAATTTCTTTCATCAGTGTCTTATAGATTTCTGCATACAGGTCTTTTGTCTCCCTAGGTAGGTTTATTCCTAGGTATTTTATTCTTTTTGTTGCAATGGTAAATGGGAGTGTTTCCATAATTTCTCTTTCAGATTTTTCATCATTAGTGTATAGGAATGCAAGAGATTTCTGTGCATTCATTTTGTATCCTGCAACTTTACCATATTCATTAATTAGCTCTAGCAGTTTTCTGGTGGCAGTTTTAGGATTCTCTATGTATAGTATCATGTCATCCACAAACAATGACAGTTTTACTTCTTCTTTTCCAATTTGTATTCCTTTTATTTCTTTTTCTTCTCTGATTGCCATGGCTAGGACTTCCAGAACTATGTTGAATAATAGTGGTGAGAGTGGACATCCTTGTCTCGTTCCTGATCTTAGAGGAAATGCTTTCAATTTTTCACCATTGAGAATGATGTTTGCTGTGGGTTTGTCATATATGGCCTTAATTATGTGGAGGTAGGTTCCCTCTATGCCCACTTTCTGGAGAGTTTTTATCAGAAATGGGTGTTGAATTTTGTCAAAAGCTTTTTCTGCATCCATTGAGATGATCATGTGGTTTTTATTCTTCAGTTTGTTAATATGGTGTATCACATTGATTGATTTGCGTATATTGAAGAATCCTTGCATCCCTGGGATAAATCCCACTTGATCGTGGTGTATGATCCTTTTAATGTGTTGTTGGATTCTGTTTGCTAGTATTTTGTTGAGGATTTTTGCATCTATATTCATCAGTGATATTGGTCTGTAATTTTCTTTTTTTGTAGTGTCTTTGTCTGGTTTTGGTATCAGGGTGATGGTGGCCTCATAGAATGAGTTTGGGAGTGTTCCTTCCTCTGCAAATTTTTGGAAGAGTTTGAGAAGGATGGGTGTTAGCTCTTCTCTAAATGTTTGATAGAATTCACCTGTGAAGCCATCTGGTCCTGGACTTTTGTTTGTTGGAAGATTTTTAATCACAGTTTCAATCTCATTACTTGTGATTGGTCTGTTCATATTTTCTGTTTCTTCCTGGTTCAGTCTTGGAAGGTTATACCTTTCTAAGAATTTGTCCATTTCTTCCAGGTTGTCCATTTTATTGGCATATGGTTGCTTGTAGTAGTCTCTTAGGATGCTTTGTATTTCTGCGGTGTCTGTTGTAACTTCTCCTTTTTCATTTCTGATTTTATTGATTTGAGTCCTCTCCCTCTTTTTCTTGATGAGTCTGGCTAATGGCTTATCAATTTTGTTTATCTTCTCAAGGAACCAACTTTTAGTTTTATTGATCTTTGCTATTGTTTTCTTTGTTTCTATTTCATTTATTTCTGCTCTGATCTTTATGATTTCTTTCCTTCTGCTAACTTTGGGTTTTGTTTGTTCTTCTTTCTCTAGTTTCTTTAGGTGTAAGGTTAGATTGTTTACTTGAGATTTTTCTTGTTTCTTTAGGTAGGCTTGTATAGCTATAAACTTCCCTCTTAGAACTGCTTTTGCTGCATCCCATAGGTTTTGGGTCGTCGTGTTTTCATTGTCATTTGTCTCTAGGTATTTTTTTATTTCCTCTTTGATTTCTTCAGTGATCTCTTGGTTATTTAGTAACGTATTGTTTAGCCTCCATGTGTTTGTCTTTTTTACGTTTTTTTCCCTGTAATTCATTTCTAATCTCATAGCGTTGTGGTCAGAAAAGATGCTTGATATAATTTCAATTTTCTTAAATTTACTGAGGCTTGATTTGTGACCCAAGATGTGATCTATCCTGGAGAATGTTCCGTGCGCACTTGAGAAGAACGTGTAATCTGCTGTTTTTGGATGGAATGCCCTATATATATCAATTAAATCTACCTGGTCTATTGTGTCATTTAAAGCTTCTGTTTCCTTATTTATTTTCATTTTGGATGATCTGTCCATTGGTGTAAGTGAGGTGTTAAAGTCCCCCACTATTATTGTGTTACTGTCGATTTCCTCTTTTAGAGCTGTTAGCAGTTGCCTTATGTATTGAGGTGCTCCTATGTTGGGTGCATATATATTTATAATTGTTATATCTTCTTCTTGGATTGATCCCTGGATCATTATGGAGTGTCCTTCCTTGTCTCTTGTAACATTCTTTATTTTAAAGTCTATTTTATCTGATATGAGTATAGCTACTCCAGCTTTCTTTTGATTTCCATTTGCATGGAATATCTTTTTCCATCCCCTCACTTTCAGTCTGTATGTGTCCCTAGGTCTAAAGTGGGTCTCTTGTAGACAGCATATATATGGGTCTTGTTTTTGTATCCATTCAGCCAGTCTATGTCTTTTGGTTGGGGCATTTAATCCATTCACGTTTAAGGTAATTATCGATATGTATGTTCCTATGACCATTTTCTTAATTGTTTTGGGTTTGTTTTTGTAGGTCCTTTTCTTCTCTTGTGATTCCCACTTAGAGAAGTTCCTTTAGCATTTGTTGTAGAGCTGGTTTGGTGGTGCTGAATTCTCTTAGCTTTTGCTTGTCTGTAAAGCTTTTGATTTCTCCATCAAATCTAAATGAGATCCTTGCCGGGTAGAGTAATCTTGGTTGTAGGTTCTTCCCTTTCATCACTTTAAGTATATCATGCCACTCCCTTCTGGCTTGTTGAGTTTCTGCTGAGAAATCAGCTGTTAACCTTATGGGAGTTCCCTTGTATGTTATTTGTCGTTTTTCCCTCACTGCTTTCAATAATTTTTCTTTGTCTTTAATTTTTGCCATTTTGATTACTATGTGTCTCGGCATGTTTCTCCTTGGGTTTATTCTGTATGGGACTCTCTGTGCTTCCTGGACTTGGGTGGCTATTTCCTTTCCCATGTTAGGGAAGTTTTCGACTATAATCTCTTCAAATATTTTCTCTGGTCCTTTCTCTCTCTCTTCTCCTTCTGGGACCCCTATAATGCGAATGTTGTTGCGTTTAATGTTGTCCCAGAGGTCTCTTAGGCTGTCTTCATTTCTTTTCATTCTTTTTTCTTTAGTCTGTTCCGCAGCAGTGAATTCCACCATTCTGTCTTCCAGGTCACTTATCCGTTCTTCTGCCTCAGTTATTCTGCTATTGATTCCTTCTAGTGTAGTTTTCATTTCAGTTATTGTATCGGTCATCTCTGTTTGTTTGTTCTTTAATTCTTCTAGGTCTTTGTTAATCATTTCTTGCATCTTCTCAATGTTTGCCTCCATTCTTATTCCGAGGTCGTGGATCATCTTCACTATCATTATTCTGGATGGTTTTTCTGCAAGGTTGCCTATCTCCACTTCATTTAGTTGTTTTTCTGGGGTTTTTTTCTTGTTCCTTCATCTGGTACATAGCCCTCTGCCTTTTCATCTTGTCTATCTTTCTGTAACTGTGGTTTTTGGTCCACAGGCTGCAGGATTGTAGTTTTTCTTGCTTCTGCTGTCTGCCCTCTGGTGGTTGAGGTTATCTAAGAGGCTTGATGGGAAGCTCTGGTGGTGGGTAGAGCTGACTGTTGCTGTCCATCTCCTCTTTTATATTCTAATTAGCATATCATCCCAGTTCTGGTTCTCATTTCTTTTCTCGTCCATTCACTTCCCACCTACGCCTTGAAAATTTTTTTAACATCTTAAATCTTCTCTCAAGGACCCACTCAAACCCATCTCCTGGTAGAAGGCTGTTTTCTCTGTACTTCTCTTTTACTTGGTTGTGCACATTCTGCTACATCTAAGTAACTGCAATATACATTCATCTACATGTCTGCTTTTTCCTGATAGATTTTAAGTTCTAAGATGTAGAGGCCATATCATATATATTTGTCCCCCACTGGGCCTAATTCAATGTTTGTATGAAATAAGTACTGTATAAATACTTGCTTAAATGAATTGAACTCAGAAAATTTTAATAATCAAGAATTAATCATTGCTTTGACCAAATTGGTCTTTGTTTTCTATGGAGGAAAATATATCAGGGATTGTTGGATTAGGGAATATATATATTTTCCTATGATAGGATGAAATGTAATAGTTTTTTAACATCTTGTTTCTTTAAAGGTTTATCCAGGTTTTATTTTTGTCTTTTATTTGTTTTATTTGAACAAACTCTTATCAAAGAGGAGAAAGCAGTAGCTCTTTACTGATGGTTATTACCATAGGCAACCAAATGTCTAGCTACTTGGCAACCACCAAGTAACTGAAGTCTCATCAGTGTACTGAGGTACTGGGGTTATGATTTTATTCTGAAATTTCCAAAGTGCAGCCTTTTGTAAAATTCTGTTGGCAAAGGACATCAATGTGGGTAGCATTCTTTCAAAGGATATCAGTGTAGGTAGCACTAGACAAATAATCTGGCCTTTAAGTGCATTTCTAATGAGTGGGGCAGTGTGTGACTGGACTGCCAATAGATTTGCCTTTGTGTAACCTTGCCCAGTTTCTATGAGCTGAAAATCCCAGGGGCCTCATCATTATTTATGCACCACAGTTTTTCATTCCCTTTCTTCCTCTGTATTATAATTTCCCCTGGCATTCTCTCTTTTCAGAGAGAAAGGCATCCTGGAATGAATTTAAAGACTGAGATCTCTAAGAAGCCTCAGGTACAGCTTGGTACTGTGGCAATTATCTATCCAAGAGGAAACAATGAAACACTTCAGAAAAGTGTACTTAATGCTATTCATATTTTCAAATAGCATGAATAACAGCCAATTTGACTTTAAATACATCTTGTTATAGATGATTTGGTTATTAAACTTGGCAATGTCAATCTCAGTATCATATTCCATTAAATCAGCGTTTCTGATAATAGAGGTATTCTTTGTAAGGATTAATGCACTACTGGCTTCTAAAAACAATAGGGGGAGGGAGGGATGGGGAGGAGAGGAGGAGGAGAGAAAGCGAGAGAGAGACAGAAAGAGAAAAAGAAAAAGAAGAGATGGAGGAAGAGGAAAATGTGGTGGTGGAAGAGGAAGAGAGGGGGAAAGAAAACTAAAAACAGGTAGAAAATGAAAAAGAGGAAGAAGTGAAACACAGTAGACTTATGTTGTTAATAATTTGAAGAAGAGAAAAGAATAACAAACAAGTAGACGTGTGCTGATAAAAATAGTCAAAATCTACAAAGACAGATCACTTCCTGGAGTATTACGTTTATAATACCTCAGAGGACTCACATCTCTTGCAACTGGTAGGACATATGATCCAGTACATACACTTACTTCTTAGAGAGCCTACTCTATACAGCCTACTGGGTGAGCAGTGGGTTATATGACTTTCTCCTTTGGCCACAGTTAATTGAACTAGGGGCAGATACCTGATCCAGGGAGAACAATTCATATTGTCCATGCTACGAATTTGGAATTGGATCACAACAATTCTAGTTAGTCTCTTCTGGCCCCTGGAACTGAGAAGATCTAGACTCAGGAACTGAGGTTGCCATTCTGGGTTAACCGTGTTAGGACCATGTTTATGGAAAACTTGAGAAAATCAATCTTCAGAGAAAGAGAGAAGACTGATGCAACATCACAGAGAGAAGGGTAGACAACAGCTCATGTAGCTCCAGAGGTAGGAAGAGAATAATTAGAGCTCCTGTCAGCCTTCTAGTTCCTGGTGTCATTCCATTATGTAGGCCAGCTACATTTGTTGCCTTTGGGTTCTATATCTGTATTAGTCAGCTGTGGCTGCCATAACAAAATGCAGTAGACTGGGTGGCTTAAACAACAGAGATTTATTTTCTCAAACTTTGAAATTTGGTATTCCTAGATCAGGGTGCTAGCATGGTCATATTCTGGTGAGAGCTCTCTTCGTGCTGTAGACAGCCAGCTTCTTGCTGTGTTATCACATGACAGAGAGAGAGATCTGGTATCTCTTCCTCTTCTTATAAGGGTACTAGTCCCATTATGAGACCTCCCCATCCCCCTGTCATGACCTTATCTAAATATAATTACCTCCAAAGGGCCCCATTTTCAAATACCATCACATCGGGGGTTAGGACACCAACACAAATTTGTAGGGGACCTAATTCCATTCATGGCAATATCCTTGCAAAACAGACACATCCCAATTTTTATGTTTAAGGTAGCTGTGATGGAAATGGTCTCAGAATCTGTATTATCACTTAGTTTCCCTGGTGATTCTGATTCTGCTTCTTTACAAATCACAGTTTGGGAAATGCTGTACCAAAAGAATGTGAAGAGCTGACTTAAAGAACCAAGATCAGGCAATAAAGGGTTAGGGCAGGGCTGGCTGGAAAGAGGGACAAAGTCCACAGTCAGGATCAAGGCCATATCTAGGATACAGCAAGAGAGTAGTCTGGATAAAAGTGAGATAATGAGGTGTCTATAACTTACTATAGTGTGTGTTGGGGGACAGAAAGTGACCAGGCTAGCCTAAATATACAGGGTTGGGGCAGACAGATGCTGGCATTATGTAGCTCTGGTCTCTCGCTATTCAGATTTAAAATCCAAAACAAACACCTATGGCTAAAACACTATCCATTACATGAAATGAATTCACATAAACTAATCCAAAAACCTAAAAATCATTTTTAATTTCTCTCTTTCTCTTCAGGTATCAAATCTAAATAATACCCCAATTTTTTCAGCACTACCTTCACAACATCCAGAATATGTCCACTTTTCTCCATCTTTACTACAACCTTGATATAACTTTATTGCTCACCCATGCTACTCTAATAGCCATCTTTTTTGTCTTCCTGCTGTCATTCTTCATCCCTTCCAAACTCTTTTCCTTAGAGCATGCAGATATATCTTTAAAAACTAAAAGTATTTTATCCCCTTTCTACTTAAAATAGTTCATCACTTCCAAATTCTCTTCAGGATAAAGCTCAATTTCTGTTTAATGGTTTTAAGTCCCTCTATGATTCCTCCAGCTTTACCTCTTGAAATTTTATGCCTGGAACTTTGAGTTTCAGTAAAATTTAACTGATTGTTGTTTCGCACCTGTACCATATTTCTTATTCTCATGTTTTTTTTATATCCATGAATACATTCATGTAACCACTGCCCAGATGAAAAAAGAGAACATAACTAAATTCTCTTTACAGTAACCCATAAAATCTCTTCATGATCCTTCAAACTATTTCCTTCTGTCCAAACCTAATCATCATCATCATCATCATAGATTATTTTGGCTGTTTTTTAAATTTGATATAAATGTAATATATATGTATAGAAATAACTTTATAACTTGCTTCTTTTGCTCAACATTATGTTTGTGAGACTTATCCATATTGTTGCATGTAGCAGTAGTTCACACATTCTCATTGCTATTTAGTATTCCATTGTATGAATTTGCAACCATTTAAAAATTCATGATACTGCTTATGGACATTTCAGTAGTTTCCACTTTGAAATTACTACAAATTAAGCTGCTATGAGCATTCTTATATATGTCTCTTGATGTATATGTGCACTCATTTCTGTTGGGGAAATACCTAAAAGTGAATTCTATGCTTCTTTATAACTCAACCCAGTTTAGATGTCATCTCCTCTAAGAAGGCTTCTCTACTCCACAACCCCAAATTCAGTTAGTTGGTCTTCTTCGTTGTGGCCATAGGAGCCTGTGCTTAAGAGAGCACTTAACAACCTGTAATATAATCGTTTTAAAAGCACATTTCCCCCCATAGATTTTAAGCTCCTTAGGGGCAGGGACTCTATCTTATTCTTTGTATTTCTAGTACATAGCAGAGTTCCTGGCACATGGACAATCAATAATGTTTAGTAGTATATAAATATTAATGCAGTTGTATAGGCAAATTGCATATTAATGGACTGATCGATATTGAAGAGTTCTGGAATTGTCTAAATAATAATTAATAAAATTTCTGAGCACCTACTGTATAACTAGACTGATGCTAGGTGATGTTGGACATGCCAAATACAGGCCTACCTCATTTTATTGCTCTTATCTTTGTTGTGCTTTGCAGATACTGCGATTTTTACATATTGAAGGCTTGTGACAACCCTGAGTCAAGCAAGTCTATAGGCTCCATTTTCCCAACAGCATTTGCTCACTTTGTGTCTCTGTATCACATTTTGAACTCTCACAATATTTCAGACTTATCCATTACTATATATTTTTGCTATGGTGATCTGTGATCAGTGATCTTTGATGTTACTGTTGAAATTGTTTTGGAGTGCCACAAACCACACCCATATGAGATGATGAACTTAATGTTTGTGTGTTCTTACAGCACCACTGACCATAAACTCCCCTGTCTCTCCCCCTCTCCTCAGGCCTCCCTATTCCCTGAGTTACAATATTGAAATTAGGTCAGTTAGTAACCTTACAGTGGCCTCTAAGTGTTCAAGTGAAAGTATGAGTTGCAAATCTCTCACTTTAAATCAAAAACTAGAAATGATTGAGCTTAGTGGGGAAGGCATGTCAAAAGCTGTGATAGGCTGAAAGCTAGGCCTCTTGAGTGAAATAGTTAGCCAAGTTACGAATGCAAAGGAAAAGTTTTTGATGGAAATTTAAAATGCTGCTCCAGTGAACACATGAATGATAAGAAAGTGAAGCAGCCTTATTGTTGATATGGAGAAAGTTTTAATGGTCTGGGTAGAAGATCAAATCAGTCACAAAATTCCCTTAGGCTAAAGCCTAATCCAGAGCAAGGCCCTAACTCCCTTCAATTTTATGAAGGCTGAGAAAGATGAGGAAGCTGCAGAAGAAAAGTTTGAGCTAGCAGAGGTTGGTTCATGAGGCTTAAGGAAAGAAGCCATTTCCATCACATAAAAGTACAAGGAGAAGCAGCAAGTGCTGATGTAGAAGCTGCAGCAAGTTATCTAGAAGAACTAGTTAAGATAATTAATGAAGGTAGCTATACTAAAAAACAGATTTTCAATTTAGACAAAACAGCCTTCTATTGAAGAAGATACCATCTAGGACTTTTTTTTTCTTCATTTATTTTTTGGCTGTGTTGGGTCTTAGCTGTGGCACACAGGCTCTTCGTTGCAGAGCACGGGCTTCTCTCTAGTTGGGCCGCGCGGGCTCCAGAGCACATGGGCTCTGTAGTTTGCAGCACGCAGGCTCTCTTGCTGAGGCAAGCAAGCACAGTAGTTGTGGCGCGCGGGCTTAGTTGCCCGGCAGCATGTGGGATCTTAGTTCTCCGACCAGGGATCGAACTTGTGTCCCCTGCATTGGAATGCAATTTACCACTGGACCACCAGGGAAGTCTCCCATCTAGGACTTTTATAACTAGACAGGAGAAGTCAACGCCTGGCTTCAAAGCTTCAAAGCACAGGCTGACTCTCTTGTGAGGGGCTAATGCAGCTAGTGACTTGAAGTTGAAGCCAATGCTCACTTACCATGCTGAAAATCCTAGGGCCCTTCAGAATTATTCTAAATCTCATCTGCCTGTGCTCTATGAAACAACAGAGTCTGGATGACAGCACATCTGTTTACAACATCGTTGACTGAATATTTTTAAGCCCACTGTTGAGATCTATTACTCAGAAAAAAAGATTTCTTTCAAAATATTAGTGCTCATTGACAATTTACCTGGTCACCCAAGAGCTCTGTTGGAGACATACAACAAGATTAATTTTGTTTTCATGCTTGCTAACACAAAATCCATCCTGCGACTTTCAGGTCTTATGATTTAAGAAATGTATTTTGTAAGACTGTAGCTGTCATAGATAGTGATCCCTCTGATGGATCTGGGCAAAGTCAAATAAAAACCTCTGGAAAGGATTTGCCATTCTAGATGCCGTTAAGAACGTTCGTGATTCATGGGAAGAGGTCAAAATGCAACATTCCCAGGAGTTGGGAAGAAGTTGATTCCAACTCTCATGGATGACTTTGAGGGGTTCAAGACTTCAGTAAAGGAAGTCACTGCAGATGTGGTGGAAATAGCAAGAGAACTAGAATTAGAAGGGGAGCCTGAAGATGTCACTGAATTGCTGCAGTCTCAGGATAATACTTTAACAGAAGAGGAGTTGCTTCTTATGAATGTGTAAATAAAGTGGTTTCTTTAGATAGAATCTACTCCTGGTGAAGATGCTGTGAAGATTGTTGAAATAATAACAAAGGATTTAGAATATTATATAAACTTAGTTGATAAAGTAGCAGCAGGGTTTGAGAGGATTGACTCCAATTTTGAAAGCAGTTCTACTGTGGGTAAAATGCTATCAAACAGCATGATATTGTTCATGAAAGAAAGAAATTGTTCCTGAAAGGAAGAGTCAATCCATGTGGTAAACTTCATTGTTGTTTTATTTTAAGAAATTGCCACAGCCACCCCAGCTTTCAGCAACAACCACCCTGATCAGTCAGCAGCCATCAGCATTGAAGCAAACAGATTATGATTTGCTGAAGGCTCTGATGATGGTTAGCTTTTTTTTTAGCAATACAGTATTTTTAAAGTACCGTGTGTGCATTGGTTTTTTAGATGTAATATTGCACACTTAATAGACTACAGTATAGTGTAAACATAACTTTTATATGCACTGGAAAACCAAAAAATTCATGTGACTAACTTTATTGTGATATTTGCTTTATTGTGGTGGGCTGGCACTGAACCCCAAATATCTCCAAGGAATGCCTGTAACAAAAAACAGGATTCCTGCCCTCAATAAGCATACAGTTTTGGTCAGTAGCACTAATTTATCTTGATAAGATTATCGAAAACCAATAAATAGTAAACTGTATTGTAAAATGGCTCTTAGTACAATTAGATTTCAGAGAAGGGAGAGACTGCTGAAGTTGAAGCATTTTGGAAGATGAGCTAGGATAAATGCTTGAAGGAGGTGTGTCATGTTTAGGAAGGAACAGTGGGGGGAGGTTGAAGAATAGCACAATCATCTCAGATCTGATCAATTTAGCTTTCATATTCCTCATCATTTCTGTGGACTAAACACTGTGTTTTGAGACAGATTTGGTTTACTTTTGGACTAACAGATGCGGCTTACAGAGTCCTCCATGTCTTGCTAAGTAAATTGTCCTTTAATCTATATATGGTGGGAATCCAACTGAAGTGTTTCATGAAGGCAGGTGATAAATCTTTTGGAAGATGGTGAGGGTCTGAATTATGGCAGTAATAGTAAAAGCATTGGAGAGAGAGAAACGTGGAAAAGTCAGTGAGAGGTAGAATAAATAGAACATGGTGGTACCAGGATATGGTAGTTTGTGGTGCTTTCTAATGAAGCAAAAGGACACCATGGAAACACTTTTGAAAGAAATATGGTGCTTTGCTAGCTTGTGGCCCAAAATATTTCAGTGGAACATGGCAATATGTAATTATTTTTAATACTGATGTTCTTCTTATAAGTATGGAAACATCGTTTAGATCTTGCTAAAGTTTGACAACATAATTCTTACATTGAAATGTTGCTATGCTCTATTAAGAGAAAAAACTGGGCTTCCCTAGTGGCACAGTGGTTAGGAGTCCGCCTGCCAATGCAGGGGACACGGGTTTGAGCCCTGGTCCGGGAAGATCCCACATGCCATGGAGCAACTAAGCCCGTGTGCCACAACTACTGAACCTGCACTCTAGAGCCCGCGAGCCACAACTACTGAGCCTGTGTGCCACAACTACTGCAACCGCATGCCTAGAGCCCGTGCTCCGCAACGAGAGAAGCCACCGCAATAAGAAGCCCACGCACGGCAATGAAGAATAGCCCCCACTCACCACAACTAGAGAAAGCCTGTGAGCAGCAACGAAGACCCAATGCAACCAAAAAATAAATAAAATAAATAAATCTATAAAATATAAATATAAATAAATCTATAAAAAAAGAAAAGAAAAATCTTGCACTGAAGTCTCATCAAAGGCTTTATGAGTTATTTATTCATGTATCTGGGACACCTTTGTACTTTGGAATGAAGAAGCAACAGGCAGTTTTCATCAACAGATTGAGAAAGGTCTCTATAAACCAGGAGCTCTTAAGCTTTAAGAACTGTGATAACCTAAAATGAATCTAAGGCTACTGTCTTAGTAGTAGTTTCTCACCATAGCTGCACATGAGAATCACAGGGGCAGGGATGGGCTTTGAAAATGCTATTGCCTAGGCCACCTCTGTAGATTCTTATGTGGGGCCTGGACATCACCATTAAAAAACAGAACAATACTGGGCCTTGGTTTTGGTGATGATCTTTTAGATACAACACCAAAAGCATGACCCATGAAAGAAAAAATTGTTAGTTGAATTTCAGTGAAATTAAAAACTTCTGCTCTGTGAAAGACACTTTTAAGATAATTAAAAGATAAACCACAGGCTGGGAGAAAATCTTTGCAAAATACATATCTTATAAAGTACCAATATCCAAAATATACAAAGAACTCATAAAATTCAACAAAAAGAAAGCAGTCCTATTTAAAAGTTGACCAAACATCTGAAGAGACACCTCATTGAAGAAGATATGCAGATGGCAAAGAATCATGTGAAAAGATGCTTAACATCATATGCCATTAGGTAATTGCAAATTAAAACAACAATGAAATACTACTACACACCTATTTGAATGGCTACATTTCAAAACACTGGCAACAAATGATGAGAATGTGGAGCAACAAGAACATTTATTCATTGCTGGTGGGAATGAAAAATGGTATAGCCACTTTGGAAGACAGTTTGGCAGTTTCTTACAGAATTTGGCATACTCTTACCATATAATTTAGTAGTCCTGCTCCTTGTTATATACCCACATAACCTGAAAACTTATGTCTGTGCAAAAATCTGTGCATGAGTATTTATAGCATCTTTATCACAATTGCCGAAACACAAAAGCAATTAAGATATCCTTCAGTAGGTGAATGGATAAGCAAACTGGTCCATCAGACAATGGAATATTATTCAGAGGTTAAAATGAATTAGCTATCAAGCCATGAAAACACATGGAGAAATATTAGAAGCATATTGCTAAGTTAAAGAAGCCAACCTGAAAAGGCTATATATGTTGTGATTCCAACTCTATGACTTTGTGGACTAGGCAAAACTGTTGTGACAGTAAAAAGATCAGTGGTTGCCAGGGATTCTGAGGTAGTAAGGGATGGATGAATAGGTGGAGCAGAGAGGAATTTTTGGGCTCTGAAACTATTCTGCATGATACAGTAGTGATGGAAATATGTCATGATACATCTTTTAAAACTCATAGAATGTGTAACACAAAGAATGAATCCTGATGTAAACTATGGAATTTAGTTAATAATGTGTCAATATTGTTTCACCAGTTGTGTTAAAGAACTAAAATTCAACCGAGTAAATTTAAATATTTAATTGGTTTTAATCAGCAATTCTTGAACCCAGCAGTATCTCATCTAGCAAGTAGAAAGGCACTCTGAGGAGTTGTACAAAATGAGAAGTTTTTATAGGCAGAAAAAGGGTGGGGCAAGGAAGTTAAAAGAGAGTATTGTTGCAAGCAAGGTCACCTTTCTTTAGGGGAATACAGGGGATTTTAGGCAGATTACCTTACTGGTGTTGACCAGGAAATTCCAGACTGATTTTGGTTTAAAATTCCACTCCTGGGAGAGGCTGAAACTGCAGTGAGTTTAGGTATTAAGTCTTGGTGGATCTTAGCATAAGTGAGTCCATCGTGGGCCTGTTCTTTCTTTTTAACAGTTGTAACAATTGTACCATACTGATAGAAGATGTGAATGTTAAAGGAAACTGTACATGGGGAAAGGGAGGATGTGGAAACTCTGTACTTTCCTATCAATTTTTTCTATAAACTTAAAACTATTCTTAGGAAAACAAAGCATATTGATTAAAAACAAACTTTCTAGGTTATTCTAATATGCTCTCATGGTGGAGAATCAATGAACTAACTTTATCTAATTTGGGGTCTGCAAGAAATTTGGAGCGATTTATCAAAATAGGGGATACAGAAGGAGTATTGGTGGTATAAATGATGGAGTTCTGTATAGGATATTCTTGTTTTGAATTGCCTGAGAACAATCCAGGTAGGGATGCCCAGGGGACATTTATTTCCACTTTTTCCTAATAGCCATTATCAAGCAATATTTGAAAAGTCAATCACAGTTTAGCATTTAAAACCATAATGGATTTGAAAAGGATGACACAGAGCCAACTTCTAATTAGAAAATATTACTGGCCTCAAGATTCTATCCATAGCAACAGTGCTTAAATGCTACCTCCTGCTTTGCCTATAGGTATGTATTTTGCCACAAAATAATATATTGTCCAGGATATGTAATTCCTAATGTAAAAAGAGAGAGAAGAAAATAAGCACTAAAAACACCCCATGCCATTTGGCATAACAAAAGCATACATATGCGTACGTGAAATTCACATAATTAAACAGAGAAAATGAATGTATTCCTCCAGAGACAGAAGTATTTCTTGGATAGCCAAATAAAACTTCTGTTAAAAGATATTTCTTCTCTTTGTTTGTGCCTGCTTAAAATGCTCTACAATTCTTCTCAAAGCAGTTAAGAACTGCATTTTGAACTCTGCTATTGGTTTCATTCATCCTTTTCTTGCTGCAGCCACTCTAGCAGTTCATCATAATCCAGCCTTATCTCTGGAATTTAGAATACCCCAAACACATGCTGAAACACATGCTGATTTGAATTGGTTTGCTAAGATAAAGCTAAGGTATCTTTCTTTTCATTTTTATGTAGTTAAAGCTGTCAGTCACCTAAGGTAAGATCACTAAAGTTTTTCTGTATCTACAAAATGAAATGAAGAGAATTGAAGTGATTATTATTTAATAAGCATTTTATTGAATAAATTTGGCATGTAACATTGTATAAGTTTAAGATGTACAGTGCATTACTTTGATATACTTATATATTGTAATATGATTCCCTTGTAGTGATAATTATCACATTACATAATTATAGTATAATATTATTGTCTGTGTTCATTGTACTGTGAATTAGCTATGGTTTATTTACTACTCATTACAAGTTTTTACCCTCTCTCTTATTTCCTACCCACGTTCCCTGGTAACCATTTTACTCTGTTTTTTACAGGTTTAACTTTTTTAGATTCCACATATAAGTAATATCATATGGCACTTGTCTTTCTCTGTCTGACTTAACCCACTTAGAATTATGTGCTCAAGATCCATCCATGTTTGTCACAAATGGAAGGATATCTTCCTTTCTCTTGGCTGAACAGTATTCCATTGTGTATATGTACCACATCTTCTTTATCCATTCATCCACTGATGAGTGTTTGGGTTGTTTCCATAACTTGGCTATTATGAATTATGCCACAATAAACATGGGAGTGTATATATCTCATCAAAATCCTATTTTCATTTCCTTTGTGTATATACCTGGAAGTAGAATTGCTGCATTGCATGGTAGATCTATTTTTAATTTTTGGAGGAAACTTCATTTTGTTTTCCATAATGGTTGGACCGATTTGTAGTCCCATAAACAATATATAAGTGTTCTATTTTCATCCCAACCTCACCAGCACCTGTTATCTCTTGTCTTCTTGATGATAGCCATTCTAACAGATGTGAGATGATATCTCATTGTGGTTTTGATTTTCATTTCCCTGGTGATTAGTGATGTTGATCATTTTTTCACATACCTGTTGGACACTTGGATGTCTTCCTTGGAAAAATACCTATTCTGTTTCTCTAATTTTTAATTGGATTTTTTTGTTATTGTTTTGTATGAGTTCTTTATATATTTTGGATATTAACCCCTTATCTGATAACTGGTTTGCAGAAATTTCCTCCCATCCTGTAGGTTGTCTTTTGGTTTTGTTTCTTTTTCTATGCAGAAGCTGTTGAGTTTGATTTAGTCCCATTTGTTGATTTTTGCTTTTTTTTTGTGCTTTTGACATTATGCCCCCCAAATTATTGCCAAGACCAATATCAGTGAGCGTCTTCCCTATGTTTTATTCTAGGAGTTTTATGGTATCAGATTTCATGTTTGAGTCTTTGATCCATTTTGAGTTAATGTCTATGAGTGGTGTGATATAGGGGTTCAATTCATTGTTCTACATGTGTTTTTCCAGTTTTCCCAGCACCTTCTGTTGAAGAGGCTATCCTTGCCCCATTGGGTGTTCTTGACTTCCATATCAATTATTAGTTGACCATTTATGCCAGGGTTTAATTCTGGGCTTTCTGTTATGTCCCATTGGTTGATGTGTCAATTTTTGTGCCAGTACTGTACTGTTTTTATTACTATGGCTTGGAAGCATAGTTTGAAATTGGGAAGCATGATGCCTCCAACTTTGCTCTTTTTTCTCAGGACTGATTTGGCTCTTTGGGGTCTTTCATGGTTCCACACAAATTTTAGGATTGTTTCTTCTATTTCTGTGAAGAATGTCTTTGGTATTTTGATGGGCAGTGTGTTGAATCTGTAAGTATCTTTGGGTAGTATGTCCATTTTAACAATATTAATTCTTCTGATCCATGAACACAGGATGTCCTTCTATTTGTTTGTGTCATCTTCACTTTCAGTAAAGTTTTGTAGTTTTCATTGTACACAACTTTCACTTCCTTTGTTAAATTTATTCCTAAGTATAGTTTTTGATGCTGTGAATGGGATGGTTTTCTTTATTTTTCAGATGCTTCATCATTAGTGTAAAGGAATGCACTTGATTTCTGTATGTTGATTTTGTATCCTGCCATTTTACTGAAATCATTCATGAATTCTAACAGATTTTTTGACTGATTCTTTGGGATTTTAAAAAACAAGATCATATCATCAGCAAATAACAACAGTTTTACTTCTTCCTTTCTTATCTGAATGACTTTCATTTCTTTGTCTTGCCTAATTGCTCTAGCTAGGACTTACAGTACTATTATTAAACAGGCGTAGTGAGAGTGGGCATCCTTGCCTTGTTCCTGACCTTAGGGGAAACACTTTTAGTTTCTCTCCATTCAATACAATGTTAGCTGTGGGTTTGTGATATATGGCCTTTATTTTGTTGAGGTATATTCCTTTTGTACTTAGTCTGTTAAAGGTTTTATCACTAAAGGATGTTGCATTTTGTAAAATGCTTTTTCTCCACTTATTGAGATGATCATGTGATTTTTATCTTTCACTTTATTCATGTATTACATTTATCGATTGGCAAATGTTGAACCATCCCCACTCCCAGGGATAAATCCTACTTGATCATGGTGTATAATCCTTTTAGTGTAAACTTGAATTTGCTTACTATTTTGTTGAGAATTTTTGCAGATATATTCATCAGCAATATTGGTCTATAGTTTTCTTTTCTTGTGGTATCTTTACCAGGCTTTCATATCAAAGTAATGCTTGTCCCGTAGAATGAGTTTGGAAGTGTTCCCCCGCCCCCTAGTTATTTTAGAAGAGTTTGAGGAGGAGGATTGGTGTTAATATTTTTTTTATTCAAGTATAGTTGACTTATGTAGTGGTTCAATATTTTTGTACATTACACACCATACAAAATTATTGCAAATTATTGACTATTTTCTTTGTGCTGTATATTATATCCTCAGGACTTATTTATTTTATAACTGGTAGTTTGTACATCTTAATCCCCTTTACCTATTTTACCCATCCCCATCGCCCTCCCCTCTGGCGAGTACTAGTTTGTTCTCTATGAGTTTCTTTCTATTTTGTTATATTTGTTCATTTGTTTAGTTTGCAGATTCCACATATAAATGAAAATATACAGTATTTGTCTTTCTCTTTCTGACTTACTTGACTTGGCATTTTACCCTCTAGGTACATCCATGTTGTCACAAGTGGCAAGATTTCATTCTTTTTTTGCCTGAGTAATATTTCATTGTATATATATACCACATCTTCTTTATTCATCTATCAATGGACACTTAAGTTGCTTCCATATCTTGGCTATTAGACTGCTACGAACATTGGTGTGCATGTATTTTTTCAAATTAGTGTTTTCATTTTATTCAGGTATATTCCTAGGGATAGAACTTCTGGACCATATGGTTGTTCAATTTTTAGTTTTTTGAGGATCCCTCATACTATTTTCCATAGTGACTGCACCAATTTACATTCCCACCAACAGTGTACAAGGATTCCCTTTTCTCCATATCCTTGCCAACACTTATTTGTTGTCTTTTTGATAATAGCCATTCTGACTGGTTAGAGGTGATATCTCATTATGGGTTTAATTTGCATTTCCCTGATGATTAGTGATGTTGAGCATCTTTCAATGTGCCTGTTGGCCTTATGTAGGTCTTCTTTGGAAAAATGTCTATTCATGTCCTCTACCCATTTTTAAATTAGATTGTTTACTTTTTTGATATTGAGTTGTATGAGTTCTTTATTTTTGAATATTAGCCCCTTATCTGACATACCATTTGCAAATATCCTCTCCCATTCAGTAAGTTGCCTTTTTGGGTTTTTTTTTTTTTGATGGTTTATTTTGCTGTGCAAAAGCTTTTTAGTTTGAAGTGATTGCATATGTTTATTATTACTTTTGTTGTCTTTGGCTGAGGAGACAGGTCCAAAAATATATGGCAAAAACTGATGTCAAAGAGCTTACTGCCTATGGTTTCTTCTAGCAGTTTCATGGTTACGGGTCTTACATTTCACATTTAATTGATTTGAGTTTATTTTTATACTTGGTGTAAGAAAATGGTCTCATTTCATTCTTTTATGTGTAGCTATTCAGTTTTCCCAGCACCATTTATTGGAGAGACTGTCTTTTCCCCATTGTATATTTCTGCCTCCTCTGTCATAGATTAATTGACATATATATGTGGGTTCTGTTCTGTTCTATTGATCTATATGTCTGTTTTTGTACCAATACTGCACTGTTTTGATTACCTGTAGCTTTGTAGTGTAGTTTGAAGTCAGGGAGCATGATACATCCAGCTTTATTGTCTTTCTCAAGATTGCTTTGGCTATTCAGAGTTTTTTGTGGTTTCATAAAAATTTTAGGCTTATTTGTTCTAAATATGTGAAAACGTTATGGGTATCTTGATAGGGATTGCATTAAATCTGTAGATTGTTTTGGGTAGTATGGACATTTTAACAATATTAATTTTTCCAATCCATGAACATGAGATATCTTTCCATTTACTTGTATCATCTTCAGTTTCCTTTCATAAACTTTCTAGTTTTCAGAGTACAAGTCTTTCATCTCCTTGTTGAAAGTTATTCCAAGGTATTTTATTGTTTTCCATGCTATTGTAATTTGCATTGTTTTCTTAATTTCTCTTTCAGATAGTTCATTTTTAATGTTTAGAAATCTGACAGATTTCTATATATTAATCTTGAATCCTGAAAATTTACTGAATTCATTTATTAGTTTTAATAGGTTTTATTGTGGATTCCTTAGGGTTTTCTATATGTAGTATCATGTCATCTACAAATTATGGCAATTTTACTTCTTCCTTTCCTATTTGGGTGCCTTTTATTTCTTTTTCTTGTCTTACTATTGTGGCTAGGACTTCCAATACTATATTGAATAAAAGTGGTGAGAGTGGGCATCCTTGTCTTGTTCTTGATCTTAGAGGGAAGGCTTTCATCTTTTCACCATTGAGTATGATATTAGCTATGAGTTTGTAGTACATGACCTTTACTATGTTGAGGTATGATCACTATACCCACTTAGTTGAGAGATATTATTATGAATGGATGTTGAATTCTGTCAAATGCTTTTTCTGTATCTATTGAGATGATCATGTGATTTTTGCCCTTTGTTTTGTTAATATGGTGTATCAAGTTGACTGATATTGTGTTCATGTGATAAATCCCACTTGATCGTGATGTATGATTTTTTTTAATGTATTGAATTTGGTTTGCTAGTATTTTGTTGAAGAGTTTTGCATCCATGTTCATTTGGGATATTGGCCTGTAAATGTTTATTGTTTTTGGTAGTGTCTTTGTCTGGTTTTGGTTTAGGGTAATCTTGGCCTTGTACAATGGGTTTGGAAGTATTCTCTCCTCTTGAGTTTTTTTTTTTTTTTTTTTACATCTTTATTGGAGTATAATTGCTTTACAATGGTGTGTTAGTTTCTGCTTTATAACAAAGTGAATCAGTTATACATATACATATGTTCCCATATCTCTTCCCTCTTGCATCTCCCTCCCTCCCACCCTCCTTATCCCACCCCTCTAGGTGGTCACAAAGCACCGAGCTGATCTCCCTGTGCTACGTGGTTGCTTCCCACTAGCTATCTATTTTACGTTTGGTAGTGTATATATGTCCATGCCACTCTCTCACTTTGTCACAGCTTACCCTTCCCCCTCCCCATATCCTCAAGTCCATCCTCTAGTAGGTCTGTGTCTTTATTCCCATCTTGCCACTAGGTTCTTCATGACCTTTTTTTTTTTTTCCCTTAGATTCCATATACATGTGTTAGCATACTGTATTTGTTTTTCTCTTTCTGACTTACTTCACTCTGTATGACAGACTCTAACTCCATCCACCTCACTACAAATACATCCATTTCGTTTCTTTTTATGGCTGAGTAATATTCCATGGTATATATGTTCCACATCTTCTTTATCCATTCATCCGATGATGAACACTTAGGTTGCTTCCATGTCCTGGCTATTGTAAATAGAGCTGCAATGAACATTTTGGTACATGACTCTTTTTGAATTATGATTTTCTCAGGGTATATGCCCAGTAGTGGGATTGCTTTTGATTACTCATTCAATTTCCTTACTAGTAATTGGTCTGTTCAGATTTTCTATATCTTCCTGATTCAGTCTTGGAAGAACGTATGGTTCTAGGAATTTATTCATTTCTTCTAAGTTGTCTAACTTTTGGGCATATAATTGTAGTAGTCTCTTAGTAGTAGGTAGTTCTGTGATTTTTGTTTTGGTAAATTCTTTTCTTTCATTTCTAATTTTACATATTTGGGCCCTCTCTCTTTCTTGTTGAGCCTGCTTAAAGTTTTGCCCATTTTGTTTATTTTTTTCAAAGAGCCAGTTCTTAGTTTTATTAAACTTATCTATTTCTTCTAACTTTGGTGCTGTGCATGTTCTTCTTTTTCTAATTCTTTAGATGTAAAGTTTGTTTATTTGAGATTTTTCTTGTTTCTTGAGCTAGTTCTGTATCACTATGAACTCCCCTCTTAGAACTGCTTTTACTGTGTCCCAAAGATTTTGGAAAACTGTTTTTCTATTTTCATTCATCTGAAGGTTTTTTTTAGCTCCTCTTTGTCTTCTTCATTGGCCCATTGTTTTTTTAGTAGCATGTTCTTTTGTCTCTACATGTTTGTGTTTTCTTCCTATAATTTATTTCTGTTTTCATATTATTCTGGTCAGAAAACATGCTTGATGTGATTTCAGTGTCTTAAAA
Organism: Eschrichtius robustus; assembly: GCF_028021215.1. Classification (NCBI taxonomy): domain Eukaryota; kingdom Metazoa; phylum Chordata; class Mammalia; order Artiodactyla; family Eschrichtiidae; genus Eschrichtius; species Eschrichtius robustus. Next base: position 107,235,576 of record NC_090845.1, read on the forward strand.
TTTATTGAGACTTGTTGTGTAGCCTAGCATGTGATCCATCCTGGAGAATGTTCCAAGTGTACTTGAATGTATATTCTGTTTCTGAATGGAATGTTCTATAGATATCTGTTAGGCTCATCTGATCCAATGTGTTGTTTACAGCCAATATTTTTTTATTGATTTTCTGTCTGGGTGTTCTATTCATTGACATAGGTCAGTTATTAAAGTCTTCTATTATTTTTATATTACTATCAATTTCTCTTTTTATTTCTGTTGCAATTTATTTATATATTTAGGTGCTCCTCTGTTGGGTAGATGTAATTATAAATGTTATATTCTTTTGGATTGTCTGTCTCCTTTATTATTATGTACTGCCCATCTTTATCTTTCGTTATAGTCTTTGTTTTAAAGTCTATTTTTTTTTGTTATGAATATTGCTACCTCAGCTTTCTTTTGGTTTCTGTTTGCATGGAATATCTTTTTCCATCCCCTCATGTTTAGTCTATTTGTGTCTTTAGGTCTGAAGGGAGTCTCCTATAAGCAGCATACATATGGGTCTTGTTTATTTATCCATTCTGTCACCCCCATATCTTTTGACTGTAGAATTAGTCCATTTACATTTTAAATGATAGGCATGTACTTATTTCCATCTTGTTACTTGTTTTCTTGTTGTTTTTGTAGTTCTTCTCTGTTCCTCTCTTCTTCTTCTTAGTTTCTTCCCTTGTGGTTTGATGATTTTCTTTAGTGTTATGTTTTGGTTCTTCCTGTTTATTTTTTGTGTATTTATTGTAGGTATTTTGGTTTTTTTTATTACCATGAGGTGTATATATATATATATATATATATATATATATATATATATTTGGTTTAAGCTGGTGGTAACTTCAGACTCATTCTAAAGGCTCCACATTTTTTAAAATTAATTTTTATTGGAGTATAGTTGCTTTACAATGTCATGTTAGTTCCTGCTGTAGAGCAAAGTGAACCAGTTATATGTATACATATATCCTCTCTTTTTTCCTTCCCATTTAGGTCACCACAGAGCGCTGAGTAGAGTTCTCTGTGCTCTATTTTTTTACTCCCCCCATGCTTTATGTTTTTGACATCATATTTTACATCTTTTTATTTTGTTAAAAAATTAAAAGCAAATTCCATTTTGCTGTTGACTTAATTAAAAGTGGAACAATTACATATATATTACTCCGATAAACTTAGCTGAAAATTTTTAGGCAGGAAGCATTTTAGAAGAATTTAACCACCTTTCCTGTTGAAGAGTATAGTAAACTCATTATGATTGATATCAGAAATTTTGTTGTGTGTTTATTCTTCTTATATGCCATTTCAGCTATTTGCTACCTCCAAAGTTTATCTTTGCTGTTGCTTGTTGCTCCTTCCTAGATTATAAGAGCTCCTTCAATACCTTGCAATTATCTGACTTTATATATTGTTTAAATATTTATTTTGAAATAATTATAGATTTACAGAATGTTGCAGAAATGTTTAGAAAGTTCCTGTGAACCCTTCACCCAGCCTCCCCAATATTAAGGGCTTACCAAATTATTTATATCAAGACCAGGAAATAGACATTAGTACAATCCACAGAGTTTATTTAGATTTCATCACTTGTAAAAACAAAAAAACACTCATTTTCATGTATGAGTGTGTATGGTACTATGCAGTTTTATCATACGTGTAGTTTTGTGTAACAATCAACATCATCAAAACACAGAACTGTTCTATCACCACAAGTATTCCTTGTTCTATAAAGCTGTATCTACTCCCACGCTTTTTCTCCTTTCTCTCTAAGCCCTAGCAATCACTAGTCTGTTATCCATAGCTAAAATTTTGTCATTTCAAGTATGTTTTACAAATGGAATCATACAATATGTAACCTTTTGAGATCAGCTTTTTTCTTTTTTTTATGGAAGTATAGTTTATTTACAATATTATATTAGTTTCAGGTGTACAACAGAGTGATTCAATATTTCTTTAGATTATATTCCACTTAAAGTTATTATAAAATTATGGCTATATTTCCCTGTGCTCTACAATATATCCTTGTAGCTTATTTATTTTATACATTTTAGTTTGTACCTCTTGATCCCCTACCCCTATCTTGCCCCTACCCCTTCCCTCTCCTTACTGGTAACCACTAATTTGTTTTCTATGTATGTGAGTCTGTTTCTGTTTTTTTTTTTTTTTTTTAGTATTCATTCATTTGTTTTATTTTTAGAATCCACATATAAGTGATAACATGCAGTATTTGTCTCTCTCTGGCTTAATTTACTAATCATAATACCCTCCAGTTTCAAGTTTCATCCATGCTGTTGGAAATGGCATAAAATTTCATTTTTTTATGGCTGAGTGGTATTCCATTGTATATGTGTGTGTGTATACACACACACCACATCTTCTTTATCCATTCATCTGTCAATGGACGGTTATGTTGCTTCCATATCTTGGTTACTGTAAATAACGCTGCTGTGAACACTGTGGTGTATGAATCTTTTTGAATTAATGTTTTCATTTTCTTTGGATATATACCTGGGGATGGAGATTAGCTTTATCACTCAGCATGATTCCCTTTGAAATTCATCAAGGTTGGCCCATGTATCAATAGTTTTACCTGTTTGTTGCTGAGTAGTATTTCTTGGTACAAATATGCTACAGTATGTTTAAACATTCACCTATTGAAGGAAATTAGGTTGTTTTAAGTTTTTGGCTATTATAATTCTAGTATAAAAATTTACTTACAGGTTTTGTGTAAACAGAAACTTTTCGAGATAAGTGCCCAAGAATCCAATTGTTGGGTCATATGGTATGCCCATGTTTAGTTTTGCAAGAAACTGCTGTACTCATTACCAAAATGGCTGTGCTATTTTATATTGCCACAAATGACTTATTATTGATCAAATTTACCTGTGTGCTTGCCAGTATTTGGTGTTTTCACTATTTTAAAATTTTAATCATTCTGATAGGTATGTGGTCTTGTCTTATTGTTGTTTTAATTTACATTTTGTTAAAGGCTAATGATTTTGAACATCTTTTTTGTGCATAATTGCCATCTATATATCTTCAGTGAAATGTCTGTTCATGTCTTTTGCTCGTTTTCAAACTGAATTGTTTCAGTTTTTACCGTTGAGTGTTGAGAATTCTTTACGTATTCCACATCTAGGGCTTTGTCAGATATGAAGTTTGCAAATATTTTCTGTAAGTCAGTTACTTGTCTTTTCATCCTCTTCACAGGATCTTTTGCAGAGCATTAAAAATTTTTTTTGATGATGTCCATTTTATCAACTGTTCCTTTTATGGATAATGTTCTTGGTTTCAAGTCTAAGAATTCTTTGCCTAGCCCTAAATCCTGAAATATTCCCTCTATTTTTTTCCCCAAAAGTTTTATAGTTTTGCATTTTTACATTAGCATCCATGATCCACTTTGAATTGTTTTGTAAATATGTATGAGGTTTTAGGTAAGAGTTGGTTTTCTTGAGCTGTAGATGTCCAAAAGCTCCAGCACTAGCTGTTGAACATTCTTTCCTTCCTCTCTTGAGTTGCTTTTGCACCTTTGTAAAAAATAAGTTGAACATATTTGTCTTGATCTGTTTTTGGGTTCTGTTACATTGATCTTCTACATATCCATCGTCTCACCAGTACCAAACTCTTTTTTTTTTATTGTTGCTATGTAAGCCTTTACATTGGAAGAGTGATTTTTCCCACTTCATCTTTATCAAATTTGTTTTAGGTACTATAAGTCCTTTGCGTTTCCATATACATTTTAGAATAAGCTTGTCTATATCTACAAAAATGCTTGTTGGAATTTTGATAGGAATTGCATTAAACCTATAGACCAATTTAGGGAGAATTGTCATCTTTACTATGTTGAATCTTAAATTATACATCTCATACATGTTTTTCTAGTTCATACCCAAGACCTTCAAAATTTGTTTTTTATTTAGTGGAAAGCATGCTAACATTAAACAAATACATTAAAAAAATTACACTATTATTCTCCAGTTTAGGAACTTGACAAATAGTTTATTTGATCTATTGTACACACTGTACCCCAGATGGATTCTGGAGTCTCCTTCCTTTCCAAATTCTGGTTTATGTTCTTTTCCAGAGATTATAGTTATCCTCACCTATAGGTGTAATAAATGTGATATTGTCCTCTGCTTATTTTGAGAAGGTGCCTATCCTGCCTTAATGAAAAACATCTCCCCTACTCAACTGTCCCATGTCTCTAAAATGTAGATTTAGAGTTTTAGATTTTTTTAAACATATATATATATAGTAAATATTTATAAGTATATGAAGAAAAATCTCCCCTTGGGTGTTTAACATATCCAGTTGTTCTTCAAAATTATAAAGCTTCAGTACCATATTTACAAATTATTGGGCAAGAAGGAGATGTGAGTAGTTAGGAATTTGGGTAGTCATATTCTAAAAGCCCACCACAGATTTTTCTGTATAGACCAGTTAAGGACTTCTGATATGGAAAATCTCTAAGTCTTCTAACGTTCAAAGTCAATGAAATAATTTGGGCTTTGCAGTTTATCAGTTTAACTGATAACTGCATCTACATTTACATTTTTTAAAAATTAATTAATTTATTTATTTTTGGCTGCATTGGGTCTTCATTGCTGCACACGGGCTTTCTCTAGTTGCGGTGAGTAGGGGCTACTCTTGGTTGCGGTGTGCAGCCTTCTCATTGCGGTGTCTTCTCTTGTTGCAGAGCATGGGCTCTAGGTGCGTGGGCTTCAGTAGTTGTGGCTTGAGGGCTCTAGAGCACAGGCTCAGTAGTTTTGGTGCACGGGCTTAGTTGCTCCACAGCATGTGGAATCTTCCCGGACCAGGGCTTGAACCCGTGTCCCCTCCATTGGCAGGCAGATTCTTATCCACTGTGTCACCAACGAAGTCCCTACATTTACTTTTAATATAGTGCATAATCAAATCTTAATTTTGTAGAGAATATTTTACCTTATTATTTAAAATGCCAACAACGAAGCGACAACAATTCAACTTTTTGTTTCCTTTATTTTCTCTATTTTTAATTTTATTGATTTATTCTCTTTATTATTCCCTTATGTTTTTTTCAGGTTTATTTTGCTCTTCCTTCTTCTAGCATCTTGAAGGAACTAAGCATATTTATTTGAGACCTTTTCTTTTTTCTATTGTTTGCATTTAGTACTATAAAATTCCCTCTCGGCACTGCTTTAACTGTATACTACAAATTTTGATATATTGTATGTTCATTTTCATTAAGTTCTGGTACTTTCTGAAATTTAGTTTGAGAGTTCCTCTTTGACTGATGGTTATTGGAAGTATATTGTTTAATTTTTAAATGCTTGTCTTTAAAAGACATTGTTTTCTTTCTGTTATTGATTTCTAGTTTGATTCCATTATGTTCAGAAAACCTATTTTATATAATTTTATTGAGATTTGCTTTGTGACTCAGTGTATGGTATATCTCAGTGAATGTTCAGTGGGTGCTTGGAAATATTGATAATATCTATCTTACTTTAATGTGGGGGTGTTCTATAAATGTTAATTAGGTGCTGTTGGTTGATGGTATTGTTCAGTTTTTTATATCTTTGCTGATTTTGTTTTTAGTAGTTTATTAGTTGGTGAAACTGAGGTGTTGAATTTCTTAAGTATAATTGTGAATTTATCTATTTCTCTGTACAGCTCAATCAGTTTTTGCTTCACATATTTTGCAACTCTGTTGTTTGATACATACATATTTAGGATCCTATATATTTTTGATGGATTTATCCTTTTATTATTATGTAATGAATGTCCCTCTTTACCCCTAATAATTTTTTTTGCTCTGAAATGTACTTTAGCTGATATTAACATAGCTACTCCCACTTACTTTGATGTTTGAGTTATCTATATTTTCCATTCTTTTATACTCAACCTTTTAGTTTGAAGTGAATTTTGTGTAAATAGCGTATAATTGTGTATGGGTTTTTATCCACTCTGCTAATCTCTGTCTTTTGTGTACTTATGCCATTTACATATAAGTTAATTATTGATATGTTATGTGTAAGTCTACCATTTTAATATTTGTTTACTGTTTTTTCCCCTCTGTTTCTTGTTTCTCTGTTGCTCTTTTTTTCCTGTGGGTGATTTGGATATTTTTTTAAATCTTGATTTATTTATAGTTTTTTAAAACTATTTCACCCTATAGTTTTCTTCATGGTTGCTATAGGTATTAAAATATACAAATATAAAAGCATTGAGTACCACATCAAATATGATTTAAGAAACTCACAAGCTATATTTATCTCTATTTTATTCATTCGTTTTTTCTCCTTTTCCTTTCTGAAGTTCCACACCTTCTTTTGCTTTCATTTTCTTTCTTTTTGGAGAACTTTCTACAGCCATTTTTAAGGCTTTAACTGCTTTTTCAGTACCACTCTCTTTTCCTTTTCCAATGATACAAATATTAGGTCTTTTGTTATTGTCTCATAGGTCTCCAAGGCCCTGTTCTTTTTTTCTTAGTATATTTTCTGGTTTTCAATTTGTGTGAATTCTAATTATATGTCCTGAAGTTTATTGATTCTTTTCTCTGTCTTCTCCATTCCTGTATTGAGACCATTCAGTAAGGTTTTGTTTCATTTTTTTGTCTTTTCCATTTGGAAAAGATAATTTTTGATAATTCCATTTGATAATTCCATTTGGTTCTTTTCCATGCTTCTGTTTCTTTGCTGAGATTTTATATTTTTTTCGTTTGCTTCAAGATAATTTATAATCGCTGGATGAAGCATTTTTCTTATGCCTCATTCCCTGCTGGTTATCCCATGTGGGCAGAAGGGGTTCCTTAGGCCTCTTGGTGTGCCACTAGGGGTATGAGTAACACTGGGTTTGTGGGACAGAGAGCATTTCTCCCATTCTGCTTTCTGAGTTGCCTGGTGCCAGTAAGCTTCCTGGTCAATCTCTGCCACTTTTGCTGCGGGGTGGCACTTGCCTGGGCTACCTTTTGTTATTGGGTGGAGGGGTTGATAAATGTTCTTTCTAAGTCACCCTCTGCCACTAGATTTGGAGTCAGGAGACATCAAGCCTGGTTTTCTTCTACTGTTGAGTAGTTAGATGGGAGACATCAAGCCTAGACCATCTTGTTCTCATGAGTATAGGGCTGGGAGACAGGAGATTTTGGTTGCCTTTTGTTGCTGTGTGAATGGCTGGGAGATACAAGACTTGAATCTTCTGCTGCTGCTGAGTGGGGGGCCAGGAAACACTAGCCTTGTTGGCACCCCCTTTGCAGGGATAGCGGAGTTCTGCTGCCATCGGGTGGGGAAGGGGGATGTAATGTCCTGCTGTATCACTGTTAGCACTGCTGGTGTGGGCAGTGTAGCTCCTTGTTTTAACACATTATTGACCAGAGACGTATTAATATGTCTTTTGTTACCTGAACGTTATTGACCAGAGATGTTTCAATATTCATTTACGTAAGAAATCGCTGGCCACAGGCATTAGTTTCTGCAAAAATCCCCCAGTCAGTAATGAGTTAAATAACTCAACTTTATCTCACCTTCACTTTTCCTCTGCCTGTATACAAAGTCTAATAGGGCTAACCTGCAAATTACTTTTTTCTATGTTAAGGTAATAATAATGTAATCCAGAGTGGGAATTTCCTAACCTTTATTCTTTGATTTATATGAAATAAATTTACTATATGCTGTAGAAGTGTTATAAAATTATAACCCTATATGTTAAATCAGCTTAGAGCAGCGATGCATAGTTTAGCCCAGATTTTCTTCAAGATAGTGAGAAAAGTTTTTCTTCTCATAAACATTAGAGAAGGCAAGTTAGGATGAACTCTCTTCTAAAGATTCAGAAATTCCTGTGATGCCAGATCAATGGGTTGTGTTCGAAAAATGGAAAGATCGATGTACAGCATTTGTCAGATACCTGGTTGATTTCCTAGGAAATTATCTTGGACAAAAAGTTCATACCCATTATCTCTCATCATTAGTTGCTATTTCAACACGTTGCCTCTACTAAATGCATGGTTACACTACTGCTCATAAGAGTGTGTGTGTGTGCACATGTGCTTCTGCCTATGTTTATGAAAGAATAGTAATGAAATGCAAGAAAAATAGTATTTAACGTTGCTCTCGTGATGTTTATTATTACCAAACGTCTTGGAAGTACATTCTTTGCAGAATACATTACTGGCTCATCCCTCTCATTTTAGCGTCCTGAAAAGTCAGTTAACATACACAATATGTATTTTTGAAATTTTTTCCAAGCTTATTAAATATTTGGAAAGTTTTAAAATAAACCATCTAGGGCTTCTGATTCAGTAGACCAATTTTATAAAAATCACTGAATATTATGTTTTCAATAATGGACTGTGTAATTATTCTGGAATCTTCAATAAATCTTATTCATAATTGCTACTGTACAAAGACTGTAGCAGAAAAGTTTGTGCTCAGATACAATAATAATCATTTTTCTATTCTAGAAACCTTTATTGAGCAACTGATATATGCCAGGCCTAAACTAAGAATACAAAGATCAGTAAGACCCTGAGGATATGTTCAAGTGAGCAATTCTATTGTTTTAAAGTAAAATCTTTCCTATAATAGAAGTCCTGCTAATGGATCACACTGTCTAATGGTTCTGCCTTTTTTTTTCCAAATATTCTGAGAAAGTTCTTGGATAGGAAGAGGAGAGGACCCAACCATAACAAGAGTTTTTAATTTGACCTATACATTCTGTAACACAATTTTTGTGATATTAAAGCATAGTGCTTGAAATGAAAATTTTACTGAGCCATGAGCTAAAATTTTTCTTTGTTGGCTAGGTTGGTGTTTTGTTTGGATTTTCTGTTCATTTGATTTTAGTGAAGAAGTTGATGTATCAACAGTATTAAAGGGGTCTTTGAAAGAGAAAAATTCCATAATTATATAATCCTAACAGAGCAGCTAGTTTTGTCCTCATGTATTCCTTTCTTGTCCTTATCCACTTGCACACACGTTTTCACATAATTGCAATTTGTTGTGCATATTGTTCTGTTTTTTGCTTTGAATTTAAAGTGGCATAACTCTTAGCCATGTTTCTTATAAAATACACACTTTTTTTTAATAAGTACCTGATTATTTTTTATTTTATTTTTATTTATTTATTTATTTGTTTGTTTATTTATTTATTTATTTATTTTTGGCTGTGTTGGGTCTTCGTTTCTGTGCGAGGGCTTTCTCTAGTTGCGGCAAGCGGGGGCCACTCCTCATCGCGGTGCGCGGGCCTCTCACTATCGTGGCCTCTCTTGTTGCGGAGCACAGGCTCCAGACGCGCAGGGTCAGTAGTTGTGGCTCACGGGCCCATTTGCTCCGTGGCATGTGGGATCTTCCCAGACCAGGGCTCGAACCCGTGTCCCCTGCATTGGCAGGCAGACTCTCAACCACTATGCCACCAGGGAAGCCCAAAATACACACTTCTAATAGCTGCATAACAGTCTAGAATTCATGCAGGCATTTTTTTCAGTCAAAGACCACATAGTGGATTTGACATTTCTCCTCTCAGTGATCTGATTTTGATTCAGATTTCACAAGTTATTTTGCTTGGTTATGCCTTAGTTGGGTTGGTATACTACAACTTTATGAGCTTTAGGCAGAGTCTGTATAGATAAATGATTTCATTAACTGAAATAATCTTGAGAGAAAATGTTCACATTGGAGGGTCACTTTAGAGAAATTTGGAGATGGAATTGGAGGTAATTTGCAAAGGGTTACTCTTCCCTACTTTCTACTGCAGGAAGATTCTCGTAGTTTTAGATACTGTCCACTGTATCTTTTTGTACTTTATCATATAGCATTTCTTGTAACCACATTACTGTTGCACAAATGCTTATCACATTAACTGAATTGTGTTGAAAACAGGTCTCTAATCCAAGAGCAATAAATCACACATTTCCTGGTTATTACAACCATGGGATACAGATATAATGTTAGTTACCGACAGTAGTGAAAAGCGGTTTCTATACTATTTCCATTGTTGATTTTTGGTAAAAGAAATAAAATATTATTAAGCCTCATGCTGATGCAGTTAAACTGTTAACTCAGTGAATTGTCTCATTTCAATTAAATGGTTTTATTCAGCTGGAATTAAGAAATAACTAATCTACTCCTACACTTGTCAGTATTAAGCTCTTCAATATCTGATTGAGGTTTGTGTTAATTTGTTTTCTGACCTTCACACTTACTCCTTGAATACCACACTAGGAGCCAACTTGGTGAATTCTCATCATCTTTTCTGTAAATGAAAATGGAAATTACTGGTTTTTATGGAAGGGACTTGGATTTTAATGAAAGGATGCATTTGCTTCTCTCAGGTATACCATTCCAGGGGGATTAATTAGTAGAACTCTGATTATAAATGTGTCATAGCACCTGCTCCCAAGGAACAGTGTTTCCTGCTGAGACAGCCTTGCAGTAGGTAGAAGAGAACTTATAACCCTGCAGTTGGAGCTTCTTATTTATTTCATCTGGGAGATAACATAATACATTTTAAAATGGACCTGAACAAAATAAACAGGGAGACATTTGGTACAATTTACTCAACCTAAACTTATTATGTGTATATGTTGTGTTATTGCCATATGGACTCCCCCTATACAAGGAGAGCCAACATTAACCCTGTGTTCATGTTGCACGGAGAGAGCTTTTTTCTCTAGCTAAAACCCTAACTTTGTTTACCTAGGAGCCTGTTTGGTATTAAATTTTTGACCAGGTGGGGAATTCTCTCTGTTCAATTTAATTGAATGCTTTTCTCATTTTCAGAAAGATTGTAAGATTCATTGATGACTGTGCCTTACCTATCTTAGCATCATCAGTGGAAAACAACTTGCTTTTGTGGTGTTGTAGATTTAAAGTGAAAATGAAAGGAAATGAACAATAAGAGAGAAATCATGAGAGGAGGAACAGGGTGTACTACAGGCTAAAACAAATGGGGAACTGTGGCCAGGACATATATTTGTTTAATTATTATAACAGCTATGATTTGTTCTACCAAATAAGATTGACTACGAAATTATTAGTAATATCAAGTTTGAGCTAAGTTACAAAATTTTGATTTGTCCCAGAAATGAAGAGTAATTGCCACAGTCATATTTTATTTGTGTTCATTAAGGGTCTCCAATGCATACGTGTTGCTGTATGTGGCATGGTAAAATATTAAATTAAAAAAAAATTCCGTGTCCTTAGAGACATTCTATCTAATCATCATCCCTCTTATTCTAAATTGTTTCTATATGATGCCAACCAAAGGAATAGAATGTATATTTTGCCCTCAGGACAATGGATTTATAAGTCAGCTATCGAACTAAACTGTACCATAAGTTAAACACCATAAAAAGCTATACTTATTTGCTGAATTCTGCTTAATCAATCAACCTATCATAGGTTATCTATATCTATCATATGTTTATATATCAATCTGTAAAGCCATGAAGCACAGCCATTTTTTAAGAGTTCACAGTGAAAAAGATTTAAAAATGGAAGTGATATACTTTGTGTAAGTTTAGAACTGAAACAAAACAACTTTTATATGTCTTAAATGTACTCTAAGTAAAATCAGATATAAATTGATAAATCATTGGGTTCAACCCTTCTTGGGTTTTTCAGTTTGTCCATCACTTCTCCCCATTGAACTTCCAAATCATTTTACCTTTACCTCTTTTATAGTTTTATTATTACTTTCTATTGCATATTCATTATTTCTTCTTTTCTTATTTTTTGACTAGATGGTAAGCTCCTATCTATGTCTGTTTCTTCTGGAGAACACAGTGAAATGTCTTGTATCTATTTGTAACTGATCCAATAGGAGATATGCCTATACTATATATATATAACATATTATATATAATATAAGTAATATATGTAACTATATAATAAAAATAAGAAAAGTATGTGAGATCTGCATCTGTATCTATATCTCTCACACATACTTCTTAATTTCTTCTCTGGAAACCTCATTTTTGCTCTTAAGACCTTCAGCTAATAGGATGAGGCTCACCCACATTATGGATGGTAATCTCCTTTACGTAAACTCAACTGATTGTAGATGTTAACCACATCTATAAAATACTTTCACAGCAACACTTAGATCAGTGGTATTATAGCCTAGCCAAGTTGACAGATAAAATTACAATTAACCATTTTGTATATATATATATATAGAGAGAGAGAGAGAGAGAGAGAGCGAACACAGAAGAGTGAGATTATAAAGAATTGGCTTACACTATTTTGGGAACAAGCCAGTCCTGAATCCCTAGGATGGGTAGTCAGGAAGGGAAGATTATGGGAAGGTTTGAACCCATGGCATGGACTGAAGCTGTTGTTCCTAGGTGGAATTTCTTTTCTCCCTGGTGAAACCTCAATTCTGCTTTTAAGCTTTTCCATAACACTCAGACAGACCCCCTCAAATTATCTAAGATAATCTCTCTTAAAGTCAACTGAATAGGGACTTTAATTACATCAGCAAAATAACTTCATGGTAACATCTAGTTAGTGTTTGATTAATCAGGGGTTATCAATCAATTTAATTCAAGTAAAAATTGAATTAATTAAATTGACTATTAACCAGTTAGAATATCAAAAGTCACACTACTAGGAATCAATAAATAAATATGTGAATGAAAAAAAATGGATAAAATTGCTTATTTCAATAGCCTTAGATGATTTAATACTTTGTAAACTAAGACATAGATAAGCTTTGCTTCTAATTTTCGAAAGGCATTGGGAATAAACTTGGTGCACATGCCACTCATATTTTAGAATATATATTTGTAATGAAACAATTTTTGTTCTGGAAAGAACACTGTAAGTATCCTTAAGTTTTCTAGAAAGTTGACTCTAATGTGCTACTACCACATTACACTACAGCATCTCCATTTGTCACTAAGATACGGTAAATGGTGGCTGAGCATGTGGAAGGAAAGTTTTCTCAGGAGTTTAAGGATGATGTAATTAATGGGAGATGGTTAGGATCTGATGCCTTTGATTAAGTTGGTTTCCTCCTATTATCTTCCAAATACTCAGCTTCACTTTGTGATATATTTGTGAACCTCTACTTGGAGGTATACACCCTAATACTTAGCTTTTACTGTGCAGTAGTTGAATTATGCCTTGGCCTTGTGCTATAGAAAACCTGTGGATAGGACCAGAAGGAGATTTGGTTGTGTACTCATCCCAAAATCACTATAAAAGTCAAATCTGATTAAGCCAATCTTAACTAAATTATTCTTGTTCTTTCTAAATTGGCCGAGTTATTTCAAGAGTAAGGATTAAGTAAAACAGATAGCTTCCCAACAAAGGTATTTTCAACAGTTCTTTGTAATTCTCTATAAGGAGATTTTACCTATGTGAGATGTATATTTATTTATATAAAATTAGCTTACACAGAGAAGAAAATCTGATGTTGTATTATGGGAAGTATGGTCTTTAGCTCTCTCCATGCCAGACACACAAGAATAATTTTGTCTTGAAAAAGTCTAAATTACACATACCCACTGTTTATACTGTTATACTTGGTCCCGCCAGCGTTAATCAGTAGTACCAGCTATTCCATAAGTAAGGCATGAGCCCTAAGATAAATGACTTGGATCTCAGTTTCCCCATTTATAAAGTGGAAATAATAATACCTGCAGTCATGGAACACATTTGAGGATGAAATTAGATCATAGAAACTTTCTTTGAAAAAGTAAACTTACTGTATAAATAATGATGCTGATTATACCTGGCATCATTATCATCTAAGACTGTACTTTGCAATTCCAACACAATAGGTTGAAAAAAAACCATTTTCTTAGGAATGAAGGATTATATGAGTAATTAGGTATTCAACAAATATTATCATCAGCCTATAATATACTAGATAATATGCTAGGCACTGGGGATACAGAAATAATAATACTTGCACTAGTTTTGTGGCCTAGGGTAAACCATATACCCTCTCTGAGGCTGTTTTCTTATTTATAAAATGGAAATAATAATCCCTATCTTATGTCTTTGTTAGAATTAAATCATATAATTCATGTGAAAGTACCTAATAAATAATTGCTTAAAAATCATTGTCAATTCATTCTACCCAGTGATGTTCATGTCTTCTTAAGGTAAAAAATTGACTATGTGACTTTCCCTTCTCAAAAAACCTTCAGTGCCTCTCCATTGTTTAAAATATAAAGTCTAAACACCTTAGTCAGCATTTAATATTCCCTGCGATCTAAAACAACCCAATTTTTAGTCCTACTTTCTACCAGAAAATTCTCAACTAAAATCCTACTTTCTTTGTAAAACTTTCCCTGAACCTCTTGATCTTTCTTTTCCCAAATTCCTTTAGATTTATTGCCTGTGCCATTTAGTTAACAGTTTTTCTTGTACGATTTTTTTGCATAACTAATTGTGCTATGGTTTAAAATTATCATTTTTATTAATATATGTATACATTTTTTCAGTAAATATTTTTTGAATTCTTTAGGCACAAGGTGTTGTGATAAATGCTATGATAGATACAGAGATAAATTCTGTATTTTGAAGGATTTGCAGATGGACAACTACACTATACGAGTATTGAATTTTAATTAAGCATTGACTTAGAGATAGAGCTGGATGTTCCTGTCCAATTCAGAATTTTAAGTAACTTGAATAAATACAAAAGGTAGACGATAATTTTTATTGGTGGTATTAAACAATACATTTAATCTAAAGATCAAAGTATTTAAAAGATAAATTGAAATTATGGGCTAAAAGTACCCAGATGCAATTCAGCAAAGATAATATAAAATTGTATAATTCACTTAAAATATTCAATTTTGTAAGTAAAGGATGGGGTATACCTAGCTTAACAGTAAATTGTGTTTAAAAGAACCTGGTGAGTTTATTGAACAAAAATTTGGCTCTAGATGTTTAACCTCAAATGGGAGAACTCTAGGCAAAGACCTGATTTCAAGCTCACTAGGAAGTATTATCTGAGCTGCTAAAAGGCAGAGAATGTATCTTGTTTATCTCTATATACTTAGTGCTTACCACAGGGCTGTCATATAGTGAGTGCTCAGTGGTTATTAGGTGAATAGATAATAATGGCTGCCATTTATTGAACGCTAAGCTATTGATTATTGACTGGTAGGCATTATGAAAGACATTGTACATATATTTCAATTAATTTTCACAGGCATCCAGTAGAATAGGTGCTATCATAATCCACATTTTCTATAAGATAAACTCAGGCACAAAGAAGTTAAATAACTTGCTTAAGATCACGTAACTAATTGGCAGCAGTTCAGTTTTATTCCCAAGTCTCTCTTACTCCAAAGCCTATAATATTTTCACTGGCTGCTGTTTGAAAATGCTCATTTTCTCCAAAGTTTTATCTTCATGATAAAGCAATAAACAATGAATTCAAGAAAAGATATTGTATAATTCCCAAGATGCAATCCAGTAACCTAATAGAGGTTTTCAAGTCCATGGGCCTATCCATTAGGTAGGTAGAGCATGCCAGACAATGTGTTCTCCATCTCTATACCTTCTCCGACTAAACATGTCTAGCTTTTATATCTTCATGAAAATGTGGAAGACACAGAAGTAATGACACAGTCCTTATATCTAAGATTATAATCTAGTTGGTGGGAAGACAAGAAGGAAATAGAACAAAATGGATATAGGATAGTAGAGAAAGGGAAAGGAATTAAGTATTAAGTAATATTTCTTGGAAAAGATGAGGCTTGAGCTGGTAGTTACAGGTGGAGGCAGGGTACAACACACCTGGAAATATGTACACAGGTATATATCAGAGATTTTGTTCCAGATCACCACAATAAAGGGACTGTTGCAATAATGTCACACTAATATTTTGGTTTTCCAGTGCATATAAAAGTTATGTTTACAATATACTATAGTCTCTTAAGTGTGCAGTAGTATTACGTCTAAAAAAAACAGTGTATATCCCTTAATTAAAAATACTTTATTGCTAAAAAATGCTACCTATCATCTGAAACTTCAGCTAGTTATAATCTTTACCAGTGGAGGGTGTTGCCTTGATGTTGATGGCTGCTGAATGATCAGGGTGGATGCTTGCTGAAGGTTGGAATGGCTGTGGCAGTTTCTTAAAATAAGACAACAGTGAGGTTTGCCACATTGACTCTTCCCTTCACGAAGGATTCCTCTGTAGCATGCAATGCTGTTTCATAGCATTTTACCCACTGTAAAACCTCTTCTAAAGTGGAGTCAGTCTTCTCAAACCCTGCGGCTGCTTTATCAACTAAGTTTATGTAATATTCTAAACCCTTGTTATTTCAATAATCTTCACCAGGAGTAGATTCTGTCTCAAGAAACCACCTTTTTGCTTATCCTCATTCTTTCAAGTTTTATCAGGAGGTTGCAGCAATTCAGGCACATCATCAGTCTCCAGTTCTAAGTCTAATTCTCTTGCTATTTTCACCACATCTGCAGTGAGTTTCTTCACTAAAGTCTTGAAGCCCTCAAGGTCATCCATGAGGACTGGAATCAACTTCTTCCAAACTCCTGTGAATGTTGATATTTTGACCTCTTCCCATGAATCACAAATGTGCTTAATGGCATCTAGAATGGTGCATCCTTTCTAGAAGATTTTCATTTGACTCTCCCCAGATCCATTAGAGGAATCACTATCTATGACAGCATCATACAATATTATAATTTTTGTTTCAACCATCCAATATGATTTAAAAAACCCAAGAGGAGAAGAAAAGTCTACTGGATTCACTCATATTTTTACATACTGTGTTATTCTTTTTATCACTCCCCCTTTGTTAGGGAACTTCCTCTAGCCATTCTTTTAGTATAAGTCTGTCGGTGACAATCTCTTCATTTTCCTTCATGTGAGAATGCCTTGATTTCCTCTTATTCCTGAAAGCTATTTTTGCTGGATATAGGATTTTGGGTTATGGTTCTTTTATTTTAGCACTTGAAAAATGTTGTGCCAATTCCTTGTGGACTCCATGTTTTCTGTTGGTAAATCCACTGTCATTTTGTCTTTCTCCTATAAGTAATGTGTTGTTTGTCTCTGGCTGCTTTTAAGGTTTTTCCCTCAGTTTTTAGAGTCTTGATTATGATGTGTTTTAGTGTTAATTTCTTGGAGTTTATCATGTTTGTACACCTCTTAGGTTCTTGAATCTGTAGTTTCATGTTTTGTGGCGCTTTTTTTTTGCCAAATTAGGGAAGTTTCCAGACCAAAAACTTATCTCTGAATACGTTTTAAGCTCCACTTTCTTCCCCTTCTCCTTCTGGGGCCACAATGACATGAATGTTAGACCTTTTGTTATAATCCCACAATCCTGAGGCTTTGCTATTTTTTTTTCAGTCTGTTTTCTTTCTGTTGTTCTGGTTGGATGATTTCTAGTTTTCTGTCATTCAGTTCATTGATTCTTTTCTCCATGCCCTTCATTTAACTCTTGGGTCCATCCACTGAGGTTTTAAAATTTTAGTTATTGTATTTTTCTGAATAAATTCGATTTCTTTGATAAGCCATTCTTCTTTTTTTCATTTGTTTAAAGCATGTACATTATTGCTTGTTGAAGTATTATGGCCACTTTAGTTTCTTTGTCAGAAACTGACATTTTGTCATCTTGGTGTTGGTATCTATTGATTGGTTTTTTCATTCAGTTTAAGATTCTCCTGTTTCTTCATATATTTCATAATTTTCTATTGAGAGCTTGACAATCTGTATGTTATACTGTGAGACTCAGAGTCTTATTTGAATCTTCTGTTTTAGCTGGCTTCCTCTGGCACCTTTCTAGCAGTGGGATGGGGAAAGTATCACTGCAGTTGGGGAGTGCTTGTTACTTTCTGGTGCGGTTGAAAGTCCTGGATCTTTACTCAGCATTTTCTGAGTAAAGAAAAGATTCATCTACTGGGAATCTGGGGATGCTCTGTTACACCCTGGTAGTGCTGAGATCCCAGTTTGTTCCATGGTGTCAGGCTAGATTCAAGCCCTTATTTCCTAAAAGTTTCTTGTCTCAGTAGGCTGCCTCTTTCATGGTCCTATGGCA
The DNA here is from genome assembly GCF_028021215.1 of Eschrichtius robustus. NCBI lineage: Eukaryota > Metazoa > Chordata > Mammalia > Artiodactyla > Eschrichtiidae > Eschrichtius > Eschrichtius robustus. The sequence goes on from NC_090845.1 coordinate 107,253,586, forward strand.
AGATAGAACAGGATTTTTTTTCTGCACTCCTTGGCATTTCCAGGTTTCTGGCTTCTTTAGCTTCCAGTGTGCAACATATGAAAAAAAGAAAGCCCAGAGAACTCACTGTTGTGTTGTTTCTTGAGTCTTGAGGTTTCTGGCTGGTCTTCCTTCTACTCTCCACTCTCCACTTTTCAGAGTTTTCTTATGTTTATATATATAAACATACATACATACATATATATATATATATACATACATACATATATATATATATATATATATATAACTAAAATGTTTCTTATGTTTTTTTATGTATATAATGTTTAGGATTGTTAGTTGTACTTTGCAGGAGGAATAGGAAATTTTTCTTGGAAGTGGAAGTCCTTATATCTAATTTTATAGATGAAGAGATAGAGATTCAAATGAGGTAAATAATTTCCTCTAATATTACAGAACTAATTAAGCAGAAGAGCTAGACTTCTCTCCTCCTAATCCATCTTCTTCCAACATTGTTGTAAAAGCACTCTAATGTTAGATTTCTCTCTATTTGGGGGTCTTCAAATTTTATTATCAATAAAAAATTGAGAAATGATATTTATCTTCACACTTTGTTCTTGAACCACAGGGTATATTCTAAAAGTCCCAATTAGGCATGGATCGATCATTACTGATTTAGAGAATTATGGTTTAAAAAGTTTTGAAAATTATTTTAAGTTGTCTTTTTGCAGTTCAATCAAATGTCAATCTCAGGGCTAGTGTTTTAAACAGTTATTTTTTATGCATTGAATACTTTTATTTGCTATGGTTTTAAAACAGAGTTTAAGTTCTGCTAGCATATTTAAATTATGATTTCATTTATAAACTATACAGAAAACTTTTTTAGGAGCATACCCTTTCTAATGGTGAGTTAATAATACCAGTTTTTCAAGCATGAAGGACAACTCATTGTGCATTTCCCTTTGTGTGATGTGAAAGCCATTATAGTGGGTATGACCCTTCATGCCATCCTCTGTCATTTTCCACGTCAGTCCCAGAAAGGAGTTTTGTTCTACATGCTTCTTGAAATATAGTATGGATGCATTAATGTTTTAGATTTATAACTTTTATTTCTTACCTTGCAGGATAGAGAGTGAACTGTCATATATCTGCAGAGGAAAGCATTTTGTGTAATAAAATAGAACAGACTCTTTTTGTATAGTCTTCCCTTTTCCCATCCTCCACACTACAGTTCCCCTGCCTTTTAAGCAGCTATTTTAAGTATACATCAAAATATGAAAACATATTACCTAAATGCTAGTGAAGCTCAAAGATATAAAAAGGCTTAAGGAAGGTGTAGACAAGAGGTTGGCAACCAATGTTTTATGAAAGGGTTACAGGTGAGCCTGGTATATTGATTCTCTGAGCCTTTAGGTGGCGGGGTGTGGCCTGAGATAGTCAAAGCCCCTATGGTGGTGACACTCTGGCTATGAGCAGCATTTACATGTATCATGATGAAGTTAAGTTTAGGCAACACTGATTTAGTTAGATACGTTCAGAGAGGCCTCATTCATTCACTCATTTTAGGTCATAAGCAGAATCTGAAGTAAGCATTCAAGTCTTATTTCAATATGTAGGATAAACTAGGACACTTGAAGTAGGATGGTAAACTTTGAGGTTGTTACTAAGTTTTTGTAACTTATTATTTAGTATCATTTTTAGGGGCAACATATCAGACTGGTGGGGCAACATAGCATATTAGATTAAAAATAAGGTCTGGAGTAAGACAGAGCTGGGGTGAATTCCTACACTGGACATTTAATAATAGAATAGAACAGTAGTTAATGCTATAGTCTTTGGAGTCAAACTGGCCTGGGAGTTGAATCTGAGCTCTGGTAATTACCAACTCTGTGACCTTGGGCAAGTTATTCAATTTCTGTCTCATCTACTAATCTCTAAAATGCTGATAATAGTGATAATATACCTCATAGGATCACTTTGAGATTAAAGGAGTTAATATATAATAAGCACTAAGAACAGAACCTGGTAGATAATGTGTTTAATAAGTATTGATTGTTAATAAATGAAATTGTGGTTATCATTATTAGCTAGATTATATAATCATGAGGTTCACTTTATGTGACAAATTTTATGGTTAGAAGAGTAAACCCAGTTACAGTGTTCTGCTAAGGAGCATAGCTTTGGTAATTTAGGTTAGTGGAGTTGGCTTGAAATGATACTATTAGGGGCTGTATGTTTGTGTTTTGGAAGTGGGTGGTATAGGAGGGAGGAAATCACATCTTTCAACTCTTCTATGTTCTAATCAATAACATAGACATAAGAAACCAGGCTGAGATCAAAAGACCAATTCCAGTTATGGAAAGCTTGACTGAGTTATATAATTTAAGATCCTAGGCATAAGTAACTGATATTCATGAACGTTCTTGTTTGGAATTGTCACAATTACTATGTGGAACTGTGTTTACTATATTGGCTTTGGCTGTTTGGCACCAAGATACCTTCACCTGGAGGTGTGCTGTCATGCCTTGTTAAATGTCAGTTCCACTCAAAAGATAAACAATTCCAACCATAGTTTCAAAGTTATCGATTTGGTTAGATCTTGAAATTTTATCTTGAACAAGGGAAGGTAAAGATAAAGAAATGATCAGCAACTACACCCAATAGTGTGACTCATTATTAAGTCTTTTCTGCATTAATCTTGGGAGCTTAAATCATTATCTAAATCATCTAGAGTTGGCTTTTCCAGTAATATGTAACTAGTATATAGCTTAATTCAGAGAAATACAACTTTATACAGAGATCGATCAATTTGACCCTGTGTTGTGGACATCTATAATCTCTTTAGATTCATTGAGTTTTTTAAGCTTTCTCCTAGACTATATTTGTATTTCTAGGCGTTATATCCTAGAAAGACTCATTAGTAAGAAAGACTAATGAAATTCTGGTGTAATTGGAAGACAATTGAAAACGACAGAGAACACGTGTCCAATTGCACTGAACCATGGTACATCCACGCCTGGGATATGGTAGGAAATTCTGATTGCTGTAATTGAAGAAAGAAGAACTGGAAAGATCAGAGAAGGGGAAACTGAAGGCGAGGATTGATTAAGCATTATGTAGAAAGAAAAAGTAACAAAAATAAGTCTAGGCAAGAATAGAACAATATGAACTATAAAGGAGAGATGTGTTATGTAAATATACCTTTCTACGAAGATGTCTCATAGGCACATGAAAGTAATTATATCCCAATTGTACTTAGCCATCTTTATCCTCAAAACTGTGTCTTCCTTGTATTCTTTAACTCACTTAGCAGTACCACCATCCACCCAACCATCCAGTAAAGAAACTTGGGAGTTATCATAGACTCATTGTCTTTCAGTCTCAACATCCAACCCATTGTCAGGTACTGTCATTTTTGCTTCCATCTCATCTCTTGAGTGGAAACTTTTTTTTTTTTTTGAGTGGAAACTTTTTTTAAAGATCCCAGTGCCAATACTTTAATTAAGGATTTCATTATTGTCTGGACTTTTATATTAGTATCCTACAGGTGTCTCACTTTTCTATTAATTCTGTATCTTCGACTCCTAGCACGGTACCTGGAATATAATAGGTAACCAACAGAAGATTTCTCTCTCTTTTATTTTTAGAAAGTTTCTATATTTAAAATGAATGAAGAAGGATAATTGATTTGTTCAACAACTTCAATTCTAATTAAGTACATTTATGAATTAAAAAGAAAGTCCATTTTATGCATAGTAGTTTGTATCTCTTAATCCTCTACCCCTATTTTGCTCCCCTTCCCTCCCCTCTCTCCACTGGTATCCACTAGTTTGTTTTCTATATCTGTGAGTCTGTTTCTGTTTTGTTACATACATTCATTTGTTTTATTTTTTAGATTCCACATACTATGTATAAAATAAATAAGCAATAAGGATATATTGTACAGCACAGGGAAATATAGCCATTATTTTGAAATAACTTTAAATGGAGTATAATCTATAAAAATATTGAATCACTATGCTGTACACCTGAAGCTAGTATAATATTGTATATCAACTATACTTCAATAAAAAAAGAAAGCTCAATGTTATGGTTTGTACTTCCTTAACAGAAAACATATAATGGAAATGAAAACATCTACAATAGCACTTAAGTACATTATTTAATAACTGATCCATAATTACGATGGTAGCACTTAGGACTTTTAACTAGAAAACTAAACCTTACTATTACAGATAAAAAATATATTATTGTGTGTATTTCCTATTTTTATTTAAACAATGGTATAATGAATATTGATATAATGATATAATGATATCATGAACAATGATATGATATAATTATATTCTTACATGTGACTCCTTGTTTATATCTTTGAAAAGTTTCTCTAGGAGTGCAATTGCTATGTCATTAGGATATGCACATCTTCACTTTACAACATAATTGCTTCTCAACACGAGAGGCACCAGTTTACACATTTGGCAGCAGTATACGAAAGTTACTGTTCCACTTTTTCACCAACACTTAATGTTGACAAACTGTAAGATTTTTGCCAGTTAAATGACTAGGAAATGATGTATTTGTGTGGTTTTAATCTTGATTTCCATGATTGCTAGTTAGATCAAGCATCCTTTATACATTTATTTGTCTTTCAGGTCTCTTCATGATTGTTTTTATCATTTTGGTGATTTTTCCCTTTTTCTTTAGTAGTTTCCATCTTCCTCATGTTTTGATTTCTCTATTCCCATTTTCTTGCCTTCTTTTGGATTATTTAAAGAATTTTTAGTATTCCATTTTAATCTGTCTATTGTTTTTTGGCTATATCTCCTTATAATTTTTAGTAGTTGCCTTAGGGATTATAATATGCATAACTAAACTTCCACCACCTCGTCCATGGAGTATGGACCATGGCCCTCTAATGCTCTGGGCTGTGGGTCAGTAAACTATGGCTTGCAAGCCAAATATGGACCACTGATTTATTTTTCAATGGTACTTTTAAGAAAATATGTGGTTCTAGTCACTTTTGTCACGTGTAGATTTGTGTAACATCACTACAACCAAGCTGGGGAACTGCTCCATGACCACAAAGATACTTTTATAACTCATTGTAAAGCCTAACCCTTTAGTCACATCCCTCTCTTTACATTTTACCCCTTCATATCACAATCCCTAATTATTAATTACTTCTTCATTTCCATACTTTTGTCATTTCAAGAATGTTACATAAATGGAATCATAAGTTAAGTAACCTTTGGAGTTTGCCTTTTATTCAGCATAATTCTTTGGAGACTCATCCAGGGTTTGGCATGTATCAATATTTCATGTCTTTTTTATTGTTGAGTAGTATTCCATGGTGTGGATGTACCTTAGCTTATTTATCTACTTACCTGGTGAAGGACATATGGATTGTTTTCACTTTTTGGTTGTTACAGGCAAAGCTGTTATAAACGTTGGTGTGTGAACAGAAGTTTTCATTTCTCTGGGATAAATGCACAGGAACGTAATTGCTGGGTTGTATGCAGTTGGCAAGTCTAGTTTTTAAAGGACTTGCCAAACTGTTTTCCAGAGTTGCTATACATATTTTATTTTCCCTCCAGAAATTCATGAGGGCTCAGTTTCTCCACATCTTTGGACGCATCTGGTGGTGCCACTTTAAAGCATTTCAGCCATTGTGATAAGGGTGTTGGTTATATCACACTGTAGATTTAATTTGTATTTCTGTAGTGACCGATGATGTTAAACATCTTTTCATGTACTTATTTGCCATCCATATATTGTATTATTTTAGGTTAGATGTCTGTCTTTTGCCCAGTTTCTAAATGGACTTTCTTAAGGTATTGAGTTTTGAGAAACCTTTATATAGCCTGGGTAGTAGATTTTTGTTGGATATGTAGTTTGTAAATATCTTCTCCCAGCTGGTAGCTTTTCTCTTCATATTCTTCACATGATCTTTCACAGTTTTTAATTTTGATGAAGACCAGTTCAATAAATTTTGCTTTTGTAGAGCATGCTTTTAGTGTCAAGTCTAAGAACTCTGTATAACTCTGGATCTCAAAGATTTTCTCCTATGAGTTTTTCTTAAAATTTTATAATTTTAATGTTTAAGTCCATGATCCGTGTTTACGTGTAAACATGTTGTAAGAGATGTGAGGTTTAGGTCAAGATTATTTATTTTGTCTGTGGTGTTCAGTTGCTTCATCATCATTTGTTTTGTGGTTCTGTTTCTGTTTTCTCTATTCTGTTCCACTGAAATATGTGTTAATCCCTTTGCTAACATTACTCTGTCTTCATTACTGTAGCTGAATAGTAGGCTTAATATTGGGAAGAGTGATTCCCTCCACTTTGTTCTTTTCTAAAAAGCATTCAGTGAAATTCACACAACATAAAACTAACCATTTTGAAGGGAACATTTGGTAGCATTTCGTACATTCACAATACTGTCACCACTTTAGCTGTACCCCATACTTTTTGGTATGTTGCATTTTCGTTTTCATTCATCTCAAAATATTTTCTAATTTCCTTGTGATTTCTTCTTTGACCCTTGGTTGTTTCACATTATTCTTTATTAAAATTGTTTTAAGCTATTCTAAGTCCTTTGATTTTTGATATAAACTTTAAAATAATCTTATCTATATCTATGAGTAATTTGGTGGGATTTTAAAAGGATTTGCATCAAAGCTATATAGTTCGCCCTTGGAACAGATTGACATTTTTATTAATGTCAAATCTTTCAGTACGTGAATGTGGTATATCTCTCCATTTATTTAGATTTTCTTTGATTTATTTTATCAACACTCTATAATTTTAATCATACAAGTCCTTTGCATGCTTTCTATTGCTATGTAAGTCACTTAAAAATAATTATAAATATTGTATTTTGCTCATTGATTGTATTGCTCATGGTAGTATTTACAATTGCTGTTAATTTTTGAGTGTTGATCATGAATCTTATGACTTTGCTAAATGTACGTATTAGTTCTAGGATCTGCAAAGAGCAACAGTTTTATTTCTTCCTTTATAATCATAATGCTTTTTATTTCTTTTTTTAAATTTATTCAATGGCATGGATTTCCAGCACTAGATCAAATAAGAGTGGTGAGAGCAGGCGCCTTTGCCTTGTTTCTGATCTTAAGGAGAAGAAAGCACTCATTTTTTTTTTTACAATAAATGTAATGGTAGCTATAGGTTTGTTGTTGTTGTTGTTGGGTAGATGCTTGTGAGTTTGAGGAATTTTACCTCTGTTCCTGGTTTGCTGAGTTTTCTTAATCAGTGGGTGTTAGAAATTGTCAAATGTTTTTTCTGCAGCATTGTTGAAATGTTCATGTGATATTTTTTCTTTTGCCTGTTAATATCATAGCTTACATTGATTGATTTTCAAATATTGACCTAACCTTGTTACTTTGGAGAAAACCCACAGTCAAGGTATATAGTTATTTCTATATATTACTAGATTCTGTTTTAATATTTTACTGAGTATTTTTGGGTCTATGTTCAGTCTATAGTTTTGTTTATTTGACCTCTCTTTGTGTCATTTTGCTATCAGGATAATACTAACCCCATTAAATGAATTATGAAGTGTTCCATTCTTATCAGTTTTCCAGAAGAGATTCTGTAGAAATTGTGTTAATTCTTCTTTAAATGTTTGGTTCAATTCTCCAGTGAAGCCATATCAGTCTGGAGGTTTCTTTTTCAGGAGATTTTGAGTGCAATTTCTTTAATAGCCAAAGGGTTACTCAATTAATTTAATATTATGTGAATTTTGGCAGTTTGTGCTTTCTTGCATATGGTCTATTTCATCTTAGTCATCAAATGTATGTACGTAGAATTGTTCATAGTATTACCTTTAAATGTGTGAGTTCTACAGTGATGTATCCTCTTTCATTTGTGATATTCATGATTTTTGTCTTCTTTTATTCCTTGTCAGTCTTGGTAGAGATTTATTTATTTTATCGAGTTTTTAAAGACCCAGCTTTTTGTTTTAATAATTTTTCTCTATTTTCCTGTTTTAAATGTTATTGATTTCTGGTTTTTATTATTTCCTTCCTTCTGCTTCCTTTGGGTTTATTTGGGTGAGGGCTTAGCTTATCAGTTTGAGATCTTTCTCTTCTCTCATGTAAGAGTTTAGGTGCTCTAAATTTCCTTCTCAGTACTGCTTTAGCTGTGTTCCACAAATTTTCATATTATGTATTTTCTTTTATTTTCCTTGAGACTTCCTCTTGGTCTCTGGGTTCCTTAGAAGTGTGTCATTGAGTTTCCAAGTATTTTGAAACTTTCCTATTATGTTTTATTGATTGCTATCTTGATACTTTGCCATTTGGTGAACACATTGTGATTTTGCCTCTTTTAAATTTGCTGAGATTTTTATGGCTAGAATACGGACTATATTGGTTAATGTTCTATGGGTAACACAAAAGATGTGTATTTTGTTGTTGGTGTTGGTGTGTTTCTATATATGTTGATTAGATCTTCTTGCTTGATGATAATAAGTTCACCTGTATCATAGCTGATACCCTGTAGTAGTTCTTTGATTAATGATAAAGGAGTGTTGAAATCTCCAATGGTTAATTGTGTATATGTCTATTTTTCCTTTCAGTTTTATATCAGCTTTTACTTCATGTATTTTGAAGCTCTGTTGTTTAGTACATATACACTTAGTATGTCTATGTCATATTGGTGGATTGACTCTTATTATTATATAATCATAATGTCACTGCTAATTTTCTTTAATCTGAAATCTATTTTATCTGATATTCATATAGCCACTTCTGTTTTCCTTTGATTATATTTGCATGGTGTTACGGTTAGTTTTATGTGTTAACTTGACTGGGCTGTGTTACCCAGTTGTTTGGTCAAATATCAGTCTAGATGGTGTAGTGAAGGTATTTATATGCAATTAACATTTAAATCAATAGACTCTGAGTAAAGCAGTTTACCTTCCATAATGTGTGTGGGCCTCATCCAGTTAGTTGAAGTCCTTAAGAGAAAAACCTGAGGTCCCCAGAAGAAGAAGGAATTTTTCCTCTAGAATGCCTTCAGTCTCAAGACTACAATGTCAACTCCTGCTGGAATTTCCAGCCTGTTGACCTCTTCTGCAGATTTCAGACTTGCCAGCACCTATAATCATATGAGCAATTCATCAAAATAAATCTCACTTAATCTCCCTTCCTCCCTCCCTCCCTCCCTCCCTCCCTCCTTCTCTCTCCCCCCTCTATCAGTTTGGTTTCTCTGGAGAATCCTGACTAATACACATGGTATGCCTTTTACTTCCAAAATACCTATATTATTATAGTTAAAGGGACTTTCTTCTAAATAACACATAGATACATCATGTGAGATTTTTTTGAATATGTATCTGTTCTGCAAAGTTCTCTTTTAATTTGTGTGTTTAGACCATTTACATTAATATAGCTATTAATGTACTAGGTTTACAATTGCCATTTTGTTTTAATTTGCTATGTTTTTTGTTCCTGTTCTTTTCACATCTTACATGGGTTACTTGAATATTTTTTAATAATACTGTTTAGATTTATGTATAAAGTTTTAAGTATAGCTCTTTATATATATAATTTTTTAGTAGTTGTTCTAGGTATTACATTATATATTTGTAACTTATCCCAGTCTATTGGCATCAACATTTTAACAGTTCAAGCAAAGTATAAAAATCTTACCTTCATTTTGTTCTTTTATTCTCTCCCACTGTCAGCCCTGCTGACTCTACAAGGTAGAGGTACAGATTTTCTTTTGTATTTGGCTGGAGAATTGTGGGTATTATCACCTATTGTGGACCTTTTCTCTTGTGTTAAGCCACCAATTTTTCCTTTCCTTTGGCGAGAAGAAGCAGAATTATTTGTACATATTGGTGCTTCTGTGTTATAGGCTTTTCCAGCACCCCATCTGTGATATATGGGAGGCAAGAAGGAAATCCTTAGAACCTGCTACCATGTTGTTCCTCTAGCTGTATGGCTCTTAAGCCAGTCTGGATTCTTCTTTTCCTCTTTCAGAATCTATGTTTGTTTTTGTATTATGTCTAGTATGTGGAAGGAATATTGGGACTACTCCATCTTAGCCAGAACCAGAAGTGCCCCACCACTTATTTTTGTAAATAAATTTTCATGTAACACAGCCACACTCATTTGTTTATGTATTGTCTCTGACTCCTTTTTCACTACAATGGCAGAATCAAATAGTTGCACCAATGACAGAGTGGCCCACAGACCTTAAACTTTTACTGTTTTGCCCTTTACAGGCCAGTGGTCCTGAACTTTAATGTTATAACAATTACTTGGGAATCTCTTAAAAATGCATATTCTCATCCAGCGGGTCTTGTGTGTGGCCTGAAATTCTGCATCTCTAACAGACTTCCAGGTCTTGCCAGTGCTGCTGGTCCTCAGGCCACACTTTGAGTTGGAAGGCTCTTCTCTCCTTAAGAGCCAGTCCTGGAAGCAGGAACAAACTTAAAGCCTAAAATATTCTAAAGTAACTTTGCATTTTCAAACTCTACTCTGAGAACTTCAGGCGTGTTGAAGAATATGAAACTACAATATAATAGTAAGGGTGATATCTAATAAAAGCAATAGGAAATCCCTTATACCAAACTGCATTAATAAAAATATTATATATCTGCATCCTTTCTCTGTCATAGGGTAACAGGTCCTATACATACTATGACCTAACTACGTACAGCGTCCTCCATTTGTGTGTTTTAATTCTTTAGGATCCATCAACTTACTCATTATTTCTTTGACATTTCCAGTTTCAGCAAAATTGAGTGTGCTAATTTTTCACTTATCTAAATATTCTTATTTTAAAAGGTTCAGATTTATTCTATATATATTTGTTAGTTTGTTTTATAAACCCAATACTTGTTTCAAGGATATAATTCATTTTTAAATTCTTAGAACTATTTGAATAGGACTTTAGAATAAATATTCTTAATTTTATAATCATGTCCCTGCATTCTTATACATTCTCTAATTTCCTGGTTCTTTTGTCTTATTAGTGCTGGTTTTTATTACATACTTTTTTTTTTCTTTTGTTACTCCCATCACTCTGTTACTGGTCAAATCAGTCATACAATCAACTGGGTCATTCCATCATTGGATGACTTGAATAACATATATATATATATATATTTATACAGCAGATTCTTATTAGTCATCAATTTTATACACATCAGTGTATACATGTCAATCCATATCACCCAATTCATCACACCCCCACCCCCACCCACCTGCCGCTTTCCTGCTTGGTGTCCATATATTTGTTCTCTACATCTGTGTCTCAATTTCTGCCCTGCAAACCAGTTCATCTGTACCCTTTTTCTAGGTTCCACATATATGCGTTAATATACGATATTTGTTTTTCTCCTTCTGACTTACTTCACTCTGAATGACAGTCTCTAGATCCATCCACGTTTCAACAAATGACCCAATTTCGTTCCTTTTTATGGCTGAGTCATATTCCATTGTATATATGTACCATATCTTCTTTATCCATTCATCTGTTGATAGGCATTTAGGTTGCTTCCATGACCCGGCTATTGTTAATACTGCTGCAATGAACATTGGGGTGCATGTGTCTTTTTGAATTATGGTTTTTCTCTGGGTATATGCTCAGTAGTGAGATTGCTGGGTCATATGGTAATTCTATTTTTAGTTTTTTAAGGAACCTCCATACTGTTCTCCATAGTGGCTGTATCAATTTACATTCCCACCAACAGTGCAAGAGTGTTCCCTTTTCTCCACACCCTCTCCAGCATTCATTGTTTGTAGATTTTCTGATGATGCCCATTCTAACTGGTGTGAGGTGATACCTCAGTGTAGTTTTGATAGCATTTTGCTAATAATTAGTGCTGTTGAGCATTTTTTCATGTGCTTCTTGGCCATCTGTATGTCTTCTTTGGAGAAATGTCTATTTAGGTCTTCTGCCCATTTTTGGATTGGGTTGTTTGTTTTTTTTAATATTGAGCTGCATGAGCTGTTTATATATTTTGGAGATTAATCCTTTGTCCGTTGATTCGTTTGCAGATATTTTTTTCCCCATTCTCAGGGTTGTCTTTTCATCTTGTTTATGGTTTCCTTTACTGTGCAAAAGCTTTGAAGTTTCATTAGGTCGATTTGTTTAGTTTTGTTTTTAATTCCATTACTCTAGGAGGTGGATCAAAAAACATCTTGCTGTGATTTATGTCAAAGAGTGTTCTTCCTATGTTTTCCTCTAAGAGTTTTATAGTGTCCAGTCTTACATTTAGGTCTCGAATCCATTTTGAGTTTATTTTTGTGTATGGTGTTAGGGAGTATTCTAATTTCATTCTTTTACATGTAGCTGTCCAGTTTTCCCAGCACCACTTATTGAAGAGACTGTCTTTTTTCTCCATTGTATATCCTTGCCTTCTTTGTCGTAGATTAGTTGACCATAGGTGTGTGGGTTTAGCTCTGGGATTTCTCTCTTGTTCCATTGATCTGTGTTTCTGTTTTTGTGCCAGTACCATATTGTCTTGATTACTGTAGCTTTATAAGTATAGTCTGAAATCAGGAAGTCTGGTTCCTCCAGCTCCGTTTTTTCCCTCAAACCTGCTTTGGCTATTCTGGGTCTTTTGTGTCTCCATACAAATTTTAAGATGATTTGTTCTAGTTCCTTAGAAAATGCCATTGGTAATTTGATAGGGATTGCATTGAATCTGTAGATTGCTTTAGGTAGTATAGTCATTTTCACCATATTGATTCTTCCAATCCAGGAACATGGTATATCTCTCCATCTGTTGGTATCATCTTTAATTTCTTTCATCAGTGTCTTATAGTTTTCTGCATACCATTCTTTTGTCTCCCTGGGTAGGTTTATTCCTAGGTATTTTATTCTTTTTGTTGCAGTGGTAAATGGGAGTGTTTCCTTAATTTCTCTTTCAGATTTTTATCATTACTGTATAGGAATGCAAGAGATTTCTGGGCATTAATTTTGTATCCTGCAACTTTACCAAATTCATTGATTAGCTCAAATAGTTTTCTGGTGGCATCTGTAGGATTATCTATGTATAGTATCATGTCATCTAAAAGCGTGACAATTTTACTTCTTCTTTTCCAATTTGTATTCCTTTTATTTCTTTTTCGTCTCTGATTGCCGTGGCTAGGACCTACAAAACTATGTTGAATAATAGTGGTGAGAGTGGACATCCTTGTCTTGTTCCTGATCTTAGAGGAAATGCTTTCAGTTTTTCACCATTGAGAATTATGTTTGCTGTGGGTTTGTTGTATATGGCCTTTATTATGTTGAGGTAGGTTCCCTCTATGCCCACTTTCTGGAGAGTTTTTATCATAAATGGGTGTTGAATTTTGTCAAAAGCTTTTTCTGCATCTATTGAGATGATCATGTGGTTTTTATTCTTCAATTTGTTAATATGGTGTATCACATTGATTGATTTGCATATATTGAAGAATCCTTGCATCCCTGGGATAAATCCCACTTGATCATGGTGTATGATCCTTTTAATGTGTCGTTGGATTCTGTTTGCTAGTATTTTGTTGAGGATTTTTGTATCTGTGTTCATCACTGATATTGGACTGTAATTTTCTTTTTTTGTAGTATCTTTGGTTTTGTTATCAGGGTGATGATGGCCTCATAAAATGAGTTTGGGAGTGTTCCTTCCTCTGAAATTTTTTGGAAGAATTTGAGAAGGATGGGTGTTAGCTCTTCTCTAAATGTTTGATAGAATTCACCTGTGAAGCCATCTGGTCCTGGACTTTTGTTTCTTAGAAGATTTTTAATCACAGTTTCAATTTCATTGCTTGTGATTGGTCTGTTCATATTTTCTATTTCTTCCTGGTTCAATCTTGGAAGGTTATACCTTTCTGAGGATTTGTCCATTTCTTCCAGGTTGTCCATTTTATTGGCATAGAGTTGCTTGTAGTAGTCTCTTAGGATTCTTTGTATTTCTGCGGTGTCTATTGTAACTTCTCCTTTTTCATTTCTAATTTTATTGATTTCAGTCCTCTCCCTCTTTTTCTTGATGAGTCTGGCTAATGGTTTATCAATTTTATTTATCTTCTCAAAGAACCAGCTTTTAGTTTTATTGATCTTTGCTTTTTTGTTTCTATTTCATTTATTTCTTTTTTTAAATTAATTAATTAATTTATTTATTTAATTTGGCTGTGTTGGGTCTTCGTTTCTGTGCAAGGGCTTTCTCTAGTTGCGGCAAGTGGGGGCCACTCTTCATCGTGGTGCACGGGCCTTTCATTGTCACGGCCTCTCTTGTTGCGGAGCACAGGCTCCAGACGCGCAGGCTTACTAGTTGTGGCTCACGGGCCTAGTTGCTCCGCGGCATATGGGATCTTCCCAGACCAGGGCTCGAACCCGTGTCCCCTGCATTGGCAGGCAGATTCTCAACCACTATGCCACCAGGGAAGCCCTATTTCATTTATTTCTGCTCTGATCTTTATGATTTCTTTCCTTCTGCTAACTTTGGGTTTTGTTTGTTCTTCTTTCTCTAGTTCCTTTAGGTGTACCATTAGATTGTTTATTTGAGATTTTTCTTGTTTCTTGAGGTAGGCTTGTATAGCTATAAACTTCCCTCTTAGAACTGCTTTTGCTGCATCCCATAGGTTTTGGATCATCGTGTTTTCATTGTCATTTGTCTCTAGGTATTTTCTGATTTCCTCTTTGACTTCTTCAGTGATCTCTTGGTTATTTAGTAACGTATTCTTTAGCCATCATGTGTTTGTGTTTTTTACGTTTGTTTCCCTGTAATTCATTTCTAATCTCATAGCGTTGTGGTCAGAAAAGATTCCTGATATGTTGCTATTTTCTTAAATTTACTGAGGCTTGATTTGTGACCCAAGATGTGATCTATCCTGGAGAATGTTCCGTGTGCACTTGAGAAGAAAGTGTAATCTGCTGTTTTTGGATGGAATGTCCTATAAATATCAATTAAATCTATCTGGCCTATTGTGTCATTTAAAGCTTCTGTTTCCTTATTTATTTTCATTTTGGATGATCTGTCCTTTGGTGTAAGTGAGGTGTTAAAGTCCCCTACTATTATTGTGTTGCTGTCGATTTCCCCTTTTATAGCTGTTAGCAGTTGCCTTATGTATTGAGTTGCTCCTATGTTGGGTGCATATATATTTATAATTGCCATATCTTCTTGGATTGATCCCCTGATCATTATGTAGTGTCCCTCCTTGTCTCTTGTAACATTCTTTATTTTAAAGTCTATTTTATCTGATATGAGTATTGCTACTCCAGCTTTCTTTTGATTTCCATTTGCATGGAATATCTTTTTCCATCCCCTCACTTTCAGTCTGAATGTGTCCCTAGGTCTGAAGTGGGTCTCTAGTAGACAGCATATATATGGGTCTTGTTTTTGTATCCATTCAGCAAGCCTGTGTCTTTTGATTGGAGCATTTAATCCATTCACATTTAGGGTAATTATCGATATGTATGTTCCTATGACCATTTTCTTAATTGTTTTGGGTTTGTTTTTGTAGGTCCTTTTCTTCTCTTGTTTTTCCCAGTTAGAGAAGTTCCTTTAGCATTTGTTGTAGAGCTGGTTTGGTGGTGCTGAATTCTCTTAGCTTTTGCTGGTCTGTAAAGCTTTTGATTTCTCCATCGAATCTCAATGAGATCCTTGCCGGGTAGGGTAATCTTGGTTGTAGGTTCTTCCCTTTCATCACTTTAAGTATATCATGCTACTCCCTTCTGGCTTGTAGAGTTTCTGCTGAGAAATCAGCTGTTAACCTTATGGGAGTTCCTTTGTATGTTATTTGTCATTTTTCCCTTCCTGCTTTTAATAATTTTTCTTTGTCTTTAATTTTTGCCAATTTGATTACTATGTGTCTCGGCGTGTTTCTCCTTGGGTTTATCTTGTATGGGACTCTCTGCACTTCCTGGACTTCGGGGGCTATTTCCTTTCCCATGTTTGGGAAGTTTTCGACTATAATCACTTTAAATATTTCCTCTGGTCCTTTCTGTCTCTCTTCTCCTTCTGGGACCCCTATAATGTGACTGTTGTTGCGTTTAATGTTGTCCCAGAAGTCTCTTAGGCTGTCTTCATTTCTTTTCATTTTTTTTTTTATTTAGTCTGTTCTGCAGCAGTGAATTCCACCATGCTGTCTTCCAGGTCACTTATCCGTTCTTCTGCCTCAGTTATTCTGCTATTGATTCCTTCTAGTGTAGTTTTCATTTCAGTTATTGTATTGTTCATCTCTGTTTGTTTGTTCTTTAATTCTTCTAGGTCTTTGTTAAACATTTCTTGCATCTTCTCGATCTTTGCCTCCATTGTTTTTCCGAGGTCCTGGATCATCTTCACTATCATTATTCTGAATTCTTTTTCTGGAAGGTTGCCTATCTCCACTTCATTTAGTTGTTTTTCTGGGGTTTTATCTTGTTCCTTCATCTGGTACATAGCCCTCTGCCTTTTCATCTTGTCTGTCTTTCTGTGAATGTGGTTTTTGTTCCACAGGCTGCAGGATTGTGGTTCTTCTTGCTTCTGCTGTCTGCCCTCTGGTGGATGAGGCTATCTAAGAGGCTTGATGGGAGGGACTGGTGGTGGGTAGAGCCAACTGTTGCTCTGGTGGGCAGAGCTCAGTAAAACTTTAATCCACTTGACTGTTGATGGGTGGGGCTGGGTTCCTTCCCTGTTGGTTGTTTGGCCTGAGGCTACCCAACACTGGCGCCCACCTGGGCTCTTTGGTGGGGCTAATGACAGACTCTGGGTGTGCTCACACCAAGGAGTACTTCCCAGAAGTTTTGCTGTCAGTGTCCTTGTCCCCACGGTGAGCCACAGCCCCCCCCCCCACCTCTGCAGGAGACCCTCCAACACTAGCAGGTAGGTCTGGTTCAGTCTCCCCTGGGGTCACTGCTCCTTCCCCTGGGTCCCGATGCACACACCACTTTGTGTGTGCCCTCCAAAAGTGGAGTCTCTGTTTCCCCCAGTTCTGTTGAAGTCCTGCAATCAAATCCCAGTAGCCTTCAAAGTCTGATTCTCTAGGAATTCCTCCTCCTGTTGCTGGACCCCCAGGTTGGGAAGCATGACGTGGGGCTCAGAAACTTCACTGCAGTGGGTGAACTTCCGTGGTGTAAGTGTTCTCCAGTCTGTGAGTCACCCACCCAGGAGTTATGGGACTTGATTTTACTCTGATTGTGCCCCTCGTACCGTCTCACTGTGGCCTCTCCTTTGTCATTGAACGTGGGGTATCTTTTTTAGTGAGTTCCAGTGTCCTCCTGTCAATGATTGTCCAGCAGCTAGTTGTGATCCTGGCGTTCTCACCAGAGGGAGTGAGAGCACGTCCTTCTACTCTGCCATCTTGGTTCCAATCCTTTATTACATAGTTTTAAATCTGTGTTTCTAAGCTTATCTTCCATTGTCAGTTTCTTCAGGGTGTTCCTTAGAAAATGTTAATGACCCCATAATATCATATCTTCATTTCCCTAGTCTCTGCCTAGTAGTTATAACTTTGAAGTTGACTTTGCATTGACATTTTGCTCAGTTTTTTTGTCTTGAATACTGGACCTGTATACACTGTTTACTTGGTAGAGAGAACTCTTGTTCTTTGTAAAAGTCAAATTGTTCACTTGTAGTTGAGACTCTGGGCTAGTGAGTAGAGCTGTTCATGGTAAGCAGTCCAGTAGTTTTCCTCATCATGTCCAGTGTGCACAGTATTGACCTCCATGTACCTAAGGGTTTTGAGTCCGTAACCCTTAATCCCACTCCAGCCATGTATATGCCACATGTCTTTGTTTCTACTTTTCCCTTGGGAAGTTTCCTCAATTTTTAAAAATCATACATTATTTTGCATTACTTTTTAAAAAATTTATGCAGTAATTTCTAGTCTTCAGAATGTCTTGTCCTTATTTTCAGACATGTCTTTTTTTACTTTTTAGGAACATTTATCTGTAATTCCTGTCTGTAGGGAGAGAAATGGGAAGTTTTACTGTATCATCACTCTGACATTTTGGTCCAGTGATGCTTTGATTATTTCTGATAAATTTTCATATGTTCTCTTTTTCTCTGAATAAGATTATTATATCTAAAATTATTTCTACCTTTGGATATTTTATTTACATTTTTTCATAATACTTTGACAGGATTTTTCAGAAAATGCTGAATAATTGTGGTAATAGCTGGCATACTCTTATCATTCACTTTAATGGAACCTGTAATGTAGTGTTCCTCACTGTGTGTTCCACACTCTGCCTTAGAATAATCAGAGAAATTTTTACAGATGCAAATTCCTTAATTAGAATTGCTGAAGCTCAGGAATCGTCATGGTAAAAAGATTCTCAGATAATTCTGATACATTTATTTCACTGTTATGTTCAATATTTATTGTTGGTCTGAGACAAGTACTGTTTATTGTGTTAAGTATGTTTTTCTGCTTAGGTTATTAATATTTTTTCACTAGCAATGAATATCAAGTTTTATCAAATATTTGTTCTGTACCTGTTGAGGAAACTATGTACTTTGAGTTTTTGGCTTATCTTCAATTACTTCAATTGCTATGGTAAAATATGTATTTAATTTTAAAATATCAAATTATTCTCACAGTCCTGGGAAAAAATCCAACTCAGTTACAGTAATTTCCTTCATATTTATGATTTGATTAATTCTATTTATAGTTGAGACTAGTTGTTGTATTTTGGGCTCTCTTTCTTAGGTGTTGGGCTCAGGGTTCTGCTAGCTTTGCAAAATAGACTTTTCTGAAATGTTGTTATTTCTGAAGTAGTTTAAAAGCAAAGGGATGGATTAAATTAATTTAAATCAATTCTGGCAACTAGTATGGAGATTGTGCTATAACATATAACTACATCAACTGATATTAGTATATTGAGCTTTCTTAATTAAATTGAATCTATTTAAGTTAGTTTTATTTGGTTAGAAAATCACCTACTTTCCAAGGTTATTAATTTACTAGCATGTAATTTACTTTTTAATTTTTACTTTATTTTTTTTATCACCTCTAATTCTTAATGTTCTTTGCTGTGATCTGCTTTCTTTATGTTTTTATTTTCTTTATTATGAATGCTAAATTTTCCCCCTTTTTAGAGAAAAAAACTTGCATATGTTTATCAATGTTGCCATATTGTTCTAATTTCTAATTTAAGAATTACTCTAATTATTTTCATTAATTTTTTCTCTTACTCCCCAAGGAGTGATTTTATTGATTATTTTCTATTTTCTTGAGTTGAAATTTTTTTTTCATCTTTTTAATTTTATATTGGAGACATTGAAAATTAAATTTTTTCATTTGCAACCAGATTTGGGCCAAATCTCATGAGTTTAGAATTTTTGTTGTAATTATATTCATTTAAATTTTAGTATTAAGTATTTCAAATACATGGACAGTCTCAAAAAGAATACAGTAGCAAACACAACAGTTTGTAACATTTTATCATTATTCCATACTTGCTTCAGTTAAAACTTTTTAAAGAAATTACATTGTAGAGATCAAATGAAGCCCCCCGTTTACCCCTGCCTAAAGTTAATCTCCCTCTATTCCTCCCTTTAGTATGACCTTCATGTTCATCTTTCACATGCATGGTTTCATACATTTACTATGTATTTGTCCATGTGCAATATATAATTCTTTTATAGGTTTCTATAACTTTATATAATTTTTATCATTCTATAGATATGATTCAGTAGCTTGCATTTTTTCATTTTATCTTATGTTTTTGAGAGTTGTCTCTCTAATTCATTTTTTTAAACATCTTTATTGGAGTATAATTGCTTTACAATGGTGTGTTAGTTTCTGCTGTATAACAAAGTGAATCAGCTATACATATACATATATCCCCATATCTCCTCCCTCTTGCATCTCTCTCCCACCCTCCCTATCCCACCCCTTCAGGTGGTCACAAAGCACAGAGCTGATCTCCCTGTGCTATGTGGCTGCTTCCCACTAGCTATCTATTTTACATTTGGTAGTGTGTATATGTCCATGTCACTCTCTCACTTCATCCCAGCTTACCCTTCCCCCTCCCCGTGTCCTCAAGTCCATTCTCTACGTCTGCATCTTTATTCCTGTCCTGCCCCTGGGTTTTTCAGAACCTTTTTTTTTTTTTTTTTTTAGATTCCATATATATGTGTTAGCATACGGTATTTGTTTTTCTTTTTCTCACTCACTTCACTCTGTATGACAGACTCTAGGTCCATCCACCTTACTACAGATAACTCAATTTTGTTTCTTTTTATGGCTGAGTAATATTCCATTGTATATATGTGCCACATCTTCTTTATCCATTCATCTGTTGATGGACACTTAAGTTGCTTCCATGTCCTGGCTATTGTAAATAGAGCTGCAATGAGCATTGGGGTACATGACTCTTTCTGAATTATCGTTTTCTCAGGGTATATGCCCAGTAGTGGGATTGCTGGGTCATACGGTAGTTCTATTTTTAATTTTTTAAGGAACCTCCCTACTGTTCTCCATAGTGGCTGTATCAATTTACATTCCCACCAACAGTGCAAGAGGGTTCCCTTTTCTCCACACCCTCTCCAGCATTTATTGTTTGTAGATATTTTGATGATGGCCATTCTGACTGGTGTGAGGTGATACCTCATTGTAGTTTTGATTTGCATTTCTCTAATGATTAGTGATGTTGAGCATCCTTTCATGTGTTTGTTGGCAATCTGTATATCTTCTTTGAGAAATGTCTATTTAGGTCTTCTGCCCATTTTTGGATTGGGTTGTTTGTTCTACCCCAGTTTATTGATTGATGCTCTTATTTCTCAAATGTACACCCTTATTTTACCCCATGTATACTTGTATAAGAATTTCTCTAGGGTATATTTCTAGATGTGAATTTGAAGCTTCCTTAGGTATAACCACGTTCAACTTCAAAAGTGTTTTCCAGAATGTGGTAATAACAATTTATACTATTGTCAGAAGAGTATGAGAGTTCCCTTCCCTACTTTCTCACATCCTTACCAACAAATGGTACAGGGAGTTTATACAAATATTTTGTTACTGTACAGATATGAAACAATATTTCATTATCTTTGTATTTTGCATCTCCTTTACTAATTGTGGTTATACACTATTTGTGTTTAGAGGGCATCCAGCTTTCTCTTCTGTGATTTTCCTATTCATATCATTTGAAGATTCTCACCCTCCCTCTTCAATAAACCAATAACTTCCATTGTATTTGTTTTATAATCAAAAGAAAACATTTTTCATTATGAATATTCAAACAGTGTGAACATGTGTAAGGATGAACATAAAAAATTCAGTAGTATGCTCTACAACTACTCTTGTGTTCAAGGATCCCTGCTATTACAAAGTGTAGTCCACAATTGGCCTTTAGGAACTGATTTCTTCTTAACTGCCTGTATGTTGGCTACTTCTTTTTCCCATGCTCTGTTAAAGGTGAGACAGTTCATGTATCCCATCCCTCTTTGGCAGGGCTTGTCACTCTGGAATTTTATTTACTTGATGGCTTGCCTTGTGAATTCAAGTCTCTTAGTGAACTCAGGAAAACTTATGATTTTGAAGGTTATTTGGCCTTTCATCATTATTAGTGTGGAAGCAATGATCTTTCCAGTTTTCTGTGCTCTAAATGAAAACAGAAGTCCCCATCTTAATTTTTTTGGTAACATCTCTATTGACATATAATTCACATACCTAAGACTTATTCCTTTAAAGTGTACAATTACGTGGCTTTTAATATATTCACAGAGTTGTACAGTCATTGCCACTGTCTCATTACAGAATACTTCCATTGACCCAAAAAGGAACTCCATACCCATTAGTGGTCACTCCTCATTTCAGCCTCACCCCATCCCTCTGGCAACCACTAATCTACTTCATCTCTATAAATTTGCCTGTTCTAGACATTTCATATTGATGGAATCTATAATATGTGTTTTTTTGGTCTGAATTCTTTCACTTAGCATAATATTTTCAAGGTTCATCCATGTTGTACCATGTATCAGTACTGTATTCTTTTTTATGGTCAACTAGTATTCCAGCATATGGTTATCCTACATTTTTTTTATCCACTTATCAGTGAATGGACATTTGGGATGTTTTAACCTTTGGCTTTTGTGAATAATTCTGCTAAGAACACTGGTTTACAAGTTTTTATGTGAACATTTTCCCATTTCTATTGGGTATATACCTAGGAGTGTAATTGCCAAGTCAATTGATAACTCTATCTTTAACTTTTTTTGAGGAACTGCCAGACTGTTTTCCAAAGTGGCTGCCCCACCTTCATTTTTGAAGGATGTATTTTCAGCATATATATCTAAGATGACAGGCATTTTTTTCTTTCTTGTAGCATTTTAAAGTCGTTGTTCCATTGTCTTTTGGCATTTACTGAATATAATGGGAAGTTGCTACCGTTTTTACTGTTTTTTCCTTCAAGTTAATGCATGTTATGTATATATATATGGCCTATGAAAATGTTTATCTTGTTTTGATCATGAATTTATCCTTTTTTGTTTTCTCTATCAGGGCTCACAAATTTATCCCATAAGGGCTGGATAGTGAATATTTTAGGCTTTTCAGGTCAAATGGTCTCTGTCATAACTACTCAACTGCGATTGGCATGAAAGTGGCCATGGAAAAAGCAAAAATGAGTGGAGGTGGCTATGTTCTCATAAAACTTTATTTACTAAAAAGAAATGTGGTGGATCAGAATTTACCTGTAGACCATAGTATGCTGACTTTTGTTCTTTATAGTTTCTGTCACTGTTAAGTGTGGAGGCCAAAAGTTTAATTGAAGTATAAACTCTGTGGACCAAGACTGAAATCAATAATTTCAGTTTGGTTTGTAACTGAAGTTTTGATTCTTGTTTTTACCTAAATGTTATTAAGGGTAATTTAACATTTTTTTCATGTGGTTTTAATGTTTTGTTGTTGTTATTGTTTTTATCCCCTAGTTATTAATTTTGTTTCATTGAACTAGAGATATTATTGGAACCTGTATAATGAATACTTTGTGGAATTTTTTTAGCTTTTATTTGTGGCTTGATATAAGATCAATTTAAAAACCTATGGGCCCAGTAATATAGTATAATCTTAGTTTCTTAGAATAGTCCATAGATTACTCTTAAATCAATATTAATTGCAATATTTAGATCTTTATTATTCTAAATTAAGTTTTGTCAATTCAGTTAATAAAAATTGAGAAAAGTTAAAAGAACCACTATTTATTTTCTAGGTATTTTCCTTTTATTGATAACCATTACATCTACATTTCTTTTTTCTTTTATGTCTATATAATAGAATAATGTATGGGACTTCATATTTCCCTGAACTTGGAGAGTTAGGTTCCAAAGCTGAGGACAGAAATATGTCAAGTACTCCACATTCTTAAATAAAGCCACAGAAGTCAGGGGCCAGACACTCCCTGCAAGACTGATTAAGAAGCAATCAATCTGGCTTTGCTATCTATGGTCATCACCACTGGATTCTGCTGCTTTCCTTTCCTGGAATATAAATATATAAATGTAATATAAAAAGTTGTTTGTGCAATGGGCAGATTTTGTTTTTGGAGTACTGAGCCATTAGCCTGTTGAGGTGTGCCGTAACTTTTCCCGGTCTTTTCCATAAGGAAAGGGGGAAGTGCTTCTCCCACCCCCAAGCCACTGAAGGGAGGTTCCCAAGGATTATTTGTGGTGATTGATTGTACCCACATGCAAAGTATATTAATATCTCATTCCCATTTGGACACTTGCTTATCTAGTGATATTGTACTTACGTAAGCATGGAGAAAAAGGGAATAGGGGAAAAATGTCAGGCCAAGTAGTGGGGACAGCACCTTGAATTCCCTGTGTTTGATGTGGCAAGGAAATGGATTTCCCTGGATCAAGGGGACGTTGAAGAAATTAGTTGACCTTGAGCCATAGTTCAAAAGGGATAACCACCAGATTACAGGACCCCAGCAGCAAAGTCTATGAAATATATTTTGGGGGATTAGATCTGGGGTTGAAAGTGGAAGAGGACAAGTCCAACTGTTAAAAAATTGCATATTAGGAAGGACTTTCTGTGGAACTCCCTACAAAACTGATAATGTGCCCTGTAAGAGAGCTTGACACACACACTCTCTGCTTCTCTCTCTTTTGAGCACCTGTCTAACAGAAAATGTTAATTGCCAGGCAGTGTTTACTAGGGAAGCATTTGGAGAAAAAAAAATATCATCTAGGTAGCCAATTATGTGAAAGAACCCCTGCTATTTCTCCTATTTCCTTTTCTCAGGCTTTACATCCCAGAAAAGCTAGGACTAGAAGAGAGGGAGGGGGTTACAAGAACAAAAGACCATACCTCCTCCCCTCTGCAGGTTCCTTGGTCTGAAGGTCAAGTAAGATCCGGAGGGGAGGGAGGAAATGAGTTTAGAGTTTTTAATTGGAATATGTGCTGTCTAATAATCACTGAAAATGACCAACTGTGGAAGCTACCAGAAATGTCATTAAATGGATTGAGAAGATAGGTTCAACAGGGCGTGACTGAAGGCAGTGACTGGAAGAAAAAAATTTGTTATCCATATCTCTCAGAGTTTGGTGGGTTCAATAAACCAGTTATTTATATTTTGCCTGATAATTATTTAATAATTAAATAAATTATTTACTATACTAAGGATCTTATGTTTTATCAATATAAAATGAACTTTTTTTCCCATTCAGTGCTTTATGTTTTGAATTTTACTTCAGTTGATATTTTGCAACCCCTGCTTTCCTTTTGTTTTCATTTGTGTTGCATTTCTATGTTCACCTTTTTAAAAATTTTTCTTTCACAAATTATTTTTCAAATCAATGCCACACACACACACACATACACATATCTACCTATCTGTCTTTCCAATCTCAGTACAGGAGGTTAACTTATTCACACTTGTTTTAATAGCTGATATGATTGATTAACTTCTGCCAATTTGTTTTATATGCTTTCTTTAAAAAAATACATGCTTTTCCTTGGTTTTCTAACTTTCAGTATAGAGACTTCATTTTTGTGTTTTCCAGTGATTTAGAGGATCATGTTTTATAGGCTCTTTAACTTCTGAGTCAAAAATAAAATAGTTTAATGTGAATGCCCCATATTTGAGATAGACTATCTAGAACACTTTTAATTCTGTTTCTTTCTTCAACCTCTTGTTATCATTATAGTCAACATTTCTATTTAAATATTTGCTATTCCATTTACCTATCATATCTAAATCTATACACATACATACATATGTGGTTGTGCATGTTCATTTTTGAGAATATTTTAAAATTAACATTTTAATCATTATCCTAATGATTGCATTTGTAAAAGTTACTTAAAATTGTCTCAATTTTAACTAATTTCAGTGCTCACCAGTCTTTATTATTTACCTTGACTATACTATTTTTGGAATCTTTATTTTGCTAATCTCTTTGTCAGTTGCAATATACATTCAAACATTTCTTTTAAAAAAATTCATGAATAGTATGTCTTTAGACATCTTGATATCTAAGATGGTCTTCCACTTGCCATCACACATGCAAGTTGATTAAACAAGATATAAGATAGACACTCCTTCAAGTTTATTATGAAATTAACTGTTAGAAAAGTTTGAAGACAGGCTGATTTTTATTTCTTTATAGCTAAAATATTTTGTCCACCTAGTCACTTGACAAGTTTTTTCTTTATAAGGATAGTTTAAAAATTAAGGTCCCCTTTAAATCACTATTTTCATTTATGGGAATTTATCCTAAGGAGATACACAGTATTTTGGGGTATTTTTCAGGCCATGTAGAAAGTCTGTTTGAATTCAGAGGACTAGTAAGTAGATAGGTAGGTGGATGATGACAACTCTGTGGACAGATACTCTTTTAGCTACAATGAAATGAGGATTTTAGATCACAAAAGTCAAGGAATAGCCAAATGGTTTCACCTAGTTTTAATTCTCAAACACTTATTAGAACAATCTCTACAGATTTGAATGGAAAAGAGGGGGGACATTTATTCTGAATCTGGTTGTTTATTTATACTTTCCCCAGACCAGACACTGTGAGACCATGGTGATATTTAATTATAATGTCTGTCTCTGGAGGGAACCCATTGTGAATAACCCTTGCTTTATTTGAGTAAAAAAGCAGAATTTCCCCTAAGAGGTTAAGGGAGGAAGGGTTTTTTAAGAAAGAGCCTTGATCCCAGTGCATTTTAATCTCATATTACTTGTCACTGATTTTGGAAATGCAAATGTCACAGGAAAGGGGCACAGTGACTTTGGCCCAACTTTATAATGCACCCTATTTTCTAAGAAAAAAAAAAAACTCAGTGACCAGGATAATGCTGGGAACATTAGTCTATCTCCTTAGGATAAAGCCATATGAATAAAATTGGTTGGTCAAAGGGATACAGGTTTTAAAATTTGCCAACAGTAAGTGACCTCTTTTGCACACTCTTCCCTACCTGGAGTTTTGGCATCCTTTTTAATCTCTGTCATTCTTAAATGCAAAAACAATTTTTTAAAAAATTACAGCTGGTGTCTTTTACTTTCTAATGTATTTATTCCCCACTT
Organism: Eschrichtius robustus; assembly: GCF_028021215.1. Taxonomy (NCBI): domain Eukaryota; kingdom Metazoa; phylum Chordata; class Mammalia; order Artiodactyla; family Eschrichtiidae; genus Eschrichtius; species Eschrichtius robustus. Next base: position 107,280,037 of record NC_090845.1, read on the forward strand.
GTATTTCTTCTTTTGTATATTGCCATATTTACTAAAATAATAATATTTATATTTGTCTTAGTGATAAAGCTTGTTTTTTCACATATACACTGCAAGTTTTCCTAATTTGTTAGCTATATTTTATATATGTGTGTTTATTTGTATATATATGTATTTGTTGTTTTAGCTACGTATTTTAACATTTTTATTTAGTCCAATTTATCAATTATTACCATTTTATTTCTGATTTTAATATTTTTCATATTTAGCAATGAGTCTCTCAAACCATCTATAAAAATTATAACCTAAATTTTTTCTAGTGCTTTTACGATTTATTTTATATTTAAAAGTTAGAACCACTTATAGGTTGTTTTGATAATTATGATAGAAGCAATATTTTTGGTTTGTTACTACATGACTGCTTTTTTTCCATCAATGTAATTTATTGAATAAATTTATTTTTCTTTGTTGATTTGAGATGTCACATTTAGCATGTATAAACTCCCTTATATCCTTAGGTTTATTTAAAGACCTTATTCTATTCTGTTATGTCATCCCAATACCATTTTGTTTCAAATAATGTCACTAAGTAATAAACTTTGATGTCTGGCAGGACAAGTCATTTTCTACTCTTCTTATTGTCTTTTTTTTTTTTTCTTTTTAAGAATAGGCAGGGATATGCTTCCAAGCACAGTAATAAGAAGGAGCATTTTCCTAGTAGATATTATGAATTGTAAAATATTATAAAAGAGTAAATATCAACTTTAGACCCTCTTTGTTAAATTCCAAATTATATTCCATAGCGATTTCAATAGAAAAATATACGGATCTGAAATTTACTACTTGATCGCCTCAATCCAAGAGTAAATATTGCCTTTTATTTTTCCAAGCTTATAACGTGTTTCCATAGTGTAGTGGTTATCATGTTTGCCTGATGTTTTTCCAAGGTTATAAAGTTCCAAAATATGGTTTTAGCATTTTTATGTAGAGGCTGTGATTTTGTTGGTTTTTTTATGAGCTTTTTGCTGCTCCTTTGGGTTATCATTTTGTTCCACAATGTTTTTCATTGGTTTACTGTCAGAATACAGGAAAGCTATTAGTTTTGTAATTTTTTCCCAAACAGTTTACCATACTGAACTCTTGTTTTCTCTAATAGATTTACATTTGAATCTATTGGGTTTTTCAGATAGATAATCATATCGTATGCAAATAACTACAATCTTGCTTCTTTATTTCTAAAATATTTATAACTTTTACTTTGTTCTATTTTCTGAATGATGTTTTTGGTGGAAGTACTAGAAACATTAATACTAATAATTAGAGCAGAAAGTGTTACCTTGCTCATGATTTTCATGGTTAGTGGGGTGAGGAAAGGGGCAACTAGACACTTGTATTCAATCTGCCTTCTTACCAGTGCATTGATCCCACCATTTTCATCTATTTATTCTGCTTTTATTTTCAAATGTTTTATCTTGAAAGGGAATTTCTGGAGAAAATTCTTTGGTTTGCTTTTAGTGGTCAAAGTCACATCATACATTTGAGAGCACATTTTCACTCTGCTAAGCTATATTATCAAAAGGAAGAGAGGAATATTTGAGATAAGACATCTGAAAACCTTATATCCTAAAAACAAACAAAACTGACAATGGTAAGTATTGGCAAGGACCCAGTGCTACTGGAACTCTCCTATATTACTGGTAGGAATACAAAACGGTAGTACAGCTAGTCTGGAGAACATATTGGAAGTTTGTTGTAAAGTTAAACATGCACTTAACATATGACCCAACAATCTGACACCTGGGTATTCCCCCCCGCCAGAGAAATGAAAACTTATGTTCATACAGAAATCTGTACATGAATGTTTATTGCAGTTTTATTGATAGTAGTCCCAAACTGGAAACAACCCAAATGTCTCTCAAGTGGGGGTGAATAAACTGTGGCACAAGCATACAATGGAATACTGCTCAGTAATAAAAAGGATTGAACTATTGATACACAGAACAACATGGATGGATCTCAAATACATTATCCTAAGCTATAGAAGCCGGAATGAATAGTTTACGTATTGTATGATTCCATTTACATGTCATTATAGAAAAGATGAAACAGGGATAGAGAACAGATTGTTGCCAGGAATTGGGGTAAGGGTAAGTTTTTAATACAAAAGTATTGCACAAGGGAATAAGGACCTGTTTTGTATCTGCATCATGGAGATGTTTACATGACTCTATGTATATGTCAGAACTTGCAGAACTGTATAGGAAAAAAGTGAATTTTACTGAATGCAAATTCAAAAACAAAAGTTGTATTCACACAACAGGGTCTTCTTTGAACTAAAACTTCCTTCTCCCTCTGGCAGTTTACCTGCTGGGAGCAGAGGTCAGCTTAGACATATCTGTGAGAAAAGCCCAAACTGGGAGTTTTCTCCTCAGTGCAAGAGGCATATGCAATTTTAACGTTTTTTATTCATCCAGCCAATTTTCATAGAAAATGATAAGGTTTTTATAAACAATACCAAGGATTTAATGAGAGGCAAAGCAAAGTGTAACATTTCTAAGTATGAGAAATCATTGAGAGCATGTCATGTACTGGACTGAATTTTAGGCATCAGTTTGCATTGTATGTAATGTTTGTTTTTGTCATTAACTGGATTTAAAGTTTCGAGGATTCTTGTGTCTTCCTCAGTTACAATTTAAGTGCTATTAAAATAAGATTATTATTTATATAGAATCATCACTAATTCTTCTGAATTGTTCCTTTTTTATCATTTTAGCAAGATAATATTTTAAAATATTAAGTCATGAGATTGCAGTTTAGTTTCTTACCTCTTAATTATTCCCATTGAAGGAAAATGAAGATATGTTTACCATCTAAATGCAACAGTGGCAGACGCTGTCTTGTAAGTTACGGTAACAGCCTAGTCATATTTCCTTCGGCCACTCTAAATTTGGGTTGCCATCATTTTCCATGGTGTCTCCTGTAACCAGATCAACAATTCTTCAGTAACTTTTATGCATTCTGCCTCCTAGATCCCTTTTTTATTTGTTACCTTTACTCCATTCCCATTCCCTTTGTCCAAACACTTTTGTCCTGGCTTATGCAAATAGCTTTCTACATATTGTCTCTTTCTCCTAAGTAACCCTCCTCTTTCTTATCCACTAATAATCATCAAATGAGTGAAAGTATGAATTCAAGATTTACAGAGTGGCATATGTAAATGTGATACACCAGTCAACCAGACTATAAGTATTAGAAACACTGTAGCCAGCTCAAAAAACCTGAACTTCAAATAATTGCAAATTAAATAAATATTATGATACTACTTTCACCCTTGAGTTTAGAAAAAAAAAAATATAAAAAACGATATCGAGTTTTAACAAGTTCTGAGGAAATGGGCGTTATCAAGCAGATTCCTGGGAGTGTAAATTGCTATAATTTTTTGGTAAAGTAATTTTTTTGCATATGAGTATAAAAAGTTTTTAAACTTTTTATTGGAGGATAGTTGATTTACAATGTTATGTTAGTTTCAGGTGTACAGTAAAGTGAATCAGTTATACATATACATATATCCACTCTTCTTTAGATACTTTTCCCATATTAGGTCATTATGGAGTATTGAGTAGAGTTCACTGTGCTATACAATAGGTCCTTATTAGTTACCTATTTTATATATAGTAGTGTGTATATGTCAGTCCCAATTTCCCAATTTATCCCTCCCCTACTCCTTTCGCCCCACTAGTAACCATAAGTTTGTTTTCTACATCTGTAACTCTATTTCTGTTTTGTAAATAAGTTCATTTGTACCATTATTTTTTAGATTCCACATATAAGCAATATCATATGATATTTGTCTTTCTCTGTCTGACTTCACTCAGTATGACAATCTCTAGGTCCATCCATGTTGCTGCAAATAACATTATTTTGTTCTTTTTTATGGCTGAGTAATATTCCATTGTATATACGTACCATATCTTCTTTATTTACTCCTCTGTTGATGGGTATTTAGGTTGCTTCCATGTCTTGGCTATTCTAAATAGTGCTGCAATGAACATTGGGGTGCATGTATCTTTTTGAATTATGGTTTTCTCCAGGTATATGCCTAGGAGTGGGATTGCTGGATCATATGGTAGTTCCATATTTACTTTTTTAAGGAATCTCCTTACTGTTCTCCATAGTGGCTGTACCAATTCACATTCCCACCAACAGTGTAGGACGATTCCCTTTTCTCCACACCCTCTCCAGCATTTATTGTTTATAGATTTTTTGATGATGACCATTCTGACCAGTGTAAGGTGATACCTCATTGTAGTTTTGATCTGCATTTCTCTAGTAATTAGTGATGTTGAGCATCTTTTCATGTGCTTTTTGGCCATCTGTATGTCTTGTTTGGTGAAATGTCTATTTAGATCTTCTGCCCATTTTTTGATTGGGTTGTTTTTTTTTTTTAATATTGAGCTGCATGAGCTGTTTGTATATTTTGGAGATTAATCCCTTGTCAGTTGCTTCATTTGCAAATATTTTCTCCCATTCTGTGGGTTGTGGATCCAGAATTATTTTAACTATTAGAAATCTATCCTACCTAAAATGTAGGTAAGATGCATAATGCATCATAGTTTTAATTAAAATGAATTATAAATATTTTTCTTTTGTAAGGGAATGGATGACTAAACTATGGTGTAGTCATTCTAGATTTTAAAGAGAAAAATTTAGATTCTATTTCTGTTGGCCTAGAAGGGTTTCCATGATGTATTGTTCTGTGGAAAAAATGTTGAAGAACAATGGATATGAGCTAACATATTCACATAAGGAATGGAAAACCTAAAAGCATTTTTTTGGTATATGTTTGTAATATTACAGAGGAAGGCATGAGAGATTGGGATGTTTACCACAGGAGGGGGTTTGTTTGCTTATTTAAACAAATGAACTAAAAAGTCAGCATCTTTTAAAGAGGTTGAAAATGTAATTGCTTGTGTGCTTATAGATAAAGGCCTGGTAGTGAGGAGGATACACCTAAACTGGTTTCCACTGGATGGGAGTGATAGTGATTGCTTCTTCTGTCTTGTGACACTAGAGAACCAGTATAGCATAGCTGTTAAGAACACAGGGCCTGTACCATAACTATATGGGTTTGAATCCTAGCTCCTTTACTTAAATATGTGTTATCTCTGGCAAGTTTAGTAAATTGCTCAGTGCTTCAGTTTCCTTGTGTAAAATACGGCAATAATAATACCTGCTGAATCAAGTGATTATGAGGAGTGCATGAATTAATATGTTTAATGCTTAGAATATTTCCTGTTATAAAGTAACCATTCAGTAAATGTTAGCTGCTACTGTATAATGACAGGATTTATATGGATATCTCATTTATTAAGACATGGTGTTTTAAAAGAAGTATATAAACAGGTAAATCCAGTTTTTATGTACATAATATTTATCAGTGTTTTATCTTGAACATAGGATTGTGGCAGTTTCTCTTATTATTTTTCATAATTTAGAAAATGAATATATATTATTTATTCTGATGAAAATCAAAAGCTTATTACAAGTAATATATGCTTGATATCAAAGCAAATCAAGATGTGTCATCTCCAACTCACCATACAAATGTATCTAAGGCCAAGTCCTAGATTTCAGCAAAATTTATTTCCACATGCCTTTAGCTATAACTAGGATGACTATATAATTTATCATCCAATCCAGGGTACTTTTGAGAGGGGAATAGGGCACTTTGTAATTACACCCATAAAACAGATTTTAATAAGGGACTAACTGGTTAACTAGGTTACATGATCACACTAGCCCCAATTGAATCTCCCTTGACATACCTGTACTCACCCACTGTAGCCCAGTACACCTATGCTTACCTCAGATTCATAATGGTCAGTAAAGACACCCTGGTTCAGGCTACCATTACTCTTCATTTGCATTAATCCAATAGCTTTCTAAAAGACCTCCCTTCTCTGTCCTAATTTCCAATCAGTCATCATGACTGCCAGAGTGATCGTTTTAAAATATAAGTTAAATCATATCACTTTTCTGCTCAGTTCTTCCAATGACTTTCTCTATCACTCAGACTAAAATCCAGAGTCCTTTCAATCATCTTTATAAGACCCTACCTGTCTGGTTGTCTCCTGCCTCCAACTCCCCACTTGGATCTCATTGCTTCTCTAACCCTATCTCCTACTATCCCCTTATCATTCGTTCGCCTCCAGCAATACTGCCCCTTTTCTGTTCTTCAAACATACCAGACCTGCCTAGACCTCAGGGCCTTTGCACTCTTTGTTCCCTCTTCTTGGTGTGTTTTTTCTGCCAATATCTATGGGTTTTGCTCCCTCATTTTTTCTTTAACTTTTTTTCTCAAAGTCTCCTTCCCCATGAAGCCTACCAAATTACTTTATGTACAATTGCAAATCACTTGCATCTCTGGTACTCTCCATCCCTTTTCCCTATTTTATTTTATTAATTTTCTGTTGCAGTTCACTAGAATGTAAGCTTCTACGAAGTTAATAATTGCCTCTTGTATGTACTACTGTTTCCATCGTACCTAGAACAGTGCTGACCACATAGTCGGTGCTTAATACATATTTCTTGATTGACAGTGATGACTTTAAAATTCACCTGCTTACCTATTTTGTCAAGCACACACATGTTTATACTATTGCTTTGCAGAAATTCAACCATGTTTTTTGGGGGGGCATGCCTAGTGTCATAACTTCTGTGAGCATGTTGCCTGTCCATTCTGAATAAAGGTCACAAGTCTAGTAATGACCACAGCTGTATGCCATACCTGTGTGCCAATTTGTAAAGGAAATGGCAAGATTTGGAAGCATCTTCCCACATGTGTTTTAAAATAGATCAGGTAGGAAACAGGAGTCTTATCTGTACTCATGCAGATCTTTATTTTACAACCACTAATTCCTCAGAGGATTAATAAAGGATGACAGCAAGAGAAGAAAGATCTTTAGACTCATTTTTATATGATGCTTTGCCAAGAGCGACATTTATCAGGGCAGTACATGCACCACATGGAAGCCGGGGGCCTTGGTAATGTGTGAATTTGTTACCATCTCCAAATTAAGTCTGCTCAATTCTGTTGTCTTTCCAATTTTACATCCTCGATTACAAATTCATAAAAGTGTCCCTTCTTTTGAACATAAATTCAACTGCTTCAAAAATATAATTGTTCATGTTTATCAAGTACCTAATTTGTTTTTACTTGCCAGCTACTAATTACATATGAAATATAAATGAATTGCAGGCCATATATTCTGTGTTAACTACTGCAAGGAAAACTTTTAGTAGGCCCTATCAACATTGGAGCTGCAGGAAGTAGCAAGCCTGGCATTAAACATTCCTGACATACCCTACTTCTCAACCTAGACATCTAGGAATATGTAATTAACAGTGGCTTACATATACATCCACAAAATGTGGCAAAAGAATATATCTTATGGAAATTGTCTTTTGAGAGGTTTTCATGCGATGAAAAGTATTTTAGCCTAACTTATTCTAGTGCCACTAACTTTATTTATTGAGAGACTAAACTTCATGAAGTCAGGGATCTTGTTCATCATTTTATACCTAGGTGTATTCATTTCCTCAGGCTACTGTAACAAATTACAATAAACTTGGTGGCTTAAAACAGCAGAAATTTATTCTTTCACAATTCTGGAGGCCAGAAGTCTGAAATCAAAGTGTCTGTAGGAGTGCACTCTCTCTGGAGGCTCTGGGAAAGAATCCTCCCTTGCTTCTACCTATTTCTGATGGTTGCCCAGCATTCTTTGGTGAGCCTTGGCCTGCGGTTGCTTAAATCCAGTCTCTGCTTCCCTCTTCACATTGCTTTTTCCTCTATGTGTGTCTATCTCTCAAAACTTCCTCTGCTTTTCTCTTGTAATCATATATACCATTACATACATACATGTCAGATAATCCAGGATAAAACTCCTCCTCTCAAGATGCTTAAATTACATTCTTTGCCATATAAGGTAATTCTCTCTGTTTTACATAAAAAATAATATTTACAGGTTCTGAGGATTAAGAAGTGAATATACCTTTGGAGGATGATTTGTTTAGCCTATCACACTAAGGCAGTGCCTGACACATAATAGAAAGTTGATAAATTTAGTGACTTATATGACTTGAGCAAGTCTCTCTCTTTCACTCAATCTCTGATTTTCCCACATTTAGTCTGAGAGGGCTGAATTATTTAATCATTTTGACTTGAAATGACATGAAACAACAGAACAATTAATGAAGAAAAAAATTACATGAAATACAGATTAAGCCAGGTATAAGGTCGAGTTTGATGTTGTTCATTACACGCTTCAGTCATTCAGTGGAAGAGAGAAAGAGACAAGTCCATGTCTTTCTGTTTCTGAGTTGGCATATCAGTCATTTCAAGGCAATATAATAGGATTTGATAGACTTCATTTGCTAATTGTTTAGAAAACACAGAGATGTTCTTACTGCAAATACATATGTGAAAGTGGGAGGAATCTCTGTAACCGTATGATACTTGCAATATGTTTGTTATTAGTCCAGAGCCCCAAAATTCTAAACCATGAAGAACTCTATTTGAATTATTTTTCCCAAATATTATGAGACCTAACATTGTAGAGGAAGTATACTACCATACCAAAGAAAACATACTTTTGATAGCTAAAATTTTAATCAAGTGCAGTTTACAGTAGCTATGATTTCAAAACATTGGAATTATTGATATTTTGAAATAAAACTTTTACATCACCATTTTTTTTAACATCTTTATTGGAGTATAATTGCTTTACAATGGTGTGTTAGTTTCTGCTTTATAACAAAGTGAATCAGTTATACATATACATATGTTCCCATATCTCTTCCCACTTGCATCTCCCTCCCTCCCACCCTCCCTATCCCACCCTTCTAGGTGGTCACAGAGCACTGAGCTGATCTCCCTGTGCTATGCGGCTGCTTCCTACAAGCTATCTATTTTACGTTTGGTAGTGTATATATGTCCATGCCACTCTCTCACTTTGTCACAGCTTACCCTTCCCCCTCCCCATATCCTCAAGTCCATTCTCTAGTAGGTCTGTGTCTTTATTCCCGTCTTACACCTAGGTTCTTCATGACTTTTTTTTTTCTTAGATTCCATATATATGTGTTAGCATACGGTATTTGTTTTTCTCTTTCTGATTTACTTCACTCTGCATGACAGACTCTAGGTCCATCCACCTCGCTACAAATATCTCAATTTCGTTTCTTTTTATGGCTGAGTAATATGCCATTGTATATATGTGCCACATCTTCTTTATCCATTCATCCGATGATGGACACTTAGGTTGCTTCCATGTCCTGGCTATTGTAAATAGAGCTGCAATGAATATTTTGGTACATGACTCTTTTTGAATTATGGTTTTCTCAGGGTATATGCCAAGTAGTGGGATTGCTGGGTCGTATGGTAGTTCTATTTTTAGTTTTTTAAGGAACCTCCATGATGTTCTCCATAGTGGCTGTATCAATTTACATTCCTACCAACAGTGCAAAAGTGTTCCCTTTTCTCCACACCCTCTCCAGCATATATTGTTTGCAGATTTTCTGATGATGGCCATTCTGACCGGTGTGAGGTGATACCTAAATGTAGTTTTGATTTGCATTTCTCTAATGATTAATGATGTTGAGCATTCTTTCATGTGTTTGTTGGCAATCTGTATATCTTCTTTGGAGATGTGTCTATTTAGGTCTTCTGCCCACTTTTGGATTGGGTTGTTTGTTTTTTTGTTATTGAGCTGCATGAGCTGCTTGTAAATCTTGGAGATGAATCCTTTGTCAGTTGCTTCATTTGCAAATATTTTCTCCCATTCTGAGGGTTGTCTTTTTGTCTCGTTTATGGTTTCCTTTGCTGTGAAAAAGCTTTTAAGTTTCATTAGGTCCCATTTGTTTATTTTTGTTTTTATTTCCATTTCTCTAGGAGGTGGGTCAAAAAGGATCTTGCTGTGATTTATGTCATAGAGTGTCCTGCCTATGTTTTCCTCTAAGAGTTTGATAGTGTCTGGCCTTACATTTAGGTCTTTTATCCATTTTGAGTTTTTTTTTGTATGTGGTGTTAGGGAGTGTTCTAATTTCATACTTTTACATGTACCTGTCCAGTCTTCCCAGCACCACTTATTGAAGAGGCTGTCTTTTCTCCACTGTATATTCTTGCCTCCTTTATCAAAGATAAGGTGACCATATGTGCGTGGGTTTATCTCTGGGCTTTCTATCCTGTTCCATTGATCTATGTTTCTGTTTTTGTGCCAGTACCATACTGTCTTGATTACTGTAGCTTTGTAGTATACTCTAAAGTCAGTGAGCCTGATTCCTCCAGCTCCATTTTTCGTTCTCAAGATTTCTTTGGCTATTCGGGGTCTTTTGTGTTTCCATACAAATTGTGAATTTTTTTGTTGTAGTTCTGTGAAAAATGCCAGTGGTAGTTTGATAGGATTGCATTGAATCTGTAGATTGCTTTGGGTAGTAGAGTCATTTTCACAATGTTGATTCTTCCAATCCAAGAACATAGTATATCTCTCCATCTATTTGTATCATCTTTAATTTCTTTCATCAGTGTCTTATAATTTTCTGCATACAGGTCTTTTGTCTCCTTAGGTAGGTTTATTCCTAGATATTTTATTCTTTTTCTTGCAGTGGTAAATGGGAGTGTTTTCTTAATTTCACTTTCAGATTTTTCATCATTAGTGTATAGGAATGCAAGAGATTTCTGTGCATTAATTTTGTATCCTGCTACTTTACCAAATTCATTGATTAGCTCTAGTAGTTTTCTGGTAGCATCTTTAGGATTCTCTGTGTAGAGTATCATGTTATCTGCAAACAGTGACAGCTTTACTTCCTCTTTTCAGATTTGGATTCCTTTTATTTCTCTGTCTTCTCTGATTGCTGTGGCTAAAACTTCCAAAACTATGTTAAATAATAGTGTTGAGAGTGGGCAACCTTGTCTTGTTCCTGATCTTAGTGGAAATGATTTCAGTTTTTCACCATTGAGGAAAATGTTGGCTGTGAGTTTGTCATATATGGCCTTTATTAAGTTGAGGAAAGTTCCCTCTATGCCTACTTTCTGCAGGGTTTTCATCATTAATTTGTGTTGAAGTTTGTCGAAAGGTTTCTCTGCATCGATTGAGATTATCATATGGTTTTTCTCCTTCAATTTGTTAATGTGGTGTATCACGTTGATTGATTTGTGTATATTGAAGAATCCTTGCATTCCTGGAATAAACCCCACTTGATCATGGTGTATGATCCTTTTAATGTGCTGTTGGATTCTGTTTGCTAGTACTTTGTTGAGGATTTTTGCATCTATGTTCATCAGAGATATTGGCCTGTAGTTTTCTTTTTTTGTGACATCTTTGTCTGGTTTTGGTATCAGGGTGATGGTGGCCTCAAAGAATGTGTTTGGGAGCGTTCCTCCCTCTGCTATATTTTCAAAGAATTTGGGAAGTATGGGTGTTAGCTTTTCTCTAAATGTTTGATAGAATTCGCCTGTGAAGCCATCTGGTCCTCAGCTTCTGTTTGTTGGAAGATTTAATCACAATTTCAATTTCAGTGCTTCTGATTGGTCTGTTTATATATTCTGTTTCTTCCTGGTTCAGTCTCAAAAGGTTGTGCTTTTCTACGAATTTGTCCATTTCTTCCAGGCTGTGCATTTTATTGGCATATAGTTGCTTCTAGTTATCTCTCATGATCCTTCATATTTCTGCAGTGTCAGTTGTTACTTCTCCTTTTTCATTTCTAATTCTATTGATTTGAGTCTTCTCCCTTTTTTTCTTGTTGAGTCTGGGTAATGGTTTATCAATTTTGTTTTTCTTCTCAAAGAACCAGCTTGTAGTTCTATTGATCTTTGCTATCATTCCCTTCATTTCTTTTTCGTTTATTTGTGATCTGATCTTTGTGATTTCTTAACTTCTGCTAACTTTGGTGGGTTTTTTTGTTCTTATTTTTCTAATTTCTTTGGGTGTAAGGTTAGGTTGTTTATTTGAGATGTTTCTTATTTCTTGAGGTAGGATTGTATTGCTATAAACTTCCCTCTTAGTAGTACTTTTGCTGCCTCCCATAGGTTTTGGGTCATCGTGTTTTCATTGTCATTTGCTTCTAGGTATTTTTTGATTTCCTCTTTGATTTCTTCAGTGATCTCTTGGTCATTAAGTAGAGTATTTTTTAGCCTACATGTCTTGTATTTTTTGGAGTTTTTTTCCTGTAATTGATATCTAGTCTCATAGAGTTGTGGTCGGTAAAGATACTTGATATGATTTCAATTTTCTTAAATTTACCAAGGCGTTATTTGTGACCCAAGATATGATCTATCCTGGAGAATGTTCCATGAGCACTTGAAAAGAAAGTGTATTCTGTTGTTTTTGGATGGAATGTCCTATTAATATCAATTAAGTCCCTCTTGTTTAATGTATCATTTAAAGCTTGTGTTTCCTTATTTATTTTCATTTTGGATGATTTGTCCATTGGTGAAAGTGGGGTGTTAAACTCCCCTACTATGATTGTGTTACTGTCGATTTCCCCTTTTATGGCTGTTAGCATTTGCCTTATGTATTAAGGTGCTCCTATGTTGGATGCATAAATATTTACAATTTTTATATCTTCTTCTTGGATTGATCCCTTGATCATTATGTAGTGTCCTTCTTTGTCTCTTGTAATAGTCTTTATTTTAAAATCTATTTTGTCTGATATGAGAATTGCTAATCCAGCTTTCTTTTGATTTCCATTTGCGTGGAATATCTTTTTCCATCCCCTCACTTTCAGTCTGTATGTGTCCCTAAGTCTGAAGTGGGTCTCTTGTAGTCAGCATATATATGTGTCTTCTTTTTATATCCATTCAGCCAGTCTATGTCTTTTGGTTGGAGCATTTAATCTGTTTACATTTAAGGTAATTATCGGTATGTATGTTCCTATTACCATTTTAATTGTTTTGGGTTTGTTATTGTAGCTCTTTTCCTTCTCTTGTGTTTCCTGCCTAGAGAAGTTCCTTTAGCATTTGTTGTAAAGCTGGTTTAGTGGTGCTGAATTCTCTTAGCTTTTACTTGTCTGTAAAGGTTTTCTCTGTCGAGTCTGAATGAGATCCTTGCTGGGTAGAGTAATTTTGGTTGTAGGTTTTTCTCCTTCATCACTTTAAGTATATCCTGCCACTCCCTTCTGGCTTGCAGAGTTTCTGCTGAAAGATAAGCTGTTAACTTTATGGAGATTCCCTTGTATGTTATTTGTTGCTTTTCCCTTCTGCTTTTAATATTTTTTGTTTGTATTTAACTTTTGATATTTTGATTAATATGTTTCTTGGCATATTTCTCCTTCTATTTATCCTGTATGCGGCTCTCTGTACTTCCTGGACTTGATTGACTATTTCCTTTCCCATATTAGGGAAGTTTTCAACTATAATCTCTTCAAATATTTTCTCAGACCCTTTCATTTTCTCTTCTTCTTCCTGGACCCTTATAATGTTTAATGTTGTCCCAGAGGTCTCTGAGATTGTCCTCAATTCTTTTCATTCTTTTTTCTTTATTCTGCTCTGCGGTAGTTATTTCCAGTTCAGTTATCCATTCTTCTGCCTTTTTATCTTCCAGGTCACTTATCCATTCTTCTGCCGCAGTTTATTCTGCTGTTGATTCTTTCTAGAGAATTTTTAATTTCATTTGCTGTGTTGTTCATCACTGTTTGTTTGTTCTTTAGTTCTTCTGGGTCCTTCTTAAACGTTTCTTTTATTTTCACCATTCTATTTCCAAGATTTTCCAAGATTGTGGATTTTCCAAGATTTTGGATCATCTTTACTATCATTACTCTGAATTCTTTTTCAGGTAGAGTGCCTATTTCCTCTTCATTTGTTTGGTCTGGTGGGTTTTTACATTGCTTCTTCATGTGCTGTGTATTTCTCTCTCTTCTCATTTTGCTTAACTTACTGTGTTTGGGGTTTCCTTTTCACCAGCTGCAGGTTCGTAGTTCCCATTGTTTTTGGCATCTGCCCCCAGTGGCTAAGGTTGGTTCAGTGGGTTTTGTAGGCTTCCTTGTGGAGGGGACTGGTGCCTGTGTTCTGGTGCATGAGGGTGGATCCTGTCTTTCTGGTAGGCAGGACCACATTCGGTGGTGTGTTTTGGGGTGTCTGTGAACTTACTATGATTTTAGGCAGCCTCTCTGCTAATGGGTAGGGTTGTGTTCCTATCTTTCTAGTTGTTTGGTATGGGGTGTCCAACACTGTAGCTTGCTGGTTGTTGAGTGGAGCTGGGTCTTAGCGTTGAGATGGAGATCTCTGGGAGAACTCTCACTGTTTGATATTATGTGGGGCTGGGAGGTCTCTGATGGTCCAATATTCTGAACTCAGCTCTCCCACCTAAGAGGCTCAGGCCTGACACGCAGCTGAAGCACCAAGACCCTGTCAGCCAGACGGCTCAGAAGAAAAAGGAAAAAGGAGAAAGAAAGCAAAATAAATAAAGTTATTTAACTAAAAAATTTAAAAAATATTATTAAAAATTAAAAAATTAAAAATTAAAAAAAAAAGAGAGAAAGAAAGATGAGAGCAACCAAACCAATAAACAACCCCACCAATGATAACAAGTGCTAAAAACTATACTAAAAAAAAAAAAAAAGACGGACAGGCAGAACCCTGGGACAAATGGTAAAAGCAAATGTATACAGGCAGAATCACAAAGACGCATACACATACACACTCACAAAAAAGAGAAAAATGAAAAAATATATATATATATATAAACAAAAGGAAGAGAGCAACCAATTCAGTGAAGAAATCTACCAGTGATAATAAGATCTAAATACTAAACTAAGATAAACATAAAACCAGAAACAAATTAGATACAGAAAGCAAACCCCAAGTCTACAGTTGCTCCCAAAGTCCACCGCCTCAATTTTGGGATTATTTGTTGTCTATTCAGGTATTCTGGGGTACATGAAGTTGATTGTGAAGATTTAATCCACTGCTCATGAGGCTGCTGGGAGGAATTTCCCTTTCCCTTCTTTGTTTGCACAGCTCCTGGGGTTCAGCTTTTGATTTGACCCCACCTTTGCATGTAGGTTGCCTGAGGGTGGCTGTTCTTTGCTCAGACAGGACGGGGTTAAAGTAGCAGCTGATTATGGGGCTCTGACCCACTCGGGCTGGGGGGAGGGAGGGGTATGTAATGCAGGGCGAGCCTGCAGCGGCAGAGGCCAGCATGACGTTGCAATAGCCTGAGGTGTGCTATGTGTTCTCCCGGGGAAGTTGTCCCTAGATCATGGGACCCTGGCTGTGGCGGGCTGCACAGGCTCCCAGGAGGGGAAGTATGGATAGTGACCTGTGCTTGCACACAGGCTTCTTGGTGTCTGTAGCAGCAGCCTTAGCGTTTCATGCCCGTCTCTGGGGTCCGCGCTGATAGCCGCGGCTCGCGCCTGTCTCTGGAGCTCATTTACACAGTGCTCTGAATCCCCTCTTCTCACACACCCTGAAACAATGGTCTCTTGACTCTTAGGCAGGTCCAGACTTTTTCCCGGACTCCCTCACATTAAGCTTTGGCGCTCTAGCCCTCTTCAGGCTGTGTTCACGCAGCCAACCCCATTCCTCTCCTTGTGTAAATAGTATTTTAAATAACTCCCATGAGCATAAGATTCTAAATGCTTAATTTTTAGAGTTATCTTCACAGTTATAATTATTATGCAATTGCTCTATGAATGTAAGTATATTACTGTTAGTAAATAATTATTAAACATATAAAGTAAAATTTTTGTTGAAAATGCCTCTATTAATGAGGTGATAGGAATTTTTATCTTGATTAGCTCATGTGCCTATGGATTTATAATATTTATGAATAGAAAGAAAGAGGATCCAATGGAAATTTACAGCAATGTAAACAGAGGTAAGGGTGCAGTTTACACTAGTAAGTGTGCAGCTTACAAAACAATTAATGTTGATCATTGTTAGTGTTTTGAATTTACAGAGAACTTACAATAAAATTTCATTTAAATCTAACTAAATACATGATAAGAATGAATAAATGAATAGAATATTCATTGAGAAAGACAGCAAACACAAGACTGTTGCCAACGTTTAAAAACTGGGTACAGATTTGCAGTGTTGAATAACTTTCAACCAATTGAGATTGTTTTTCCTCAGTCTTAATAAGTGTTTAAAATATAAAATGCTACATTTTTTGATACGTTCAGTTTGCTAAAGATATTCTGTCAAGAGTAAATGCAACATTTAGAAACAACCTGAGACAGAGTTATGGGAGTAATCACTAGGCTTTTATTAATGTGAATGGTGAAAATGTAGGAAAAGCATGCTTTATGGCAGATTGGTATTTCCTATGATGCTCTTGTAAGTCTTAAATATTTTAATTATAAAATAGTTAACAAAGCTTTGCATGTGTTTGTTACCTGGATATAAAAAGGAACTGCCACCTTTAATATTTCTTATTGTTCCTGCTTTTCTAGGGCTCTCCTTTAGAAGCAATACATTGAAAATTCTTGAGAAGTTGAAGAGGGAAATTCATTAAACAAAAGTTATTATTCCCATTGACCCACTCTTTAATATATTTCATTTTCTGTCCTACTCTTTAGTATATTTCATTTTCATCCCACAGAGGTCAACATTCCCTTTTTCTATCCAATGATTCATTACTAACACAAATACGTATAAAACCTATTGTGGGGTTATTGGGCCTTTTTTAAAGGAGGCTTTAAAAGCAACATTTGAAATTGTTACTTTGTTTGTCAGCCTGGAGATCTTTACATCTGGCATAGTTAAGATTTGTGATAACATGAGAAATATGGCTTTCTTTATAAAGTATGTGGAGGATAACTACAGACACATGCTCAGGTACTTCATTTTTAGGGAAGAGATCCTATGGCAGTCGAGTATCTAGAAATTGAGTCTTTAAAAAAAAAAATCTCCCATTTTATATCCCTTGGAAAATATCAGGGTACCACCAGGCTTATGTGTACTCCGGTTTGAAGACCACTAATTTAGTGATATAGGTTCACTAGAAGACTGCAACAAAGGAGTCAAATATTTCAATCAAAACATTGAAAAATAATTTGAGATTCAGGGTATATTTTTGGCTGATAAGGGAAAGAATCATTCAGATTAGTTGTTTGGTTTCATATAAATGAATTTGAAAACTGACCCACAAACTTACTTTTCTACTAGTGGATGAATTGGCTTAATAGTTCAGTGCATTCATTTATCTACTCATTTGCCCATAATAAAAATTAAGACTTAAAGAACTGCATTTGCTGCTGTGGGGTTTTTGTGGGGGTGAGTAGGCATTGTTTAATCATTCCTTTTTTGTTGAATAGATACTGTTTAAAAATGGATTTAAATATGTTTGTTGGTTACTTCTATTTCATTTGCTTATAGTCTCATTCAAAAACATTTAAGTGAAGTATTTTCCATTTCTGTTTTATCCCCTAATCTTTACTCATTTTCTTACATTCTGAACTGAAAGGACCAGATTTTCCAGTCATCTTAAGGCATGCAAACTTAGAATAATGACTTGAAGGGAAGAACCAAGTTATATGTAATGAATGTTTTGGATAACATTTGAATTTCTTTAGGGTTTTTGTTGAAGAAATGCTAAATTCTAAATGTCACCCTCTTCTTCAGGCTGTGGAGCCTCTGAACATTCTTAGTTATTTCTGGAAATTAGCAGAGTGTCGTCACCTTGAATTTCCTCATGACCTTGATCATGATGGAAGTTTAGGATTTAGTTAGTCAGTGGAGTCCTCATTAATTTAGCCTTTCATTAAATCCTGTCATGGAACACGACGAGATTCAGCCCCTTGCAAAGGGATGATTTCCTTTTGCTTCTCTTCATCAGTTTATAGTCGTGCATTATAAAATTTTGTTTTTCACTAACAATCAGGATAATTTGGTGGAGGAAGAAAGCAGCTGAAACTAATGAAGTAAACTATAGAATAATTTTTATGTTTGGTATAATAGATGAAATACAGTGACTCTTAAAGGAATATCCTTCCTCACCTTCCAGGAATTTTGAATGTACTACTTACCTACAAATCACTTTCTTTTTAAGTAAATACTACAGGTAAATATCACCGCAGCCCATATCCTTATATTTAGAAATTCCTTAATAGTGCCTCCAAATTAATGAGACGATCTGTTGTTTATTTGTTTTGCATTTCCAGCTTTATTAAGGTACAATTGACAAAATGGTAAGGTATTTAAAGTGTACATCATGATTATTTGATGTACACATACATTGTGAAAGAATTCCTCCCATCCACTTAACACATCCATCACCTCACATATTTTTGTATGTAGGTGAGAACATTTAAATTCTACTCTCTTAGCAAATTTCAATTATAGAATACAGTGTTTTCAACTATAGTCTCCATGTTATACATTAGATCCTCAGACATTATTCAATTCATAGCTGAAAGATTATACCCTTTTACCAACCTCTCCCTTTTCCTCCTACCCCCGAGACTCTGACAATCATGTTTCTACTCATTTCTATGAGTTTGATTTTTTTTCTTTTTTTTAAGATTCCACATATAAGTGATAGCATGCAGTATTTGTCTTTCTGGATGTGGCTTACTTCACTTAGCATAATGTGCTCAGGTGCCATCCATGTCTTCGCAAACTGCAGGATTTCCTTCTTGCTTGTGGCTGAATAAGATTCCTCTGTGTGTGTGTGTGTGTGTGTGTGTGTGTGTGTGTGTGTGTGTGTGTGTATCATATCTTTTTTATCCATTCGTCCGTTGATGGTTACTTAGGTTGTTTCCATGTCTTGGTTATAGTGAACAATACTGCAATAAACATGGGATTGCAGATATCCCTTTAAGATCCCATTTTCATTTCTTTTGGATATATACCGAAAAGTGAGACTGCTGGGTCATATGGTAGTTCTATTTTTAACTTTTTGAGGAACTTCCATGTTGTTTTCTATAGTGGCAGCACCAATTTACATTCCCACCAACAGTACACGAGGATCCCCTTTTCTCCACATCCTCATCACCACTTTTTATCTCTTATCTTTTTGATGATAGCCATTATAACAGGTGTGAGGTGATATCTCATTGTGATTTTGATTTGCCTTTTTTTGTCCTTATTTTTTTAATTATTTATTTTTCTTCCAGTTTTATTGAGATATAATTGACATACCACCTGTATAAGTTTAGTTGTACAGCATAATGATTTGACTTACATACATCATGAGATTATTAGCACAGTAAGGTTAGTGAACATCCATCATCTCATATAGATAGAAAATAAAAAGAGAAAAATATTTCTTCCTTGTGATGAGAACACTTAGGATTTACTCTCTTAACTTTCATATGTAACATGCAACAGCACTAACTATATTAATCATGTTGTACATTACATCCCTAGCACTTATTTATACTCTAACTGGAAATTTGTACCTTTTGACCACCTTCATCCAATTCCCCCTGCCCCCACAACCTTCCTCTGGTCACCACAAATCCGATTGCTTTTTCTATGAGTTTGTTTGTTGAAGTATAATTGACCTATAACCCTATTTAGTTTGTGGTGCACAACATATTGATTTAATATTTCTATATATTACAAAATGATCACTATGATAAAACTAGTTACTATTTGTCACCATATGAGGATATTACATTACTATTGATTATGTTCCCCACTCTCTACATTTCATCCCTATGACTCATTTATTTGTAACTGGAAGGTTGTACCTCTTAATTCCCGTCACCTCTTTCACTCATCCCCATACCCCTCTCCCCTCTGACATTCACCTTTTTTTTCTCTGTATCTATGACTCTCTTTCTGTTTTGTTATGTTTATTCATTTGTTTTCCTTTTTAGATTCCACATATAAGTGAAATTATGTAGTATTTGTCTTTCTCCATCTGACTTATTAAACTTAGCATAATACCCTCTAGGTCCGTTCATGTTGCAGCAAAGATAAGATTTCATTCTTTTTTTTTAATGGCTGAGTAATATTATATTGTGTGTGTGTATATGTATATATATACACATATATATACACACATATACATATATATATATACACATACATATATATCACATTTTCTTTATCCATTCATCTATCAATGGACACTTAGGGTTGCTTTCATATCTGGGCTACTGTAAATAGTGCTACAATGAATATAACAGTATACATATCTTTTTGAATTAGTGTTTTAGTTTTCTTTTGATAAATACCAAGAAGTGGAATTGCTCGATGATATGTTTGTTCTATTTAAAAATTTTAAGGAACCTCCATACTGTTTACTATAGTGGCTTTACTAATTTACATTCCCATAACAGTACACGAGTGTTTCCTTTTCTCATGATCCTCATGAACACTTGTTTCTTGTCTTTTTGATAATAGCCATTCTGATAGGTATAAGGTAGTATCTCACTGTGCTTTTGATTTGCATTACCCTGATGATTAGTGTTGTTGAGCACATTTTTATGCACCTGTTGGCCATCCGTATGTCTTCTTTGGAAAATGTCTATTCAGATCCTCTGCTCATTTTTTCAATTGGATTTTTTTGTTGTTGATTTGTACAAGTTCTTTGTATATTTTGAATATTAACCCCTTATCAGATACAGCATTTGCAAATATCTTCTCCCATTGAGTGTGAGCCTTTTCATTTTGTTGACAGTTTCTTTCAGTGTGCAAAAGCTTTTCAGTTTGATGTAGTCACATTTGTTTATATTTGCTTTTTTTTTTTTTTCCCTAGCCTGAGGAGACAGATCCAAAAAATATATATATATTGCTAAGGCCAATGTCAAAGAGTGTATGCCTGTTTCTTTTTTTTTTTTTTTTTCTAAGCATTTTATGGTTTCCAGTCTTACATTGAGGTCTTTAATCCATTTTGAGATTATTTTTGTATGTGTTATGAGAAAGTAGTCCAGTTTGATTCATTTACATATAGCTGCCCAGTTTTCCCAGCCAAACACCATTTATTGAATAGTTGGACTTTTCCCCATTATATATTCTTGACTCTTTTTCAGAAATTAATTGACCATATACATGTGGGTTTATTTCTGAGCCCTGTATTCTGTTCCATTAATCTGTGTGTCTGTTTTTGTGACAGTGCCATACCATTTTGATTATTGTAGCTTTGTAGTATAGTTTGAAATCAGGGCTCATGATACCTCCAGCTTTGTACTTCCATATCAAGATTGTTTAGGCTATTTGAGGTCTTTTGTGTTTCCCTATAAATTTTAGAATTATTTGTTCTAGTCCTCTGAAAAATGCCAGTATTTTGATAGGGACTGCATTGAATCTGTAGATTGCCTTGAGTAGTATGGTCATTTTAGCAACAGTAATTCTTCCAATCCATGAACACACTGTTTCTTTCCATTTGTTTCTATCACCTTTAATTTCTTTCATCGGTGTCATCGTTTTTCTAGTATAGGTCTTTTATTTCCTTAGTTATATTTCTGGATATTTTATTCTTTTTAATGTGATTCTAAATAGGATTGTTTTCTTAATTTCTCTTTCTGATAGTTTGTTGTCAGTGTATAAAACTGCAACAGATTTCTTTACAATGATTTTGTATCCTGCAACTTTACTGAATTCATTGATGATTTCCAGTAGTTTTTTGGTGGCATCTTTAGAATTTTTGTGTATACAGTAACATGTCATCTGCAAACAGTGACAGCTTTACTTCTTCCTTTCCAATTTGGATCTCTGTTTTTTGTGGTTTTTTTTTTTTACTATCTATTTATTTATTTTTGGCTGAGTTGGGTCTTAGTTATGGCATGCGAGACCTTTCATTGTGGCACAAGGGCTGTTGCGGTGTGCGGGCTTCTGTCTGGTGGTGCATGGGCTCCAGAGCACGTGGGCTCAGTAGTTGTGGTGCGTGGGCTCTCTAGTTGTGGTGTGCAGGTTCTCTAGTTGCAGCATGTGGGCTTAGTTGCCCTGTGGCATGTGGGATCTTAGTGCCCTGACCAGGGATCGAACCTGTGTCTCCTGCATTGGGAGGCAGATTCTTAACCACTGGACCACCAGGGAAGTCCCTAATTTGGATTTTTTAATTTCTTTTTCTTATCTGATTGGTGTGGCTAGGGCTTCCAATACTATGTTGAATGAAAGTAGGGAGAGTGGGCATCCTTGTCTTGTTCCTGATTTTAAAAGAAATTATTTCAGCTTTTTACCATTGAGTATGATGTTGATTGTAGGTTTGTCATATATAGCCTTTATAATAGTTGAAATAGGTTCCCTCTTTACCTACTTTGTGGGGAGTTATTGTCATAAATCGATGTTAAATTTTGTCAAAAGCTGTTTTGCATCTTTTGAGATGGACATATGATTTTGATTCTTCAATTTGTTAATGTGGTGTATCACACTGATTTATTTGTTGATATGGAACCATTCTTGCATCCCAAGGACAAATCCCACTTGATCATGGTGTATGGTCTTTTTAATGTATTGTTGGATTCAATTTACTAATATTTTGTTGAGGATATTTGCATCTATGTTCATCAGTGATATTGACCTATAATTTTCTTTGTTTTGTGGTGTAATTATCTGGTTTTGGTATCAGGGTCATGCTGGCCTCATAGCATGAGTTCTGAAGTGTTCCTTTCTCTTCAATTTGTTGGAATAGTTTGAGAATGCATTTTTTTTAAGGTGTTTGATAGAAATTATCTAAGAAGCCATATAGTCCTGGAGTTTTATTTGTTTAGAGTTATTTTTACTACTGATTCAATTTCATTACTGGTCATTGGTCTATTCATATTTTCTATTTCTTCCTGGTTCAGTCTTGGGAGATTGTACATTTATAGGAATATATCCATTTCTCTAAGTTGTCCATTTCATTGGCATATATTTTTTCCTAGTAATCTCTTATGATTCTTTAAATATATATTCTTTGAATATATATCTGTTAAGTCCATCTAATCTAATGTGTTGTTTAAGGCCAGTGTTTCCTTGTTGATTTTCTTTCTAGATGACCTGTCCATTGATGTAAGTGAGACATTAAAGTCCCCTGCTATTATTGTGTTACTGTCAGGCTCTTTCTTTACGTTTGTTAATATTTGCTTTATGTATTTAGGTGCTCCTTTATTGGATGCATACATATTTAAAATTGTTATATCTTTTAGTTGGATTGATCCCTTTATCATTATGTAATGACCTTCTTTGTCTCTTTTTATAGTCTTTGTTTTAAAGTCTATTTTGTCTGGCAAAAGTATTGCTACCCCAGCTTTATTCTTCTTCCCATTTGCTTGAAGTACTTTTTTTTTTTCCCTCAGTTTCAGTCTTTGTCTTTAGATCTCAAGTGAGTCTCATGTAGGCAGCATATAGATGGGTCTTGTTGTTTTGGTTTTCTTTTTATTCATTTATCATTCTCTGTCTTTTGATTGGAGCATTTAGTTCATTTACATTTAAAATAATTATTTATAGGTGTGCACTTATTTCCATTTTGTTAATTGTTTCGAAGTGTTTTTGTAGTTTTGTTGTTGTTTTTGTTCCTTTCTTCTTTAGCTCTCTTCCACTGTGTGTTATGTTTGGATTTCTTTCTTTTGTATGTGTGTGTATCTATTTGAAACTTGTTTTGTGGTTACCATGAGGGCTATATATAGTAATAAGTATTTTATATATATATATGTATGTGTGTGTGTGTGTTTATCTCATATGTATATGATTATTTTAAGTTGATGATCCCTTAAGTTAAAAATCATTCCAACAACCCTGCATTTTTACTCCCCCACCCCATGTTTAATGTTTTTGACATCATATTACACATCTTTTTGTTTTGTGTATCCTTTAATGACTTATTGTGGATATACGTAATTTTACTACTGTTGTTTTTTAACCTTAATTAGCATTATAATGGTCCTGGAGGGTCTCCAGGCTGGTGGGCAGTGGCGGTTCATGGGTTATCTTTCTGGGGAGCCTGAGGTGGATGCCAGCCCCCAATTGGCTGGGCCTGGGTCCCCATATGCCTAGCTGCTCAGCCTGGTGTGTCCTGGGATTGATGCCGACCAGCTGGTGGGTGGGGCTGGTTCTCAAAGCTCATAGTCTACAGGAGGACTCCAAAATGGTGCTTCCTGGCACCAGTGTCCTCGTGGTAGAACAAACTCCCATAAAAAGGCTGCTGCCAACCTCTATGTCCCCAGGGGAAGTCCCAGTAATCTTCTCTCTGGGAGGCTTCTCCAAGATCAGCAAATGGGTCTGACCCAGGATTTTTAAAAGTTACTGTCTCTGCACTGGATCTTGGAGTGTGTGAGATTTTATGTGCACCCTTTAAGAGTGGAGTCTCTGTTTCCAGCAACCTTCAAGCTCTCCCATATGAAATCCCCTCTGGCCTATAAAGCCAGATGTTCTTGGGGCTCATCTTCCCAGTACAGGGCGCTGGGTCTGGGGAGTCCAATGTGGGGCTTTGACCCTTTGCTCCCTGGGGGAAATCTCTGCAATTGTGATTATCTTCCATTTGTGGTTTGACTACCTAGGGGTGTGAGTTTTGACTATATTGCATTTCTGCCCCTCCTACTTTCCTTGTGGAAAATCCTTTCTTAGTTGTGGAACTTTCCTAGTTGTGGAAAATCTTTTCTTCTAGTCTTCTATCATTGTGTGTGCTTTTTAAAATCTTGTTTAAGAAGTCTTAATCCAGTGTCAAGATCACAGAGATACTCTCCTATAATTTTTTTTAGCTTTATAGTTTTGTCTTTTTCTCTAGTAGTTATTTCATCCATTTAGAGATGTTCTTTTTTAACCTCATGGAGTATAGATCAACCTTTATTCTTCTCCATAGAGTAAACCTCTTTTACCAAGCCATTTACTAAATAGTTTTTCTCATTGATTTGGTATACCACCTCTGTTCTGTTGGTCTTTCAGTTCCTAAAAAAATTGTTTTTATCACATTGTCTTTATGATTTCTTAATACCTATGACGGTAAAATTCCCACCCTCCTTTTAGGTATTCTTTTTGTAAGTTTTCTTACTTGTAGACTTTTCTTATTTCGTGTAAACTTTAGATCAGGTAACAGCCTTCTAATAAAATATTGCTTGAATTTTATTAGAATTGCATTGTTTATATATTAATATATGGATAATCAACATTTCTGTGTTGCTGTGTCTTATGACCAGAGTAAATCTCTCATTTTTTTTTTCAAGGCTTTCCTTACAGTCATCCTTCAGTATCCATTAGGGATTGGTTCCAGGAGCCCCCCACATATACCAAAATCTGCAGATGCTCAAGTCCCTTAGGTAAAATATGTAGTATAATTGGCCCTTTGTATCTGTAGGTTTTGCATCTGCAGATTCAACCAAGTGGGGATGGAAATATCTCTCTGTGGTTGTGAAACCCATCAATATAGAGGGCCAACTGTATAGTTATTTTTTAAAAAATCGATGTATAGGTGGACCTGCAAAGTTCAAACCTGTGTTGTTCAAGGGTCAACAGTAAATGCAGTTGTCTATTGGTATGGGTCAGAGACTGGTTCCAGTATGCACCACAGGTACCAAAATCCACAGATGCTCAAGTCCCATAGTCAGCCCTTCACATCCGCAGATTCAACCAACCTTAGATTGTAAACATAGTACATAATCCTCTTTGGTTGAATCTGCAGATCCGGAAACCAAGGATACTGAGGGCTGACTGTATATTTATTGAAAAAAATGTGTGTAAGTGGACCCCTGCAGTTCAAATGCATGTTGTTCAAGGGTCAACTGTATATCAAAATTATTAATACTTTTGAAAGATATTCTTTGAGCTGTAGCAGGAATAGATTGTAGGAGTAAGAGTGGAAGTGGGAAACACCTAAGGAGATAGTTGTAGTAGTCTTGGAAAGTGATAATGATTAGTGCCTTGGGCTAATGTTGTGGCAGTGGAAATGGAAATAAAAAGACAGATTCAAGAGGTATTTTGATGGTGGAGACAGAATAACTTTCTAGGAATTTATATAGGTGAAGAAATTACGATGAACAAAGATTACACAAATTTCCAGCTTGGGCAACGTGGTGAATGTGTGGTTCTGTTACTGAGTAGGGAGCAGCTTTGCATGGGCCAGGGTTAATAGAGGGAAAATCACACATGGCACATGGACTGCTTATTTTTAAGTCAGGGTGAGGACTCTCTGTATACCACACCTAGGCAAATGGAACACATGTGAGATTATAGATTCATACGCCCTTGAAAACTCTAAATCAAAGTTATAAACATGGTATTGTATTGTTCCTCCTTTATTAATTTCTGTGTAGTATTGCTCATACCTGATCTTTGGTTTCTGCATCTGAACAACTAATATAGTGGAAATCTTATCGGTATTAAATTAGAAATTTCCAAGTTTGAATCCCAGATCTGCCATTTTCTAGCTTTTTGAACTTGGAAAAATTATTCAACTTTTCTGAGTTTTTGTTTTCTTATCTGTAAAGTCAATACAGTAGTATGTATTTCATAGAACTCTTGTGAGGATTAAATGAGAATTTGACCATAACACATGTTTGGCATTGAACATATGTTTGCAATCTATCTCTTCTCTGATCTTCTTGCCTCCACAGATGAGATCTAGCTAATAAGATAGTAGGACAATTTTAACTTCTAACTTATAGGGCAATAATACTGTGATTCTTGATATCTTACTTCCTATACACTGGTGGACTTCATTTCATAAAATTGTGTGCATTTTATAAAATATAATATGCATTTTTCCTAAATAAAAATAATTTTCAAATATATCAGAGATGATAATTTAATGGAATTCTATTATGAACCATATTGTAAAATGAAAAGCGACTCTCTCATTCATTTATTCCTCTTCCCCTATTGTCATGTGGTTGTCATTTCATGAGTATGGTTTTTATTATAAGTAAATCTCTTTATTAAGAAAGTTAAATATAAGCAACTTAGAAATATATATCAAAACACATTATTCTTTACAGAAAATTTAAAAGTAAATGCTAAGACACAAAGCACAAATAATCCACTGTTATGGAATTTAATTTGGGACTTGTGGAGAAAGGAAGAATGCATTTACATATTGCATGTACTTATTGTGACAGATTCCATCACACTACAGCAGTGTTTTAAGTCATTCATCCTGGGTTGTGCTGTCAGCTGTGATAACTAGAAATGCATATTGTTCCATGACAAGTTTAAAAAATGAATGACCATTATTTTGAGTAACTAGTGTTATCAAATTGTGTGTGCAGTTAAATGTCAAGATGAGAATTTACTACTTTAAAAGAAGCTTATGGGGATGGATAATGTCAAGTGTAAAAGGGTTTTATTTAGTGGCATTTTTTGTTTTTGTTTTGTAAAAGTAATAAATCTAAGAAGTTTTGGAAAGTTGGAAGTTAGAAATATGCATAAAGGAACAAGAAAGAATACCAGTAGTTATATATGTTAGTATTTTACATACTCTTACAAGTTTTCCTGAGTTGTTTTATATAACTAAGATAATCTTCTATATGCATTTCTGCATCCTGCTATTTATTTTTGAATTTATAAAAATTGAAGGCATTCACATTGTTAAAGTTTTTTTAAAACATTATTTTTAATGGTGTCAGAGATTCCATTGAATATATGTATCCTAATTTATTTAACAAATCAAGGATTTTAGGGCATTAGAGTTGTTTACAGTGTTTGCACTTTTACCAGTTACCTATTATGGTCCTGTGCAGTATACCTCACCTTCTTCTGGGAACTACTCCTACCTACCCCTACTCTAGCCACCTTATTACCAAAGGTTCTGTCATATTCTTTCATGTCCTTACCCTCTGGGCCATAGTTGAAAGGTCATGGTGTTAGTACCTGACCTCAAGCTTGGCTAATTTTCTTCCTTAGAGGTTTTGAATTTATAACCCCAGAGAACATTCTCCCTCTTATAGCTAAAAGTATAAGTTAAAAGCCTTGGCAGTTATTGGCAGCTGCAAATAGGATCATATGGCAAGAACTGATTTGTGGAGAAAGACAGTGAAACAGATATTCAGAGAAAATAGACCTGAAGGACAGCATTTGAATTCTTGGTCCAGTTGCTCCTGAGGCAAAGTTGTTCCCCTGTCCTTTCCACAGCTTGGTTGTTCAATCCCCCTTTGGGTCGATGAACTAATAGACTACTCATTTTTAAAGCTAATTTTAGTTGAGTTTCTAAAACTTACAACCAAAGAAGCCTATTTTAAACACTGTGTTGGACATCTTTGAGGATAGAATATGGTCTGCATTTAAGATGAATTCCTTAAAATATATTATCAAAATAGAATTTCTGGATTAAATGTTATATATTTTAAGTCTCTGAATAAGGGGATTTAAATATCACCAGGTTTACAGAAATCAGAGAAGATAGTCCTGATGAGACATCAAGTTTTAGCTTATTCCTGAAGGTAATTAATTGTGAGAATGAGGCCAAGGAGTTACAATCAGATAAAGAAGCAGGTGACTCTCACCATGAAAGAAGCCAGAAACATTATGAAGGTTTCTGTGAAGAGAAGGACACATATAAAAGAAATGCATAGAAACAACAGATATTCAACATTTGATATGAGTTCTACTAATTTTAAGTGAAGCTAGACAACATTAATTGGGGAAAAAATAGATTCTGTAACATGTCTTCAGAATGACCTGAAAATAATGCAAGCGTGTAAGGTGGCCAAGTCTTACATTACTCAAGGAATTTTTCATGGCTGAACCACAAGTCAACATGAACCACAAGTCAACATGAAGAACTTTAAACTTGTTTTAATGTCACATCAATGGCAATATTTCACCAAAATTTGTTGATTTCACTCATATGTGGAATACAAAAAACAAACCATAAAACCCACAAAATAAATGAACAAACAATACCAAACAAAAAACAATGTAGATATACAGAAAAGAGTAGTGGTTACCAGAGGAGACATGGCATGGGGTGGGAGTGGTGAGGGTGAAATGAATAAATGAGGTCAACTGTATGGTGATGGATGGAAACTAAATGTTTGGTGGTGAGCCTGCTATAGTGTATAGAGAAGTTGAAGTATAATGTATATTAGAAACATATGTCATAAACCAATGTTAGGTCAATTAAAATTTTGTTTAATGAGGTCAAGCATCCTATCAATCTTCTTGTGTAAAAATTTGGAAGAATTTTTAGTTTTGTGATTGGATTCTTCAGTATGATGATTCTCTGGCTCATAGAATGTCTTCTTTGAAATGTTTTTGACCAAAACTGATGTTATTCAGATTCATGATCCATTTCCTTTACCAAATTATGGTTTTATATGATTCTGTATTTTTTTCAGCAATGGAATTCATTTTTAAGGAGTGAAGATTTGTTACGATTGTGTTACAATTAAGGATATATAAAAAGAAGCTAAAATGTCTAGAAATATCAAGAAAGCTTTACAAATGTATTTTTGAGCAGTAGCTGTGCTGTTGTAATAAGTAAATTACCTTTGCTATGACTAGTCTGAAGTGAATGTCACTTCTTTAGATACATATGGAGAAAATACATCATTTACTTGGGGGCATATTTCTTATAACCGTATATCCTAACTTCATCCCTGTCTGAAGCTAACTTTGCAACCGATGCCAAATCTTAACTTGGTAGCAAAAGCTTCTATGATAGGTAGCACAGTGCCTTGCTCGTAGAATGCCCTTTGCAGATATTCATTGAATATATGTGAAGTATAATAACCTTTCTGTCCTATCTATCCTTCAGCCTTCAGACTGTATACTGCACTCAGATCTCAAGAAAGTATTCCCTAGATCTTTTCAGGAATGAAGAGTTTTGATTTAATCAAGCAATCTCACACTCCATATATAAATTAACATATTTCTACCTTAGCAATAGTCTTATTATAAGAACTTAGTTTGGTTACATACATAAAATGACAGAATTCCTTTACCAAATAGAATTTTAAAATACATAAGAAAGTAATCACCTTTGTACCAGACTCCATTGTTGCCCACCCTCCAGAGTTCATTTGCCTGCAGACATCTTCCAGGAATAGACAAAAATACTGTGGGAAAGAACCTTACAATATACATGCAGATAGTTACATAATCTCTTTTTGCCTTGGTTTGTCTGGCTACAACACTTGCCTCAAGTACGTATGCTCTTGCTAAGCCCTTTAGCACTGGACCATGGATCGAATGAAAGTGTCTGAGCAACCCTCCACAGTGAGGTTCCCAGCCTCCATTCCATCTATTCTGGTGTCCTTCTCCACCCCAGAAATGTACTGAGAACCTAGAAAGTTCCTGCCTAAACACATGGGTTTTCCAGACTTACTATCTGGGGAGGGGGGGTGCTTAAGAGGCGGTCATCTGGTTGGAAGGTAGACTAAAGGGCTTGTCTTATAGCTGCATTTACATAGAATGTACACGATTTTTACCTAGTCTACGTACTTATTTGAGATAGCTTGAGAATGCAGTGATGGAGATTTTGAAGTACTTTAACCACCTATTCCCTACCACTCCTTGGTTTTAGCACTAAAATCATCACAAGTTTAACCACCATAAAATATATATATCTAAATCCTTGTTAGAACTAATAAAAATCTATAGAACATGGAGACACATTTCTGTTAAGTCCAGGGTACTTATGCTTTTGGAGTAGATCTTTGTCAGACTGAGTTCCAAGTCACCTTGAAGGAGTTGGGAGGGCAGGGAAAGTATCTCTGCCATGGATGGTGAGGGAACTACAGTAAGAGAACATTGGATCTAGGGAACATGAATTTTAAGATTTTGGTAGGAGAGATACAGTTCACAATGTTTACTTTTGTATAGTGTTATATATTCAGTATTGAGTTAAAGCAATGAAGAGATTGTTAAAGTATGATAGAGAACTTTTAAATGAAACCTTTGGAATACATATTTTGGAGTCTATGTCCAAATTTTTTTTCTCAGCTGGAATTATTTTATAAAACTAACACATATCCTCCCAAGTATTGCAGAAATAGTAGGAGAATAATTAAACTTGAATTGAGAAAAATGGAAAATGTCCTTTGATACTTCCAAAAACCTGTACTTTCCAAAGTGAGTGAGAAGGCACATAAATTGATAACAGAAATATTCCCTAGCTGAAAAATTTTATGTGGAGATGAATATCTCATGACTCTGGAACAGTCTGTGTTACTCATTAATGAAACCTGAAAGGAAAGAATAAGGCCCACGAAGCAGAGAGGCTGACTAAGAGCAGTAGGAAGCAGAGTAGAGAGGGCCATTTGACATTTCTATGACTGAGACTGCCTTAGGTTGCTCAGTCAAGGGTTTTTCCTCATTGCTAACTAACTTCTGCCGTCCTCCCTGCCTAACAGTACTAAGTGAGAGTGCAGTAAGATGAACTCAGGTTATGTCCCAGCCAAGAGTCTGGCTTATTATGATCTCTTATTCTTCCTGTATTTGCATCTCTGAATTTGCATCTGACCCTAATACCCATCCTCATTTTTTGTATGGAAGAAATTGCCTTTCCATTTGCTGCATGCTGGGATTGGGAGGGGAGATTTTAGTAGACACAATATCCACCCCTCTCCTCCCATGGAATTGTAGATGAGGGATAATATAAACTAGAGAAGAAAATTTAATATTAAGATGGGCTATTTAAGTTCAGTAATCTCTGGTGTCAGCTGCAGTTTCTTGAAAGTCTCTCAGACAAGAGATCTCTGCGTGATTGATGTAGAATTTGTGAGCACTCACAGCAAAATTTACCGAAGTTACTCTATCAGTTTTACTTCTGCTAAGAATTCCTGCAAGTGAGTCTTAAGTATCTTCCCAATCTTTTGGGAAGATTGCTTTTATTTTTCTCCATATCTCTAGGCTTTTGCAGAAATTTTACAGTTAAAATGGGGGGATCAGGGTGAAAATCACACATATATTCCATGAGGAAAAACTGAAAATGTTTTTGTAAATCACTGTAGCAGGGTTGAAACAAGTAGATGGCATCTCTGCCTTTTTCCCCTCAGGGTTTTTTTGTGCTCCTGGGGATGTCATCTCCCCTTTGATTGAATGGCTCACCTCTCATGTTCTTTGCCATCACCAGAAGGCTAGGCCACATTGCCCGGCACAATATTTGCTTCTGTTCCTTGGGTGCTGCTTCTTCCCAGCAGCTGGGAAGGCATCTTGCTTTTGTCAGCTCTTTCCTTGAAACTTGTCAAGTAGAGCTGAGCTGCCTGTTAGAGCAGTGGTGACATCATTCTGTATACTTACAAGGGCGCTAGTTGCAGGGGTTTGTGAGGTGGGGGATGGCTGAGCATTATTTGAATGCTCTGCCAAAGAAGTACAAGACCAGACAGAACTCTCCTTCAGTAGAGGCTAGATCAAAAACTTCCACTCCGGTGACAACTGTAGCATGAAAGTTTCTTTCTTGGCTCTCATAGCAATTCATCCTCTTTTGCTGTATAGAGCTGGAGAATCTCTGCATCTCCTTGATGTCAGGTAGTCTGGTGATTTTCAAACAGTTTTTACCTGGTGCATGGTGAGCGATACAGTTCACAACAGTGCACACATACATAAATGTATATGTAACAAACAAAAATTTCATGAAACATTTAATGTGAGTCTCTCTGCTATTTTCTATTATATCCTATTCTATTACAAATCTGCTTGTGACCCACACACTTGATTTTAAAACCTACTAATAGGTTGCTATCCACAAATGAAAAACATTGATCTAGTCCATTAACAGTTTGACCATAAATTCTTTCTTTTGCGTGTATTTATCATTTACTTGTTTTTTTAATTACAAAATCGATTTTCAATCCCTGTGAAGAAAACTAGGCCCTACGTTGATAACAGTTTAAAATCCGACAACAAAGAAAGGTAATCTCCTGTGTTTCCTATATTTTCTACATGTAGAAGAGGGAGTGTGAGAAAATGAAAATAGCACTTCAGCAAGTCACATCCCTTCCCTACGTCTCAATTTCCTCAACTGTATTATGAAGAGACTGGATTATAAATGACTTAGAAGGTCTATTTCTGGTAGGATCTGTGATTTTATGTCGCTTCTTTCAGGGAATTGTTATGATGATGATAAGAGATACATGGTAAGTCTATGTAAGATATTGTGATTCTCATTTGTCTATTACAAGTAGTGAATTTTCTACCTATGTTGTGCCTGAGTACTGTGCCAGATAGGTGGGGGACTAAGAAAATATAGTGAGCAAATATGCTGGCAAAAATAACAGTATCTGAGCTCATAGAACTCTGCTTTACAAATCCAAGCTGCAAGGACTCCTGAATTTAGATCATAGTTTAAGGCACTAGCTGACTGTCTCTGAATATCACTTTTCTTATCAGTTTTTAAAAGACTGGAGATAGAATCACATAATCACAATGTCAGATGTAGAAAAGAATTTGGAGATTATTTAATTCAGAGTGCACAGTAGTGTGGTACAGAGTATTCCAGACTTGGCAAGCAAATGCAAAGTAAATGTCAATATGGAATGGATTTAGTCCGCAGAGCAGAGGAATTCAGAAATCTCCCCTAAGTGGAGAGGGACTTGTTTTTAAGCATTTAATACAAACCCAGTTTTAACGAAATCATTGGCAAATTGATTTGGAAGCTGGAAAGTAAAATTCTTTTTGGATTTTTGAATATTTAGGAGAATACTTTGTAATGGTACATTATTTTTCCCTTTGGACTAAGTCCAAAATAGGTGCTTAACTCTAATAGATTTAAACGTGTGATCTCTTTGTTGCTGAGAGGTCCTGCAGCTTTCACAAGCAAATCCAAACACTTTAAGGTGTCAGTAAGCAGTGTTCAAATGAACCTTGTCACACCTGTGACATGGTAAGAAAATTGGTCTCTTATACCCCATAAGAGGACCGCTCCATATCAGAGCAACAAATATGTATGTAAGGTCTACTGGGGGCAGACATAGCCTTTGTACTTCCTGTGACTTTTTTGGAAATGGCCATTACCAAAGCTTTGTAATCAAGGTGAGAGTTGATGCACTACTCAGAATTGGCAAACGTGCTGATTAGAAGTCAGGGTTTTTTAGTCAAAGTTCTGACACTTTCCATTAAGATTCAAAACTAAACTTATTTATTTATGAAAGATAGAGTGCTTAATAATTGTTGGGAAGGATTTTAACTTCTCGATTACTCATTCTAAGGGAAACAAGTTTATGTCAGCAGGAAGAAAGCCTCCTCTGTGAGAAATAAATGGATACATTCTCCTTTAAACTGCATGATTTAACTTATTGACTTAAGTTACCTGAATTAACCAGTTGTTTTAACATAATATACACATGACTTTATGATTAAAAATGTATATGCAGTTTGTTTTTGAGATCAGGATCTCTGGGCTCTGTTTCCCGTATTACAAATCTGTGGCCCTAGAGACATTTGCTTCTAATTTCTTGGAGAGATTTGGTAGTACAGTATAGGGGCCAGCAAACTATGGACAGTCATTTGTTTTTGTAAATAAAAAAGCACACCCATTTATGTATATATTGTCTATGACTGCTTTTGCTCTACAATGGCAGAGCTGAGGAGTTGCAACAGAGACTGTATGGCCCCAAAGTCTAAAGTATTTACTATCTGTCCCTTTACAGAAAAAGTTTGAATGCCTCTGGTATAATATACTTTTAAAAGAGCATGGAGCAACCAAGTCAATCCTTTTTTTTTTTTTTTTAATGGTTGGTAATTCCTCCATCTGTGTTCTTTATCTGATTCCCTCCCGTCTCTCTTTGGACTTTTTCCAGTGTGTCATCCTCTCTTTCTCCTGTGTTTTCAACCTTCTCCGCTCTATTGAGTTTCCCAGAGCCTATAATATATACTGTAGTCTCTCCTAACTTAAAAAAACAAACAAACAACAGCAAAAAAACCCCACTCTTCCTAGCTCTTGCCCTATGTGCTTTTCTTTTTCTGAGATGCTCCTTCTTTTCACTTACTACCAACCCATATTCCTCAACATGCCACATCCTGGTTTCTGTTCTTACACTTCACTGAAACTGGAAAAGGTCACCAATCCAATGGACACTTAAAAGTCCTTGTCTTGTGTAACCTCTTTGCAACATTTTATGTTACTTCTCACTGCATCCTTGAAAATTTTCCTTCTTTGGTTTCTATGACATTACTGTACCCAGTTTTTCTACTCTTTAACAGTTTCATTCCTCAGTTGCTTTTATGAGATTTTCTTTTTTGTTTGCCCTCTCCATATTGATGTTACTATGTATTCTCTCCTCTGCATAGGGGATGTATATAAGGGGAGAAAAGCAGAGGCCAGTCTAATTCAGTCACATAAACTGAATAACTACCTATATGGCTATATCCAAAATAAATATCTGCAAACCAAACATTTTTCCTAAGGTCAGGATCGTATCTGTCTAGTTGACAACTTTTCCCAGATATCCTATAGACATAGCAAAAAGTGACCTTGTATTTTTCCACCTAGATCTATTTCCTGCTTTATCAAATGGCTTCACCATCCAACATGACATATACCTCAGAAATCTTGGAGTTTTTGTCTTCAAATCATTGTCTTTTGCTCGTTAAACCAATTGGTCGTTAGACCTCATAGATTATAGCTACCCCTCCCTAATATCTCTTATATCTCTTTTCACCTATCAATCTCTACTACAACTGCCTAGGTTAATAGTTTTTAAATCAGTATCTCTACTTGTAGCATATACCTCCCCTCCAAGTCATCCTCTACACAGCTGCAAGAGGAATATTTCTAAAGTCCAATCCAGCCTTCTTAACTAAATTGCGTATAAGATAATATTCAAACCCTGTAATGTCACATAAATGGCATAGCACTAAAGATTTTACAACTGCATTCCTGTTTAGCTTTACTTTGTAGCATTACCTTAGTGGTAAATTGTATTATTGTTTCCAATCACTTGCTCCCCTATCTTTTGTAAAACATTATGCATCCCTCCCCCTTGCTATGTGGTATAATGCCACCCTATGAGACAAATATAATACCCCATTGTGAGCTTTGACTATGTGGCTTAGTTGGCCAATGAGATATAAATGGAAACAGCATTGTGATACTTCCAAGCAGAACTTTAAGCACCTATTCCTTAATCTCTCCAGTTCTCTTGCTTTGTTCTCTTTTGCTATGAGAGTGGCATGTTTTCATGCTGACTGATAATATGGATAAATAATGAGTAGTGTAAGCCACCAAGAGTTTGGGATCATTCATAATCATAGCAAACCTAATTCACCCTCATGTCCTACCATTTTCTAATGAGGAAATCATAATTTCTGTAACATGTCATAAACCTCCACACCTCTGTGACTTCTCCCCATTTTGTCACCTTCTCTATAAAGCCTTTCTGATTCCTCTCCCCACTGTCTCTCACCCCGATCACTACCCTAATTATTATCCCAGTCTATCCTACAGAAATATTTCTATCAGGGAAGGGAAAAATTAACAGGATGTCTGTAACTCTGTCTTCCCTTCTCAAGAGGATAATGTTTGCCTCCACCAAACGTACTTATAAACATGCTTATGGAATTTACTAACAGAAAGATAACTTAAAAAATTCTTATCTAAGAACTCTTCAATAGGACATACCTGGTCTTTTTTTTTTTTTTTTTTTTTTTTGGCTGTGTTGGGTCCTCGTTGCTGCACGCGGGCTTTCTCTAGTTGTGGCGAGCGGGGGCTACTCTTCGTTGCACTGCACAGGCTTCTCACTGTCGTGGCTTCTCTTGTTGCGGAGCACGAGCTCTAGGTGTGTGGGCTTCAGTAGCTGTGGCACGCGGGCTCAGTAGTTGTGGCTCGCGGGCTCTAGAGTCCAGGCTCATTAGTTGTGGCGCACGGCTTTAGTTGCTCTGCAGCATGTGGGATCTTCCCAGACCAGGGCTCAAACCCATCTCCCCTGCATTGGCAGGCGGATTCTTACCCACTGCACCACCAGGGAAGTCCAATACCTGGTCTTTTAAGATTGCTTATTGTTAAAAAAAATGAAATTTATAGATTTACAGGATGCTGATAGCTGAAGAATGGAAGATAGTCACAGAGGCTCCTTGTTTATGTAACAAATGGAGTGTAAAACCTGGGAAGTTAACATGTACCATAAACATAGTTAACATACATTTGTTACTTTGAAACAAAATGTATCTCACTGTTGAAAAAGGGAATATTGTGGAAATTATGCCTAGTACTATGGAGCCCTTTCAGAGACAGATATTGCTGCCTTTGTGCTTGCTTTGTGTTTGTGTTCTTTGCCAGTCAGTAAAGTTTGCTGTTGAGTAGTATGCATGATTCATGTGAATCTACTTTTGTCAATCCAACCCTTTGTGACACTACATTATCAATACCCATACCACGTTTTAAAAATAGACCTCAGGACACACCATCTTCAGTGTGAATGCATGGTTCTATTCATTCAGTTAGTCATCCAGTCATTTAAAATTAAATCAAATGTTTTAAACCCACCCAAACGGAAAAATAGAAAATTGACAATACTTACATCTGTCCTCATGCTCCTCCACTTTTCTCACTTTCTGCCACCGTACCCAAAGTAAGTACTATCTTGAATATTGTGGTCATTAATCTCTTGTTTGTTAAAATTATTCTACATATTTCTATGTCTAAATAAAATGTTTAGTTTTAGTCATTTTTGAATATTATGAAAAAGATAGCATGCTATATGCAATCTACTTGGAATTGCCTTTTCATCCCATACTCTTTTCTAAAGGGATTTCAGCTTTACATTTCCACTGGCAACATATAAGAGATCCTGCTGATCCATACTGGATATTGTAAGAAACCTTAGTTTTTGTAAATTGAATGCATATAAAATGGCTTCTTATTGTGATTTTGGTTTGTATTTTCATCAGTGTTAATAAGGTCATTCATCTCTTCATATATTTATCAATGTATACATTTCTTCCTCTGTGGAATTCCTCTTTATATCTTTTGCATTTGAAAAATAGTCCGGTTGTCTTTTGTTTGTTGTTTGTAGTAATCATATATTTTCCTGATGGTCCCTTTTGGCTATGTATATTGTAAATATTGTAAATATTTTTTCCTAGTTTCAGGCCTTGTATTTTTTTCTTTCTTTAAGTTGTTCTTTGCTGACCAAAAATTCTTAATTTTAGTATAATAAATTTTATCAATCATTTCTCTGAGAGTTAGCACTTTTTATAATTTGTATAAACTATCCTTCAACATCCTGAGTACAGAAATATTTTCACCTGTATTTTCTACTAAGATTTCTATAGTTTTTCCTCTGACATTTAAGTCTAACTGGAATTGATTTCGTGTTTAGGGATAACTATTTTTTCACACTTCCATTAATCGAACTGCAATTTTTTCCTACTGATCTGCTATGTCATCTTCTTAATATAACAAAAATACTTTTAATGCGAGTTTGTTTCTGAGATATCTCTTATATTCTACTGATTAGTTTCTCTATACCTATGCCACCCTCACTCTGCTTTATTATTATATCTTCACAATGTATCCTGATATCCAGCAAAACACATTTCTCTACAATATTTTTCTCCAGAAGAAGTTGATTAGTCTTAGATCTATACTTTACCATGTAAATTTTTCTAACCAGCCTATCAAGCTCTTCAAACAACCCACTTGGTATTATAATTGGAATTTAAGTAAATATGTAAGTTAATTTAGGATAATTGATATCTTTATTATGGTAAGTTTTCTGTCTCCTTTTATTTGGATCTTCTTTAATGTCATTCAATAAAACTTTATAATTTCTTATTCACACATCTTGCACAATTTGTTAGATTTACTTTTAGGTACTTCATAGTTTTGTGACTAATATACATTATATCTTTTTTTTTTTTTTTTAGAGATTGGAGTTTATTTATTTAGTTATTTATTTATTTATGGCTGTGTTGGGTCTTCGTTTCTGTGCGAGGGCTTTCTCTAGTTGCGGCAAGCGGGGGCCACTCTTCATCGCGGTGCGCGGGCCTCTCACTATCGCGGCCTTCTTGTTGCGGAGCACAGGCTCCAGACACGCAGGCTCAGTAATTATGGTTCACGGGCCCAGTTGCTCTGCAGCATGTGGGATCTTCCCAGACCAGGGCTCGAACCCATGTCCCCTGCATTGGCAGGCAGACTCTCAACCACTGCGCCACCAAGGAAGCCGCCTATACATTATATCTTATCTTAAACTGTGCTTTGCTAATTGTTTGTCGGTAGTGTACAGATATGCATTTGGCTTTGGTAGGTGGATCTTATATCCAGCCTCTTATTAAATTATAGTTATTTTATTTTATTTTATTCTGTATTTTATTGAAGTATAGTTCATTTACAATGTTGTGTTAGTTTCAGGTATACAGCAAAGTGATTCAGTTTTATATATATTTTATATATTTATATATTTATATATATATAATATATATTTATATATTTTTATATATTTATATATATATTTAATATATATAAAACTGAATCATTTTGCTGTATACCTGAAAATATATATATATATATACTTTTTTCTTTTTCAGATTCTTTTCCCTTATAGATTATTATAAGATACTGAGTAAGGTTACCTGTGCTATATAGTAGGTCCTTGTTGGTTATCTGTTTTTTATTTAGTAGTATGTATATGTTAATCCCAAACTCCTAATTTATCCCTCCCCCTCCCTTTCCCCTTTGGTAATCATAAGTTTGTTTACTGTGTCTATGAGTCTATTTCTGTTTTGTAAATACGTTTATCTGTGTCCTTTTTTTAGATTCCACATATAAGCAATATCATATTTGTCTTTGTCTGGCTTACTTCACTTAGTATAATAATCTCTAGGTCCATCCATGTTGCTGCAAATGGCATTATTTCATTCTTTTGTATGGTGAGTAATATTCCATTGTGTATATATACCACTTTTTCTTTATTCATTCATCTGTCGGTGGACATTTATTTAGGTTGTTTCCATGTCTTGGCTATTGTAAATAGTGCTGCTCTGAACATTGGGATATACATATCTTTTTGAATTAGTGTTTTACACTTACATAGTTCAGTATGATAACCACTATAGTATTAGTTAACATCTCTATCATGTCATATATTTATTTCTTTACTGTGTTTAGAACATTTAAGATCTACTCTCTCAGCAACTTTCAAGTATATAATACAGTATTTTAAACTATAATAAAAATGCTGTGCAATAGGTCCCCAGACGTATTCATTTTCTAACTGCAAGTTTCTATCCTTTGATAACATCTCTCCACCCCACAATTCCTGGTAACCACTATTCTTTTTTCCATTTTACAAGTTTGGCTAATTTAGATTTCACATCGAAGTTGTATCATACAGTATTTGTCTTTCTCTTTCTGACTTATCTCACTTATCTTATTGCCCTAAAGGTCCACGCATGTTGTCATGAATGTTGGAATTTCCTTCTTTCTCATGGCTGACTAATATTCCATTGTATATATATGCCACATCTTCTTTATCCATTCATTCATTAATGAACACTTAGATTGTTTCCATATCTT
The DNA here is from genome assembly GCF_028021215.1 of Eschrichtius robustus. Classification (NCBI taxonomy): domain Eukaryota; kingdom Metazoa; phylum Chordata; class Mammalia; order Artiodactyla; family Eschrichtiidae; genus Eschrichtius; species Eschrichtius robustus. The sequence continues at coordinate 107,320,323 of NC_090845.1, forward strand.
GGTTGTTGAAAATAATGCTGCAATACACATGGGGGTGCAGATATCTTTTTGATATCCTGTTATTTCCTTTGGATAAATACCCAGAAGTGGTATTGCTGGATCATATGGTAGTTCTATTTTTAGTTTTTTGAAGAATCTCCATACTGTTTTCAATAGTGGCTACACCTGTTTACATTCCCACCAACAGTGCACAAGAGTTCCCTTTTCTCTACATTCTTTCCAACACTTTTTATCTCTTTTCTTTTAGATGATTGTCATTCAAACGGAAGTGAGGAAATATCTCACTGTGGTTTTGACTTGCATTTCCCTAATGATTCACATTGTTGAACATGTTTTCATGTACCTGTTGGCCATTTCTATGTCTTCTTTGGAAAAATATCTATTTAGTTCCTCTGCCCATTTTTTAATTGGATTGTTTGTGGGGTTATTTGTTATTGAGTTGGAAGATTTCTTTATATATTTTGGATATTAACCTCTTATCAGACATATGGTTTGCAAATATTTTCTCCCATTCTGTTGGTTGCCTTTTCATTTTGTTGATAGTTTCCTTTGATGTGCAGAAGCCTTTTATTTTGATATATTAGCACTTGCTGAGTTATGTTTTTCTTGATTGTGCTTTTGTGTAATATCCAAAAAATTGTTGTCAAGGCCAGTGTCAAGGAGCTTTTTCCCCAAGAGTTTAATGGTTTCAGGTCTTATGTTTAAGTCTTTATTTTATGTTAATTTTTGTGAGTGGTATAAGGTAGGAGTCTAATTTCATTTTTATGCATGTAGTTATCCAGTTTTCCTTGCATAATTTATTGAAGAGACTGTAATTTTTCCATTGATTATTCTTGGCTCCCTTGTAAAATATTAGTTGCCTATATATGGGTAGGTTTATTTCTGTGCTCTCAAGTCTGTTGCATTGGTCTGTGTGTCTATTTTTATGCCAGTACAGTGCTATTTGATTACTATAGCTTTATAGTGTAGTTTGAAATCAGGATGTGATTTCAGTTTTGTTCATCTTTCATAGGATTGCTTTGGCTATTCAGGATCTTTTGTGGTTCCATACAAATTTTAGTATTCTTTTTTCTATTTCTGTGAAAAATGTCATTGGAATTTTTATAGGGTTTGCATTAAATCTATAGATGGCTTTGGGTAATAGGGCATTTAACAATATTAATTCTTTTGGCCCATGAACACAGAATGTTTTTCCAGTTGTTTGCTGCTTTTTAACTTTCTTTCTAATTTTCAGTATATGGGTCTTTCACTTCCTTGGTTAAATTTATTCCTAAGTCTTTATTTTGTTTTTTTGATGCTACTGTGAATGGGTTAGTTTTCTTTTGTTTGTTTTATACTTATTTCATTATTAGAGAAATATAATTGGTTTCTGTGTGCTGATTTTATATCCTACAAATTTATTGGATCTGTTGATTAATTCCAACAGATGGTTGAGTCTTTAGGATTTTATATATATAATCAGTTATGGTGGTGTGCATGGCCTGGCTGTGACAGTTTGTGGGAGGGTCAATTGGCAGAGTCCACAAGTGGCCCAGATGATGGTAGGGTTCATGGTTGGGCCAACTGGCTATCTGGGTTTGTAGGCGGGATGACAAGTGGGGTCAAAATTTTATTAGTTATAATTAAGTTCAGATTTTCTGTTTTCTCTTGACTATATTTTGATATGCCAACTTTTTCTAGGAATTAAAAACTTTTTGTCTAAGTTTTCAAATGAAATAAAAATGCTTAAAATATTACCATATTTTTTAAGATTTCTGCTGTGTTTATATATGTCTCATTTTTATTTCTACTATTATTTAAGTACACATTTCTCTCTTTTTTGTTGATAATTATTAACATATTTTTATCTGTTACTCTTTACAAAGAATGAGATTGTTTTTTGTATTGTTTTGTCCTTTTACTTATTATATTTATTGCTCATTTCACCAATATTATTTACTTCTTTCTACTTCTTTTCATTGTTCTCTGTTGTTCCACTTCTAACTTATTGGCCTTTAGGCTTAACACATTAATATTTAATCCTCATTTTTTGGTAATATAATCCCTTATGTCATAAACTTTTCATCCAATGCTGATAAAGCTCAGAATTCAAAATTTGATGTGTATTTTCTATTATTAATTTCAAACTGGATTGTAATTCCCTTTATGCTTCCTCCTTCAACTGATTTCATTTATAAATATCACTTTATATTTCTAAATATGGGCTTTATAAATTGTCTTTTTGTTATTGATTGCTAGCATAGTTTTACCCTAGTTAGAAAATGTCATCTGTTTCATATCCATTCTTTGCTATTTGCTGTATTTTTAGTTGTGGTGATGAACTCTGCTGTCCACATTATGCTATTTAAATTTAAATTTAAATGAAAAGTAAAGTTAAATGCTGCTATTTAAATTTGCATTAAATCAAATTAAATAAAATTTAAAATTCAGTTAATCAGTTGCACTGGCCATTTTATAAGTGCTCTAGAGCCACATTTGGCTAGTAGCTACTGAATTGAACAGAACGCTATTTCCCTCATGGCAGCAAGTTCTATTGAACAGACCTTGGCTAGAATGTAAAGAATTACTAAAATGTTCCTTATCTGCTTAAGAATAATACGCCTTCACTAAATTTGGCATGTCAGTTCTATATTTTATTCTTTCTTTTATTTTTTAATCTATCAAACCTGAGAGTGTTAGACTCTCCCACAATGATTGTATATTTACCAATTTCTTTTTAAAGTTTATTTAATTTTCACATTACATGTTCTGAGTCTCTGTTATTAGTGGAATACAAGTTTGTAATGTTTACATCACCTTTTGAATTTTTTCTCTTTTATTCTGCATTGATCATCTTTACCTTTAATATTGCCTTTTCCCTGAAAATCTGTTTTATTGATATTAACATAGCTACATCTGCTTTCTTTTGCTAAGTACTATCCTGATATTTTATTGTTTACCTTCAATCATTAGAAATCCCTGTGTTTTAGTAGTATACTCTCAAAATTAACCAGAGCTCTTAATTTACTCACCTGTTTATTTTTTTACAAGTCTTATATTCCATTATTATGTTCTCAATTCAGTATTCTTCCTTTAATTTTTGGTTCCATTAGAAAAGATTTCTGTTGTCTTTGTTCTTGATCAGTAATTTAACAAGTTACAAAATTCTAGGCTGGGAATTACTTTTTTTTCCAGCACATTGGCAATAGCATATCTTTGCCTAGTGCTAGTGTGTGTGTGTGTGTGTGTGTGTGTGTGTGTGTGTGTATACTCTCAGTTTTATTGTTATTTCTTGGTGGAACTAAATCTTTGATTTTTGTTTGCATTCAAAAATATTTTCTTTGTGTTTGATGTTCTGAAGTTCTATGATGTGTGAGGGATAGATTTAGATTTTTCTTAAATTGCAGTTAGAATCATTTTTTTTAATATATATTTTTTTATATATATTTATTTTTGGCTGTGTTGAGTCTTCGTTTCTGTGCGAGGGCTTTCTCTAGCTGCGGCAAGTGGGGGCCACTCTTCATCGCAGTGCACGGGCCTCTTCACTATCACGGCCTCTCTTGTTGCAGAGCACAGGCTTCAGACGTGCAGGCTCAGTAGTTGTGGCTCACGGGCCTAGTTGCTCTGCAGCTTGTGGGATCTTCCCAGACCAGGGCTCGAACCCGTGTCCCCTGCATTAGCAGGCAGACTCTCACCCACTGCGCCACCAGGGAAGCCCCTAGAATCATTTTGATAAACATATTTGAGGCTTTAATTTTCAGTGATTCTCAAACAATATCACTTTTATTATTTCCTTTCCCTCATTTTTTCTCTTTTGTTCTTTTGCATTGCCTTTTGGATTGTCTCAGTCTTCCACATCTCTCTCACATTCCCATGACCCCTTGTCTCTGTGTTGCCTTTTGTTTCATTTCGTTCAATTATTCTCTAGTTCATGACTTTTCTCTTTAGTAGTGTATTATCTGATATCTAACTGTATTTTTCCTTTCGAGGAACATTATTTTTTATTGCAAACTTGCCGAGTACTTTAAAAATAAAGAGTTTGTTATTTTTGCTTTCATTTCCTCCTCTTATGTATTTATTTTTACATAAGATTTTTTTATGAGAAAATTTTTCACATATACACAAAAGCAGAGTCTGATAAATCCCTAGGTAACATCACACACCTTTAACAACAAATAACATTTTGCTGTACTTATTTTGTCTATCTCCCATCTGCCATTTTTTGCTAGAGTATTTTTAAGCAAATCTCAGATGACATTTATCCCCACCACCCAAGTACTTCAGTATATATCTTCAAACAAAAAACAAGAAAGGGCAAGTTTTTCTTTCACATAGACAAAATGACAACAAAGTTAACACTAATTCCTTAATACTATCTAAACCCATGTTCATATCCAAATTTTCCTAATTGTTTACCTTCTTGTTGTTTTACAGTTAACTTGTTTTCATCAGGATCTATGCAAGGTCTATTCATTGAAAATGATTTTTATTGTCTTATGTCTCTTTAGATCTCCTTTAAATCGAACCAAATCAGATCCTCTTCCCATTTGTTGCTATGTATTTGTTGATGGAACTAGATTATTTATCCTGTAGAATGGTCCATATTCTACATTTGGTCAATGCCTTATCTTATATACTGTATCACATCAAGAGGCACATATCTGAGTGTCTCACTTTTACTAGTGTACTAAGATTTATTCATGAGTTCAGGTGATGACATTCTGATCCTTTTATTATAAAATTCCTAATGATGATTATTGCCCAATTGTGATTTTTATTAGGGGTTGCAAAATGTTGATTTTCCAATTTTATAATTCCCACAGCATTTAATGCCTTGGATTTACTCAGTAGACGATTTTTAAAATCAACTTTTCTTTTCATATTACTCTCTCCTTTTATACATTGGAAAGTATACCTCCTTATAATCTCAACTATGTTAATATAAATCATTTCAATATCTTATCCAGAATTTTATTTGCTTTTAAATAATGTGAGACTTTTTAGTTTTCCATATTGTTTGAAACTGAAGTTCTTAAATTATAATAGCTTTTATCATTATATATTTATATTTTAATATCTGATATTTGCCCAGGCCTTAATTACATTCTTTAGGGTTTTTAAAAAATTGAATTACATTTATGCATTGTCAGTTTGATCCTAGATCCACACTTTTTTAGCTATGTGACCTTCACTAAGTTGTCACCTTTAGGGAAGAAATTGAAATTTTCAAATTAATAAAGCTCCCTATACTTGAATATATTAATAGTCTACATATTCCATGTTTTTCAATAAAGTTTTATTGTTTCCTGAAGATAGGTCAGGCATATGTCATTAATCAGGGTTCAACTTAGTATGGCTAATAGGCTGCATCTGACCTGCTGCCTAATTTTGATTAATTGTGTATTTAGCAAATTAAATGTGCAAAAGCATTAATTGTTTGAAACATTAACATATCTCTAAACATTTGACTAAAATCAAAGTCTAAGTATCCCATTCTCTTAAATGCTTGAGAAGCAGAAAAACACCCAAAATTTCAAAAACTTATTTTTTCCATTTTATTTCCTTCGAAAAAGTGCTCATCCTGTGGACAGTGATGGCTGATATTTACACTTGACATGTACTGACATCTTTTTATTGTGGTAAAATACACATAACAAAGTTTACAATTTTAACCATTTTAAAATATGCAATTCAGTGGCATTAAGTATGGTCACAATAATGTGCAACCATCATCTGTCTCTAGTCTCAGAACTTTTTCATAACTCCAAAAAGGAACTGAACACCTATTAAGCAATCTTTCTTTATAATACTATATTTATGATGCCATTGAAAATGGAATTATTTTTCAGACTTTCCTTTTCAGATTGTTCATTACTAGTGTATACATCTACAACTGATTTTGTATATTAATCTTGAACCCTGCAACTTTGCTGCATTCATTTATTAGCCCTAGTAGTTGTGTGTGTGTGTGTGTGTGTGTGTGTGTGTGTGTGTGTGTGTATTTTATATATATAAGATCAGGTCACCTGGAAATATAGATTTGCTTCCTTCATTTCCACTTTGGATGAATTTTATTTCCTTTTCTTGCCTAATTTTTCTGCCTAGAACTTCCAATACAGTATTAAATACAAATGACAAAAGTGTTCATCCTTGTCATTTTCCTGATCTTAAGGGGAAAGATTTCAGCCTTTCACCTTTGAGTGTTATGTTAACTGTGGGTTTTTCCACAGGTGCCCTTTATAATATTTATTTTTTATTTAAAAAAAAATTTTAACATCTTTATTGGAGTATAATTGCTTTACAATGGTGTGTTAGTTTCTGCTCTATAACAAAGTGAGTCACCTATACATATACATATATCCCCATATCTCCTCCCTCTTGTGTCTCCCTCCCAGCCTCCCTATCCCACCCCTCTAGGTGGTCACAGAGCACCGAGCTGATCTCCCTGTGCTATGTGGCTGCTTCCCACTAGCTATCTATTTTACATTTGGTAGTTTATATATGTCCATGCCACTCTCTCACTTCATCCCAGCTTACCCTTCCCCCTCCCCGTGTCCTCAAGTCAAAAGGATCTTGCTGTGATTTATGCCATGGAGTGTTCTGCCTATGTTTTCCTCTAAGACTTTTATAGTCTCTGGCCTTTCATTTAAATGTTTAATCCATTTTGAGTTTATTTTTGTGTATGGTGTTAGAGAGTGTTCTAATTTCATTCTTTTACAAGTAGCTGTCCACTGTTCCCAGCACCAGTTGTTGAAGAGGCTGTCTTTTCTCCATTGTATATTCTTGCCTCCTTTATCAAAGGTAAGGTGACCATATGTGCGTGGGTTTACCTCTGGGCTTTCTATCCTGTTCCATTGATCTATATTTCTGTTTTGATGCCAGTACCATACTGTCGTGATGACTGTAGCTTTGTAGTATAGTCTGAAGTCTGGGACCCTATTTCCTCAGCTCCGTTTTTCTTTCTCAAGATTGCTTTGGCTATTCAGGGTCTTTTGTGTTTCCATACAAATGGTGAAATTTTTTGTTCTAGTTCTGTGAAAAATGCCGTTGGTAGTTTGATAGGGATTGCAGTGAATCTGTAGATTGCTTTGGGTAGTATAATCATTTTCACAATGTTGATTCTTCCAATCCAAGAACATGGTATATCTCTCCATCTGTTTGTATCATCTTTAATTTCTTTCATCAGTGTCTTATAGTTTTCTGCATACAGTTCTTTTGTCTACTTAGGTAGGTTTATTATAATATTTAAGAAGTTCTCTTCTATTCCTAGTTTGTTGAGTGTTTTATCATGAAGGAGTGTTGAATTTTGGCAAATGATTTTTCTGTATCAATTGAGATATGTTTTTCCCCTTATTCTATTAATGTGATATCTTACATTAATTGATTTTTGTCTATTGAAACATCCTTGCATTTCTGAGATAAATCCCACTTGATCATAATAATCCTTTTACTGTGTTGCTGGATTTGGTTTGACGCCATTTTGTTGAGGATTTTTACATCTGTATTCCTAAGGGATATGGGCCTGTCATAATCTTTTCTTATGATGTCTTTGTGTAGCTCTGGTGTCCGGGTTATCCTGGCCTCATGTAGAATGATTTAGGAAGTGCTTCTTTTTATTCTATTTTTTTAAAGATTTTTGAGGAGGATTAGTATTCTTTAAATTTTTGGTAGATTCATCAGTTGAGGAAATATGGTCCTGGGCTTTTCTTTGTTTAGAGACTTTACTGATTCAGTCTCTTTAACTTCTTATAGGTGTATTCAGATTTCTATTTCTTCTCAGTTAAGTTTTGGTAGTTTGTGTGTTTCTACCAATTTGTCTCTTTCAACTAGATTTGCTAGCATGCAGTTTTTCATAACATTTTCTCAAAATCCTTTTTATTTCTGAAGGGTTGGTAGCAGTGGCCAAACTCATTAATTATTTTAGTAGTCTAAATGTTTTATGTTATTTGCTTGGTCAGTCTACCTAAAGATATGTCAGTTTTGTTGGTCTTCTCAAAGAGCCAACTTTTTTTTTCTCTATTGATTTTATATTCTCTATTTCTTTTTCAATGAATTATAGTTGATTTATAATCTTTTCGTTTCAGAGGTAAAACATAGTGATTCTATATTTTTGTAGGTTGTATGTATTCTTAATTTCATTTTTCTCCACTCTAGTCTGTTATTTCCTTTCTTCTGATAGCTTTGTCTTTAGTTTGCTTTTCTTTTTCTAGTTTTTAAAATGTAAATGTAGGTTATTGATTTGAGGTCTTTATTTAATGTAGCCAGTTGAAGCTATAAATTTCCCTTTGAGCACTGCTTTTTCTTCATCCCATGAGTTTTGTTATGTTCTGTTTTCATTTTCATTCATCAAAATGTATTTTCTAATTTCCTTTGTTATTTTTTCTTTGATCTATTAATTGTGTCGTGTTTATTTCCACACATTTTTTAAATTCTTAGTTTTCCTTTTTCTTATTGATTTCTAGTTTAGTTCCATCATTGCCAGAAAAGATACTTTGTGTGATTTTAATCTTTTTAAAAATATTGATGATTGTTTTGTGACCTAGAATGGTTTATCCTGAAGATTGTTTCATGTGCACTTAAGAAGAATGTGTCTTCTGTTGGGTGAAGTGTTCTGTATATGTCTGATATGTCTAGTTGGTATATAGTGTGCCAAGTCTTCTATATACTCATTATGTTCTTTTAGTTGTTCTATCCAGTATTGAAAGTGGGTTATTGAAGTGTCCAGCTGCACTTGTTAAACTGTCTATTTCTCTCTTCACTTCTGACAATGTTTGCTTCCTATATTTTGAGGCTCTATGTTAGGTGTGTATAAGTTAATAATTGTTATATCTTTTTGAAGGGTTGACCCTTTTATCAATGTATAATATCGTCCTTTGTCTACTGTAATAGTTTAGTATAGCCACCCCAGCTGTCTGTTGGTTACAATTACGTGATATCTTTTTCTATCCTTTTGCTTTCAAACTATTTGTTTCTTTGGATCTAAAACAAGTCTCTTGTCAACAACATGTAGATGTATCACACTTTTTATTCATTCTGCCAATCTCTGCCTTTTGATTGGGGTAATTGCATCAGTAACTATTGATAAGAATGGACTTACTTCTGCTAGTTCGCTAGTCTTTTTTCTGTGTTTCTTATACCTTTTTTCCAATTCTTTTATTACAGCCTCCTTTTGTGTTTAATTGAACCCCTCACATAGCCCAAAATAGATCAAAATAAACTCAATTTTGAGAACAAGATCTGCTCTATTCCAGAACCAAGAACTCACACTGGGAACATTAGCTGTTTCTTTAAGACAGTTGCAATATGGGGAGGGGGATAAGGCAAGAAAAGTTAAAACATTATAAAACTCTCCCTACTGTGTTTCAATTGCCTTTTTATTTTTACTTTCTTTAATTGAAGTATAGTTGATTTATAATACTATATTAGTTTCACGTGTATACCATAGTGATTCAGTTATATTTTTCTGATTGTATTTCATTATAGGTTATTAAATATTCGATATAATTCCCTGTCCTATATAGTAACTATTTGTTGCTTATCTATTTGGTGTATAGTAGTTTGTATCTGTTAATCCAATACTCTTAATTTGTCCCTCCCACTTTCCTCTCCCCTTTGGTAACCATAAGCTTGTTTTCTATATCTGTGAGTCTGTTTCTGTTTTGTATGTAGATTCATTTATATCAGTTTTCAGATTCCACATATAAGTGATATCATATAGTATTTGTCTTTGTCTGACTTACTTTACTAGACATACTGTTCTCTACGTCCATCCATGTTGCTGCAAATGGCAATGTTTCATTCTTTTTTATGGCTGAGTAATATTCCATTGTATATATGTACCACATCTTAAACCCGTTGTTTGTTGATGGGCATTTGGGTTGTTTCCATGTCTTGGCTATTGTAGATAGTGCTGCTGTGAACATTGGGGTGCATGTATCTTTCCCAATTAGAGTTTTCATTTTTTCCAGATATATACCCAGGAGTGGGATTGCTGGATCATACGATAGCTCTGTTTATATTTTTTTAAGGAACCTCCATACTGTTTTCCATAGTGACTGTACCAATTTACATTCCCACCAACAGTGTAGGAGGGTTCCCTTTTCTCCACACCCTCCCCAGCATTTATTATTTGTAGACATTTTGATGATGGCCAGTCTGACCGGTGTGAGGTGATACCTCATTGTGGTTTTGATTTGCCTTTCTCTAATGATTAGTGATGTTGAGCATCTTGTCATGTACCTGTTGGCCATTTGTGTATCTTCTTTGGATAAATGTCTATATAGGTCTTCTGCCCATTTTTTGGCTGGGTTGTTTGTTTTTTCAATATTGAGTTGTATGAGCTGTTTCTATATTTTGGATATTAACCCCTTGTCAGTTGCATCATTTGCAAATATTTTCTCCCATTCTGTAGCTTGTCTTTTCATTTTGTTGATGGTTTCCTTTGCTATGCAAAAGCTTTTAATTTTGATTAGGTCCCATTTGTTTATTTATGCTTTTATTTCTTTTGTTTTGGGAGATTGATCTAAGAAAATATTGCTACAATTTATGTCAGAGAATGTTTTGCCTATGTTCTCTTCTAGGAGTTTTATGGTGTCCTGTATTATATTTAGGTCTTTAAGCCATTTTGAGTTTATTTTTTTATGTGATGTGAGGGAGTGTTCTAATTTCATTGATTTACATGTAGCTGTCCAGCTTTCCCAACACCACTTGTTGAAGAGACTGTCTTTTGCCCATTTTATATTCTTGCCTCCTTTGTCATAGATTGACAGTAGGTATGTGGGTTTATCTCTAGGCTCTCTATTCTCTTCCACTGATCTATATGTTTATTTTTGTGCCAATACCATGCTGTTTAGATTAATGTAGCTTTGTACTATAGTCTGAAGTCTGGAAGGGTAATGCCTCCATTGTTGTTCTTTTTCCTCAGGATTTCTTTGCAATTCCGGGGTTTTTTTGTGTTTCCTTATAAATATTAGGATTGTTTGTTCTAGTTCTGTGAAAAAATATCGTGGATAGTTTGATAGGAATTGCATTAAATCTATAAATTTCTTTGGGTTGTATGGCCATTTTAACAATATTAATTCTTCCAATTCAAGAACCCAGGGTATCTTTCTATTTCTTTGAATCATCTTCAGTTTCCTTTATAAATGTTTTATAGTTTTCATCATATATGTCTTTCACCTCCTTGGTTAAGTTTATTCCTAGGCACTTTTTTGATGCAATTTTAAATGGGATTTTTTTTTAACTTTCTGATATTTCATTATTAGTATAAAGAAATGAAACAGATTTCTATGTATTAATCTTGTATCCTGCTACCTTGCTGAATTCATTTATTAGTTCTAATAGTTTTTGTGTGGAGACTTTAGGGTTCTCTATATAGAGTATCATGTCATCTGCAAATAGTGACAGTTTTACCTCTTCCCTTCAAATCTGCATACCTCTTCTTTTTCTTCCCTTTTTTTAAAAATTTAAAACAATTTTTTAAATGATTTTTAAAAAAATTTATTCATACATAGATAGAGAACAATGTTTATTTTTTTTCACTCTTTTTTAGATTCTTTTCCCATATAGGTCATTACAGAGTATTGAGACTAGTTCCCTGTGCTATACAGTAGGTTCTTACTAGTTATCTATTTTATATATAGTAGTGTGTATATGTCAATCCCAGTCTCCCAATTTATCCCTCCCAGCCTTTCCCCTCTGGTAACCATAAGCTTGTTTCCTAAATCTGTGACTCCATCTCAGTTTTGTAAATAAGTTCATTTGTACCATTTTTTTTAGATTCCACATATAAGCGATATCGTATGATATTTATCTTTCTCTGACTTACTTCACTCAGTATGACATACTAATGTCTCTCTTCAGATTGTATGACTCTTTTGCCTTTTACCTCTTCTTTTTCTTGTCTGATTGCTGTGACTACAACTTCCAATACTACATTGAATAGAAGTGGTGAGAGTGGGCATCTTTGTCTTGTTCTTGAATATAGCAGGAAGGCTTTCAGCTTTTCACAGTTGAGTATTTGATTGCCTTTTTCTTAATTTGGCATTCACTCTGTTGCTATAAATCTTTTACTGTTTTTCAGAGTTTAAACAAAGTTGATTCTGACAGTTTTGGCAGATTTTTTCAGTGCTTCTTAGGAGCGATGGGTTCTTGGAATTCACTAGTCTGAAATTTTCACTCCCCTTGGTTCCTGCTGACTCTTTTTGTACATAAAATTTTATTGGAACACTGTACCACTCGTTTGTTGATATATTATCTATGGCTACTTTTGCTCTACAATGGCAGAGTTGAGTGGTTGTAACACAGACTATGTGGCCTCAAAACCTAAAATATTGTTATGTTTTCCCAATGAATTAAAATGCCAGTTTAATCAATCAAATATAGTTTCATGTTCCTAAGCTGTCTATTTTTTTTGTGTGCTCAAAAGCTCTTTTCTAATAAGAGTACTATACTCTTAATTATTTCACTTTTATAGGTAATGTTGATCAATATGTCTCATTTCATTACTGTTTTTTTCAATGTTTTTTTAAATATATGTCTTGTCTGCTATAGATGGAAATTAGAATTATCTTATCAAGGCTCTCCAACTCCTCACAATCCCTTTGGAAATTTGAATAATATATAATATATAATCTTCGCAATATTGGGTTTTTCTTTCCTAGAAAATAACGTGTCAGTTTATCCAGTTTGTTTTCATTTCTCCCAATAAACTCTTCTAATATTTAAATTGAACTTGTATATTTACTGTGATTAATCCTTACAGTTTTATACTTTATTGTTATTTTGTATAGGTTAATTCATCTCATGTTAAATAACAGTTGTGTTATACAGGCAATATTTTTGGTGTCAGATTTGATAGGCATGCTTTTAGTGCCCTAATAGATGAAATCTCATGTGGCAAATGTTATATACTGTTTATGTCTACCTAGAGTATTGGATTTAGAAAGGTTTTTAGGTCTGTTTCAATTCAACTGTAAAGAGGACTTTTATAGTTGAATTCATTAATTTCATGAATATGGACTAGGAAATGGCAATACATGTCTGTTTCACCATTAAGCATGACAAATAACTACTAATATCACTTATACATTATTAACAAGTTAAAGAAGTTTCCTCCAAGTTTTCACTTTACTAAGAGTGGGTTTCTTTGGTCAGAAATTGGTGTTGAAGTTTATCAAATAAACGCCCTTTAGCAACTGTCAAAAATCATTTGGTTCTTTATTAAAGTAAAACAATATGCAGAGTAGGTTAAAGAATTTCTATTTATAACTCATCTGTCATTTCCTGTGATAAAATCAGTTTGGTCATAATATATGATTCTTAGTTAACATATGACTGGACTTGTTTTGTTAGATATTTGAGGTTTCATGTTATACTTATTAGTGAAATTTATCAGTATTTTCTTTCTTTTTGTGACAATGTATATCAGATATAACAGCTTGATAAAAAATAATTCCAGGATTTCGACCTTTTGGTCCTATACTCTGAAACATTTTGAAGAAAATAAGAGTGTCTCTTACTTTGAGGTTTGAAAGAACCTGCATAACACAATTGGAATATAGTGTCACTCTTGGAGGTAATTCTTTAAAAACCTTTTCAGACTTCTTTCATGGTTTTTGATATACTTTTACACTTTTTCCTTAGTTAACTTGGTCATATATATTGATACTTCCTGGTAGAATTGTCCATTGTATCAGTTTTAATTTTTTTTATTAGAACAGGGTAGAGAATTTTTATTCTTCTCTTCTAATTTTATTAAATAAAATTTATTTTATCAGGATAATATATATGTGCATAAGTTTTTTAAGTCACATTTACTAAGGGCATTTAGTGGATAACAACAGTATCCTGATGGAAATGTCCCCATCCCTTAGCCCTGTTCCTCAGATAGAACAACTTTAAACTATTTAAGGTGTTTCTTCTAGTGTTACCTCTATGTTTCAAAGGAATATGCTCATGCCATTATTTATTTAGTGAATTTTAGAAATTATGCTTTTATTTCCAGTTACGGCATAGGAACATTTAAACTCTATAATACAATTCAAACTTTTTCTTCTTACATCTTTCAAATATAGTTATAATTTAAATAAAATTTCAGTGTTTATATTATTATGACTGTTTATATCATTAACTGATAAGCCATCTATGAATGTTTCTTTTTTATACTTCTGAATTTTCATACATTTAATAATTATCTTGTCTTCTCATTAGCAAATTCTTATTAATTATTGCAATACAAATGTGAAATGCCCATCAGTATTATTTTCTAAACAGTCAAATGCATTGTTTAATCTAGCATTTCTTTTTTTTCCCTGGAGACCTTTTTTTCCTTAATCCCTCCATTCTTCTCCATTCCACAATGATTGCTTTCTGGGTATACTGAAGATTTGTCATCCCAGGAGTACTTTCATTCGTCTCCTATGTTGTACTCCATGTTTTCTAAATCTCATGACTGTCTGGTTTACTCACCCATTTTGTTGGAGCAAATTTACCAGTAGTCTTCTGTGAAAGGACATATGCAGAATGTATTATAAATTTTTGAGCCATTTCATGTTTGAAAAATCTCCTTACACTGTTCAGAAATTTGGTTTAGAGGAATGATATTCTCTCAGAATTTTAAAGGCATTGCTTCATTTTCTTCTAGCTTCCGGTGTTATGCTTGAGAACTTTGATGCTATTCTATTTCCCAGTCCTTTTAGGATCATCTCTTTTATTTCCAGTGTTCTGAAATTTCACAATAATGTGCTTTGGTGTAGGCTTTTTCCCAGTCATTTTGTTGATACTTCGTTGCTTCTTTCTATTAGGAGACTCATATCCTTAAATTCTGTGAAACTTTCCCATTTTATTCCTTCGATAATTTTCTCTTTTCTATTTCCTTATTTTTAAATTTCAGGTTATTTTATCAATTCCTGAATTAATCCTTCAGTTAAAAAATCTCCTCTCTCCCATTGTCTGATTTTCTTATTGCTGTCAATATTACTTTAATTTCTAGGAAATTTCCTTGGTTTTAACTTCCAGTGTTTCTTCTTTCAGAAATTGTGAGCTTATTTTTAAATTCCAAGGACTCTATTTTTTCCTGATTCTTCCCCTTTTTGTAACATTCTGTTCTTATTTCAAAGACAAAGTATGTTCTCTGAAGATATTAATTATTGCCATTTTTGAAGTTTTATCTGTTTCTTGTATTTTCTGTTTTCATCTTGCTTCCTTTTCTCTTGTTTTTTAGGGGGCTATTTCATGTTGGAGAGTTTCCTGAACATCTCATTATCTTTCACTGTTGGTTTACATTTAGGAAGGAAACATAAAAGAACTGCTTAGAAGCTCTGTGTGTGTGAACAGGGCTTTCAAATAGCAAACTTTAAATTACAGTGACTGTACAGTAATCCAGCTCTTTCATTAGGAGAACTCACAAATGCCTTTTCTCTAAAGTCCTTCCGTTTTTCTGTGGATAAATTATCTAATTACCTGCCTAGTATGTATAAGCCTGGCTGCTGAAATTCTGGAAGTAGGGTAACAAAGGGAGCCTGTAATTTCCAAGGTTCAGTATGTATATTTTTATTTAATTATTACATGTGGAGCTTTGCACTTCACCCCATCCTCTCTTGTGTTTGATCATGGACACAGAAACAAGTCCCTTTTTCATTTGTCATGGTGTCTTTTTTTTTAATTTGTAGTTTAATATCATTCTGTGTAAAGAGTTAAAATCTTAAGCTACTAACATAAATTTTACTGTTCATTGTATTGTGCAATGCCAGGTTTAAATGCAAATATAAGAGCATTTAAATCATATATGAAATCACAGAAATTATACAATTTGTTTTAGTTCATGCATGCATATGAATTTCATTACCACAATTGTGAAAATGCTGCACAAAAGTAACTAAACTGTTTTTTGTTTTACTTATTGATATGTGCACATTCTATAGATACTCTGGCTTATTGTTGAGTGAGAAGGACTGAACAGAAAAGAAATTTTAGTTTCCTTTACTTTTTTGAAAAAAATTATTTTCAATGTAAGTAGTTGGCTAATTAGGGATATAAAATAAGTAAGACAGGATATGGTAAGATTCCTTGTTTGTTCCAGTTTTTAAAAATGTCATTGTCTTTTTTCTGCATTTGGAGTTAAGTTTTGGTCTTTGGGAGCTGTCAGCTTCCTTGCTTACTTACTTAACAGATAAAACACACCTACCTTTACTCAGTGTCTTGCTGAACTGCCACATATCATGAGTCTACTGAAATCCTATGCTCATGGATCACCCACAAATGCTATATGCACATGATGTGGTAAGGAACAGCAGGGAGCATGCATACTGCACCAGTCTCCTTTGCTCATGTATGTGCTCCATTGTCTCATGGAGTTTCATTCATAATACCCAAGTTGAAAGGTATAATTATTAAGAACTTCAAGACAGCAACAGCAGAGCTTTAAACCAAGGTGGAGCTATTTTGAGCACAAGGCCATACATATACATGAAACCTGTTTGCATTGGTCTTTTCAAGTAAATAATTCAGAAAATTATTTCTGTTTTCTAACTCATTAATTTCTGCTTTTCTTCTGTCATTTCCTTCCTCCTATTTTCCTTACATTTTTTTTGTTTTCTTTCTAACTTTTCTATTTGAATGTCCAGTTTAATTATTTTCATTCTTGCTTATTTAATAAAAATATATTTGAGGCTATGAATTTCACTTGAGTATAACTGTAACCGAACTCTATAAATTTTGATATTTAGTGATATAATTGTGCATTTTTTGTAAATACTCTATAATTTTGACTTACTGTTTCATATGAAAGTCACTTAGCAGCATAACTTTTAGTTCCTATAATATGTCTTATTCTACAAACAGAGGTGTTTTTGAAAATGTCACATAATTTCCATTAAATAAAATTTGAATCCACCTTTGTTATGGATTGAATTATGTCTCCCAAAATTATATATTGAATTCTTAGCCCCCAGAACTTATTGGAAATAGGGTCTTTGCAGATGTAATCAAAATAAGATGAAAATATACTGGATTAAGGTAGACATTCTTACAGTCACTGATGCCATTATAAGAGAAAGGAGAGGGATATTTGGACACTGAAATGCAGGAAAATAGCCATGGGAAGATGGAGGCAGAGATTGGAGTTATGCTACCACAAACCAAGAAATGCCAAAGATTGATTTCTAGCAACCACCAGAAACTAGAAGACGCAAGGGAGGTATCTTTCCTAGAGACTTTGGAGGGAGTATCACCCTGCTGACTCCTTGATTTAAAACTTCTAGCCTCCAAAACAATGATAGGATCAATATTTGTTGTTCTAAGCCACCCTATTTTGCTAAATTTTTATGGCAGTCATAGGAAATTAATATAGATTTTGGTATCAAGAAGTATAGTGCTGCTGTAACAAATACCTAAAAATATAGAAGTGGCTTTGGATTTGGGTAATGGATAGGTGCTTGAAAACTTTGGTGGCACATGATAGAAAAAGCCTAGGCTACCTTGAAGAGACTGTTGTTGGAAATATGGAGGTTAAAGATGCTTCTGGTAAGTTCTCAGATGGAAATGAGAAACATGTTATTGGCCACTGGAGGAAAGGGAATCCACGTTATAAAATGGCAGAAAGAATGGCTGAATCATATTCTTCTGTTGGATAGAAAGTAGAACTTGTAAGTGATGAACTTGAGTATTTACTTGAGATTCCCAAGCAAAATGTGGAATATAGAGTCTGCTTTCCTGCTTCTCAGAGTGAAATGTGAGAGAAAAGAGAAAATTTGAAGAAAAAAGGAACTAGAACTTGATTTGGAAAAGTATCTGCCTATTCATATTGAAAAAGATGCTAAGACATGCTCTGTAGAGAACACCAAATCTGTAGCTGGGCAACCTTCTGCTGGAGAGATTAAGGATGTAACTCATGGATCCAATCAAATATCTCAGCAGAAGCCAAGACTAGAGATGGGGTTATCCAGGAAGGATCTGTAGAGAATCCTCATGTGTAATAGCATTGTTCCCCTTGAAGAAACGGAAGACTACAATGTTTTTGAGGATGTTATACTAGCAAAAACACTTCCAGCTTGGACTGCCAGGGAGAAAGAAAGGATGAAATGAAGGAAGGCTGTTGAACTTCTGGAATTCTATGGGCAAAAATAGTTACTTGGCTACCAACATGTGTTATCCTTCAAGTTAAGTAATGAATGACTCTAAGTTTGGCTCAGTAGCCGATGGGGCCAATGGGACATCTGTAAGCCTAGAGGATGGAATATTAAGCCATAGAGGATTATTCATGGGCCTTGAAATATAATGGAATTTTGCCTGCTGTGTTTGCACTTGTATAGGACTCATGACCCCTTTATTCCTTCCAATTTCTCCCTTTGGGAATGGGTATGTCTATCCTATGCCTGCCCCACCATTGTATTTTGGAAACACTTTCTAGTTTCACATGTCCACAGGTGGAGAGGAGTTTTGTCTGAAGATCAACCATATCCAGAGTATTACCCATACCTGATTAGATGATTTAGAAGACAAGATATAAGACCTATTGAGTTGACAGCCACAAAAAATAATGAAATAATGCCATTTGCAGCAACATGGATGGACCTAGAGATTATCATACTAAGTGAAATAAGTCAGAAAGAGAAAGACAAACAGCATATGATATCACTTATATGTGGAATACAAAATATGACACAAATGAACTTATCTACAAAACAGAAACAGACTCACAGACATAGAGAACAGACTTGTGGTTGCCAAGGGAGAGGGAGTAGGGGAAGGATGGATTCGGAGTTTGGGATTAGCAGATGCAAACTGTTACATATAGAATGGATAAACAACAAGGTCCTACTGTATAGCACAGGGACCTATATACAATATCCAGTGATAAACCATAATGGAAAAGAATATGAAAAAGAATGTGTATATATATATATATACACACACATATATATATATATAAAACTGAATGACTTTACTGTATAGCAGAAATTAATACAACATTGTAAATCAACTATACTTTATGTTTTATTTTATTTTATTTTTTTATTTGGCTGCCTCGGGTCTTAGTCGCGGCACGCTGGCGGGATCTTCATTGCAGCATGCGGAATCTTTCATTGCCACATGCAGACTCTTTGTTGCGGTACGCGGGCTTCTCTCTAGCCGTGGCACACGGGCTCTCTAGTTGTGGTGCTCTAGCACGCACGGGCTGAGTAGTTGCAGCATGTGGTCTTAGTTGCCCCAAGGCATGTGGGATCTTAGTTCCCCGACCAGGGATTGAACCCACGTCCCCTGCATTGGAAGGTGGATTCTTAACCACTGGACCACCACGGAAGTCCCTCAACTATGCTTTAATAAAACAAATTTTAAAAAAAAAGAATAAGACCTATTGAGTTGATATTTAGATGAGATTTTGGCCTTAGAGTTAATCCTAGAATGAGTTAAGGCATTTAGGGGTGTTGGGATGAAGTGAATGTATGTATTTTGCACGTGGGAAAAACAAGAATTGGGGGTAGGGGGCAGAAGATAGACTCTTGTGGGTTGAATTGTTTCCTCCCCCAAAATACGTTAAAGTTTTATCTGCCAGTATGTAGTCTAGGTCTTACTTACTAATTCTTACTAGATTCTTAGACTAGCAGCTTCAGTTATGTACTTTTCCCAACCCCACAGAGCCTTGCTGGCTGCATGGACCCTCCTGCCCATTTTTCTCTGTTTCTAGCTGCCACAGGTATCTGGACTATGCTGATTCTTTCAGCACTCTTGGGGCAGGGGACTAGAAACCAGCCCCTTGGAGAGCACATTAAAAGTCCAGAGATGTTAGAGCCATACTCCCCTCCTCCCTCCCTCCTGTATGAGAAGCCTCAGTTCTGCACCTTCTCCAGATTTCGCAGAGTTATGCTGGGCCACAGGAAGGTGTCTACCCCTTTTTCTTTCCTAGCAGCCCCAGGGGTGCAGACTGTGTTTAATGGTTTGATATTTATCTGGCTGGGAGTTAAGATGTGTTTACTGTTTACTATTCTCTCTATGTGTAAGTATCAGAGGGTTAAATTTGCTTGTATGTCCTTGTTTTTATCTCCCCTGTTGCATAGGAGTCCTACTGATGTGTGTACCCATATTTCTTCTCTTTCTGTTGTCTCTTCTTTTTACCTGATGCCCCAAGTTTCTTTCTTTTATCATTACTTTTCTGTTTAAAGAACTTCCTTTAGCCATCTCTCTAACAATAGATCTACTAAACAGAAAGCATAATTGTGGCTCCTAGGGGCTGGAGGGTGGAGAGGATGAGGAGATGCTGGTCAAAGGTTACAAGCCTTCATTTATGAAGTGAAAGATCTCTGAGGATCTAATGTACAGCATGGTGACTATAGTTAATAATACTGTGTTGTGTACTTAAAATTTCCTAAGAGAGTAGACATTAAACAGTTTCATCTAACATACAAAAAAAGGTAACTATGTGAGGTGATGGATGTGTTAATTAACCTGATTGTAGTAATCATTTCACAAAGAATGTCAAATCATCACATTGTATACTTTAAATGTATACAATTTTGTCAATTATATCTCAATAAACCTGGTAATAAAAACGGATAGATCTACTAGTGACATTCTTTTTGTTTTCTCTAATGTTGGAATGCTTTTATATTCCCTCAGTTTCCAGAGGTGGTGGACTGTTCTTTCCTTTCAGCACTTGAAATAATTTTTGTAGCTTCCTTCTGGCCTCCATGGTCTCAAATGAGAAATGTGCTGTCATTTGAATTGGTGTTTTCCTATAGTTCATGTGTTGTTTCTCTCTGGCTGCTTTCAAAATGTTTTTCTTTGATTTAGTTTTCAGAATTTTAATTGTGATGTTTCTTGGCAGGGATCTCTTTGGATGTATTCTATTGGTATTTGATATTTACTCTGCTTTATGAACCTGTAAGTTCTTGTTTTCCATCAAATTTGGAAAGTTTTAAGCCGTTATTTATTTGAATATTTCTTTAGTTCTACTTTCTTTCTCCTCTCCTTCTGGCACTCTGATGATACATATTTTTTTTCACAGATCACTGAGGCTCTATTCATGTTTTCTTCTGCGTTTTTTTCTCTATTATTTAGATTGGCTGAATTCTATTGATCTGTCCTCAAGTCCACTGATTTTATCATCTGTTATTCCCACCCTATTATTGAGCCTTTCCAGTGAGATTTTTATTTCTGTTATTTGGCAACTTTTATTTGTAATAACATGTCTTCCCAGAAAACTAGCAAGATAAATAACATTTTCAAATTGTGGGGTTTTACCTATTCTTCTCTAATCATTACACTTCCTATTTATTTCTGTTTGCTTATTGTGTTGGCTAGGACCATCATTAAAATGCTTAATAGTAGAAGTTATACTATCTTTAATTTACTCAAGACTTTATTAAAAATTCTTCAAAAGTTTTACCAGAAATATCATCTTTTTCATGTGTTTGTTTTTTTTTTGGAGTTACCTTTAGTTAAGTTAAGGAAGTTTTTCCTTTATCTTTATTTTGCTAGACATTTTTATGATGATGGTGCATTGAATTTCATCAACTCCTTTTTTTTTGTCAGTGAGATTTTAATATTTTTCCTTTAAATTAAAAAAGTGGACTACAGAGATAGATTATCAAAACTATGTGCCAGCCTAAGATACATCTGACTTATTTCTTTTTTCTTAACTCTATTTATTTATTTATTTATTTATTTATTTGGTTGCACTAGGTCTTAGTTGCAGCAGGTGGGCTCCTTAGTTGAAACTCCAGGATTCCTTAGTAGTGGCATGAGAACTCTTAGTTGAAGCATGCATGTGGGATCTAGTTCCCTGACCAGGGATTGAACCCAGGCCCCTTGCATTGGGAGCGTGGAGTCTTAGCCACTGTGCCACCAGGGAAGTCCCTACATCTAACTTATTTCTACTTTATTATTTAAAATCCTTCCTGAATTCAATTTGCTAATATTTTGTTAAGGATATTTGCTTTTATGCTTATACCTGAGTTTGATTAATAATTGTATTTAATGTACTTCTTGTCTAATTTTGGCATCAGGATTATGTTAACTAGCTAAAAGGAGTTTATAGTCTTCTCTTTTTTCTAAGTTGTTTTTTTCTTAACATCTTTATTGGAGTATAATTGCTTTACAATGGTGTGTTAGTTTCTGCTTTATAACAAAGTGAATCAGTTATGCATATACATATGTTCCCATATCTCTTCCCTCTTGCATCTCCCTCCCTCCCACCCTCCCTATCCCATCCCTCTAGGTGGTCACAAAGCACCGAGCTGATCTCCCTGTGCTATGCGGCTGCTTCCCACTAGCTATCTATTTTACGTTTGGTAGTGTATATATGTCCATGCCACTCTCTCACTTTGTCACAGCTTACACTTCCCCCTCCCCATATCCTCAAGTCCATTCTCTAGTAGGTCTGTGTCTTTATTCCCATCTTGCCCCTAGGTTCTTCATGACCTTTTTTTTTTTTTTCTTATAATCCATATATATGTGTTAGCATACAGTATTTCTTTTTCTCTTTCTGACTTACTTCACTCTGTATAACAGACTCTGGGTCCATCCACCTCACTACAAATAACTCAATTTCGTTTCTTTTTATGGCTGAGTAATATTCCATGGTATATATGTACCACATCTTCTTTATCCATTCATCTGTTGATGGACACTTAGGTTGCTTCCATGTCCTGGCTACTGTGAGTAGAGCTGCAACGAACATTTTGATACATGACTCTTTTTGAATTATGGTTTTCTCAGAGTATATGCCAGTAGTGGGATTGCTGGGTCATATGGCAGTTCTATTTTTAGTTTTTTAAGGAACCTTCACACTGTTCTCCATAGTGTCTGTATCAATTTACATTCCCACCAACAGTGCAAGAGTGTTCCCTTTTCTCCACACCCTCTCCAGCATTTATTGTTTCTAGATTTTTTGATGATGGCAATTCTGACTGGTGTGAGATAATATCTCATTGTAGTTTTGATTAACATTTCTCTAATGATTAATGATGTTGAGCATTCTTTCATGTGTTTGTTGGCAATCTGTATATCTTCTTTGGAAAAATGTCTATTTAGGTCTTCTGCCCATTTTTGGACTGGGTTGTTTGTTTTTTTTGTTATTGAGCTGCATGAGCTGCTTGTAAATTTTGGAGATTAATCCTTTGTCAGTTGCTTCATTTGCAAATATTTTCTCCCATTCTGAAGGTTGTCTTTTGGTCTTGTTTATGGTTTCCTTTGCTGTGCAAAAGCTTTTAAGTTTCATTAGGTCCCATTTGTTTATTGTTGTTTTTATTTCCATTTCTCTAGGAGCTGGATCAAAAAGCATCTTGCTGTGATTTTTGTCATAGAGTGTTCTGCCTATGTTTTCCTCTAAGAGTTTGATAGTGTCTGGCCTTACATTTAGGCCTTTAATCCATTTTGAGTTTATTTTTGTGTATGGTGTCAGGGAGTGTTCTAATTTCATACTTGTACATGGACCTGTCCAGTTTTCACAGCACCCCTTATTGAAGAGGCTGTCTTTTCTCCACTGTATATTCTTGCCTCCTTTATCAAAGATAAGGTGACCATATGTGTGTGGGTTTATCTCTGGGCTTTCTATCCTGTTCCATTGATCTATATTTCTGTTTTTGTGCCAGTACCATACTGTCTTGATTACTATAGCTTTGTAGTATAGTCTGAAGTCAGGGAGCCTGATTCCTCCAGCTCCAGTTTTCGTTCTCAAGACTGCTTTGGCTATTTGGGGTCTTCTGTGTTTCCATAAAAATTGTGAAATTTTTTGTTCTAGTTCTGTGAAAAATGCCAGTGGTACTTTGATAGGGATTGCAGTAAATCTGTAGATTGCTTTGGGTAGTAGAGTCATTTTCACAATATTGATTCTTCCAATCCAAGAACATGGTATATTTCTCTATCTATTTGTAGCATCTTTAATTTCTTTCATCAGTGTCTTATAATTTTCTGCATACAGGTCTTTTGTCTCCTTAGGTAGGTTTATTCCTAGATATTTTATTCTTTTTGTTGCAATGGTAACTGGGAGTGTTTTCTTAATATCACTTTCAGATTTTTCATCATTAGTGTACAGGAATGCAAGAGATTTCTGTGCATTAATTTTGTATCCTGCTACTTTACCAAATTCGTTGATTAGCTCTAGTAGTTTTCTGGTAGCATCTTTAGGATTCACTATGTATAGTGTCATGTCATCTGCAAACAGTGACAGCTTTACTTCTTCTTTTCCGATTTAGATTAATTGTATTTCTTTTTCTTCTCTGATTGCTGTGTCTAAAATTTCCAAAACTATGTTGAATAATAATGGTGAGAGTGGGCAACCTTGTCTTGTTCCTGATCTTAGTGGAAATGGTTTCAGTTTTTCACCATTGAGCACAATGTTGGCTGTGGGTTTGTCATATATGGCCTTTATTATGTTAAGGAAAGTTCCCTCTATGCCTACTTTCTGCAGGGCTTTTATCATAAATGGATGTTGAATTTTGTCGAAAGCTTTCTCTACATCGATTGAGATGATCATATGGTTTTTCTCCTTCAATTTGTTAATATGGTGTATCACATTGAATGATCTGCGTATATTGAAGAATCCTTGCATCCCTGGCATAAACCCCAATTGATCATGGTGTATGATCCTTTTAATGTGCTGTTGGATTCTGTTTGCTAGTATTTTGTTGAGGATTTTTGCATCTCTGTTCATCAGTGATATTGGCCTGTAGTTATCTTTCTTTGTGACATCTTTGTCTGGTTTTGGTATCAGGGTGATGGTGGCCTCGTAGAATGAGTTTGGGAGTGTTCTTCCCTCTGCAATATTTTGGAAGAGTTTGAGAAGGATAGGTATTAGCTCTTCTCTAAATGTTTGATAGAATTCGCCTGTGAAGCCATCTGGTCCTGGGCTTTTGTTTGTCCGAAGATTTTTAATCACAGTTTCAATTTCAGTGCTTGTGATTGGTCTGTTCATATTTTCTATTTCTTCCTGGTTGAGTCTCGGAAGGTTGTGCATTTCTAAGAATTTGTCCATTTCTTCCAGGTTGTCCATTTTATTGGCATAGAGTTGCTTGTAGTAATCTCTCATGATCCTTTGTATTTCTGCAGTGTCAGCTGTTACTTCTCCTTTTTTATTTCTAATTCTATTGATTTGAGTCTTCCCCCTTTTTTTCTTGATGAGTCTGGCTAATGGTTTATCAATTTTGTTTATCTTCTCAAAGAACCAGCTTTTAGTTTTATTGATCTTTGCTATCGTTTCCTTCATTTCTTTTTCATTTATTTCTGATCCGATCTTTATGATTTCTTTCCTTCTGCTAACTTTGGGGTTTTTTTGTTCTTCTTTCTCTATTTGCTTTAGGTGCAACGTTAGGTTGTTTATTTGAGATGTTTCTTGTTTCTTGAGGTAGGCTTGTATTGCTATAAACTTCCCTCTTTGAACTGCTTTTGCTGTATCCCATAGGTTTTGGGTCGTTGTGTCTCCATTGTCATTTGTTTCTAGGTATTATTTGATTTCCCCTTTGATTTCTTCAGTGATCACTTCGTTATTAAGTAGTGTATTGTGTAGCCTCCGTGTGTTTGTATTTTTTTCAGATCTTATCCTGTAATTGATATCTAGTCTCATAGCGTTGTGGTCAGAAAAGATACTTGATACGATTTCAATTTTCTTAAATTTACCAAGGCTTGATTTGTGACCCCAAGATATGATCTATCCTGGAGAACATTCCATGAGCACTTAAGAAAAATGTGTATTCTGTTGTTTTTGGGTGGAATGTCCTATAAATATCAACTAAGTCCAACTTGTTTAATGTATCATTTAAAGCTTGTGTTTCCTTATTTATTTTCATTTTGGATCATCTGTCCATTGGTGAAAGTGGGGTGTTAAAGTCCCCTACTATGATTGTGTTACTGTCAATTTCCCCTTTTTTGGCTGTTAGTATTTGCCTTATGTATTGAGGTGCTCCTATGTTGGGTGCATAAATATTTACAATTGTTATAGCTTCTTCTTGGATCGATCCATTGATCATTATATAGTGTCCTTCTTTGTCTCTTGTAATAGTCTTTATTTTAAAGTCTATTTTGTCTGATATGAGAATTGCTACTCCAGCTTTCTTTTGATTTCCATTTGCATGGAATATCTTTTTCCATCCTCTCACTTTCAGTCTGTAGGTGTCCCTAGGTCTGAAGTGGATCTCTTGTAGACAGCATATATACGGGTCTTATTTTTTACCCATTCTGCCAGTCTGTGTCTTTTGGTGGGAGCATTTATTCCATTTACATTTAAGGTAATTATCGATATATATGTTCCTATTCCCATGTTCTTAAATGTTTTGGGTTTGTTATTGTAGGTGTTTTCCTTCTCTTGTGTTTCTTGCCTAGAGAAATTCCTTTAGCATTTGTTGTAAAGCTGGTTTGGTGGTGCTGAACTCTCTCAGCTTTTGCTTGTCTGTAAAGGTTTTAATTTCTCCATCACATCTGAATGAGATCCTTGCTGGGTAGAGTAATCTTGGTTGTAGGTTTTTCTCCTTCATCACTTTAAGTATATCCTGCCACTCCCTTCTGGCTTGCAGAGTTTCTGCTGAAAGATCAGATGTTAACCTTATGGGGATTCCCTTGTGTGTTATTTGTTGTTTTTCCCTTGCTGCTTTTAATGTGTTTTCTTTATATTTAATGTTTGACAGTTTGATTAATATGTGTCTTGGCGTGTTTCTCCTTGGATTTATCCTGTATGGGACTCGCTGTGCTTCCAGGACTTGATTAACTATTTCCTTTCCCATATTAGGGAAGTTTTCAACTATAATCTCTTCAAATATTTTCTCAGTCCCTTTCTTTTTCTCTTCTTCTTCTGGGACCCCTATAATTCGAATGTTGGTGTTTTTAGTGTTGTCCCAGAGGTCTCTGAGACTGTCCTCAGTTCTTTTCATTCTTTTTTTCTTTATTCTGCTCTGCAGTAGTTATTTCCACCATTTTATCTTCCAGGTCACTTATCCGTTCTTCTGCCTCAGTTATTCTGCTATTGATCCCTTCTAGAGTATTTTTAATTTCATTTATTGTGTTGTTCATCATTGCTTGGTTCCTCTTTAGTTCTTCTACGTCCTTGTTAAATGTTTCTTGCATTTTGTCTATTCTATTTCCAAGATTTTGGATCATCCTTACTATCATTATTCTGAATTCTTTTTTAGGTAGACTGCCTATTTCCTCTTCATTTGTTAGGTCTGGTGTGTTTTTACCTTGCTCCTTCATCTGCTGTGTGTTTTTCTCTCTCCTCATTTTGCTTATCTTACTGTGTTTGGGGTCTCCTTTTCACAGGCTGCAGGTTCGTAGTTCCCGTTGTTTTTGGTATCTGTCCCCAGTGGCTAAGGTTGGTTCAGTTGGTTGTGTAGGCTTCCTGGTGGAGGGGACTTGTGCCTGTGTTCTGGTTGTTTAGGCTTGATCTTGTCTTTCTGGTGGGCAGGTCCACGTCTGGTGGTATGTTTTGGGGTGTCTGTGGCCTTATTATGATTTTAGGCAGCCTCTCTGCTAATGGATGGGGCTGTGTTCCTGTCTTGCTAGTTGTTTGGCATAGGGTGTCCAGCACTGTAGCTTGCTTGTCGTTGAGTGAAGCTGGGTCTTGGTGTTGAGATCTCTGGGAGATTTTCGCCATCTGGTATTATGTGGAGCTGGGAGGTGTCTTGTGGACCAGTGTCCTGAAGTTGGTTCTCCCACCTCAGAGGCACAGCCCTGATGCCTGGCTGGAGCACCAAGAGCCTTTCAGCAACACGGCTCAGAATATAAGGGAGAAAAAATAGAAAGAAAGAAAGAAAAGGGGTAAAATAAAATAAAATTATTAAAATAAAAAATAATTAATAAGAAAAAAAATTTTTTAAGTAAAAAAAAAACAAAAAAAAAACGGACGGACAGAACCCTAGGAAAAATGGTGAAAGCAAAGCTATACAGACAAAATCTCACACAGAATCATACACATACACACTCACAAAAAGAGGAAAAGGGGAAAAAAATAATATATCCTGCTCCCAAATTCCACCTCCTCAATTTGGGATGATTCGTTGTCTATTCAGGTATTCAACAGATGCAGGTACATCAAGTTGTTTGTGGAGCTTTAATCTGCTGCTTCTGAGGCTGCTGGGAGAGATTTCCCTTTCTCTTCTTTGTTCATACAGCTCCCGGGGTTCAGCTTTTGATTTGGCCCCGCCTCTGCGTGTAGGTCGCCTGAGGGCGTCTGTTCTTGGCTCACATAGGCCGGGGTTAAAGGAGCAGCTGCTTCGGGGGCTCTGGCTCACTCAGGCGGGGGAGGGAGGGTTACGGAGGTGGGAGGAGCCTGCGGCGGCAGAGGCCGGCGTGACGTTGCAGCAGCCCGAGGCGCGCCGTGCGTTCTCCCGGAGATGTTGCCCCTGGATCACGGGACCCTGGCAGTGGCGGGCTGCACAGGCTCCCGGGAGGGGAGGTGTGGAGGGTGACCTGTGCTTGCACACAGGCTTCTTGGTGGTGTCAGCAGCAGCCTTAGCGTCTCTTGCCCGTCTCTGGGGTCCGCGCTAATCGCCGTGGCTCGCGCCGGTCTCTGGAGCTCCGTTTAGGCGGCGCTGTGAATCCCCTCTCCTCGCGCACCAGGAAACAAAGAGGCAAGAAAAAGTCTCTTGCCTGTTCTGCAGCTCCAGACATTTTCCCGGACTCCCTCCCGGCTAGCTGTGGTGCACTAGCCCCCTTCAGGCTGTGTTCACGCAGCCAACCCCAGTCCTCTCCCTGCAATCCAACCGAAGCCCGAGCCTCAGCTCCCAGCCCCCGCCCGCCCCGGCGGGTGAGCAGACAAGCCTCTCGGGCTGGTGAGTGCTGCTCGGCGCCGAGCCTCTGTGCGGGAGTCTCTCCGCTTTGCCCTCCGCACCCCTGTGGCTGCGCTCTCCTCCGTGGCTCCGAAGCTTCCCCCCTCTGCCACCTGCAGTCTCCTCCCGCGAAGGGGCTTCCTAGTGTGTGGAAACCTTTCCTCCTTCACAGCTCCCTCCCACTGGTGCAGGTCCCGTCCCTATTCTTTTGTCTCTGTTGTTTCTTTTTTGTTTTGCCCTACCCAGGTACGTGTGGAGTTTCTTGCCTCTTGGGAGGTCTGACGTCTTCTGCCAGCGTTCAGTGGGTGTTCTATAGGAGCAGTTCCATGTGTAGATGTATTTCTGTTGTATCTGTGGGGAAGAAGGTGATCTCCGCGTCTTACTCTTCCGCCATCTTCTCCTCTCTCCTAAACCTTATTTGACTTATTGGTTTCTGAGAAAGATCTGCTCAAATCTCCTATTATTGCATATTTTACAAATTCTCCTTTGAGACTCAGTCAATATTTGCTTTACTTTAACAAAAAGATGTTGGATACGTAAATTAATGTTCATGGCTTTTATATATTTTAGTTGATTTTTCTTTACCAATATACAGTATCTTACTTTGTCCCACTTAATGCTTTCTGCAATGAAACATATTTTGTCTACACCTGCTTTTATTTTAACATTTACTTGATGTAAAAATTTTTATTCATTTATTTTCTACCTTTTTTGCCATCTTATTAAGGTGCCACTCTTATGAACAGTCATGCTTGAACTTTAAACCAATCCATTTTGAGGATCTCTATCTTGCAATAGATAATTTTAACCAATTAAAATTTATGCGATTACTGATATAGTTGACTTTATTCCTGCCATCTTACTTTGTGTTTTCTCTTTCATTGTTTTATTCTATTCCTTTTTCTATGTTGGATAATCAAATTTATCTTTAAGTTTGACTTACCCATTATTTGTTCAGAAACAGAATCCATAACTCTAATTCTTCTAGAGTTGATCCACATATTAATACACTCTTAACAAACATCTACAAAATACCACTAGCCTTCTGCATTTCCTCTCGTCTCCCTTCAATACTCCTATTTATTTGTATGTTACCCCTTTCTATCCGCAATTTCAGATCTTTCTTCATTTTAAATTTTAATTATTTACTTCTTTTATATATTTCAAGTCTCTTCTTTTTGAACATAGTTGTCTGTGAATTTGTTCTTAATAATCTGTCTTGTATGCTATCACCTCTCTTATCATTTATTGTCTTTATTTTCTGCCTTGTTCTTCTGTTCAATCCCAGAAAGCTGTTTTAGGCACTCTGCATATAAATAATATATTTTGTAATAATTATCCTTGCTTGTAATGCTTTTCTGAAATATGTTATACTGTTCATTTCCCTCTACACTTTTTTCATTATACTACCTATATCCGTTATTATTATATTTTATTTCATCAACATAGCTTTCATCTCCTCTATAGAATTTGTTTCTGTGAGCACAACGCAGATGCTGGCTAAAATTTCCTCTTATTTTAGCAATCAGTTTAACAAACTATGTTCTTCTTTATCTCTTTAGTGTTACTTTTATTTCTTTATATTATTCTGAAAAATCTTTTGGCTCACTTGTTAGTTCTTTCTGTTGCAAACTTGAATGTGGCCTGATATTTGTCCAAAAGCGTGGGTGGATTCTCTTTACATTGTCTCTTTAGTCTCTAAGATACTCACAGAATCCTTTGCTCACATCTTTAATTTGAAAGTTGATTAAAATAAGTTTCTGTTATCAGTCTGGTGATTCAGTAACCTGAGGTAATGGTAAGATGCTATTGTAGTGAGCAGCCCTGGTACAGTAATTTTACTTTTTTATAGATTTTATTTCAGAAATCTACTTTCTGCATCTAGTTTTCTCCTCAGCCTGACTTCCACTTCAGAGACATTATAATTCATTGTCTATTTTTATTCCTGGTGCTGCTGCCCCCAATGCCAGAGAAAACCCTGATATATTTAGAAATGGTTTTAAAGACCTAAATAAATGGAGAGACATGCCTTGTTCATGGATTTTGAAGACTCACTGTGGTGGAGATGTTAACAATTCCCAAGTTGATTCATAGAGTCAAATAAATGCCATTCAAAATCCCAGCAAGATCTTTGTTTAGAAATTGAAAACTAATTCTATAATTCATATGGAAAGGCAAAGTTACTAGAATAGCCAAAACTGTTCTGAACAATACCTGATTGCAAGGTTTTCCATAAAGCTAAAGGAATCAATGTGGTATTGGCACATACCAAGAGACACACAAATCAATGAAACAAAATAGAGAAATCAGAAGTAGACTCACACAGGTATGGCCATTTGATTTCTGATGAAGGTGCAAAGGTAATTAAATGGAGAAAGTATAATATTTTCAAGAAAATGTGCTGAAACAATTGAAAATTCAAAAGAGAATAAAGGAAACTCAACATATGCCTCGTACCTTGTACAAAAACCAAAGATTAACTCAAAATGGATCATAGCCCTAATTGTAAAATGAAAAAAAAATGAAAGTTTTAAAAGAAAATACAGGATAAAATATATGACATGGGATTGGTAACATAATTTTAAGTAGGGCACCAAAACTATACATACAGATACGCTGCTGGATAAAATACAGGATATCAGTTATATCTGAATTTCAGAAAAACAATGACATAATAGTATAAGTATTCCCCAAGTGTGTATTTTTCTTTGCTAAATCTGGTAACCCTAGGGATAGACAATAGATCAATCGTTGCCAGAATCTGAGGGTGGGGGAGGGATTGAATACAAAGGAGTATGGGGGAATTTGGGAGGTAAAAGCAATATTCTATATCTTGATTGTTGTGGTAGTTATATACATTTGCAGGTGTTTGAGAAAGCTGGTACAACTGTACACCAAAATGGGTGAATTTTACTATATTTAAAGTGTACCTTAATAATGAAAATTGAAAGAAGTTAGAGTAAAATGGTAATTGTAGAATCCAGGTGGATATACGGTTGTTGTCTGTAAAATCTTTAAAAATTTTCTGAATGTTTGAAATTTTTCATAATTAAAGATTGGTGGGGGGAGTTGAACAATATAAAGCAGACAAACAAACAAAACAGAAAACAAGTAGAAATAGTTCTACCTCTTAGGGAATATGTCCTCCATACCAAGAAACAACTATGCTAGGGAGATACCAAAGATTTCTATTTGTTTTGGCCATACTTGCCTTTAAAGTACTTGGGAGTAGCTGCTTCTGATAAGTTTCTGCAAGGCTAAGAAGGTTCCAGGAGTGCATTTTCCTACTTCTAAAATACCAATCCTCATGTCTTAATATTAGGGGTATTTGTGGTGTTTTTCTAGGATCAACACAGTTCTTGTGATTCCACACTGTTTTTCCAGAGAAAGGATTTGAATAGATGAAATTTCATATCTTCTTTCAGTCAGGCCTACTTTGCCTATTTCAGAGAAAAATTTCTTGTGGTTTGTGTCATTTGAAGGGCATCTTTGCCCAATTTCCACAGCAGGGTTTTGCGTATTTTAACTAATTTGTGTCTGTTTTTAGGCAACATAGTAGGGTCAGGGGTAATGGTTTGGAACTCTCTTCTTATACCACTATCTTGAGAAAGGAATAAAAATCAGGTTGGCAAATCTGGAAGAGTTTTGACAAAACAAAAACTTGATTTTGTTTCCTTGAATGCATAAAGATGTTTTGTCCATATTCAAATTCACATTTTACTAGTTTGTTATCTGTGTACAGGTCTATTTTCTTTAATTTATCCAAAACAAGTTAATATTTTTCTTTCTATTCTTAAGCATGTTTTTTTTTTTTTTTTTTTAGGTCCAGAACATTTTATTCCCAGTATTTGGTTCTTCCTTTCAAATGTTCTTGTTCCCTCTTTGGAACACCTAAACTTTATAGTTTTGATCTCCATTGTCTGTGCGCATTTACTCATTTATACTTCATTTTTTATCCTCGTTCATAATTTTGCAGAATGCAGGGTAAAAGAGACAGTATTAGATTTGCCTCTATATTGCATATTTAGGTTTTTTTTTAGCCATCGAGACTACAATTTGTATCTCTTTGTATTGTTTTCTGTTATCTTTGTTTTTTTCTCTGCTTTTCAATTCCATCTTTTTTTTTTTCTTTTGACGCACATGTGCTTGTGCCTAAAAGACCATGTCTTCTTAAAGTCATATTGAAGAAGCCAAGCATGGAAGATTTTCAGCACTTTTCCATAGATCTTTTGTAAATATTTCTCATTCTTTCCTCGAAACTGCTCACTATCCACTGGGAGAAGATTGCCAGAAAGTTAAAAAAATAATAGCAATGGATAAGGGTTCTGGTTCAAGATGGTGACCTAGGAAGATCCTGAACTTACCTCCACTCACAGACTCATCACATCAACAACTATATATGGAAAAATTTTCCTGATAAAAATCCTAAACCTAGCAGGTACACATTGGGCAAATGAGAAAAAAAGAGACACATCAAAGCAGGTAGGAGGGGCTGGGGTACAATCTCACCATAAACCTTACCCCTGGCATGGTGACCCACAGCCAGGAGGAAACTCAAAACCTGGATCTTCTCCCTGAGAAGCAAAGAGTTTGAACCTCACATTGGGAACCCCAACTTCTAGGACCTGCACCTGAGAGATGAGTTCCCAAAGCACTTAGCTTTGAAAACCAGTGGGCCTTGCATCCACAAGACCCACAGGATATAGCAAACTGAGAAAGCGCTCTTAAAGGGCTTTCCTGCTCAGACTCACTGGTCCCAGGGACCAGTGCAGAGGCAGCCAGACTTTTCATGAAAAAGGCTTATTTGATTATCTTAAAGTGTCAGCCTGAGGGGAAGTCATCTAATTAACGCACATCCAGGTGTCTGCTAGGTTATTCTCTGGGAAGGGAGGTTGGCAGGTGCCATCTTTGCTCTCTCTGCCTCACTCCAGCTTACCTGTATCTCCCAGAAAGGAAATTGTACCCTCTTCTCATGCCCCAATTTTTGTGGTTGCCACCCAGGAGGCTCCTCTAGACTGCCTAGCTCTGGTGGCCGACAAGGCTTATGCTCACTGGCCCCAAGGGACTGTAACCAGCAGAGAAAAAAAAGTTCTTAAAGGGCTACTACCCCAGGGCACAGCAAGAGGTGACTGTCCAATGAGCCCAGGCTTTTTGCTGAAAGAGGCCTATTAGATTATAGCTGTGGCCTGAGGGGCAGGCTTCTAATTAAACACACGTTTAAGGACTGACTGTAATTGTGTTTCCAGAGGCCTAGAAGGGAGGGTGCTATCTTCGTGCTCTTCCTCTGCCAGGTTCCAGAGCACCAGTATATCGCAGAGGGGAGCTTTTGCATGTATCTGGTGCGCCAGTTTTTGTGGCTGCTGCTGAAATGATGCCCTTAATCACTTGGCTCTGGAGGCCAGGGGGGCTTGCGGTCCCACAGGACTGTAACAATCAGAGAGTCAGTTCTTGGATGGCTACCACCCTCAGGGCACTGCACAGACAGAGACTGAAACCCACCCCAAGTCTTTCTGTGAAAAAGGCCTATTTGCTTGTCCTGGAGCTTTGGCCTGAGGGCCAGGCATCTTGTTTGTCACACATCTAAGGGCCTACTGATGTTCTCTCAAGGGACGGAGGCCAGTGGACGTCATCTTTGCACTCTCCCCTTGTCTCACTTCAGCTTGCTGGTATCTCTCAGAAAGGGGCTTGTACACTCATCTGGTCCCCCAATTTTTGTGACTGCTGCACAGGGGACACCTCTAGATCGCCTGTCTCTCATGGCCAATGGGACTTAAGCTTGCAGTCCCACAGTACTGTATATATTTGCAGACTTTAAAAACCGCTCCCTGAGCATCTGGTGTTCAATCAGCCTGAATCAGCCTAGGTGCTGACTGAGATCCTCCCCTTTGGGACACTGACAGGTCTTGGCACACCCTCAACTACTGGGAGCCAGTAAAAATAAAATGGGCTGCTTGGACAATCACAATGGTTCACTCTCTGTGCTGTGAAGTTCAGTGAGCTTTGACATATGCTCAATGTCTTATATCTACCATTAGGGTATTAGTCAGAATAGTTTCACTACCCTAAGAAATCCCTTGTGGTTCATCTATTCAACCCTCCCCTTTACCTGAACTCCTGGCCGCCATTGATCTTTTTGAGTTGTATATACTTTTGCCTTTTCCAAAATATGATGTGATTATACTGTATGTAGTCGTTTCAGTCTGGCTTCTTTCCCTTAATAATATGTATTTAAGGTTTATCCATGTCATTTCATGACTTAATGGGTCATTTTTTGTACTGCTGAATAAGATTCCATTGTAAGGATATATACAGTTTGCTTATCCATTCACCTCTCAAAGGGCATTTTAGTTGCTTCCAGTTTTTGGTGATTACAAATAAGGCTGTTACGTTTTTCAGTTCTATAATTTTATTTGACTCCTTTTAATAACATCTATTTCTTTGCTGAGATTTTATTTTGAGAGAATTTGTAATTGCCTGTTAAGCAGTTTATGGTGTCTGCTTTAAAATACTTGTGACAGAATTTCAATATCTGATTCATCTTAGTGTTAGCATCTTAGTATTAGTTGATTGTTTTTTCTCATTCATGTTGTGCTTTTTCTGGCACTTGATGTGGTGGGTGATTTTTGACTGTGTCCTGCATATTCTTGAGCATCCCTGGATTTTGGTATATGAGGAGATCCTGGAACCAGCCCCCATGGATACCAAGAGAAACTGTATTACTACCTCAGGTCTAGAGAAAAGTGGGAAGAAAAAATAGAGCAAACCCCCAATGCTTATTATTTTTTAATATATTAGAACCACACAATGAAGAAATATATACCAATAGCTCTTACTTTTCAGCCAGGTACCTCATTCCTCAGAGTAGCAAGTAAGGGGTAAGGCAATAGTCTCAATTAATAGTATTAATCCAGGGAAGTCTCCTCACATAGAGACTTTCTGAAATCAGTGTTTCTGTCTTATTATTGAGTTATAAGAGTTTTTTGGTATATATTCTGTATACAAAACCTTGATCAGATAAAATATTTTGCAAATTTTTTTTTCTCAATCTGCCTCTTTATTCTTGAAAGTCTTTCAGAGATCAGGAGTTTTTAATTTTGATGTATTCCAATTTGTATAGTCTTTATTTTACAATTTTCACATAGCCCAAAGCCACACAAATAAGAGATAAGCAATCCAATAACACTTGGCATTATTAATTTTTAAAATTGCCAATGTAATAGGCAAAACACTATATCCAATTCTTAAGAATTGCATTTATTTGATTATTAGAGATGTTGGACAACTTCTAATATTTTTTTTCTTACACTTATTAATTACCAACTTTTTTGACCATGTCATAGAGGGCAAATGTCACACATCTCCCAAAATATCCTGTGGTATTTTTGTTAAAAAGAATTCTGCATAGACTGGATAGACCATGATGTTGACCAATACGGAAATGTTTATCCTTCAATTCAAGTAACTTGTTAGACAGAGCATGTTATACCTATGTATAGTTTGGAAGACTCAATCCATTTCTAAAAATTAGGACAAAAGACAGGAGATACATCATTTTTTATTATAACCATAATGTATCCACTACCAGTTATTGCCTGATAGAACATAAGTAGGACTTGGTTATGCTCCTTGTTGTTAATGACCCAAAGATAAGCATGTATGTGAACACTATAGTTTCTCTTAATATCTTCATGAATGGAAGAACCATAACAAAATTTCCATACCTATTTACAACACATGTATTTTGCTGATATTTCACAATTTGGTGAAAAATTTAAAGTTTATTTTCTCACTCTTTTTTTACTTTAATGTGTATGACTCTGGCCTCAACTTAAACTTTGCATTTGCTCTTATACAAACATATAGAAGCAGCAGGACAAAGTGGCGACGTGGCAGTATAGAGGGTTAGGAGTTAGAAGCCGTGGGTTTAAGTCCCAAGCACTTAACACATTTATGGAACAACTCCCACAGTCCAAATTCTGTTTAATTTGAACAGCTGAAGAGATGAAATCTAACTTTGCCATTTGCTAGTTGTTTAAACCTACGAAAGTCACTCCTTTTAGCTTTAATTTCCTCACTACAGGGTCATTAAGATTATGAAACAAGATAAAATTAAGAAAACTACTTTGTACATTATAAGTACAACATACATGTAAGAGATTGCTATTATTTTGCAGTCACATCCCCTCTTCTTCTGAATAACTGGTGTTTTCCCATGTCTTACTTGGACCATCTGTAATTTAGATCACTTATTTTTGTGCTTAGTCTAAGCAGAGATGATCTCTATGTACATTTTCAGATTTCCATATGTAGAGACATCTCAAAACTCCTAGGAGTTTTTTGGTATATATTCTGTCTACAAAACCTTGATCAGATGAAAATTTCTACAGAAGTTTTTTCTTAATCTCTTTGCCTCTTTATTCTTGAAAGTCTTACAAAGATCAGAAGTTTTTACTTTTGATCTGTTCCAATTTGTATATTCTTTGTTTTACAATCTTCACTTAGCCCAAAGCCACAACAAATTTTCTCTTATATTTTCTGTTAGAAGTTTTATAATTTTAGCTTTACCTTTAGGTCTATGTTCCATTTCAAATCAATTTTTTGTATAGTATGAAGTAAAGTGAAGGTTATTTTATTTTTATTGTTTGCATATGGATATCCATTTGTTTAAGCACAATTTGTTGGAAAGCCTTTCTTTCCCCATTGAATTACCTCAGCACCATTTTGAAAAAGCAGTTGACCACATATGTATGTATCAGTTTTTGAATTCTCAATTCTGTTCTATCAATCTATATGTCTGTTTTTATGTCGATGCCACATTTTTTTCTTTAATGTAGCCTTATAGTATGCCTTAGTCAGGTAGTGTAAGCTTTCCAGCTTTTTTCTGCTATTTCAAAATTATAATCTCTATTCTAGGTCTTTTGTATTTCCATGTAAAGTTTAGAATCAACTTGTCAATTTCTAAGAAACAACCTGTGAGAATTTTTTGGAGGGTTATATTGGATCTCACATCAATTTGAGAAGAATTGACACTGTAAGATATTGAGTCTTCCATTGTAGGCAGAATTATGGTTTCCATGATCTGTGTCCCCTGGTGTCACTCCTGTAATAATGTTACATTTCATGACAAAAGGAATGTGGAAATGTAATTCAAGTTACTAATCAATTGACCTTGAAATAGGGAGATTATTCTGGATTATCTGGGAGAGCAGTATGTAATCAATCACATGGGCTATTAAAAGCAGAAAGCAGGGGCAGAATTAGAATTATTAGAAATCCAAATGTTAATTTTTCAACCCAATATAAAAAGAACAAGATAAGGAAAAGTGTCTATTTGTGTGCTGATTCACATTTAAAGGTTTTATCTCATTACACTGTTTAATTAAAGGACTTGTTTTGAGTTAAGCACCAAATCCTGCAGCACAATTAGTAGATGTTGTTGTTGTTGTTGTTGTTGATACAACACACTGAAAAGGACACATCATTTCTGTGCTTTGGTGTTTTTTTTCCCTCAAATCCATAACCTCACTCCCATGATGGGAAAACAGCAGACAAATCCAAATTAAGGGTATTCTATAAAATAACAGACTAGTGATTTTCAATATTCTCAAATTCATTAAAGACAAGGAAACACTGAGGACCTGTTATGGACTAAAAGAGACAAAAAAGAATACTAAATACAATGTGGAACAAAAAAATGGTATTAGTGGAAAAATTGATGAAATTCTAATAAGGTCTATAATTTAGTTAATGATGTAATACAAATGTTACTTTCTTGTTTTTGACAATTGCACCATGATAATATAAGATATTAATATTAGGGGAACCTGGGTGAAGGATATGAGATGTTTTGTACTATTTTTGAAAATCTGAAGTTACTTGAAATGAAAAAATTTTAGAAAATTTATACTAAGGGAATAAAATGGCTAGCACTTAGCAAAGTTCTGAGGGCATGAGCATATGACAGGTAATCTTTGAATGGGGCATGGTCTATCAATATTTGACTACAAGAAAGGGTGCTATCCCTTATGGGCTGAGTGTGAGAAACTTGAATGTGATCACACAGCACAGAAGGATCAAAGCAGTACATAAAAGGAATTTTTATATCTCAATTCCAAGTTTACCAAGTACCTCCCCTACTTGAGTAGTAACAGCTCAGCTGAAGGACCAATTTGTGCCAACAGGTTGATCCATCCCGCAAAGCAAAAATACATTTTCTTAAGCCTTTCTGGGAAGTCAATGTCTTAACTAAAAGAAATAACCTTAACATTATGGATTTTAAGTATCATAACAGATCAGTCTATCCAACGTTTGGAGGCAGACAAGTCCTTGGAACTATTCTTAATTTGTTCTATTGTAGGTGGCTGCCTCTTCTGCTTCATCTATATCAGGAAGTCTGAATTAATCTTTCTGTTCTGACTGCTGTCTTATTAAATATCTGATATTTTTCTTCATACTTTTACCTTTTTTCTCTCTAGCATTGTCTTTACATCTTCTGCATAATTAAAGAGGTATTCTTGTTTAGTTCAGTTATTAGAAGCCCTAGAAATGTGCCTTTGTGAAGTGAGCCGGCTACAATTTGATACACTGTATTACCATGGGCTTTAGCCCATGGATTATGGGACCACTCACAATTGTCTTTGCTGAAATTTTATGGTTTGTAATACCTGGAGGGCATAGTGGTAATTTTGTACAACCTTTATTTCTTAAAAATAAGACATCATGGACTATTGAAATGCACAGTGATTGAGAGAAATGAAAGAAAGGTATGAGAAGAAGAAATAAATAAACGAAATGTTCTTTTTTAATGCAAAGGAAATACTTCACTGGTGTTATTTTCAGAAGGCAAATATTTTCAAGTATGAGCCAGCTTTCAACTAACAGAGACTTCCCTACTTTGGGATGTATATATCCCCCTGCTCTCCACACTCCTTCTGAATGCTACAAGGACTTCATTTTTTCTAACAACTAGCTAAAGTGCACGTTTATTTGACAATTTCATCACCAGTGGAAAAAGTCTGAAAATGGCATTCATATAGCTCTCTGAAAGATAGCAAGCACTTTGTGGAATACTCCAGAAAACAGTACCAAATACATGGTTAGTTGATTAAATGTAGTGGGAAACCAAAAGCTACATTATATTTTAAATTCTCAGAAAATGCATGAAGTTGTACATGGAGTATCCATGATCTCTTTCTATCCTCTCTCTTTCTCAATCACATGCACACACACAATTTTAATTTGTTATTCTGATATCTAGTTGTTTTATTTGCTAAAAGTCTCATCCTAGTAATGTAAGTGTAACAATGTTAAAAATTAACAGTATGATTTGTGCTTTTGACTAGAGTATGTAAACTACACATTTTCTCTGTATAAACAGAAAATTTTTCAGAAAGTTCAGTAAATGTTTATTATTAAAATCCACGTGCAAATATGAATAGATGAGAACATTTTTGGTAAGTTTTAGGTTTTTGACCAAAAGCCTAAGGCAAATATATTTAATGGGAGAGAATTCATATACTTTCCCTTTAAGGTAAGGTGCAAGGCAAAAATGCTTGTTACTTCCATCACCGGTTGACACAGGGAATCCTGTCACATTACAATGGGAAAAATATAAATACCTGGATTGGAAGAAAAGAACAATAACTTTCATTTTATATAGATAATTTGACCATTTACATATAGGAACCCCTATGAAATCAACATACAAATTATTAGAATGAAAGTGTTCATAGAGGAACAAAAATCAAGAGTTCTTCCACACTTGGAATAAGTGACTAAGGTATTATTTCTATTAATATTATGAATGAAGTATGTCCTTTTCACTGTATATTCTTGCCAGTGTAATCAGTGTTTCATAAGGAGACAGTAGAGATAATGAGGAAGAAGAAATATATGAAGAATGATTGTTGGTGATTTAGAATTTTCGAAAACTGTCAGAGGACCTCAATCCACAAACATAAGAAGCACTATAGGGACTTCCCTGGTGGTCCAGTGGTAAAGAATCCGCCTTCCAATGCAGGGGGCATGGGTTCGATCCCTGGTTGGGAAACTAGATCCCACATGCCGAGGGGCAAGTAAGCCTGCCCGCCACAGCTACTGAGCTCGCGTTCCTCAACAAGAGAGCCCACGTGTTGCAAACTACAGAGCTCACACGCCCTGGAGCCCGTGCACCACAACTAGAGAGAAGCCCGCATGCTGCAACAAAGACCTGACACAGCCAAAAAAATAAAGAAAAATAAAGAAATAAAATTTAAAAAAGAATCACTATAAAACCCAAGACGTATATATACAAAAAACTTCAAACCAAGGCACATCATAGTAAGACTGCTGAAAATAAAATGCAAGGAGAAAATCTTTAAAGACTCTCAAGAAAGAAATGACACAATATCATTAAGAACAACAATATAACTAACAGCTTACTTCTCAACATCAACAAAAACCAACAAGAAGACAGGGAATAATATTTTTAATGTAAAAATAAAATAAATGCAAATTTAAAATTTAATAATGAACTTATCCCTCATGTATTAAGGTGAATTAAATACATTTTTAGAAAACCAAAATGAGAGAATTTATCATTAGTAAGCCTGCCCTAAAATTAAAAACTAGTATTTAGGCTGATGGAAAATTATTCCACGTTGCAGTTTGGAGATGCAAGATGTAAAAAGGTAAATATAAATGAATTGTTGTCAGTATAAAACTACAGAACATCAGAAGCAGCAGCAGCAACAATGATGTTTCCTTATATATATATGAAAATAAAATATACAAAACCCAGAAAGTGATAAGTGAGTTTAAAGTAGCCTGATGTCTTTTTAGTATTTGAAATTTAATAAAAGTAATAATATTGGATTTTAAATTGAGGCTTCATGTTGTAGTCTTTAGGATAAACATTAATATAGACCTGAAAGAATGTGCAAATAATAAGTTAAAAGTGGGGTAAAATGGTATAATAAAACACAATAGAAAAAGGTCAGGTAAAAAGAAAATTAGTTAACATAGAGAGGTGGGACAAAGAGTAAGCACATTGTACAATGGTAGATTTTAAGCCAAATATATCAGTCATTCCATTAAATAGCTTAATTTCCTAATTAAAAACAAAGTCAGTCTGGATAAAAAACTAGAGATGCCCTCTAAATAAAATGACATAAGTAGATTGAAGGGCAAAATATGAAAAAGGGTTATGATATCAACAAAAAGAAAACTGTTCTAGCTGTACTCATATGACAAAAATAGAACATAAAAGTAGAAGCACTACTAGAGATAGTTATTTCATAAGGATAGAGTCTCAAAATACCAGAAATATATATATACATTCTAACTTTGTATAAACCTAATGATATAATCTCAAAATATACTAAGCAAAGACTAACAGAACTAAAGGAATAGATTAATCCATAGTCCTAAGTGGAGATTTTAACATTTATTTCATAGTAAATTTAGAACAAGATAACAGAAAAGATCATTTAAGATTGAAGTAGAAGGAAGGAAATGATCAAATTCAAGAGAGACATAATAAAATATGAAGCAAATATACTATAGAGAATAAATAAAGCCAAATGTTGGCTCATTTACAACATGTTTGATTTTTTTTTCACTCTGTCAAGACCAATCAAGAAAAAAAAAAAAAAAGGCAGGACAGAAATAACCAAGACCTGGAATGAAAAATGGGCA
Organism: Eschrichtius robustus; assembly: GCF_028021215.1. Lineage (NCBI taxonomy): Eukaryota > Metazoa > Chordata > Mammalia > Artiodactyla > Eschrichtiidae > Eschrichtius > Eschrichtius robustus. The sequence continues at coordinate 107,362,730 of NC_090845.1, forward strand.
TCACTTTAGATCCTATGGATTATTATAAAGACATTAGCAGGGTAATTTGAACAACTTTACAAAAATAAATTTTTTAACTAGATGAAAGGAGAAAGTTTCTTTAGAAATACATGTGAATAAATGAAACAAGAGGACATGGAAAATCTGAATAATTCTCTGTCTATTAATGGGTTTGATGTCATAATTCATTTGAATATCTAATGGAAACCTTTTCCCAATTAGTGTCTGCTTATGCATAGGATGAAGTGATTTGTGTCCCTCTGAGAACTAGTGGAAATGCCAGCTAAATTTTTTTTCAAAACTGCTTAAAGGCATAAAAGAACAGGGGATAAGATTCTGTACAAGGCTGAAACACGTAAAGGTAAGCTGAAGATATGCAGTCATTCAATCATTTTTCCCGTAGTAGCATTTGCTGATTTCAAATTAGGGAAGAGGTTAAGAAGTAGAAAGCTGAGAAGAGATCGGGAGACTGAAGCCAGCAGAACTCTTGGGAGTAGTATGCAATGGAGCAACAAAATAGGAGACTTTAGGGCCACAGATGTCTGGAGTCCTCTGAAAACATTGGCTATATTCTGAACCTATGGTGGGTAGTAGACTAAAAAGCTAAGTCAAAAATATGTGAAAAACAAAATTTCCAAAATCTTGCAGTGCTGAAAATTAAAAGATTATAGCTCATGACCCATCAACAAGAGGGACTCCAATGAACAACGCAGCAGATTTACATTGGGAACTTCTGGTGAACTACAACATACCCACAGGATAAACCAGTTGTAAACTGAGCCTTACCAAATCTACAACCCAATATTAACTCCATGAGTCCCTGTCTGCATGAAATTATCACCTCCAACTTTAACTGACTAGCAAAGGAGCTTATGAATACTATTTGGTGTATAATAAAATCATCTGGAAACTCTAGAGGTTTTCTTTTTTTTTTCTTTAAATTGGCTGTGTTGGGTCTTAGTTGCGGCATGCAGAATCTTCATTGCAGTGCGTGGGCTTCTCTCTAGTTGTGGCGCATGGGCTCCAGAGCACGTGGGCTCAGTAGTTGTAGCACACAGGCTTAGTTGCCCCACGGCATGTGGAATCTCAGTTCCCCAACCAGGGATCAAACCCGCGTCCCCTGCATTGGAAGGCGGATTCTTAACCACTGGACCACCAGGGAAGTCCCTAGAGGTTTTCTTTTAATACATGATTTTTGGTATTCATTTAAAAAATTACTTGGTATTCCTATAAAACAAACATAATAGAACAGCTAGGCAGAAGATAATAAGGAAATAGAAGACTTGAACAACACTATACACAAATTAGGGCCAATAGACGTCTATAGAACATTCTACCAAACAAGAGCAGAATTCTTCCCAAGTGTACATGGAACATTCTCCAAGATAAACCATATGCTATCCCATGAAACAAGCCTGAATAGATTTAAAGAGATGGAAATCATAAAAGATATGATATTCTATCACAATGGAGTAAAATTAGAAATTAATAACAGAAATAAATTTATGTAATTCCCAAATAGTGGAAGTTAAATAACATACTCCCGAATAACCAAAGGGTCAGAGGAGAAATCATACAAAAGTTAGAAGATACTTTGGAACAAATGAAAATGGAGATAAAACATACCAAAATTTAAGGAATGTAGCTAAAGCTGCACTTAGAGGGAAACTTATAGCTGTAAATGCCTACAGTAAAAAAGAAATCTCAAAACAACAACCTAACCTTCCACCTTAAGATACCAGGAAAAGAGAAAAATGGATAACCCTTTAGCTAGACTGACCAAGAAAAAAGAGAAGACTCAATTTATTAAAATAAGTAATGAAAAAAGGTATATTGCTACTGACATCACAGAAAGAAATGATTGGAAGGAAATACTATAAATAACTCCATGTCAACACATTAACTTCAGTGAAACGGAAAAATTTCTAGAAACACATAAAAACCAAAACAGACTCAAGAAGAAATAAAAAATCTGAGGAGACCAAAAGCAAGTATCATGAATTGAATCAAGCTTCCCCTTCCCAAAATTCATATGTGAAAATCCTAACCTCCAGTGCCTTAGAATGTGACCTCATTTGGAAATAGGATCTTTGCAGATATAATTAAGATGAGGTCATATGACTGGTGTCCTTACAAATATGAGAAATTTGTACTCAGACATACATACAGGGTAACATTATGTGAAGATGAAGGCAGAAATTGGGGTGATGCTTCTATAAGCCAAGATGCACCAAAGATTGACAGTAAACCACCAGCAACTAGAGGAGAGACATGGAACAGATTCTTGCTCATGACCCTCAGGAGGAACCAACCTGTCAACACTAATCTCAAACTTCTGGCCTCCAGAATTGTGAGAAAATAAATGTTTATTGTTTAAGGTACCCTGTGTGTAGCACTTTGCTACAGCAGCCCTAGCAAACTATTATTAGTGGAGAGATTAAATTAATAACGGAAAAAAAATAAAATCCCAGGCTAGGGTGGCTTCACTGGTGAATTTTGCCAAGCATTTAAAGAAGAAATACCAATTATCCACAAATTCTTCCAAAAAAACCCAAAGATAAAGGAACATTTTCCAACTCATTCTATAAAGCCAGCATTACCCTGATACCAAATCCAGATAATGAAATCATGAGAAGAGAGATCTGCAGCCCATTATTCCTTATGCATATAGATGCAAAATCCTCAACAAAATACTAGCAAGCTGGATCCAGTAATACATAGAAAGCATTATACACCATGACCAAGTGTTATTTATCCCAGGAATCCACAAATAAATGAAATACGAAATATCAATATAATAAATGACAGAATCCTCATTATCATTTCGATAGTTGTAGAAAAAGCTTTTGAGAAAATTTAATATCCCCAGAGATTAAAAAAAAAAAAACAAAACTAGGAATGCAGAGGATCTTCCTCAATCTGATAAAGGGCATCTAACAAAAAACATCCACAGCTAACATACTGAATGGTGAAAGACTAGATGCTATCCTGTGAGATCAGGGATTTCTGTTCTCACCACTTCTATTCAACGTTGTACTTGAGGTGTTAGCCAGGCAATTAGACAGGATATGAAATAAGATGCATCCAGATTGGAAAGGAAGAAGTAAAACTACCTCCATCTAGAACTAATAAACTAATTCAGCAAGGTTACAGGATACAAGATCAATGTACAAAAATCAATTATATTTCCCTATATTTGCAATGAACAAACCAAAAATATTATTGACAGTTACACTTATAATAGCACCAAAAAAAAACAACTTAGGAATAAATTTAACTAAAAGTTTATGCTTTGAAAACTTCTAAACAGGGGAAAGGAGACTCTTTTGAACAGATAGTACAGGGACAACTGGATATCCACATGTAAATAAATGAATTTGGACTCCTACTTCATACCATATTTTAAAATTAATTCAAAATGCATCAAAGACCTAAATGTCAGAGAAAACACTATAGAAGTCTTAGGAGAAAACATACGCATAAAGCAACATGGCCTCTATTTCTTAGAAATGATATCAAAAGCACAAAGAACAAAAGAAAAAATAGGTACATCAGCAAGATTAAAAATGTCTGTGCTTAAGGACACAAGAAAGTGCAAAGACAATTCACAGAATGGGAGAGGGGTGGGATTATGGCAAGAGGATGTCTTAGATTTTTCTACAGGCTTCGGTGTCACTGGTTTCACGCTAATCTAGGGTGCTGGAGCCTCTCAATTAGTTTCTGGATTTTTCACAAAGAGAACTAATCCATACATCATTGTTGAATGGGTGTGTCTCTCCAGGGAAAGAGGGTCCAGGGCTTCCTATTCTTTCCTCTTGCTGATATCACTCCGCAATATTGATTTTTTAAAAAACACAATTATTCATTTGAATATCTTTTCTTTGCATTTGACTTTCTCAAATGTAAAAAGCAAGATATCATTTATAAAGATTCTGATCACTTGCCTTCTGATCAGTGGAGGTAAATTTCTCTGAGATTACATCCTGAAACAAAGTTGCTGTTACAGTCATACACTAAAGTGTTGACGAAATATACATTTTAAGTACTGCACTTCAGCACTCTTTCTTACACATTGCCATACAAATGTAAATCAGTGCCTTTCTGGAAAGCAGATTGCAATTATGTATCGAGCCTTAACAATATTTGTACTCTTTAAACTAGTAATTCAACTCAGAGAAATTGACCTACATCTGTATTTCCTAGGAATAAAGACTTACATTGAGTACTGTTCTTTGCAGTTTTTCTTTTTCAGTAAAACTAAAATTTTCGAAATACCTCAAGTGCCCAACAATAAAAGAATGATTCAATAAAGCATGGTACATACCCACATGGAATCCTTTACAGCTATTAAAATGCATACTTAAAAATATTTTAGGCTTGAGGAAATACTTGCAATTAATGGTAAGCAGAGAAAAAACAAGCTAATACTAAAATATGCAGGTGTAAAAATCACAGGACACCTGGGATTCATTTTTAAATACTTAAGCAAAAGAAAATTTAAAATTCAGGTGATAAAGACACTGAGGGATATTCTTAATAATTGTTGAGTCTTGGTGCCATTTGATTTATTATGATCATCTCTAATTTAGGTATGTTTAAAGAAATTCATGATCACTTTAAAAACAACCTGCAGATGAATGGGTAGAGCAGAGGGGATTTTTAGGGCAGTGAAGCTATTCTGTATGATACTGTAATGGTGGTTACATGTCATTATACATTTTTTAAAACTCACAAAATGTACAAGACAAAGAGCGAACCCTAAAGTAAACTATGGACCTTAGTTTAAAATAATGCATCAATATTGGCTCATCAGTTGTAACAAATATACCATGTAAGCAAAATGTTAATAGGGGTAACTGTCTGGGGAGGTTGAGGGGATCCATGGGAACTCTGTACTTTTCACTCAGTTTTTGTTGGTAAACCTAAAACTGCTCTTTAGAAATAGTCTAATTACGGAGAAAAGAAAGAGTAGTGGTTACCAGAGGGGAAGGGGTAGGGGTTGGTGGGGGACAGAGAGTGAAATTTTTGGTGGGGAGCATACTGTAGGGTATACAGATGTAGAAATGTAGTACATATGAAGCTTATACAATGCTCTAAACCAATATTACCTCAATAAAAATAAATTTTAAAAATAGTTTATTTAAAATAAATAAGATACCACGAATAAGCAGTATATTATCAATTTTCTTGTATGTATTTACATTGAATAAGGCTGAAATATATAAATGTAAAGAAAAGAAATATTTGGTGGAATTATGAATTATTTTTATGTTCTTATTCCTAGTTTTGTTTTCTTCTAAATTATTAGGTAAAGGTTAAAGAAAATTCTTACATGCATATTATAGTCAACACCACCTCCCAGAAAAACCTCTGTTATTATATTATCATTTGGTCTTAATTCCTTTCAGTATATTCATTATGTGTAACTTATACACAACAAATCTTACTCTGTATGTGTTTTTGGCATGTGAGATCTGTTTAACACAATCTCTGGTGAAAATATCCAAGTAACGTTTGGAGTCAGAGGGTAAACAAATAAATCTATAAATCAATTTGTAGGAATTGGCGGTTACCATTTTCATTCAGTCTAATATCTTTCTACAAGAGCAAGCAAACGAGGAAATATAATTGTGTGAAATGTCAACATTTATTCTTTCAAAGGTAAATTTTGAACTTTTCAAAATAGCTCTTTCTAGCTATTTAAATATGGTAGTTTATTTTTCCATAGTTATTGTGTAGTAAATGTTAAAACCAAATCTGAAGAATAAAAAAATGTAAAATATTTTCACTCAAAAACATCAGATCTAAAACAGTTTTTCCCTGAGACTGTATTCTTCAATATCCCTGTTTCCTCACTATCATTTAAAAACTAATCTTTAGAAGGACCTTCGAGATGGCAGAGGAGTAAGACGTGGAGATCACCTTCCTCCCCACAAATACATCAAAAATACATCTACATGTGGAACAACTCCTACAGAACACCTACTGAATGCTGGCAGAAGACCACAGCTCAGTGCTTTGTGTCCACCTAGAAGGGTGGGATAGGGAGGGTGGGAGGGAGATGCAAGAAGGAGGGGATATGGGGTTATATGTATACGTATAGCTGATTCACTTTGTTATACAGCAGAAACTAACACAACAAAGTAAAGGAATTATACTCCAATAAAGATGTTAAAAAAAAACTAATCTTTATATTTGCTTCTCCTTTGCCTCTAATTCTATTTGGACATCTTCTTTAGCCTATTGCTACCGGTTGTATTGATCAATTTTCAAATGTTGAATGAGTCTTGCATATCTGGAATAAATCTCCTTTGGTTATGGTGTATCATTCTTTTTATATGTTGTTGGATTTGATTTGCTAATTCTTTTTTTTAATTTTAATTTTATTTTTGGCTGCGTTGGGTCTTTGCTGCTGCACGCGGGCTTTCCTCTGGTGTGGCGAGTGGGGGCCACTCCTTGTTGCGGTGTGCAGGCTTCTCATTGTGGTGGCTTCTCTTGTTGTGGAGCATGGGCTCTAGGCACACGGGCTTCAGTAGTTGTGGCACACGGGCTCAGTAGTTGTGGCACACGGGCTTAGTTGCTGCGTGGCATGTGGGATATTCCCGGACCAGGGCTCGAACCCATGTCCCCCTGCACTGGCAGGCAGATTCTCAACCACTGCACCACCAGGGAAGCCCTGATTTGCTAATGTTTAGTTAAGGTGTCTTGCACCAGTGTTCATGAGACATATTGCTTGGTAGTTTTCCTTTCCCGTAATAGCTTTAGTCTAGTTTTAGTGATAGGGTAATGCAAACCTCATAAAATGAGTGCGGAAATGTTCCCTCTGCTTCTATTTTCTGGAAGCAATTGTAAAGAATTGGTATCTTTTTTTCATTAAGTTTTGGTAGAAAACCTTATGGGCTTGGTGTTTTCTCTTTTGGAAGGTTATTAGTTATTGATTCAGTTGTTATAAGTAGATATAGGCCTATTTATCTGTTTCTTCTTGTGTTAGTTTTGTTGGTTTATGTCTTTCAAGGAATTGGTCTATTTCATCTGTTATCAAATTGATGGACATAGAATTGTTCATAAGAACTTTGGCATGACAGTTTGCCCTGCAACCTCAGTTTTCTGCTGGGTCCAAGTAAAATTATTGATTGATTTTCAGTTTGCTCAGCCTTTTTCTTTTCAGGACTAGAGTAAAACTGGAAGTCTATTTTCAAGTCTTTAAAGTACCAATCTTTACAACAGTGATTTGCGACAACTTTTTTGATGCCACAGTAATATGATGAAGTCTATAGACCCTCATTGCAGTACAAAATGAATAAAACTATTATCCCGCTATTGAATACAATTCAACACTGAACCTGCCCTGAGACCCATTCTTGGTGTCCCTTATACTAAGGCAGTATTTTCCAAAATTTCATACCCATGGCCATTTGTAGCAAAATTGCCTGGGGTTCTTGTTAAACATGTAGAACTATTGACCTGCCCCAATCCTACTGAATAAGAGTATTTTGGAGGGAGCTTGGAACTCTATTTAAATAAGCATTACAGATTTTGTGTGCCATAATAAAATATAAGAACTACTTCTCTCTCCAACCTGCTACACTCAATGTAGCATTATCATTGCACTCTTTCTCAGTAAAATTCTTGGCATTAATATTCTATCCACATTTTCTTTTCACATTGTTCTTTGCACATTTCTTTCTTTTCTCTGATCCCAAAGTTCTCCATACTTTTCCCACCATCTCCATTTTCCCAATTTCTACCATTATATGAAGACTTCATTACCTTTCTATTTTTTACAGGAAGTTGTCTTCTATTATTCAAATGTAGTATCATCTTTATCTCCTCACAACCTTTAGTAGTGTAATAATATTGTGCTCTAGTTTTGTTTTGGTTTTGGTTTTGTTTTTGATATATCCAAGTATTTTTATCCCTGAACATTTTTAGCTGGGTATCAGGAATAATACATTTTTCCTTCTGAAGGAATAGAACATCATCATCATTAATTTAGATTACCAGTCATGAGTACACATATCTTTAGATATGGCATATCTAATATCTAGGTTTACCTAAATGTATCTAGATATAAATAAATAGGGTATATCTAAATATTATATATATATCTGAATATCTTTAGATACTAGGTATCCAGCTCATATTTTGCAGCACTTTTGCACCTTTTTCCTGGACATTCAGTTCTCTCATAACATGATAGATTTCATTTTCCCTCTGGTATTCACTAAGAAGCACAGTTGGCTTTGCATTATTCTCTAGTTTATACATTTTCTTATAATTCCATTTTTGTATTGGCAATGTTTTTCCAGCATCTTTCAACAAAATTTAATTTGGGAGACCAAGATTTTAGTCATTCTGATTTAAAATGTAAACTAAAAAAATAGAGGCATACTGTGTTTAGTACAAAGTGACTATATAAATTAGCTGGCAAGAACTAACTTTTATATTCAATATAATTTACACATAGAAAATCATGATGGGGTGAGTGTACCAATCAATGAAGTTTTACAAAGTGAATATGCCCAGATAAACATCACCTGGACCAATATATAGAAAATTGCCAGCATCTTAGACACTTCATCCCAGCCAACAGATCCTCTACCCCAAAGTAATCACTCTTCCAACTTGTATAATCTAAGATAAGGCTTTTATATTTTTGAATTTGATATACATGTTATCACACAATGCACTCTTTTGTGTCTGGTTTCATTTGCTCAATATTATATTTAAGATTCATCCATATTGTTGTATGTAATGGGTTGCAGTTATTTTCTCCCAATGCTGAAAAGGCTTGACTTTTCATTCTTTTCATGGAGATTTGTTTTATGAAATCATTTTTTAATTTTGTTGTCCAATTTATCAACTCTCTTCTTTATGGTTAGTGCTTATGGCATCTTCTCCTACCCCAAGATCATGAATATATTCTCATGATTATCTTTTAGCAAATTGGGTTATCTTTTAAAAGGCGTACTCCTTTACCTCTTTATGTTGCAATCTACAATCCACTTGGAATTTAATTTTGTGTATGCTGTGAGGTATGAGTCATGATTCTTAATTTTTTTAAATATATGGGTATACGATTGACCCAGCACCATTAATTTTTCCTTTTCTACTGTTCCACTCTGCTTTTTCCAGAAACAAACTGTCAAATTTAGCAATATCCCTGTTTTTTCTAGTTTGCTAACAGTTTTATTATTATTATTATTATGTGAGAATGTTGGCTTTTATTAAACGTTTTGCTGCATCCAATGAAAGGATCATATGATTTTCTCCTTTGTTCTGTCGATGTGAGAAATTATGTAATTACATGGATTGAATTTTTAATTGTCGTAAAAAATACATAACATAAAATTTTCCATTTTAACCATTTTTAAGTGTATGATTCAGTACCATTAAGTACATACACATTATTGTGCAGCCTTCACCATTATCAATCTCCAGAACTTTTTATTCATCCCAAATTGGATTGATTTTTGAGCAATAGTTATACATTCTTTTACTATTTTTTAATTGCTATTGTAACAATTACAAGATGCATTCTTAGCTTAGTAAGTGCAATATAAAGTAGAATATTTCAACTTTATTGACAATTAAAAACCATTAGAATAGGTTAACTCCATTTAGCACCTTCTTGCATTCTGTGCTCTTTGTCACACATTTGAATTCTTCAAAATCTCCAAGTATTTTGTACCCCACAGAATATCATTATTATTGTTTCATTTATACAATATGAATTTAGATTTTAACACCACATTTACTTTTTATTTTTCATTCTTTCTTGCAATTCCTTGTTACCATCAAAAATCAGTTTTATTCTGTGTGAACTCCTCCCTTAATATTCCCTTTAATGCTGGTCTACTGATAGTGAATTTTCTCATTTTTTTTGGTCTTAGAAAGTTGTTATTTTTACTTCATTTTAGAAACTACTTTTTAGATGTAATTTACATATGATTAAATGCAAAAAATTAAACACACAGTTCGAAGGCTTTAACAAATATACACACCTATGTAACACTAGTTAAGAGGTAGAACATTTCCATCACTCAGGAACGTTACCTCACACCCCTTTGCAAGATAACTACCCACCAAAGTAACCAGCATTCTGGTGTGTATCACAGCAACTTAATTTTATCTACTGTAGAAATTCATATGCATGGGATTGTACAGTAAGTACTCTTTTGTTTCTAGCTTCCTTAACCCAAAATATTGTTTTGTTATCATCCATACAGTTGCGTGTTCAAATAGTTTGTAATTTTTGTACTGAGTACTTTTCCATTGTATGGATATATCATAGTTCATACAATCTCTTCTTAACAGATGTTTGTATTTTTCCAGATTTTAGTTCTAAATAGAGAACCTCTTCTAAATAGAGAAGCTATGAAATTCCTGAATAAGTCTTTCTGTAGATATTACTTTTTTATTTACCTTTGGAAAATAACTAAGAGTGATTAATAGGTTAGGTCTATATTTAACTTGTATAAAAAATTGCAAAATCTGTTTCCCAAAGTGATTTTTACCATTTTACACTTACATCAGCAACGTATAAGACCTCAAGCTGCTCTGCATCTTCACCCACACTTGAAATCGTCATTCATTTTAATTTTATTCTAATGAGTGCAGAGTGCTACCTTTCATGGTTTAATTTTCAATTTCCAAATGACTAATGATGCTGAACACCTTTTTGTGTTTTTTCAGCCATTGCTATATCTTCTGTTACTTTCTAAGAAGATGTATTGCCTACTTTTAAATTAAAAGTATCTTTTAATTATTGAATTGAATTCTATATATATTCTGTATACAACCTCTTTGTCAAATTTATGTATTATGTTAATTATCTCCAAGTCTATGCTCTTTTTATTTTCATAATAATGTCTTCAAAAGAGCAAAAGCTTTTAATTTTGATAAGGTCCAGTATTTTTTTTTCAAAATGTAAACTTTGTTTATTTATTGAAATAAAGTTGACATACAATATTATGTTAGTTTCAGGTGTACTACATGATTTGACATTTGCATATATTAGGAAATTATCACCACAATAAATCTAGTAACGATCTGTCCCAATGCAAAGATACTACAATATTATTGATCACATTCCTTGTGCTGTATTATATCCCTATGACCTATTTCTCATATAACTAAGGGTTTATACCTCTTAATTCCCTTTACCTATTGACACCCCCCCATGCCCTCCCCTCTGTCAATCACCCATATTTCTCTGTATCTATGAGTCTGTTTTGTTTTGTTTGCTTGTTTTGTTTTTTAGTTGCTAAATGTGAGATCATGTGGTATTTATCTTTCTCTGGCTTATTTCACTTAGCATAATACCCTCTAAATCCATCCATGTTGTTGCAAATAGCAAGATTTCATTATTTTTATAGCTGAATAATTTATAATTTATAGCTGAATAATTTATAGCTGAATAATAAATATTCAGCTATAAATAATATTGTGTGTGTGTGTATATACATACCATGTCTTTTTTATCCATTCATCTATTCATGTATACTTAGGTTGTTTCCATGTCTTGGCTATTGTGAATAATGCTGCAATGAAAATTGGAGTGCATATGTGTCACAGAATTAGTGTTTTTGTTTTCTTTGGGTAAATACCCAAAATATTTTCACCAAAGTGAAATTGGTGGATCATATGGCAGTTTTATTTTAATTTTTTGAGGAACCTTCATACCGTTTTCTGTAGTGGCTACACCAATTTACATTCTCACCCACAGTGCACCAAGGTTCCCTTTTCTCCACATAATTGGCAATACTTACTATTTGTTGTCTCTTTGATGACAGACATTCTGACAGGTATGAGGTGGTATCTCCTTGGGGTTTTGAATTTCATTTCCCTGATGATTAGTGATGTTGAGCATTCTTTTCATGTGTCTCTTGGCCATATGTATGTCTTCTTTGGAAAAATGTCTATTCAGGGCCTCTACCAATTTTTAATTGGGTTTTTCAATGTTAAATTTTATGAGTTTTTGTATATTTTCTGTATTAACTTGTTATCAGATATATTGTTTGCAAATATCTTTTCCTGTTCAGTAGGCTGTCTTTCTTTTTGTTGATAGTTTCTTTTTCTGTGCAGAAGCTTTTTAATTTGCTGTAGTCCCATTTGTTTATTTTTGCTTTTGTTTCTCTTGCCTGAGGAAACATACCCAAAAGAATGTTGTTAACATCCATGTCAAAGAGCATACTACCTATGTTTTCTTCTAGGAGTTTTACGCTTTCAAGTCTTAACATTGAAGTGTTTAATCTATTTTGAGTTTATTTTTGTATACACTATGAGAAAGTAGTCCATTTTGATTCTTTTCCATGTAACTGTCCACTTAACACCATTAATTGAAGACCCTATCTCTTCCCCATTGTATATTCTTGCCCCCTTTATCATAGGTTAACTGACCATATAAACATGGGTTCATTTCAGAGCTCTCTGTTGTGTTCCATTGACCTATGTGTCTGTTTTTGTGCCAGTCCCATACTGTTTTGATTACTGTACCTTTGTAGTGTAGTTTGGAATCGGGGAGTGTGATACCTCCAGCTTTGTTCTTCCTCATGATTGTGTTCACTGTTTGGGGTATTTTGTGTTTTCCAATGTATTTTAGAATTATTTGTTCTAGTTCTGTGAAAAAATGTCATTGGTGTTTTGATGGAGATTGCATTGAATCTGTAGATTGCCTTGAGTAGTATGGTCATTTTAATAATGTTAGTTCTTCCAGTCCATGAGCACAATATATTTTTCCATTTGTGTCATCTTCTATTTCTTTCATCAATGTTTTATAGTTTTCTGAATATAAGTCTTTTACTTTTATTCTTTTTGATTTGGGATTATTTTCTAAATTTGTCTTTCCGATAGTTTGTTCTTAGTGTATAGAAACACAACAGATTTCTACATATTAATTTTGTATCCTGCAACTTTGCTGAATTCATTTATTAGTTCTAATAGTTTTTTAGTGGCATCTTTAGGATTTTCTGTATATAATATCATGTTGTCTGCAAGCAGTGATAGTTTTACTTCTTCATTTCCAATTTGGATGCCTTTTATCTCTTTTTTCTTATCTGACTGCTATGGATATGACTTCCAATACTATGTTGAATAAAAGTGGTGAGAGTGGGCATCCTTGTCTTGGTCCTGATCTTAGAGGACATACTTTCAGCTGTTCACCATTGAATATGATTTTTCTGTGGACTTGTCATATATGACCTTTATTATGTTGAGTTGTGTTCCCTCTTTACTCACTTTTTTGAGAGTTTTTTAATCATAAATGAATGTTGAATTTTGTCCAAAACTTTTTTCTGCATCTGTTGAGATGATCATATGATTTTAATTCTTTAATTTGTTAATGTGGTATGATATGTTGATTGCTTTGTGGATATTGAAATGTCCATTGCTTTCCTGGGATAAATACCCCTTGATCATGGTGTTTGATCCTTTTAATATATTGTTGAACTCAGTTTGCTAATATTTTGTTGAGGATTTTTACATCTATGTTCATCAGTGATATTGGCCTGTAATTTTTTGTGATATTTTTGTCTGGTTTTGTTATTAGGGTGATGATGGCCTTGTAGAATGAGTTTGGAAGTATTCATTCCTCTTCAATTTTGGGGGATAGTGTGAAAAATATATGTTTTAATTCTTCTTTAAATGCTTGGTAGAATTTATCTATGAAGCCCATGGGGTCTGGACTTATGTCTTGGGGGAGATTTTTTTTATTACTGACTCAATTTAATTACTGGCAATAAGTTCATATTTTCTATTTCTTCCAAATTCAGTCTTAGGGGATGGTACATTTCTAGCAATTTATTGATTTCTTCTAGGTTGTCCATTTTATTGGTGTATAATTATTTGTAGTAATCTCTTATGATCCTTTGTATTTCTATGGTGTCAATTGTAATTTCTCCTGTTTCATATCTTATTTTATTTACTTGGGTTCTCCTTCTTTTTTTCTTGATGCGTTTAACTAAAGGTTTATTAATTTCATTTATCTTTTCAAAGAACCAGCACTTAGTTTCATTGATCTTTTCTATTCTCTTTTTTTTGGCCTCTGTTTCATTTATTTCTGCTCTGTTCTTTATGATTTCTCTCATTCTACTAACTTTGGATTTTGTTTGTTCATTTTCTTGTTCCTTTAGATGTAAGGTTAGGTTGTTTATTTGAGATTTTTCTTGTAGATGCTTATGGTTTCCCTTATATATGCTTTATATATTTTTTATTAAGTTTTCCCTAAGTATTATATAGATCATTATTATCGTAAAGGCTATTTCTGACAACCTGGATCCCCTGTGGGTATCTTTTTGTTGTTCATTTTTCTTCTTGATTTTAGATTATTTGATCTTGAGACATGGTATGCCTGTTAATTTTTAAAAATTCAATGTCAGATATTATATATAGAAATATAGAGATATTTTAAGGCTTTTGCATCTGGCCTCTAAGCTAGGGGGAGATCACTTTAATTCAGCCAGAGTTTGGGCTGATTATAGAGGCTGAGTTTCAGTCTTTACAAAAGCTGATCTATTTTTGGTTCATCCTTACAACCCTGTAAAGATGATCTACCTGAAAACTAAATTATTTTATGAGGGCCGACCACTTTGATCAGTCCTAAACTCCAATTTCTATCTTCTCAGCTCCAAGAGAATGCTGAGAGCCATGCTCAAATTCTTAGCTTTCTGGCTATCAGTCATGAATTTGTAAATGCCTGTAGAGGAAGTGCAGTACCAAATGTCAGACTCATCTCTCTGTGTTTCACTTCTCTCTGGGGTCTTGACCCCTCAAGTCCTGCCTTTATTTGTAACTTTCTGATGCCTTCAAACATTTTTTTAACAAAAAACTTTTTGTTTTAAAATAAATCATAGTTTCACCAGAAGTGACAAAATAGTACAGAGAGGTACAGTGTACCCTTCATCCCAGTTTCCTCCAATAGTTGCATTTTATATAGTTTTAACATAATATCAAAATAAGGATATTGACATTAGTACAATATGCGTGTACAGTTCTATGCCATTGTATCCCATGTGCACATCCATGTAACTACCATTTCAATCAAGCTATAGTATTCCACATTAAAAAAAATGCTTTAAAAATACTTTATCCAGCTTTTCTATCGATTCTTGGAAGTAAGGTTGATCTATCCTAGCTTGTCCATCATGGCCAGAAGCAGATGTCCTAAAATTACCTTTATAATGTTTATTTTTCATATTTGCATTAGGAATTTTTCTGACTCTGAGATTGTGTATAGTATGTGAAAATGTAAGATGTAGGTTTCAGAGTTCTCTTTTTCTTCTCCATAGTGCCTACCATGGAGCTGGATATATGGTAGTAAAGCAACAAACAATTATTAGATAATATTTAACTAAATTTATTTCTATAGTCATAGTTATAAAGTCATTGTAGCAATGCATTTGAGCCAAAGCCATCAGTTCTAGTTTACCTACATGGCAGATACCTAGCTTAATTTACTTTTTTGGTACATTCAAGCTAAATGAATCATAGTTGTCTTGTTGTTGCACAATTTTATCTTTGCGTATGCACACATCTAAAGTGTTCCTGTATATTTAAATACCACAACATTTAAGTTACACTGGGAACTATTCTCCTGCTCCACTGTTGGAAGAACTTAAATTTCAAGTTAAAGAATATGGGCATTTAGTAGACAATGAATAGGTATTAGTGGCTACTTAGCAAAGTAATGCTGCTTGATGAAACATACTTTAGGAAACTGCTTCTTTTGGAAGTACACATAACGGATAAGACGTGAAAAGCAATATTTCAGGTGAAATGTCATGAATAGCCATGAGGTTGACCCAAGGGACCAGTGAGTTAGAATTTTGTATCTGTAAGAATATTAGAGTTTATATTTAAGTCCATGACTTTATATAATGGAAGGGAAAATAGAAGGAAGAGAGAAAGTGGAAAGGAAATATAGATAGCACAGTGTTAAAAAAATGAGTTCAGAGGCAAATAAATTATTTAAAGTACCAAGTTTTGGGCTTTCACATATTTTTTTAATAGGAATGTCATATAAAAACAAATCCAGACTTAGATAAGGAGAGGCTTTACTGAGAAGAAAGACTGTTGCAGTAGGGAAAGCGCTCAGATCTCAGAAATGTGCAAGTGTCTCAAAAGCAAGCAAAAAGCCTTTTCTTTTATAGAGAGGGTCAGCTTATTCTCGGGATAAGCTGATAAGGGGATATTTTTGGCTTTTCAGTGCTTGCTTAGGTTTGAGGACAAGCAGAGTTCAGGGACCTTTAGTGAAGAGAAAAACCTGACAAAAATTTGGTCAAGACAATGTAGAGGGTAAGACGTGGGCAACTGTGAACACCTGATCAGGAGCCAACACCACACAGGGATATACTGTTACTAAAGACATTCCAGTGAATAATAAATAGCCTCTTGGTAGTTATGCTATGGAAGAAATTTGTTATTTTAATCTGGTAGGAATTTGGCCTAGGTGACCTTCAAAAATTTATTCTAACTTGAAGAACAATTCTTTGTATGATTCAGTGAGTTAGTATTTTTACAGAAAAACCGAAGAGGTCCCCTTAGTGTACATTCCTGGACAATTAGATTTGCTACATCATCTAGTCAATTTATATAGTATCATTCAATGAAAGTTAGTAAAATCCTTTAAAAGCAAGCTGTGCAATCATCATTTTGTAGATTGCATAAATGAATTATTCAGGACTAAGTATTTCAGAATATCTGTTATTTCAGGTTGAACAAAATTGCTGTGTACAGGATATGCATTTCTTCCCTAGGAATGCAATAATAGTATGGAAAGGATGTACAGTATTAACATTTAGATAGGTATCATTGGAAGAGCAATGCTTAAAATTTACCTAGTGTGGAGAAAAAAGAGGAAAAGTTTTGGTTAAATCTTATCAGACTTACCACTAGTCCATCAATTCAAAGTCAGCTTGGGGAGTGATGTTGCTTTTCAAGCTCTCATGAAAAGCCTTCCTGATTTGTAAAGGAGGCAAATTTATTTATGTAAATTGACTATTTGGCAGTACTTCTGCTTCTTTTAGTGTTGACTAGTCCCACCTCTGATAAGACAGATCTAATTTCATTTCCATTAAAATGCAATGAAAGCACATTTATGAATTTAATAATTTCTTGCCTGAGTTTGATAGGAGCTTAAAATGGTTAGCTATGGAGTATTATTAATAAATATTGCTTTTTAAAATTAAAATAGAAACACCTAGCTGGTCAGGGATTTTTTTTCTATAGATTATGACAGAAATTGAGTTGGTAAAAGAAATAGTAAGTTGCCAAAGGGTTTGTTTAATTGGACCCTCTTGCTTATCTCCTTGTCAAATTATTTTCAAACCTAAGCTTTTCTATATAATTTAAATATTGGTGTACTTTGTTTTGCATAACTTATTCATCTTCCTGAAAGGAACATGAAGCAAATATAAATTTAGGCTTTTTAACAAAGCATGAAAAGAGGAATGTGACATCGTGAATTGTTATTCTAATTTGTCTTTCAGAAGGCTCTCCTAAAATCTTATTTTTTCTCATACTTTCTGATCTTGGGTGGCCTCGGCCTGTAGCAGCTTGAAGCAGGCTTTTGGTTCCCGGCCAGAGATTGAGGTCAGGTCAAGGCAGTGAGAGCACCGAATCCTAGCCACTAGACCACCAGGAACAAGTAGCCAGTGACAAGACCCTGGCCCTTCGGCTTTGCGGAAAAGAATTCCCACGAAGACGTAAAGTAGTGAAACAAGTGTCTATTAGGAGAAGAAAAGAGTACGGTACGTGTGGATAGACACACGGGCAGACTCAGAGAGAGAGTTGCACCCTCATGGTAGTTTAAATCACTTATAATGGGGCATTTCTTCCAGGTTTCCTTTGACCAATCATTTTGATTTGCCTGGTTCAGAGTCTGTATTTGGTATATCTCAGGATCCTCCCATGTGCGCGTGCATCTCTCAGCCAAGATGGCTTCTACCGAAGAGGCTATGGGTAGTTGGCACCACTTACTATGGGGTGGCACCCCCTCCCTTTTTGACCTTAAGGAGCTTTCTAGTTGGGAAGGTTTCCTTGACTTTGAGAATGAGAAATATGTGGTCTCTTATCCTGTATCTGGGCAGGGCCCAGCCTCCTCTCTCAATTGTCCTGCTATTGTCATCTTGGAGTATTGGTCCACAGGGAACGAGTCTTCAATTGCTTACCCTGGGGGGGGAGGGGCATCTACCTCCTGCCTCACTTTCTACATTTTTATATGTACTGCCTATGTAAATATCATTATTTATGATAACTTTGTGGGCCTACTTGATCCACAGTTCTTCCTGATGAAGTAGCATTTCACTGAAGTTCCTCTGCATAATCTGCATAGTCAACAAGCATTTGTGCTTTAACAAAAAAGGGAAGATATGTGTGAAAATTTGAAAAAATACAAAAGGGTTTTTTTTTTAAAGGGTTTTAAAGATTATGAGAATCACTGGTAGCAGAGCTGATCCTATTTTCCTGTCTAAATTAAGTTTCTGACTTCCCCTTCCCAAGAGGGTGAGGGGAGGGGAAACTTCCCTTTTTTCACTTAAAAATCACTTGATTGAATTGTTAGGTCATATGAAACAAACAACTTTCTTGACACCAAAAGACGTGTATATTGGGGAAGAAGACTGAGAAAATCTATGTAACAAAGTAGAAACAGTGGGTTGCATGGATTCAGAATACTGAAACAACGTGGCTACAACTTAAGAGTTTCTTATGTATGGTTACTTAAAATAAATAAATGCTGAATTTGCAAACTCGTAATTTCCTTGACAGTATTGCACACCTGTCAGTCATTTCCAGCCTATCCTTTATTAAATGGTAAATAAAGAAATCTGGATTGGAGTAGAAAATATTATCTTGTGTCAAACATTTGTAGATGCCTTACTATGACTAGAACTTCCAGTGTAATCAAAATATTTAGGATCTATTAATATTGCTGTACTAGCGTCCCTTTTTATTTTATATATGTATGTTAAATTTAAAATGATAGTTTTACCATTTTCTAAACACAATCTAAATTTATCATGCTATTTAAAATTCACAATCAGTCTTCTGTGCAGACCTGTGTAATGTTTTGTGTATGGAATGAAAATCCATTTTAATCAAAATATATTGATTTAGATTATAAAAATAATATAAAATGAAATAAATTCAATAGCTAACAGTAAATATTTGAACTATCATCCTTATGCATATTAAAAATTCATAGCAAATTAAGAAAGAAGAAAAAACATCATTAGATAAATGTACCAAACCTACAGCAAAAGTCATACTTAATGGTAGAATATTAATAATTCATCCCAAATCAGGAATAACACCATTGGTGCTATTATTTATTATTTTACTAGAAGACCTAACCAATGCATTAAGACAAAGAAAGAGAGATAAATATTGGAAATTGATACAAAACTGAGGATGCTTTCAAATGATTTGATCTGATTATCAAATAATTACTACTAGATTAGAAGCAGTGTTCTAATATATCAGCAATATCCAAATGATATATTGCAAACAGAAAAATAAAGATACATATTAAAATAGACAAGAGCTTTAATTTTATTTTGGAATAAACTTAACCAGAAATGTGAAAGACCTATACAAAGAAAATGGTAAAATTTATTGATAGACATTAAAGTTTCAACTAGGAAGACCAAACATTTTCCTTTTATTCTAAAGATTCATGAGTTTCAACTTTTGGGAATTTACTTATACTACTTCTTTAATAATTTTGTCTTCTTCATTTCCTCTATTTACTCTTTTTAATTTCTAATAGTAAAATATTGTCTCTATGAGATTGAATCCCTATGTTGCCATCATTTCTTTCACATTTTCTTTCTCTTTTCCTTTCTCTCTACATACATGTGTTTCTTCAGCATTTTTTCCCCAGTAATTCTATTGATTTACTTTCATATAACAGTCATGTTTTGTTTTCTGATGCTTTTTTACAACATTCAATTTCATTTTTTAGTTAAGTTTTTCATTTTGAGAAAGTTAAATTCACATCCAGTTTTAAGAAAGAATACAGATCCTGTATACACCTTACCCAATTTCTCTCGGTGATAATATCTTGCAAATCTATAATATCACAACAGAGATATGACAATTGATACAGTCAAGATATAGAACATTTCTATCACCAGAAGGATCCTTCGTGTTGCCCTTTTATAGTCATGCCTATTTCCCTCCCACCCCACCCTTTCCTTAATCTCCGTTGACTGTCAATCTGTTTTCCATTTCTATTATTTTGTAGTTTCAAGAATTTCATATAAATCTTATATAAATATAGCATTTATATAGTGTGTATTTGGCTTTGTTCACTCAGCATAATTCTCTGGAGATTCATACAGGTTATTGCATGTATCATTAGCTCATTGCTTTTTATTGCTAATTAGTATTTCATGGTATGGATGTACCACAGTTTGTTTAACCAATCATCCGTTGAAGGATATCTGCATTGTTTTCAGTTTGGGGCTATTAATATTAAAGCTAGTATAAACATTCATGTACAGGTATTTGTATGAATATAATTTTTCATTTCTTTGGAGTGTAATTGCTGGTGTATGGTAATTGCATGTTTAGTTACTCAAGAAATTGTCAAACTGTATTCCAGAGTGACTGTACCATTTTACATTCCTACCAGCAATCTATGACGTACTCATATGTCTCTGAGAATACTAATTAGATTATCTTAAAATATCTCTTCTCTTTCTTGAACTATATTTATTCTGGGCTCAATATTCTGCTTGTTGTTTTTAAACTTACTGTCTTATTCTGTTGATTTTTATCGTATATGTTAAATTTTTGTTACCTGTTCCTATACTTCAGAATGAAGTATTTGGTTGATTACTGTAGATAAGTTGAAATTGGTTTTCTTTGCTATTGTATAGGCAGGTGTGTTTCCTGATAGGTTTCTCACCTGATTGGGAAGCCTAATGGAAGCTTTGTTTCTGGAGACCAGGCTGGACATTTTGAATGGCAAGCTTCATTTTAAGATGCCTATATGAAGAGTTAGAATGTTTGTCTTGGGAATCGCCAAATTCCAGACTGTGGAATGCTTTAATTTAAGTGTCAAATTCAATATTTGAAGGCCTAACTACACATAGAGTTAAGCACTCTAGTTTTGGAGTGGTGTGTGTGTATATATGTGTGCGTGCTCGTGCATGCATGTGTATGTGAGTGTTTTGAACATGGAGCAGGAGACAGGGAAATGGCCTTCCCATCTCATCTCTCTGTATGGAGGAGTAGGGAAGGATAGGATGAAGACAGAGACCGATCAGGATTCCATAGATGGTCATTAAAATTAATACCCTTCTGGCCTCACTTTTCACCATCTCTCTGTGTGGAAGAGTTGGACAGGATGGGATGATGGCAGAGACTTGGCACAAGTTTTTGGTAATCATTCAAATTAACACCTCTATATCCCCCTGTAAATACTTACTTCAAGAATAGATCCTCACTGGGCTTTTCCCATGAATATCAGCTTGTACTTCTTTTCTAGGTACCATATTCACGTATTCGGTAGCACATTTATAACAGGGCAAGAGAGTAACCTGTCCTGAGCTCCATGCTTTAGATGATCCCAATTATACACACACACAAAAATTAAACTTATTAAAGAACATATAGCAACTTCTGTCCCTTAGCATCTTCCACTCAGACCTGCAACCCTAAGCAAGCTGTCTTGTGACGAATATTGTTTGGATGCAGGAGAAAACATTTTCCCACCTCTTGCCTTGTGCCCAAATGTATCCAAATACTAAGGAGTTTCATGTGTTGGATACTGCTTCAGGATGTGAGAAACATTTAAATGCCTTATGTAACAGAAAACACAAATTAATTAACTTGTTCAATATCTTTTCTCTCAGATGATATAAATCCCATAGATTCTTGCTTAAGGAAGTATTATTTCACAGTAGTGACAGGCATCCCTTTCCTTCCTTTTCTTTTTGTTCCAATATTGTTTCTGGAGAGACACACATGGTTTTTATAACCAGTACAAAATGCAGCTGAGAAATATTTTGCTACATTTAACAATTCATATTCCTTTTAAATGTACATATATAGCTCTTTATTGTTGGAAAGCAGGTGGGCATTAAAAGGTAGGGTTTTGAATATCTTTATGTTTATAATCATATTGATAAGATTTGAGTAAATTTTCAAAAAATACTATACATTTCAGCTGTATTTAAAATTTTAGCTAAAATTTTGAAATTCAATAATTAAGGTATATTATATTTGGCTTTTAATTTTTAAAGTTTGAATATTATATAAAGTAACTGAAAGCATATGTGAACATAACTATGTTTTAATATTTTATAGTAATTTAATTTTATCAACATAAACTCAAAATTTGTATATTTGGAACATGATCACCTTTTACATTTTAATCTTTTATTGCATTAATATGAAAATCTTTATTTTAACAACATTAAAGAAAAGGAAAAATAAATTGTATGGAATGAATATTCATAAATATGAATTATATATATCTATATTTTATTACTCAACCAAATATCACTGACTAATCAATAGAAAATCGTTATACATTAATAATTAACAATTTTTAGTATTCTTCCAAAATTGTCATATAAAAACGGTCAACCAGGCTTTTAACTTTTTTCAAGGCAGGACAATATATATGTTTTATGTAACAGATTTTTAGCTTGACTTAGAAGTCTTATACTCTTGCCAGGTCCCCAAATTGTTAAAGGTGTGTCCAAGCTCTTATTTGATTTCTGGTTCCAAAAATGTGTTTAAATCTTTTTGCTATTTTTTCCTTACTATTTTAGTTCAGATATTTACTATGATGTTTTTAGAAAATATCACACACAAACAATTCTGCCCAGTCTTCAGTAAACGCTTTCACCTCAAACTAAGTGCCTTCTTCTGTTGTGCACTTGACTGCTTTTTACTCCTCCAGGACTCCACGTTTTCCTATGGAACTCCTGTTGTATAAATGCTGTGTGTGTGTGTGTGTGTGTGTGTGTGTGTGTGTGTGTGTGTGTATGTGAGAATAAAGATGTTCTTCCATATTTGCTCTCTGTACCCTTGCTATTTAAAGTAAGGTCTGCTGATCAGTAACTTCTGCATCTCTTGGGAACCAATGAGAAATTCAGAATCGCAGGCCCTACCGCATATTTACTCAATCAAAATGTGCATTTTTAACAAGATCACATGGTGATTTATAGCCACATTAGCGCTTGAGGGCACTGCTCAGTATCTTGGCTATCATAATTTCTATGGTTTTCCTTTAATTCTGTATTTTGAGAGGATTTCTCTGATACGGTAACTAAATTTTGCTAATTCAGATCTTTATTGTTATGTATGTGATTCAATGCCACTAAGGGCTATTTTATTATTGTTATTATAATCTCTGATATATTTTTATTTCTATGGAAGTTATCTTCTATTTTGATTCTCTCATTATACTTGATTTCCCCTTTTACTTCTTATAATTCTGTAAATTTTTATATATATATTTCAGTTATATAAATATGTGCATAGATTTATAATTGTGATATATTCCTGAAGGATTGACCATTTTGTCATTTTATGAAATCTCCCTCGTTATCACTGGAAATGTTGCTTGCCTTAAAGTCGCTTGATTTAGTAACAGTCCTGTTAAGGTAGCTTTCCTCTTAGTATTTTCATACTGAATGTTTTCATTGTTTTACCTTGAACCTGATTACTTTTATTTAAATTGTGTTTTTTGGTAAATAGCAACCATTTCGAAATATGCCATAACTGTTGTCCAAAACAAAGGGAACTTTGTAAGGTCCTTGTATGACCTTGTTGTGTCTCCTTTATTGACTTTAGAATTCCTTAATTACTCCTACTTGGATAAAGTCTTTGTTATGCAGCTCTTTTCGCTGTAAGCCACTGTTACACCAATCCCTCTTGGTATGGTCGCAAGGTATGGGAGAAGAGAAGTTTCTTTCAATTTATGATTAAATCTCAGTCGTTTAGTGGGCCCATGTCTCTGAGCTGTGACTTTCATCAATGTTTCTTAGCCTTAATTTCTCCTCTTAGGTAATACAGGAAGGATTTGGGGTGGGGGAGGGAGTAGGATTGGATAAATGCTCTTCTCCCTAGGGTGTAATAAGGCTCTGGTAAAGCCTTTTCTCCTGCAAAGTTCCCTTTGTTTTGGAGAACAGTCTTGGCATATTTCAAAATGGTTATGTTTCCTTTTCCCATTTCAGAGCCAGTAGAGGATCCTTCCAAGCTTTTCACTGTGAGGATCTCATTGGGCTCCTGAAGGCGAAATCCATGAAAGTGTACCCCCGACACACATGCCAAAACACAGCTCTTAGGAGTTCTCTCTCATGCTAGTATACTCAACCTCAAGCAATTTGTCAAAATTACAACTTAAGTGTTCCTAGGAATTTTTGTTTCCAGGTTTCAGCTGTGATTCTCTATTCACCTATCTCTCCAGATCTCAAGGGTGGCACTTTGCCACCCTTGATCACAATTCTCTGATGGGTCTAAGAAGAGTCCTTAATTTTCAGTTTGTTCAGCAGTTTTCTTTCTGTAATGATGGAAATAGCTATCTCCTAGCTGTTTACATGTCAAAGTTGAAACCAGGAGTCTCTTTTGGTTTGCTTATAACTTCTGAAACAGTAAATATTTTTAAGATCTGTTTTATTTCATAAAAGAAGTATATCATGCTGTATGCAATCTTTGGAGACTCATTTGTCCTCAACATTTTATCACAAAATTCTTTCATGTTTTTATATGTTGCTAGTTCATTTGTTTTGACTACTGTATAATATTGCATTTTACTGTACCACACAGTTAATTCATCTACATTATTGTTTATGAGCATTTGGGTTTTTTCCAGTTTGTCAATATTGTGAACAGTACTTGAAAATACACAAACTCTCTTTAGTATATACGTAGGATGGGAATTTCTGGCTCATATATATGTCTATTGTCAACTTTAGGAGATAATGCTAATGCCTTATGAAGGTATACATATTTATATATACATATTTCATTCTGTTAATATGGTAGATTAAAATGATTTTTTGTCAAATGGCAAACCAACTTTGCTTTTCTGGGATAAACCCCAACAAATAATGGTGTATTATTCTTTTTGTACATTACTTTAAATTATCTACTGATATTTTGAAAGGGAATTTGCATCTATATTTATGAGGGATATTGGTATAAATTTTATTTTTCCGTAATGTTTTTGTCAGTTTTTGGTATCAGGGTTTTAATGTCCTGGCTAGCTGATTTAGGAAGGGTTTCCTCCACTTCTATTTATGAAAACAGTTTACTTTAGATATGGCATTATTTATTGCTTAAATATTTGATTAATTAATTAATTAATTAAACTGTGCCTGGAGATTTTCTTCCTTCCCTCCTTCCTCCCTGCCTTCTTTCCTCCTTCCCACCCATTCATCCTTACGTTCTTTCTTTCTCTTTTTTTTCCTCCCTCTTCTCCTCTCTTTCTATTTCTCTCTCCTGATCTTGCTCTCTCCATTTTATTTTCTGCTTTTCTTAGGTGGTTTCTGATTATGAATTGAATTGCCTTAATGAAAAGTGTTTTTCTAAATTTTTATTTCTTCATCTGTCAGTTTGGGTAATTCATGGTTTTCAATAAATATCTCCAGTTAGCTAAGTTGTTGAATTTAATGATATAAACAGATTTATAATATTATTTTATTACCCTTTTAATGTCTGTAGTCCTTTTAGTATGTTTAGTGATATTCCCTTTTTAATTAGTGCTCTAGGCAATATGTATATCTTTTTTTCTTAGTCTGGTTAGTATCTACAATTTTTATTATTTTTCCCCCAAAAACCCCATATCTTAACTTTATTATCTATTGTTATCTGTTTCCTATTTCTTGATTTATGATCTTATTTTTATTATTTACCTTCTATTATTTTAGGTTTAATTTGCTCTTTTACTAGTGCTCTTACGGTACAAGCTTAGGTCATTAATTTTTAAATCTTTTTTCTAGCAGTTATTTATATTTATAAAATTCTAAGCATTGCTTTGGATACATACCACAAAATTTGATACTTGGATATCCATTATTGATATATATGGTAGGTGTTCAGCTCACAATATTCACTATTTTTTCTTGTGATTTCTTCTTTGACCCATGGATTATTAATACATGTTCCAAAATTGAGGGAATACAATTCCAAAATTGAGGGAATCTCTCCATACTACTTGGTATGGGTTGAGATATGTTCCCACCCGAAAAAAAAGATATGCTGATGTCCTAACCCCCAGTACCTCAGAATGTGACCTTATTTGGAAGCAGAATCAATGTAGATGCAATTAGTTAAGATAAGGTCATATTGGAGTCGGGTGAACCCTTAATCCTATACGACTGGTGTCCATATAAGAAGGCAGCCATGTGAAGATAGGCACAGGGAAACAGTCATGTGAAGGCAGAGAATCAGAGTGATGCATGAACAGGCCAAAGAATGTCAAAGATTGCTGACAAACCACCAGAAGCTAAGAAAATGCAAGGAAGGATTCCACTACAGGTTTTAGAGTGATATTGGCTCTGGTGACACATTGGTTTCAGACTTCTTGCCTCCAGAACGGAAACAATAAATTTCTATTGTTTTAAACTCCCCAGTTTGTGGTACTTTGTTATGGCAGGCCTAGGAAACTAATACACTATTACTGTATGGTTTCAATTCTTTTAAATTTGTTGAGGATTTGGTCTTATGGCTCAGCATACCTTCTACCTTGGTAAATGTTCCCTGTACTTGTACATATATGCTGCACTTGTTGGTATAGCATTCTTATTTTGGGGAGAGGGGTAACAGATTACTCTATTTGAAGGAATGGTACTAAGGAAAGAACTTGTAGATGTTTCGGTACAACTTATAGAAAAGGTAAAGGTAACCCAAACATGCATGCACTGCCTTGGTGACCAGGGAAGTCACCCTTGTGGCTGTGGGAAGCCAGCCTAAGGCTTAGCTCTCATTATCACTGTTTCCCAGGGTGTGCTTGTCAAAGAGATACTCTGCCATGCCAGATTTGGGGGCCCCCATCTTGCGTAAGCTGGTTACATGGTCACGCAATTCTTTGATGGATTTCACCTGCTCGTTCAGGTAAAGAGTCTCAATGAATCACACAAATGGGGGTCATTTTTGTCAGTGGCCAATTTGTGCAGTTCCAGTAGTGACTGATTCACACTTTTTTCCAAGTGTAGCGCACATTCCATTGCATTCAGCCCATTCTCCCAGTCATCACGGTCTGGTTTCTTGATATCCTGAAGGAAGATTCGGCCACCCCGGTGGTTCTGCAGCTTCATCAGTTTCTCAGCATGTTCCCTTTCCTCATGAGACTGGTGAAGAAAGTATTTGGCAAAGTTCTTCAAAGCCACATCATCACGGTCAAAATAGTATGACATGGATAGTAGACGTAGGAGGCGTAGAGCTCCAGGTTGATCTGGCGGCTGATGGCAGCCTCCGAGTGTTGGTGCTAGTTCTGGCACACCTGCGAGGGGGATGCGGTCGTCATGGCCGGCGGCTGAGGAGAGGCGGTCGGAGGGCGCTGTGAGGTGGTGGCGAGGGCTGGCTCTGAGTGGCCGGCCGGAGCAGGGGACCAGCGCGGGGTTCCGTCCAAGCAGTGTTGAAGCAGGAAACCTCGGTGACTCTCCGCGATGACTGTGGCCGGTATAGCATTTTTTAAATGTCAGCTAGATCAAGTTGATGGTTTTCAAATCTCTTGTATCTTCACTGATTTTTTTTTCTACGTTTTTTATCAGGTACTGGGAGAGGGATGTTTATTCTCTATGAGTGCTGATTTTTCTATTTTAGTCTGTCAATTTTTACTTAATATAGCTTTTTACATCCACTTTAATATGATTCATATTCAATTTTTATAACTTTCCTTAACTGTTTACTGTCACTCTGTGCCTTTTTTATTAAATTGTTTCTACTCAACACCATAGAGTTTAATCTTGCTTTTAAATCTAGTCTGATAATCTCTGCCTTTTGATTCTAGTGTTGGACCATTTATTAACTGAATCAGTACAGTACAGTACAGGTGTTTACTTTGTCTTTACTGCAGACCCAATTTTCTGTCATATGTAATTTCTCTACAGTCTGATGAACTTCTTTTATCAGTTATTATATTGTATGTCCATTTGGGACAAATTCTCTCAGCTTTCCCTGCTGAGAAAGTTTTTATTTCATATTCATAGATTGCAAAGATATTCTTCTTTGTTTTATTCCAGCAGGTATATTAAAGTTTTTACACTTATGTCCATGATCATCCTGAAATGAAATTTTGTGTGTGGAGTAAGATAGCATCCAAGTTCATTTTTTTCCCCATAATCATATCCAGTTGTCCCAGTATCATTTGTTGATAAGACAGACTTTCTTTTCCCCATTAAATTGTAGAAATATATTTGTGGAAAGTCAAATGACCATATAAGGTAAGCTTAGGTCTCATTCTGAATTCCCTATTTTTTTCCGTTTATTGATTCATCTATCCATATATCAATACCATTCTGTCTTAGTTAATGAAGCTTCTTTGTAAGTCTTGATATCTGGTACTAAATGTCACACAATATCACTATCCTTTTGAAAACTAATACTAGCTCTTCTGTAGCATAAATTGTAGAATCAGACTGTCAGTTTCTTCAGTATCATAGCAATGTTCTCTCAATTAATGAACATAAATAATCCCTCCATTTATTTAACCATTCTTTAATATTCCTTATCTGTGTCATGGGGTTTTCAGTCATGAGCTCTTGGAAAATTTCATTAAATTTATTCCTAACTCTGTAATATTTTCATGCCACTTTAATGATATTTCAGAATTAAAATTCTCAATATTTTGTTGCTAGTATATGTTAATGCAATTGCTTTTTTATATTTTAACTTATGTGAGTTAGAGTTCTAATATTTTTATTAATAGATTCCTGTAGATTTTTTCTAACATATAATCATACTCTCTGAAAATAACAATAGTTTTACTTCTTATCCAATATTTATGTATTTATTTACTCTTTTGTCTTATTGATTGGTTAAGACCTACTTCTAATGTTGATTAGAAGTAATGAAGCAGACATCCCTGACTTTTCCCTATTTTAGGTGGAAACTTCAATATCATAACAGTAAGCTTGATGTTAGCTATAGAGCTTTGCTAGAAGCATTTTAGCAGACTGAGGGAGTTCCCTCCTACTTACAGTGTGCTGAAATTAGTTATTATGATTTAGTGTTGAATTTCTTTAAAAAAATTCTTTTCTATATCTATTGAGATCATTATTTTTGCTTCTTATTTTTTTAAATAGATTTGTGGTGATTTAGATGGATTTTAGAATTTTAAACCAACCTCACATTCCTGAGATAAACCCACTTTGTTATAATCGATTTTCCTTTTTCTTAAATATTGATGGATTCAATTCATAATGTTTTCTTAAGGAATTTTGATGCTATGCTCCTGAGTAGTTTTGAACTATAAATTAATTTTCTTATAATGCCCTTGTCAGGCTTTTGTATCAAGATCACATTGTCTCATACAATCAGTTGTGACATGTTCTTATTTCTGTTATTTTCTAAAAATGTTTGTGCGAGATTGGTGTTATTTCTTCCTTAAATGTTTGATGGTATTCACCAGTAAAATTGTCTGGGTGTGTAATTAACTATCATTGTTGTGCAAACTTCATACCAGGGAGGGAAAGTGTAGCTTCATGCATCGGGACCCTGTCTTTTCCAAGGGGGTTTCTCAGATGACTGCCTTCTGTTTTGGAGCTCTGACGAATCTGGCACAATCTAGCCACCACAGGGAGAATAGAAGTGCACATTGGGATGGTAGAATGCCATTGATCTTATCTCCTGCTCTACACAGTGAGCAGACAAAAAAATCTCAGCTCTCAGCTTCGCCCTTGGGAAGGAAAGAGTTGATCCATGCATCCAGCAATCCATCCTCTCCAGGGCTGCACAAAGGAATGGCATCTGTACTGTATAGCACAGGGAACTATATTCAACATCCTGTCATAAACCATAATGGAAAAGAATATAAAGGAGAGAGTGTCTGTATGTGTATAACTGAGTCACTTTGCCATACAGCAGAGATTGGCACAACATTGTATATCAACTATACTTCAATTAAAGAAAAATAAAAATAAAAAAAAAGAAATAGCATCTGTTTCACCAGTTCTGAAGTTCTGATGGGCCAGTGGCAGCTCGTGTGTGGATGCCATTGTTTCTCTCCCATGATCAACACAGTGCTAATGGATAAAAAATCCCAGTTTTCAGCTTGCCCCTGAGAAGGAAAAGAGTTGATCTGTATGTCCAGTGCCCCCACTTTTCCAGGGCTGACCAAAGAACTAACATCGATCTCACTAGTCTTGAAGCTCTGATAGATCTAGCACAGTCTAGCCACCTGGTGAAGAATGGAGGTAGCAGCTTGGGCTGGTAGATGCCATAGCTACCCCTACCTCCTGGGCTCAGCATGGAGGGAGTGGACAAAAGCCACAGATGCCTGCTTTTCCCTGGGGAGGGAAAGAGTTGGTAGAGGTCCCCAAAATCTCTGGCCGGGCTGATTGGCAGGGGTCTTCTTCTGTATGAGGCAAGTCAGTGAAGACTGAAAGAGGTGTCTGCTTTGTCAAATGCATAGACACCAACACAGAAAACCTATGAAAATGAGTAATCAGATAAAGATGTTCCAAACAAAGGAAACAGAGAAATCTCCAGAAACCAACCCTAATGAAACAGTTATGTGATTTTCCTTATAGAGAATTAGAAATAGCTCTTATAAAGATGGACAGTGAGGTAGTGGGTAAATCACTTTTTAATTCTAGTATAAAAGTTAAAGACAAAAGTATTTTTAAAAATGTGTTAAAGGATACACAATATGAATACCTGTAAATTGTGACGTGTATTCATATGACACCCACTCTGAAAGATTTAAAAAAAAAAAAAACACGGTGAAAAGTTTCATTTAAATTCTTTCCAAACCCAAGGATCCTTAGGCAGTAAGCAAACTCTAGCAGCATTATCAAAATCCTCCACAAGTTTGCAAATGCTTGAATGTCAGGCTTGAGACGTAGAGTCTCTCCACGTTAGATGCTTTCTCTTGCAGGAAGTAAGAGGAAACCTAGAGGTTGTATGGTGCCTGTCATGGCAGGAGAAAGCTGACTTCTGGAGATAGTAAATTCTGACAATGATAACATGGACTGGAGAGGGGAGAAGTTAAAGTGTAGAGCATAGTTGAACTCTAGTTATCAGCTTAAAAAAAGACTGCTATAAGATATCATATTCTTATAAAATATAATAATATTATATAATTATATGTATTACATAACCCCAAAGTAACCAAAAAATACCTATAGAAATTATGCAAAAGAAAAAGAGAAAGGAATGAAAGTATATCAATTTAAAATATCAAAAAAACACAAAGCAAGACGAAGGGGAAAAGACAGACAAAAGAATTAAAAGACTAACAGAAAACAATGAATGGCAATAGTAAATACTTTCCTAAGAATAATAATTTAAATGTAAATAGATTAAATTCTCCAATTAGAAGACATAGAATGGCTGAAGGGATAAAAAGCTGGACTAACTATATGCTATCTACAAGAAAATCACTATTTTTTTTAATTGAAGTATAGTTGATTCACAGTATTGTGTTAGTTTCAGGTGTACAGCAAAGTGATTCAGTTCTATTCAGTTAAATACATATATGTATATTTCAGATTATTTTTCATTATAGGTTATTACGAGATACTGAATATAGTACCCTGTGAAAAAGGATGAAATATTGAAATATTGCCATCTGCAGCAACTTGGATGGACCTAGAAACTATCGTACTAAGAAAATCACTTTAGATTTAAGGACACATATAGGCAGAAAGTGTAGGGATGAAAAGAGATAATATTCCATGTCACTGGTAAACAGTAGAGAGCAGGGTTGGCTGATTTTATCAGGCAAAATAGATTTTAAATTACAAATTCTCACAAGAAACAAAGAAGGATATTATATAATGATAAAGGGTCAATCCACCAGGAAGATATTTGCACTCAGTATCAGAGCATACACTGGTAGAACTGAAGGAAGAAATAGATAGCAATACAGTAAGAGTAAGAGATTTCAATACCACACTTTCAAGAAGGGACGGAATATCCAGACAGAAGATCAGTAAGCAAACAGAGGACTTCAATAACACTATAGAACAAATGTAACAAACAAAGTTTCTACAACTTTCCACTCAATACCACAATACACCACAATACACATTCTTCTCAACTGAGAATGGATCTTTCTCCAGGATAGATCACATGTTAGATCATGAAGCAAGTCTTAACAAATTTAAGATTAAAATCATACCAAGTATCATTTCTGATCACAGTGGAATGAAAATAGAAATCAGTAGCAGAAGGAAAACTGAAAAATTCACAAATATGTGGAAATTAAACCATACACTCTTGAACAACAATTGGGTCAAAAAAGAATCAGAGGAAACTAGTAAATACCTCGAGACAAAAATAAAAACACAACATACCAAAATAGATGAAATTGAGAAAAAGAGTACTAAGAGGAATGTTCATAGTTAGAAAAGTCTACATTATAAAAGAAGAAAGATCTCAAAAAATCTAACTTCATACCTCAAGGATTTAGAAAAAGAAAAAGCCCAAAGTTAGCAGAAGGAATTAAAAAAGCAAAGACAGAAATAAACAAAATAGAAAATGGAAAAACAATAGAAAAAGCCAGTGAAACTCAGAACTGTTTTTTGAAAAGATTTTTTAAAAAGCGAAAAAACCCTTGGATAGACTAAGAAAAAGAGAGAACAATCAGTATCAGAAATGAGAGACATTACAACTTATGCCACAGAAATACAAAGAATCATAAGGACACTACTATGGACAATTATATACCAACAAGCTGAATAGTCTAGAAAAGATGAGTAAATTCCTGGAAACATACAACCTACCAAGACTAAAACATGAAAAAAGTCTGAACAGACCTATATCTAATATGGAGATTGAATCAGTCATCAAAAACCTCCCAACAAAGAAAAGCGCAGAGTCAGATGGCTTCACTAGTGAATTCTTAGGAAAAAATACCAATCTTTCTCAAGCTTTTCCACAAAATTGAAGAGGAGGGAACACTTCCAGACTCATTTAATGAGTCCCTCACTACCCTGATACTAAAGCCAGACAAAGATCTACAAGAAAGTAGGTGAGAGAGAGAGAATCATAAAAATGTATTACTTTATCAAAAATAAATCGATTGTAAAAGAAAATTGGAGATAGTAAGACAGCAAGAAAGGGTCAAAACTTTCAAGTATTATTTTTATTATTGCTTTCCTTAAACATTTGTAATATATGTTTCTTATATAAGAAAGCCTTTCCTAGCCTCTCAAATCTAAGTATTTACTATATCTAATACAATTGAATTTTTGCATACGTTGTGAGGAAGGAATAAAAACTTATTTTCCCCATCTGGAAAATTGTTCTAGCATCATCTATATCATCTATCTACCTATCTATCTATCTATCATCTATCTATCTATCTATATCTATCTATTTTTATTTTGATATGTATTTTACATAAATAATAGTGCATAAAACAATGCAAAGAATAATTATGAAGTATGTGTAATTTGTAACAACCAAAGTGA
Organism: Eschrichtius robustus; assembly: GCF_028021215.1. Lineage (NCBI taxonomy): Eukaryota > Metazoa > Chordata > Mammalia > Artiodactyla > Eschrichtiidae > Eschrichtius > Eschrichtius robustus. The sequence goes on from NC_090845.1 coordinate 107,396,326, forward strand.
AAAAAGTAGATCATTTTTAGTATCTCAGAAATCCCTCATGTGTCTATCCTTTCCCCCATTCTAAATATTTTGACTTTTATGATAATTATTACCTTGCTTTTCTTTATAATTTTACTACTTATATGAACATGTCTATAAATATATTATTTTTCCTTGATTTTGAGTGTGATGCAAAGTGAGCACACTACTGTATTACTTTCTTTTTTACTTATTGCTCAACATTGTGACAATCTAACATCATTAAATATAGCTATAGTTATTTCATTTGTTTTGCCGTATACTATTCTATTGTATGAATATCTCCAAGTTTGTTCATTCTACTATTGATAGACATTTGAAGTTTTTTCCAATTGAAAATCATTACAAACACTGCTGCTGCAAATATTTTTCATATCTACTATCAAGCATGTACAAGATTCATTCTGCTTTATATACTTAGATGGGATATTGCTATATTACAAGTCAAGTGTTATTTAAATGACTAGATAATGCTAATATTTTTTCCAACATAGTTGAACAACTTACAATCTACCAGTCATTCATGAGATTCTCCTTTGGTTCACAATTCTACCAACAATTGGTGTCATCAGAGGTTTTAGTAATTGCCAATCTGGTATGTGTGCAATAATGTTTCGTTGAGATTTTAATTTGAATTTGTCTGATTTACTAATGAAGTTAAAGGTATGTTTACATGTTTAGTGGTAATTGGTATATCCTCTTTTGTAAAGTATAGTAAAATTTATGGCCCATTTTTAAAAACTGGTATTTGGAGATTTTCTTAATGGCTTCTTGTAATTTTTGTTTGTTGGTATGTATTATATACATATACTTAGTTAAATATACATGTTGCAAACATCCTCTCCTTACTTTCTTTTACCTTCTCACAGTTTTATTGTGTCTTTAGACGAAGAGAGATTAAGTTTAATGTAATTGAGTTTATCAGTATTTCCTTCATGCATATGGCAGTTTTCATCTAGTTTAACACATCTTTCCCTCAAGATAAAATCATAAAAATATTGTCTTATGCATCTTCTAAAAATGTATAGTTTCCCCTTTCATGCGTTAGTCATTTTTTCTGCCTGGAATTGATTTCTATAGCATTTGTAAAATTTGGGATATATTTTATATAGCATATAATTCAGCATTTTTAAAGTGTACACCTAAGTGGATTATAATATATTTACTATGTTGTATAGCCCTCACCACTGTCTAATTCCAGAACTTTCCACTACCCCATAATGAAACCATAGTCATTAGGAGTTAATGTCAATCACCCATCACTCCCATCCCCTGACAATCACTATTCTACTTTCAGTCTCTGTGGATTTGCCTATTCTGCACATTTCATATAAATGTTATCATAAAATGTGACACTGGAAAATTATAGACCTTCTAGATTCCCTTCTAGATCCCAGGAATATTTTGCAACTTTCCAAAGTTTTAGGGACGTTCCTCCTGTGTTAGTTGCTAGGGCTACCATAACAAAATATCACAGACTGTGTGGCTGAAACCACAGAAATTTATTTTCTCACAGTTCTAGAGACCTCAAGTCCTAGAGCAAGGTGTTGGCAGGTTTGATTTCTCCTAAGGCCTCTCTCACATGGCCTTTTCTCTGTGTGCACACATCTCCAAATATGGTCACATTCTAAGATTCTGGGGTTAGGGTTTCAACATATGAATTTTGAGGGGACACAATTCATTCCATAAAACCTCCCAAACTTTTTGGTTAGTCTATTGTTTTCCACAGCTGTTACACAACACCTATCATCTCAGGTGGCAGGAACCTAAGATTGTTTTAGCCTGCAAGGTTTGCAGGAAATGCTGCCCCCAATTTGTAAGCTGCTTTAACACTAAACCTGCAAGTTACTAACATAAAAACTAACGTTTGAGCCAGTTTTCCAGGGAGATACTAGACAGGTCAGAACAAATAATTAATTACAACTCTATGGGAATAAGGTCTGTTCTTTTGCCTTTGGTGCCAAGAAAGTGGTCCAGTGGTCTGTTATTTTCATGGCTACCATGGAGAAAGGGAGCTGGGTATGGGAATGGGGTAAGTTAAATGCCACAAAATTCTCAGTTCTTACTGAGAATCATTCTTTTCTTTTTTTTCTTTTTTTGAGCAAGTACATTCTCCAGACTGTTGCAAGCCTTGGTAAGTTGCCAGAATCTAAAAAAAAAAGTTGATTCTGACAGTTTTTGCCTGTTTTTTCTTGCTTTTATGCATGGTAGAATTGGGGATCATTTATTCTGCCATTTTTGCTGATGTCAGCCTGGAATTGATCTTTGCATATGATACGCAGTAAAAGTCCTGTTTCATATAATTCATCAGTTGTCACCACATGACTTTTTGTAAAGTTCATCCTTTCTTGCTTTTCTTCAAGGCCATTTCTTTCGTACATCAATTGTCCATACATAGGTTACTCAGTTTCTAGGATTTTTATTTTCATTCTGAGTGATTTATTTACCCATCCATGTCCAAATACCATGCTGTCTGATTATTTTACTTTAAAATAAGTACATTTTTAAGCTATTTTTAATTTATTATTTTAGTGAAGTATAGTTGATTTACAATGTTGTGTTAGTTTCTGGTGTATGGTAAAGTGATTCAGTTTTATATATATATTCAATTTCATATATATATCTATATATTCTTTTTCATATTCTTTTCCATTATGGTTTATTACAGGATATTGAATATAGTTCCCTGTGCTATATAGTAGGACCTTGTTTTTTGTCTATTTTATATATAGTAGACTGTATCTACTAATCCCAAACTCCTAATTTATCCCTCCCCCATCCCTTTTCCCCTTTGGTAACCTTAAGTTTATTTTCTATGTCTGTGAGTCTGTTTCTGTTTCATAAATAAGTTCATTTGTGTCATATTTTAGATTCCATCCACATATAAGTGGTATCAAATGATATTTGTCTTTCTGACTTATTACTTCATTTAGTATAATAATTTCTAGGTCCATCCATGTTGCTGCAAATAGCATTATTTCATTCTTTTATGGCTAAGTAGTGTTCCATTGTATATATGTACCACATCTTCTTTACCCATTTATCTGTCAATGAACATTTAGGTTGCTTTCATGTTTGCCTGTTGTAAATAGTGTTGCTATGAACATAGGAGTGCATGTATCTTTTCGAATTATAGTTTTCTCCAGATATATGCCCAGGAGTGGGATTGCTGGATCATACGACAACTCTATTTTTAGTTTTTTGAGGAGTCTGCATACTGTTTTCCATAGTGGCTGCACCAACTTACATTCCCTCTAACAGTATAAGAGGGTTCCCTTTTCTCCACAGCCTCTCCAGCATTTGTTATTTGTAGACTCTTTAATGATGGCCATTCTGACCAGTGTGAGGTGGTACTTCATTGCAGGTTTGATTTGCATTTCTTTAATCATTAGCAATGTTGAGCATCTTTTCATGTGCATATTGGCCATCTGTGTGTCTTCTTTGGAGAAATGTCTATTTGGATCTTCTGTCCATTATATGATTAGGTTGTTTGGTTTTTTTGTTACTTACTTGTGCAAGCTGTTTTCATGTTTTGGAATTTAAGCCCTTGTCAGTCGCATTGTTTGCAAATACTTTATCCTGGTCTGTAGGTTGTCTTTTTGTTTTGTTGATGGTTTCCTTTGCTGTGAAAAAGCTTATAAGTTTGATTGGGTCCCATTTGTTTATTTTTGCTTTTATTTCTGTTGCCTTGGGAGACTGACCTAAGAAAACATTGGTACAATTTATGTCAGAGAATGTTTTTCCTGTGCTCTCTTCTAGGAGTTTTATGTTATCATGTCTTATATTTAAGTCTTTAATCCATTTTGAGTTTATTTTTGTGTACGGTGTGAGGGAGTGTTCTAACTTCATTGACTTACACGTGGCTGTCCAGCTTTCCCAACACCATTTGCTGAAGAGACTGTCTTTTCTCTATTGTATATTCTTGCCTCCTTTGTTGAAGACTGACTGTAGGTTCGTGGGTTTATTTCTGGGCTCTCTCTTCTATTCCATTGATCCATATGTCTGTTTTTGTGCCAGTACCATTCTGTTTTGATTACTGTAGCTTTGTAGTATTGTCTGAAGTTTGGGAGGGTTATGGCTCCTACTTTGTTCTTTTTCCTCAGGGTTCATTGGCAATTCTAGGTCTTTCATGGTACCATATAAGTTTTAGGGTTGTTTGTTCTAGTTCTGTGAAAAATGTCATGGGTATTTTGATAGGGACTGCATTAAATCTGTAGATTGCTTTTGGTAGTAATACCATTTTGACAATATTAATTCTTCCAATCCAAAAGCATTGGATATCTTTCCATTTCTTTGAATCATCTTCAGTTTCCTTCCTCAATGTTTTATAATTCTCAGCATATAAGTCTTTCACCTCCTTGGTCAGGTTTATTCCTAAGTATCTTTTTTTTTTTTCCTGATAAGATTTTAAAAGGGATTTTTTTTTTTTTACTTTTCCTTTCTGATATTTTATTTTTAGTGTAAAGAAACACAACAGATTTCTGTATTTTAATCTTGTATCCTGCTACCTTGCTGAATTTGTTTATCAGTTCTAGTAGTTTTGTGTAGAGTCTTTAGGGTTTTCTATATATTGTATAATGTTATCTGCATATAATGACAATTTTATCTCTTCTCTTCCTATTTGGATACCTTTTATTTCTTTTTCTTGTCTGATTGCTGTGGCTAGGACTTCCAATACTATGTTGAGTAGAAGTGGTGAGAATGAGCATCCTTGTTTCCAGATTTTACTGTGAAGCCTTTCAGATTTTCACTGTTGAGTTTTATGTCGACTGTTGGTTTATCATAAATAGCTTTTATTATGCTGAGATATGTTCCCTCTATACCCACTTTGTTAAGAGTTTTTATCATGAATGGATGTCTAATTTTATCAAAGACTTTTTCTGCATCTATTGAAATGATTATGTGGTTTTTGTCTTTTCTTTTGTTGATGTGGTATATCACATTAATTGTTTTGCATATGTTGAACCATACTTGTGACCATGGGATGAATCCAACTTGATCGTGGTGTATGATCTTTTTTTATGTGTTGTTGCATTCAGTTTGCTAATATTTTGTTGAGAACTTTTGTATCTATATTCATCAAAGATATTGGCCTGTAGTTTTCTTTTTAGGTAGTGTCTTTGTCTGGTTTTGGTATCAGGGTGATGGTGGCTTCATAGAATGACTTTGGAAGTGTTCCCTCCTATTCAATCTTTAGGAGGAATTTGAGAAGGATCAGTATAAGTTCTTTGTATGTTTGGTAGAATTCCCCAGTGAAGCCATCTTGTTCTGGACTTTTGTTTGCAGGGAGTTTTTCTTATTACAGATTCTATTTCACTTCTAGTGATTGATCTGTTCAAATTATCTATTTCTTCTTGATTCACTTTTGGTGGGCTGTATGTCTCTAGAAACTTGTCCATTTCTTCTAGGTTGTCCAATGTTGGCATATAATTGTTCATAGTATTCTCTTATGGGTTTTTGTCATATTTCTGTGGTATCAGTTGTTATTTCTCCTCTTTCATTTCTTATTTTGTTTATTTGGGTCCTTTATCTTTTCTTCTTGGTGAGCCTGGACAGAGGTTTGTCAATTTTGTTTACCCTTTCAAAGAACTAGCTCTTGATTTTCTTGATATTTTTCTATTTTTTTCTATTTTTTTAATCCCTATTTCATTTCTTTCCTCTCTGATCTTTATCATTTCTTTCCTTCTGGTGACTTTAGGTTTTGTTTGTTCTTTTTCTAATTTTTGGGGGTGGTAGGTTGTTTATTTGAGATTTTTCTTGTTTCTTTGAGGAAGGCCTGTATCACCGTGGACTTCCCTCTTAGGAATGCTATTGCTGCATCCCATAGATCTTGTATGGTTGTGTTTTCATTGTCATTTGTCTCAAGGTATTTTTTAATTTACTCTTTGATTTCATCGTTGCCCCATTGGTTTTTTAGTAGCATGTTGTTTAGTCTCCATGTAATCATTTTTTTCTTGTTTCTCTTTCTGTGGTTGATTTCTATTTTCATGATATTGTGGTCAGAAAAGATGCTTAAATTGACTTCTGTCCTCTTAAATTTGTTGAGGTTTGTTTTGTATGTAGGCAGTCCTAGAGAATGTTCCATGTGCACTTGAAAAGAATGTGTATTCTATTTTTTTTGGATGTGATGTACTAAAAATATCAATTAAGTCTAACTGTTCTATTGTATCACTTAGGATATCTGTTGCCTTCTTGATTTTTTGTCTGGAAGATCTGTCCATTGATGTGAGTGGATTTTTAAAGTCTCCTACTATTTTTGTTTTCCTGTTAATTTCTCCCTTTATGTCTGTTAGTATTTGCTTTATGTATTTAGGTGCTACTATATTGGGTGCATATATGTTAATGAATATAATATCCTCTTCTTGTATTGATCCTTGTATCATTATGTAGTATCCTTCTTTATCTTTCTTTATGGCCTTTGTTTTAAAGTCTATTTTGTCTGGTATGTCTGTTGCTACCCTGATTTCTTCATAGTTTCTAGTTCCTTTTTTACAGTCATCTGCATTTCTATTGGTAGCTTTTCTTAATTCCTTCAGTATTTTCATTACCTCCTTTTTGAATTTGAGGTCTAGTAGACTGGAGAGGTCTGTTTCATTGTTTGTACTTTCAGAGTAATCCTCTTGATCTTTTAATTGGAAGTGCTTCCTTTGCTTCTTAGTTTTACTTATATTTCTCTGACTCTATGAGTTTAAGAGAAACAGTTATCTACTATAGTCTTGGAGGGTTCTTATGTGGGAACATCCCCATGTAGGCTGCATGAGTCTCATATTTTTGGTGCAAGGGCTGTTTTTAGTATGGATGCCTGCCACATTTTCTCTCAGTGTGTGTAGGCTGTTATCCCCTTTTGTAGGGGGTGTGACTGGTGTTGTGGTGACCAGAGCCTGCACTGGATGTTGAGCAGGCCTCCTCTTTGCTCTGTGGTTGTCACAGTCCTGTTGGGTGCAGGGTCTGCTCCCCAGTTTTTGGAGTAGATGCCCCCAGATCTGTTTCTGAACTGTGGTGTGAGGTAGGAGGAACTGGAGCACTCCCACTGGGAGAGGAGCCACTGAGTATTCCTCCACAGGAGCTGTCCACTAGGAAGTGTGCTCTGTGGTATCACCTGTCACCTGCTGTGCAGGCTCACCAACTACACTGTTTTGGCACTGCCCTCAGCCCTGCCTCAACCTTGGAAATTCAGGCAGTTGGCCCAGGTGTCCCACACGTGCTGTGTTCACAAAGCCCTTAGCGCATATCTGTTGGCACAGAACCACTGAGGTCAGGCACCGGGACCACCATAGTCCCACACTTGGACCTGCCCTTGGAGCTACCAAGTCAGCCCAGACCCAAACCCTATCTCTACATGTGTGTGCTTGCAGAGCCTATAGCTTGCTATCGCCAGACCTGCCCCAGGCATGGGAGCACCAGTAATCGTCTCAGATGTCCTGCAGGCAGTGAGTTTACAAAGCCACCTGTGGTGCATAAATCCGCTGATCACACAGTGACTGCTTCTGAAGTCTTGGGGCTCCTGGGGATTGGCTTGGATTTCAGCCCACCTCTGCATGTGGGCAACCTGCAGGTGCTTATGTGCTCCCAGAACTCCACACCCACTGTGACCATGCTGAAAATGAGGCTGCTCCAGTAGGCCCCACCCTTAGAGCATGCATGTTAACAATGGGGCTTCAGTGGCAGTTTAAGAAAATTGAAATAGTATCAAGTATCTTTTCTGACCACAATGCTATGAGACTAGATATCAGTTACAGGAAAAAAATCTGTAAGAAATACAAACACATGAAGGCTAAACAATACGCTACTAAGTAACCAAGAGATCACTGAAGAAATCAAAGAGGAAATGAAAATATACCTAGAAATAAATGACAATGAAAACTTGATGACTGAAAACCTATGGGATGCAGCAAAAGCAGTTTCTAAGAGGGAAGTTTTTAGCAATACAATCCGACCTCAAGAGAAAAGAAAAATCTCAAATAAACAACCTAACCTTACACCTAAAACAATTAGAGAGAGAAGAACAAAAAAACTCCAAAGTTAGCAGAAAGAAAGAAATCATAAAGATCAGATAAGAAATAAATGAAGGAAACAATAGCAAAGATCAATAAAACTAAAAGCTGGTTCTTTGAGAAGATAAACAAAATGGATAAACCATTATCCAGACGCATTACTAAAAAAAGGGAGAAGACTCAAATCAATAGAATTGGAAATGAAAAAGGAGAAGTAACAACTGACACTGCAGAAATACAAAGGATCATGAGAGATTACTACAAGCAACTCTATGCCAATAAAATGGACAACCGGGAAGAAATGGTCAAGTTCTGAGAAAAGCACAACCTTCTGAGACTGAACCACGAAGAAATAGAAAATATAGACACACCAATCACAGGCACTGAAATTGAAACTGTGATTAAAAATATTCCAACAAACAAAAGTCCAGGACCAGATGGCTTCACAGGTGAATTCTATCAAACATTTAGAGAAGAGCTAACACCTATCCTTCTCAAACTCTTCCAAAATATAGCAGAGGGAGGAACACTCCCAAACTCATTTGGCAAGGCCATCATCACCCTGATACCAAAACCAGACAAAGTTGTCACACAAAAAAAGAAAACTACAGGCCAATATCACCGATGAACATAGATGCAAAAGTCCTCAACAAACTACTAGCAAACAGAATCCAACAGCACATTAAAGGGATCATACACCATGATCAGTGGGGTTTATCCCAGGAATGCAAGGATTCTTCAATATATGCAAATCAATCAATGTGATACACCATATTAACAAATTGAAAGATAAAAACCATATGATAATCTCAACAGATGAAGAAAAAGCTTTCAACAAAATTCAACACCCATTTATGATAAAAACCCTCCAGAAAGTAGGCATAGAGGGAACTTACCTCAACGTAATAAAGGCCATATATGACAAACTCACAGCCAACATCATTCTCAATGGTGAAAAGCTAAAACCATTTCCTCTAAGATCAGGAACAAGACAAGGTTGTCCACTCTCACCACTATTCTTCAACCTAGTTTTGGAAGTTTTAGCCACAACAATCAGAGAAGAAAAAGAAATAAAAGGAATACAAACTGGAAAAGAAGAAAGTAAAGCTGTCACTGTTTGCAGATGACATGATACTATACATAGAGAATCCTTAACATGCTACCAGAAAACTACTAGAGCTAGTCAATGAACTTGGTAAAGTAGCAGGTACAAAATTAATGCACAGAAATCTCTTGCATTCCTAAAGATGCTACCAGAAAATTACTAGATGCAACCAGAATCCTAAAGATGCTACCAGAAAGCTACTAGAGCCAGTCAATGAATTTGGTAAAGTAGCAGGATACATAATTAATGCACAGAAAACTTTTGCATTCCTATACACTAATGATTAAAAATCTGAAAGAGAAATTAAGGAAGCACTCCCATTTACCATTGCAACAAAAAGAATAGAATACCTAGGAATAAACCTACCTAAGGAGACAAAAGACCTGTATGCAGAAAACTGTGACACTGATGAAAGAAATTAAAGATGATACCAACAGATGGAGAGATATACCATGTTCTTGGATTGGAAGAAGCAACATTGTGAAAATGACTATACTACCCAAAGCAATCTACATATTCAGTGCAATCCCTGTCAGACTAACAATGGCATTTTTCACAGAACTAGAACAAAAAATTGCACAATTTGTATGGAAACACAAAAGACCCCGAACAGCCAAAGCAATCTTGAGAAGGAAAAACGGAGCTGGAGGAATAAGGCTCCCTGACTTCAGACTATACTACGAAGCTACAGTAATCAAGACAGTATGGTACTGGCACAAAAACAGAAATATAGCTCAATGGAACAGGATAGAAAGCCCAGAGATAAACCCACGCACCTATGGTCAACTAATCTATGACAAAGGAGGCAAGGATATACAATGGAGAAAAGACAGCCTCTTCAGTAAGTTTTGCTGGGGAAACTGGACAGCTACAGGTAAAAGAATGAAATTAGAACACTCCCTAACACTATACACAAAAATAAACTCAAAATGGATTAAAGATCTAAATGTAAGGCTAGACACTATAAAAGTCTTAGAGGAAAACATAGGCAGAACACTCTATGACATAAATCACAGCAAGATCCTTTTTGACCCACCTCCTAGAGAAATGGAAATAAAAACAAAAATAAACAAATGGAACCTAATGAAACTTGAAAGCTTTTGCACAGCAAAGGAAACTATACACAAGACATAAAGCCAACCCTCAGAATGGGAGAAAGTATTTGCATATGAAGCAACTGCCAAAGGATTCATCTCCAAAATATACAAGCAGCTCATGCAGCTCAATATTAAAAAAACAAACAACCCAATCCAAAAATGGGCAGAAGACCTGAATAGACATTTCTCTAAAGAAGATATACAGATTGCCAACAAACAGATGAAAGGATGCTCAGCATCACTAATCATTAGAGAAATGCAAATCAAAACTACAATGAGGTATCACCTCACACCGGTCAGAATGGCCACCATCAAAATATCTACAAACAATAAATACTGGAGAGTGTGTGGAAAAAAGGGAACCCTCTTGCACTGTTGGTGGGAATGTATAATTGATACAGCCACTATGGAGAACAGTATGGAGGTTCCTTAAAAACCTAAAAATAGAACTACCATATGACCCAGCAATCCTACTACTGAGCATATACCCTGAGAAAACCATAATTCAAAGAGTCATGTACCACAGTGTTCATTGCAGCACTATTTACAATAGCCAGGACATGGAAGCAACCCAAGTGTCCATCGACAGATGAATGGATAAAGAAGATGTGGCACATATATACAATGGAATATTACTCAGCCATAAAAAGAAACGAAATTGTGTTATTTGTGTTAGAGAATGTTTTAATTTCATTCTTTTACAAGTAGCTGTCCAGTTTTTCCAGTACCAGTTATTGAAGAGGCTGTCTTTTCTCCATTGTATATTCTTGCCTCTTTTGTCATATATTATTTCACCATAAGTGCATGGGTTTATTTCTGGACGCTCTATCCTCTTCCATTGATCTATGTGTGTGTTTTGTGCCAGTACCATACTGTTTTGATGACTGTAGCTTTGTACTGTAGTCTGAAGTCAGGGAGGGTGATTCCTCCAGCTCTGTTCTTCTTTCTCAAGATTGTTTTGGCTATTCAGGGTCTTTTGTGATTTCATACAAATTTTGACATTATTTTTTCTAGTTCTATGAAAAATGCCCTTGGTATTTTGGTACAGATTCCTTTGAATCTGTAGATTGCAATTCAGTATTTTTTATACCCATTTAATAGATAAAATTACCATACAGTGAAATGTTCTCATTCTTAAAGTTCATTTTGATGAGATTGATATATGCTCCAGAAAGTTTCTTCATATCCCTTTGCAGTTAATCTACTCCAGAGGAAATCTTGCTCTTATTTTTTTTACCTTGGATTAATTTTACCTAATCTATAGTTTTAAATAAAATGAATGCTATACTATGAGCTCTTTGTGTCTATTTCTGCTCAGCATGTTAGCAGGGAGATTCTTCCCCATTTATGTATCAACATTTTTCCTATGTATTGCCAAGTAGTATTCCACTATATGAATGTTACAATTTGTTTTTCCAATCTCCTGTTGAAGTATATTTGGATTTTGTCTCATTTTTAGCTATTTTGGATAAAACCTCTATGAATATTCTTGTACAAGTCTTTTTAGGGAGATATTTTTACATATCTCTTTAGTAAAGTTTCATCTCGTATAAAAAATATAATCCTGATGGAATTATGATGGATATTATTTTGAAACAGTCTGCTCTATTCTGCTCTATTCTCAATCAGACTCTATTTTGATCCACTGACCTATTTATCTTTGTGCCACAACCACACTGTCTTAATTAGTGTTGTTGGAACGTAAACTTAAATTCAAGCAGTTTGTCCTCAAAGTGTGTACTTATCTTTCAATATTGTTTTGGCCATTGTAACACTTTTGTATTTCTACATATAATTTAGAGTCAGGTTTCAGAGTAGATGTGTTGGATATATTTTTGATTTTTACTCTTAAATATTTTACATTATTCAAAATAGAATTTTAATTTCATTTTGTTTGCTGATAGTATGCAGAAATAGAATTTATGTTTTGTATTAACCTTATATTTTTGAATCTTGCTAAATTAACTTATAACTGTAGCTTTTAATTTGTTTAGGAACTTATTACATAGAGAGTCATATTTTGTTCCACTAAAAGAACAGTTTTGTTTTCCTTTTCAATATTTAGGCCTTTTATTTCTATTGTCTTATTGCAATGACTTGGATATCCAGTACAGTGTTCAGTAGAAATGGTTAGAGCAGGAGGATCATAGTCCTTTTCTGGATCTTAAAGGGGAAGCATTCAAAATTTTATTATCATTATGTTAGCTCTAGGATTTTTCATTGATACTTTTTTCAGATTAAATAATTTCCATTATATTCCTAGTTTGCTGAGAGTTTTTTTTATCATGGATGACTGTCAAATTTTGTCAAATAATTTTCCTGCATATACTGAGATGATCATATGGTTTTATCGTTCATTCTGTTAGTGTGGTGAATGACATGGATAGATTTTCAAATGTGAAACCAACCTTGAATTCTTTGAGGAAACTCAACCTAGTAATGTTGTATAATCCTTTTGGCATATTACTAGATTCAATTTATTAATGCTTTGTTAAGTATTTTTTGTCATAGTTCATGAAGATATTGATCATTTGTTTTCTTTTTGTACTAAAATAATGTCTTTATTATATATATCAGGTTCCTAGAGGCATTCCAAATGTTTTTTTCTCCTCAGGGGAAAGTTGACTAGTATGGTAGGATTGAAGCATTTATTCTTGGTTCTCTGAGAACCCTTGATATCCACACAATATCATTAACTTGTTACTTTTTTTTTTCCACACACACACACACTGTATTTTATTTTTACAAGAGATAAGTAGACTGACACCAAGCATTGTAAATGGATGACCACAACAAAAGCAACAATGATTGCAATTACCAAAAAAGAAACACACTCATACTATGTCATAATATTGACATTCAGTCCAGTAATCCTCCACTGTAACAGCTCCTTTACTTTGTGGTGAAAATTGATTTGTATATTCTTTGCCTCTGAGTCCTTGTGGGATTTTTTTTTTAATTCAAACAGAAAGACACAAAAATTATAATCATCCTCATCAGTTCACTCAGTCCCATGTAATTATTTATTTTTTTCATCTTGATCTTTTGTTAGCACTTTTATGAGTTCATTAGTTTTTCTTTAGAGTTCTGAAAATGCTTATTCATTCAGTTCAACAATACAGTTACCAGAAACTTGTACTTGTCAGAGTCTTTTCTATGAATTCCTTGAAGATGAAACCCTTTTGTAGGAACATATTTGCAAAATCATCAGAGTACACCCAGAACTGTCTGTAAATGACAAAAGACTTAAAAATGACCACAGTTAAAGATTTGATGAAAGTTCATAATAGTGCAATTGACAAGGAAATTTAGTTATCTCTGACATATACATTTTAAAGTAATAACTAGAATTATGACTTATAACATTGTACCAGAACATATAAAATTTTTAGAAAGATCACGTAACGTCTTAAACATTTATATTAACATATTTCCATACAAATAACCCAATGAAAGTTTAGTATTAGTTGTTTTCTTTGTTTTTTTTTATACTGCAGGTTCTTATTAGTCATCAATTTTATACACATCAGTGTATACATGTCAATCCCAATCGCCCAATTCAGCACACCACCATGCCCACCCCACCGCAGTTTTCCCCCCTTGGTGTCCATATGTCTGTTCTCTACATCTGTATCTCAACTTCTGCCCTGCAAACCGGCTCATCTGTACCATTTTTCTAGTTTCCACATACATGCGTTAATATACGATATTTATTTTTCTCTTTTTGACTTACTTCCCTCTGTATGACAGTCTCTAGATCCATCCACGTCTCAACAAATGACTCAATTTCGTTCCTTTTTATGGCAAAGTAATATTCCATTGTATATATGTACCACATCTTCTTTATCCATTCGTCTGTCGATGGGCATTTAGGTTGCTTCCATGACCTGACTATTGTAAATAGTGCTGCAATGAACATTGGGGTGCATGTGTCTTTTTGACTTATGGTTTTCTCTGGGTATATGCCCAGTAGTGGGATTGCTGGGTCATATGGTAATTCTATTTTTAGTTTTTTAAGGAACCTCCATACTGTTCTCCATAGTGGCTGTATCAATTTACATTCCCACCAACAGTGCAAGAGGGTTCCCTTTACTCCACACCCTCTCCAGCATTTGTTGTTTGTAGATTTTCTGATGATGCCCATTCTAACTGGTGTGAGGTGATACCTTATTGTAGTTTTGATTTGCATTTCTCTAATAGTTAGTGATGTTGAGCAGCTTTTCATGTGCTTCTTGGCCACCTGTATGTCTTCTTTGGAGAAATGTCTATTTAGGTCTTCTGCCCATTTTTGGATTGGGTTGTTTGTTTCTTTAATATAGAGCTGAATGAGCTGTTTATATATTTTGGAGCTTAATCCTTTGTCCGTTGATTCGTTTGCAAATATTTTCTCCCTTTCTGAGGGTTGTCTTTTTGTCTTGTTTATGGTTTCCTTTGCTGTGCAAAAGCTTTGAAGTTTCATTAGGTCCCATTTGTTTATTTTTGTTTTTCTTTCCATTACTCTAGGAGGTGGATCAAAAAAGATCTTGCTGTGATTTATGTCAAAGAGTGTTCTTCCTATGTTTGCCTCTAAGAGTTTTATAGTGTCCGGTCTTACATTTAGGTCTCGAATCCATTTTGAGTTTCTTTTTGTGTATGGTGTTAGGGAGTGTTCTAATTTCATTCTTTTACATGTAGCTGTCCAGTTTTCCCAGCACCACTTATTGAAGAGACTGTCTTTTCTCCATTGTATATCTTTGCCTCCTTTGTCATAGATTAGTTGACCGTAGGTGCGTGGGTTTCTCTCTGGGCTTTCTATCTTGTTCCATTGATCTATGTTTCTGTTTTTGTGCCAGTACCATATTGTCTTGATTACCGTAGCTTTGTAGTATAGTCTGAAGTCAGGGAGTCTGATTCCTCCGGCTCCGTTTTTTTCCCTCAAGACTGCTTTGGCTATTCGGGGTCTTTTGTGTCTCCATACAAATTTTAAGATGATTTGTTCTAGTTCCGTAAAAAATGGCACTGGTAATTTGATAGGGATTGCATTGAATCTGTAGATTGCTTTGGGTAGTATAGTCATTTTCACAATATTGATTCTTCCAATCCAAGAACATGGTATATCTCTCCATCTGTTGGTATCATCTTTAATTTCTTTCATCAGTGTCTTATGCTTTTCTGCATACCGTTCTTTTGTCTCCCTAGGTAGGTTTATTCCTAGGTATTTTATTCTTTTTGTTGCAGTGGTAAATGGGAGTGTTTCCATAGTTTCTCTTTCAGATTTTTCATCATTAGTGTATAGGAATGCAAGAGATTTCTGTGCATTAACTTTGTATCCTGCAACTTTACCAAATTCATTCATTAGCTCTAGTAGTTTTCTGGTGGCATCTTTAGGATTCCCTATGTATAATATCATGTCATCTGCAAACAGTGACAGTTTTACTTCTTCTTTTCCAATTTGTATTCCTTTTATTTCTTTTCCTTCTCTGATTGCCGTGGCTAAGACTTCCAAAACTATGTTGAATAATACTGGTGAGAGTGGACATCCTTTTTTCGGTCCTGATCTTAGAGGAAATGCTTCCAGTTTTTCACCATTGAGAATGATGTTTGCCATGGGTTTGTCGTATATGGCCTTTATTATGTTGAGGTAGGTTCCCTCTATGCCCACTTTCTGGAGAGTTTTTATCATAAATGGGTGTTGAATTTTGTCAAAAGCTTTTTCTGCATCTATTGAGATGATCATATGGTTTTTATTCTTCAATTTGTTAATATGGTGTATCACATTGATTGATTTGCGTATATTGAAGAATCCTTGCATCCCTGGGATAAATCCCACTTGATCGTGGTGTATGATCCTTTTAATACGTTGTTGTATTCTCTTTGCTAGTATTTTGTTGAGGATTTTTGCATCTGTATTCATCAGTGATATTGGTCTGTAATTTTCTTTTTTTGTAGTATCTTTGTCTGGTTTTGGTATCAGGGTGGTGGTGGCCTCATAGAATGAGTTTGGGAGTGTTCCTTCCTCTGCAATTTTTTGGAAGAGTTTGAGAAGGATGGGTGTTAGCTCTTCTCTAAATGTTTAATAGAATTCACCTGTGAAGCCATCTGGTCCTGGACTTTTGTTTGTTGGAAGGTTTTTAATCAGTTTCAATTTCATTACTTGTGATTGGTCTGTTCATATTTTCTATTTCTTCCTGGTTCAGTCTTGGAAGGTTATACCTTTCTAAGAATGTGTCCATTTCTCCCAGGTTGTCCATTTTATTGGCATAGAGTTGCTTGTAGGAGTCTTTTAGGATGCTTTGTATTTCTGCAATGTCTGTTGTAACTTCTCCTTTTTCATTTCTAATTTTATTGATTTGAGTCCTCTCCCTCTTTTTCTTGATGAGTCTGGCTAATGGCTTATCAATTTTGTTTATCTTCTCAAAGAACCAGCTTTTAGTTTTATTGATCTTTGCTATTGTTTTCTTTGTTTCTATGTCATTTATTTCTGCTCTGATCTTGATGATTTCTTTCCTTCTGCTAACCTTGGGTTTTGTTTGTTCTTCTTTCTCTAGTTCCTTTAGGTGTAAGGTTAGATTGTTTACTTGAGATTTTTCTTGTTTCCTTAGGTAGGTTTGTATAGCTATAAACTCCCCTCTGAGAACTGCTTTTGCTGCACCCCATAGGTTTTGGATCGTCGTGTTTTCATTGTCATTTGTCTCTAGGTATTTTTTAATTTCCTCTTTGATTTCTTCAGTGATCTCTTGGTTATTTAGTAACGTATTGTTTAGCCTCCATGTGTTTGTCTTTTTTACGTTTTTTTCCCTGTAATTCATTTCTAATCTCATAGCGTTGTGGTCAGAAAAGATGCTTGATATAATTTCAATTTTCTTAAATTTACTGAGGCTTGATTTGTGACCCAAGATGTGATCTATCCTGGAGAATGTTCCGTGCGCACTTGAGAAGAACGTGTAATCTGCTGTTTTTGGATGGAATGCCCTATATATATCAATTAAATCTACCTGGTCTATTGTGTCATTTAAAGCTTCTGTTTCCTTATTTATTTTCATTTTGGATGATCTGTCCATTGGTGTAAGTGAGGTGTTAAAGTCCCCCACTATTATTGTGTTACTGTCGATTTCCTCTTTTAGAGCTGTTACCAGTTGCCTTATGTATTGAGGTGCTCCTATGTTGGGTGCATATATATTTATAATTGTTATATCTTCTTCTTGGATTGATCCCTTGATCATTCTGTAGTGTCCTTCCTTGTCTCTTGTAACATTCTTTATTTTAAAGTTTATTTTATCTGATATGAGTATAGCTTCTCCAGCTTTCTTTTGATTTCCATTTGCATGGAATATCTTTTTCCATCCCCTCACTTTCAGTCTGTATGTATCCCTTGGTCTGAAGTGGGTCTCTTGTAGACAGCATATATATGGGTCTTGATTTTGTATCCATTCAGCAAGCCTGTGTCTTTTGGTTGGAGCATTTAATCCATTCACGTTTAAGGTAATTATCGATATGTATGTTCCTATTACGGTTTTCTTAATTGTTTTGGGTTTGTTTTTGTAGGTCCTTTTCTTCTCTTGTGTTTCCCACTTAGAGAAGTTCCTTTAGCATTTGTTGTAGAGCTGGTTTGGTGGTGCTGAATTCTCTTAGCTTTTGCTTGTCTGTAAAGCTTTTGATTTCTCCATCAAATCTAAATGAGATCCTTGCCGGGTAGAGTAATCTTGGTTGTAGGTTCTTCCCTTTCATCACTTTAAGTATATCATGCCCCTCCCTTCTGGCTTGCAGAGTTTCTGCTGAGAAATCAGCTGTTAACCTTATTGGAGTTCCCTTGTATGTTATTTGTCGTTTTTCCCTTGCTGCTTTCAATAATTTTTCTTTGTCTTTAATTTTTGCCACTTTGATTACTATGTGTCTCGGCGTGTTTCTCCTTGGGTTTATTCTGTATGGGACTCTCTGCGCTTCCTGGACTTGGGTGGCTATTTCCTTTCCCATGTTAGGGAAGTTTTCGACTATAATCTCTTCAAATATTTTCTCTGGTCCTTTCTCTCTCTCTTCTCCTTCTGGGACCCCTATAATGCGAATGTTGTTGCGTTTAATGTTGTCCCAGAGGTCTCTTAGGCTGTCTTCATTTCTTTTCATTCTTTTTTCTTTAGTCTGTTCCGCAGCAGTGAATTCCACCATTCTGTCTTCCAGGTCACTTATCCGTTCTTCTGCCTCAGTTATTCTGCTCTTGATTCCCTCTAGTGTAGTCTTCATTTTAGTTATTGTACTGTTCATCTCTGTTTGTTTGTTTTTTAATTCTTCTAGGTCTTTGTTAAACATTTCTTGCATCTTCTCGATCTTTGCCTCCATTCTTATTCCGAGGTCCTGGATCATCTTCACCATCATTATGCTGAATTCTTTTTCTGGAAGGTTGCCTATCTCCACTTCATTTAGTTGTTTTTCTGGGGCTTTATCTTGTTCCTTCATCTGGTATATAGCCTGCTGCCTTTTCATCTTGTCTGTCTTTCTGTGATTGTGGTTTTTGTTCCACAGGCTGCAGGATTATAGTTTTTCTTGCTTCTGCTGTCTGCCCTCTGGTAGTTGAGGCTATCTAAGAGGCTTTATGGGAGGCTCTGGTGGTGGGTAGAGCTGACTGTTGCTGTGATGGTCAGAGCTCAGTTGATCATTTGTTTTCTTTTCTTGTAATGTATTTTTCTGATTTTGAGATCAAGATTATGTTGTCTCTTTTGGAAAGCACCTAAGGAGGGGGGCTAGTTGTCACAGGAAGCAACCTTGATTAGACGGTGGGAACTATCAGTCCCACCCACTGATTTCCAGGGAGGAGAGAAGGGCTAGAGGTTGAATCAGTCACCAATGGTCAATGAGTTAATCAATCTTGCTTGTATAATGAAGCCTCTATAAAAACCAAAAAGATGGGATTTGGAGGGCTTCTGGATTCTTGAACATGTAGAGGTGCTAGAAGAGTGGGGCACTCACAGAGGGCTTGGAAATTCTGCCCCCCCGTTCTCCATACCTTGCCCTCTGCTTCTCATCCATTTGTTTATTCCTGAGTTATATCCATTTATAATAAACCAGCGATGTAGTAAAAAAAAAATAGAGAGTATGTAATCCTCATAAAATGGGTCAGGAAGTATTTCCTCCCCTATTTTCTAAAATAGTTTTATAGGATTGGAATTATTTCTTATATACATGTTGGATACAATTCATGTGAAAACATCGAGGTCTTGTTTTCTTTGTTGGTAGATACTTAACTGATGATTTAATGCTTTTAATAAGTAAAGGGTTATTCAGTTTTCTATTTCTACTTGGGTCCATTTGATAATTTGTGTCTTTAAAGGATTTTGTTCAGTTTATCTAAATATTTGAATTTATTGGCATACAATTGTTAATAATACCATTCATAATTTTAAAGCTTAAATGATTTACACTAATAGTCCCTCTTTTTTTCCCCTGATACTGGAAATTTGGTGCTTCATTCACTGTTCTTTTCTATCTAAGATTGCATCAATTTTATGGATCTTTTAAAAGGACCAACTGTGCTTTAATTGATCTTCTTCTGTGTCCATTTTCTATGTCATTGATTTCTGCTCTTATCTTTTTTATGTTCTTTCTTGTACTTTGGGCTCAATTTGTTCTTTTTGTAGTTGTGTAAGGTAAAAACTTACACCATTTACTTAAGGTAATTGTTGTTTTCTAATCTAAGCATTTAAAGCATAGCTTTTCACCTAAACACTGTTTTAGCTTTACTCATGGGTTATTTAGAAGTATGTTGTTTAATTTCCAAATAATTGTGAAATTTCTAGATATTGTTTATTGACGTTGGTTTCTAACTTAGTTTCCTTGAGTCAGAGAACATAGCCTGAAAAATTATAAAATTTGAAATTGATTGAGACTTGTTTTATGGCCCAGTGTATGGTCTATGATATTAAACATTACATGTTCACTTGAAAAGAATTTGTTTCATGTAGTTTTGGGATTAGTGTTTAATATATGAAAGCTAGGTGAATATGTAGTTTTACTGTCAATAACTGAGAGAGGAGTGCTATAATTTTGAGGTATGATGATGGATTTTATCTGTTTCTGCTGATTTTTGTCAGTTTTTTATGCATTATTAGGCACATTTAAACTATGGTTATATTTGTTTCTTCATGAAGTGACGGGTTTTGTTATTATGAAATATCTCTGAGGAAGTGCTCTTGTCTTGAGGTATTCTTTATCTGCTATTAGTATAACCCTTCGACCTTTCTTATCTTTGATTCTCACATTCATTAGCTTTCTTTTTTTTTTTTTCTTTTCTTGTATTTAACGTGAATTTCTTGTAGACAGCATATATTTAGTCTTTTTTATCCAGACTGGCAATATCTGCCTTTTAAACGGAATGTTTAAACTACTGACATTTAATCTAATTACCTGTATGGTTGGATTAAGTTTACCGTTTTGCTACTTTTTTATGTCCTGTATGTCAGTGTTCTTCTTGTCTTTCTTTACAATCTTTACTTTGGATTTTAAAAATATTTTTTAGTATTCCATTTTAATTCTTCTTGTGACCATTTAGGCACACATCTTTGCCTTAATTTTAAAGTTGCTGCTTAAAAAATTAAAATATACATTCTTTACTTATAGTATACTCAAAGTTAATATTGTTTCACTTCATGGTAAAATATAAAAACCTTGCAATAATATAATTACATTTCATCCCTTGTTATCTGTGCAATTGTTGTCATATATATTTCATTTACATATTTTTAAACCACACAATGTAGTGTTATTATTTCTGTAAGAGAATTTTGTCCCCATTTTCATAATGAAAAAATCCCAAATAATCTATAAAATCATAGCTCTTCTTGACACCACCGGAGAACTGAACTCACAAGACAAATGCAAAAATCTTATTTCCCCAAAATGACAAGACTCTCTCAAGAGTCTTGTGACAAGAAACATAAACTATTTCATGGGAGGAAGAGGAAGCTGGCATAGATGTGCTTAAGAATAAAACAGCTGTAATTGTAACAAATTCTAAATGGTTGAGTGTGGGCTAACATATCAGTTTGGAATAACCTGGAGCCCCCTACACAAGGGAAATGAGATTGACTTAACAGTCTTCTACATGGACCTCCACTGGTTACTCACAAGAAAGGTTGGGGGCTGGGCAGAAGACAAGAGTGAGAGTAATTGTTGGTGCAGGGGTACAGTCTCCAATGCCAGGCCAGTAAAAACCCTATACTCTTTCTTGAATCCTTCTCTTGTGTGAAAAAATTGCCTTAAACCACTGGGGGAGGAAAAAACAAACTGTCTTTCCCCCAGTACTCAGGCAAAGATTCAATTCTTCTGAATGAGGGGTAGAACCACAACTCTTCTGACACAGGGTTCAGGTATAACCCCACATTTTGGGGGAAGGGCACAGGAAAGTCCCATCTACCCTTTGAGAAAGGGTAGGGAAACCTCTCTAGCCTGCACAATGCAGACAAAGATTCTCTGCTTCTGGAGCAGGGGGTAAAAGCAAAAGTCATCTGCCAGTGGGGGAGGGACATAAAAATGTCTCTCATAAAAGACCTTACCCAGCTGCAGGGCAGAGTTTGCTCACACAAGGTGAGAGGGATAGGCATGATTAGACCTTATCCACAAAGGCAAAGTGTACAGGTCCTGCCTAAAACATGAGTTTTGACAAGAAAAGCTGAGAATCTCTTTTGCCAGCTCTACAAGCCTAGCACCAAATAACAAACAAGAACACTCTGGGTGTGGCAAGAGTGCATAGGAAGACCTCTCTTATGACACAAGTGGGAAGGCATTGCTGAAAGCTGAGCAGGAATGCTAAATACTACTACTCCTCAGTAACCAAGCCTCACACTAAGTACAGAGTAACCACTGCTTACCATGGAGAATAAAATGGAAGACTGCGTTATACTGAATGTAGCAATACAACAACCCAACTCAATTACTGGCTACATTTACTCAACTCCCTCAACTAGTGGCCAGGCAAAAGAAGTGTAACCATTTGTGGCAACAAGTACCACTTGACTCAGTCTTTGTTGTTTTTCTAGATAGTAATTCTGGTACTCAACTAAAAGACACATAGCAAATTCAGGAAAAAAACATTCATTTTTATGAGATAAAGCAATATATAGAAACAGACTCAGATGAGCCAGAATTTGGAACTATCAGGCAAGAATTTGAAAATAACTACCATATGATAGATATGTCACTTAGCTTGATTGTAGTAATCATTTCACAATGTATGTGTATATCAAAACATATTGTGCATCTTAAATATATACAGTTTTATATGTCAGTTATACCTCAATAAAGCTGAAAAAATAAAACAACTACTGTTATATGTAAAAGGATTGAGTGGTAAATGTGGACAGCATGCATGAAGAGATGTGGAATTTTAGCAGAAAGATAGAAGCAATGCATGTGCTACAACAACAACAAACAGAATTTATAATCAAACTGCTCAATAACAAAGGTAAAAATAAATTTGGGGGAAGGCAGGTAGGGAAAGGAAACTCAATATAGAGAAACAACAAAAAAATTTTAACCTACTTCTCATGAGACACTTAGAAAACAGAAAGACAGTGGATTGAAATTGTTAAAATATGGAAGGAAAAAAGTCAGCCAAGAATTGTATACTTTTCAAAAATGAAGGTGAAATGAAACTTTTCCAGTCAAACAAAAGCTGATAGAATTTTTTTTTTTAACCAGCTTGCCTGCTCTGTGAAAAATTAAAATCACACAAATTAAGTTCTCTTACCATAACAGAATTAAATAAGAAATCAATAACAGAAACAAATTTGAAAAATCCCCAAATATTTGGAAATTAAGCAATATACTCTTTAAAAAACTGATATTATATAATAATTTCTATACTCATACAACAAATTCTGTCTGTACATAATTACAATGGGCTGTTGAAATTATATACATGATTATATTTCTGATACATGTATATATATATATATATATATATATATATATATATACAGTATCTTAAAATATATTTGTAAGTATCTAAACATATTTTTGTTTAAATAAGTATATATACAAAACATATTTAATTGTATATTTATATAATTTCAACCAAATTTCTATGAGTCCCATTTGTTTCTTTGTCAGATATGTCTGGTCATTCCTGATAATTTCTTATTGCTTGCTCATCTTTGTGACCCCAATCTTTACTTCTTTAAATGTTTCTTACATATTCTGTATCTAAATCTGTTGTTTATAGTTTCTGCTTATTCTCTATTATGGTGGTTTACCTCCTCATGGTCTTGTTGATCTTTGATTTTGAATTTTTGTCTACTTGGTTTCAATATGTTGGGAGTCCTTCAGTTTCTAAATTTTGGACATTTTCCTCTAAACAGAATCTGTGTCTACTTCAGCCAGGTGTGAGGTAGAAATAAGTACTTTATTCTTCCTTGAGATTCCTAAATTAATCTAGATGTCTTAAATTTCAGCTTCTCCACCTTTTGATACATCAAGGTTTAGTGTCACAATAGCAGTGCTTCTATTGGCATTTTCCATCATGGTAATCCAGTTTCCCCCTTCTTGCTAACTGATCACCCCCAGCTCAGATTTATTCTTGTGATTTTTACCTTTTTCAAAGCAGGGTAAATTGTTAGGTTTTTGGAGATCTACCTACATCTTGTAAATCCTGTGATATTTTACTAAGTATCTTCTTTCTAAGATAAAATCGTTTTATAGTAGAATTGTCTTCCAAATGATCTAATCTACCATACTACTGGAAACAGAAGTCTCCATCCTCACCCCTTTTAAAACTTTTGTTGAATATTTGCCTGATCTGTGATCTCTCTGTGATCCTTCAGACCAGTGTACCTTCAGTGTCAGACCTAGGGCTTAGATTAGAGTAATAAAGCTATATCAGTAAGGGCTAGAAGCTAGAGACTAGAAATACCTGCTATGGTATGGCAGGCTGAGAGCCTGCCTGAGATATCAAGAAACAATTAGCCCAATCAGGTAAGTGTTGGGTCTTTGTCAACATGAAATTGATTGAAATCTTGTTAAGCAGATGGTTAGTGAGGTGGTTAAATGCCACCTGCAGTCATACTGGGGAAAGATAAAGGCAATCTATTTCCGTCAAGGAACTGCGGGAGGATTGGAACTCCTGGGGTACAGGCAGTTCATGACAAATGTTCCCTTTAATGATCCTTATCATTTGGTTTATGCTAATGCAACTACAGTTTCTGCTTTTTCCCTGCCAGACTACAAGCTCCATGAAGGCCAGGACCATATCTGCTTTATTCATTACTATTTTCTCATAAATATTTCCATATTTTTGAATGAATGAATAGTTATCAGAGCACTGACTATGTAGAATGAGTGACCAACAGCTATTTTGATAATATATCCAAAGTGACAGATAATATAATGTTCAAAGTCAATTAATATAGTAAGAAGTTTCTAGAAAATTCTTTATTTGAAGATATAATTCACTCTCTGAAATAGATTACTTATTGTAGAATGAGAAGAGGCCTCATATTTTGAATATTCTTTAAATAGCTCTTTAAATTAGAATAATAATTAATAATAAATAATAAACTCAGTGAGATGGGGATATAATATCCATCCTGCTTACTTTTATTGCTGCTACATCTACAGTCCTATTGTGGTCAGGGAAGATGAATAAGAAATTGACCTACCTATATAGAGGAGGGAGATTTCAGAGGGAGGTATAGATTGGGAGGATCAATATAAGAAAGATCTTACTTGGAGAGTAGTCAGTACTCTAAGCCTCAGAAGCAAAGGTCTAAGTTGGAGAGAAGTCCAGTGTGTAAATTCAGAGAGACTAGATCATGTTTGCATGGGTTTTAAAGCATTGTTAGTTTTCTTCTTGAACTACCTAATCTCACCTATTTTATACCTCACTTCATAATTCGTCCATTGTCTCCCCATCACCAAACAGCAATAAATTTTACTACATCTAGGAACACATTCCTTTCATACAGACCTTGCTGCTTACTGTCATATGGAAGTGACTTGATATTCGTGGTGGAATAGAGGCCAAGGTATCTAGAAAACATAATCAAGACTGGGATTCTGAGTAGATGGTCTTGGTTTGGCTTTCAGAAACTGAAACTGGCTATGGTCAACAGATTTAGATGTGAATTACGTGTAGAGAGGGTGTGTGTGTGTGTGTGTGTGTGTGTGAACGACAGAGGGGGACAGAAGAGAGAATTGGGGTTCAGTGGGGGTGGCAGTGGTCACAGTATACTGAGGTTGCAACCAAGAAGAAATTAGTTACAATAATTCATGATTGTTATCAGGATTCACAACTGTAACCTGGGCAGAAGGTATAGAGTTGAGTTAGGAACTATGGTTTAAGCCAGGCATAAAGATACAGGTAGGGGCAGTTTCAGATCAGGTGACTCAGGGACCAGGAAAGGAGGCATATAAATATATTTGCCAGTCATTATATGCCCACAGAGTTAAGCTCCATGAGACCAGAACAGGAACCAGGTAGTACTTCACATTGTGGGTAATGTAGGGTGATTATAGCAGAGGATTAAGGCTATACCTGGGCCTTTTAAAGAGGAGTGGGTATTGCTCCTATCTTCATATTGGAAAAGGCCTAACTTTCAAAATCATAAATTTTCTAACAATCTATGAGATAATGGTTCCCATCACACAAAGGATTTTTTTCTCTTTTCTTTACAAAATTTACCACAGGATTCATTTGAATATTATATATATATTTTAGTTTGGCTAAGCAACTTCTCAGCAATAATCCTCTGTTTTGAACTTTGATAGAGCTTTGTAATTTTCTTGTAATACTTACATTCTGATATGTAATAAAGTTACTTGTTTATCAATTTGGTCTACAAAAAATTGTTATATGAGCTCCATGAGAATATTTATGTAGCTATTGTAAATGAAATATGTTTGTAAACAGTATATATTAATACATTTTCATAAAAATTGAGACAGTACTATAAATTAGTAACCATAAATAACTTCACCACCAAGAAAAAACAACTGAAATAAAGGAAGTCTTGAATCTGTAGACTGAGATGTCTTACCATATACGAGGAAAAATTAAACAAGGATGATCCCTATATGTCAAAACCTGATGAATTTGTTGGACTACAAATGTAAATAATTCCACTGGCATCCAAAGAGAATAAAAAATAATTTACTAAGTGAGGAGAATCACGAATATCCCCTAATTTGTATCTTTTGATTTTTTTTCTCCTGGTTAGACTAGGGTCATTTGTTTCTGTTAGGACCACAGGGATAAGGTACTATTTTACCACATAATATCCAGGGAATTATACAATCAGTATGACTTATTACTGTTGATGTTCACCTTGATCTCCAGGCTGAGGTAGTGTTTGTCAGTTTTCTCCACTGTAAAATTACTCTTTTTCCCCTTTTCTACACTGTACTCTTTAGAAGTAAGTCACTATGTGTAGCCCACACTTAAAGAGGATGGGAGCATAACTATAAAAATTATTTGAAATTCTTCCACATGGGAGATTTATCTCTTCTCTCCAGTTTATTTGTTCAATCCTTGGTTTATATAAATATGGACTCATGTATATTTATTTTATATTTGGGTTATAATTCTATACTACTTGTTATATTTTGTTGCTCAAATTGTTCCAGCTTGGCCAACTGAGCTCTTTCAGTTGATTCCTGATTCCCTTTAACATATTCACATCATTGTAGGCTTTTTATTTGTTTGTTTGTTTGTTTTTGTTTAGCACTTTCTAACTTTCTAGCACACAAGATATTCCAGATTTATCATGAGTATCTCCTGTCCTAGTCCTAGAGTCAGCCGTTTCTCTAAGGAGTCCTGGTTCCACTGGTGGAGAATAGTATAAGAAATTAAAATTTGGGTGCTAGTTGTGCTCACTACTGTTGTGATATCTAGGTCCTCTCAGCTGATAGAGCGAGGAAATACAAGTGCATTTAGTTATCTGTGTACTAATTACACACTGTGTACTAGTATACACCTGTGTACTGATTACACTATTATGAATCTATAAGATTTCTGTATGTAACTATCTGTTTATATATTAAGCTGAGCCTAAATTCATACCAATGTCTCCTACTCTAATCTATTACATGTAAATGATTCTGGCCTCCTCTCATTACAGTATCATACAGAATAGATTCATCACCTTAAAAAATTCACCACATGTTATGACTTTATTAATGTTTGTTAAGTGGATCACAGAGTGCCAGATGATGAGCTGCAGTTCAACAGTAGTCCATAAGAGAAATTGAAATAGAGAAGTGTATTACTCACAGGTCACTCAGTTTTTGCTTGTCTGAGACAGTCTTTATTTCTCCTTAACATTTAAAGGATAATTTCACTGGACATAGAATTCTAGGTTGGTATGTTTTTTTGTTTTTTTTTTCTTTCAACACTTTAAGTATTTCATGCCACTTACTCCTTGCTTGAGTGGTGTCTGAAGAGAGGTCAGTTGTAATTCCTATCCTTGTTCCTCTATAGTTATTGTCCCCATCCCCTGCTGTGACTTCTTGCATGATTTTGTCTTTGGTTTTGTGCAGTTTGAATATAATATACAATATGTTGGTCTTTATTCTACTTGTTTTTTTCTGAACTTCTGGATCTGTGGTTTGGTGTTTCTCATCAATTTTAGAAAATTATCAGTTATTATTACTTCAAGTATTTCCTTTCTCTATTTTTTCTTTTCCTTATTTTATTCCAAGTACACATATGTTACACATTTAAAAACTTATCCCACTGATCTTGGATGTTCTGTTCTTTTTAAAATTCTTTTTACTCTTCTTATTTTAGCTTGGGAAGTGTCTATTGACCTATATTCAAGCTCACTGATTCCATCCTCAACTATGTCCAGTTTACAGACTAGCTCATCAAAGGAATTCTTCATTTCTGATACAGCGTTTGATTTCTAGCATTTTATTGTGTTTCTTTCCTAGAGTTTCCGTCTTCTGCTTACATTACTTACCTGTTCCTGCATGCTGTCTACTTTTTCCTTTAGTGTCTTTAACATATTTATCATCATTAAGTTCCCTGTCTGATAATTTAATCATCTGTGTCATATCTGAGCCTAGTTTGATGCTTACTTTATCTTTTCAGACTATATTTTTTCTTGCTCTTTGGAATGCCTTTCAGTTTTCTTGTTGAAAACTGAACATGTTGTATCAATAGGAATATACTTTAGTATGAAAATTTATGTTAATCTGGCTAATTATTGGACTTTTAATATTTTATGTTTAATGTTTTTTGTAGCTCTATGTGCCTAAGGCTTCAAATTCCTCTAGTGTTCTTGTTTTGGTCTCCCTTGTTTATTTTGGAATTCCCCAAGTACTCTTACTCACAGAGAGTCTGTTTGCAATCTTTCATCAGCAATCCCCTATTATTACACTGGAGCCCTGTTGGTGTGGTGGTAAACTGTGAGAGAAGGGAAGTGTTTTGTAAACGTCAGTAATTTGTAGGCCCGTGTCTCTGGACTCAAACTTTCAAACTTTCACGAGTGTTTCTTCACTGGTATTGCTTTCTCCCTTTTAGATAACACAGGAAAGTTACAGAGGGCTAGGGCAGGAGGAATGTGCTTTCCCCAACTGGGAAAAGGTTCTGGTAAAGTCATTTTCCCTGAGAATAGGCATTTGTTACAGAGAAGGCTCTGGATGTATTTCATAATGATTAATCTTCCCCTCTCCATGCCAGAATCATGAGGGGATCTTTCTGGAATTTCACCGTGAGAACCTAGTAGGACTACTGGAAATAAAACCAGTGAAACTGTGGGGCTCCTCCTTGAACTGTGGCCCCTGGGAGTTTCTCACTCACACATCAGTCAACTCTCAATTTCCAACAGTTTGTAAAAATTACCATTTAAGTGTTCCTACCAGTTTTGGCTCCAGCAGCTTCTGTGTCAAGCAAGCATATCTTGTTTGTGACTTTCTGGGTTTGCCTGACTCTCCAGATATCTGGATAGAGGTTTCTTCTGCCATTTCAGTTGAAAGTCCAAGATTTTAAGATTTTCAGCTTATTTTTGTAAGGATGAGATCACAACTTCTAAGCTCTATATATTGGCGCTAAAGCTAGGTTTTACCTTTATTTTTAATATAAATTAAATTGTAAGTTCATATAAATAAGTGGTTTTTATCATTTGTGAATTTAAAATTATATATATATTATTAAAATATATGCATTTTAATTTTGTTAAAATTATATAATATATATGAATGACATGGAATTTACCATTGTAATCACTTTAAGTGTGCGATTCACTAACAGTAATTACATTTACAGTGTTGTTATAACCATCACCACTATCTGAAAAAGTTCCCAAAACTTTTTCATCAACTCAAAGAGAAACTTTTTGTACCCATTAAGCAATAATTCCACATTCCCCCTCCTCCAGCTCCTGATAACCTCTATTATAATTTCTGTCTTGATTAGTTTGCCTGCTCTAGATATTTAAAATAGGTGGAATCATACAATATTTTCCTTTTGTATCTGGTTTATTTCACATAGTGTATTATTTTTGAGTTTATCCAGACTGTAGCATATATCAAAAGTTCATTCCTTTTTACGGCCAGATAATATTCCAGTGTATGTATATAACAATGTATGTATATCCATTCATCTGTTGATGAACATTTGGATTGTTTTCATATTTTGGCTATTGTAAACAATGCTGCAATGAACGTTGGCGTACAGGTACCTGAATCCCTGTTTTCAGTTCTTTTGGGTATATACCTAGGAGTGGAATTGCTAGGTCTTATTGTAAGTATATGTTTAAGTTTTTTGAGGAAGTGCCAAATTCTTTTCCACAGTGGTTGAAACATTTTGTATTCCAACCAGCAATACATGAGGATTCCAATTTTTAGGTATCCTTGTCAACGCTTGTTATTTCCTGGGTTTTTTTTTTATCATAGCCTTCATAGTGTGTGATAAATGTTGTATCATTGTGGTTTTGAATTGCATTTGCCTAGTGTCTAAGGCTGTTAAGAATCTTTTTATATGCTTATTGGCCATTTGTGTATCTCCTTTGGAGAAGTATCCAAGTCCTTTGTCCATTTTTTAATTGTGTCGTGTTTTGTTGTGGAGTTGTAGGAGTTCTTTATATATTCTAGATATTAAACCCTTATAAGATGCATGCTTTGAAAATATTTTCTCCCATTCTGTAAGTTGTCTTTTCAACGTGGATTATGTTTTTCCCTTTTGGCAATATGATATTGTTTCTCTTTGTGGATCCCTGAATTTATCTTACTTGGAGTTTGCTGAGCTTCTTAGATATATAGATATATGTCTTTCATCACATTTGGAAATTTTTCATCCATTACACTTTCAAATATTTTTTCTGCTCCTTTTTCTCTCTCTCTTCTCCTTCTGGGACTCCTATAATGCATATGTTGTTCCATTTGATGATGTTCCATTGTTCTTTTAGGCTCTTTTCACTTTACTTCTTTTTTTCTCTTTCTGCTCCTCAGACACAGTAATTTCAACTGCCCTGTCTTCAAGATTGCTGATTCTTTCTTCTGCCTGATTAAATATGCTGTAAACACCTCTACTATTTTTTTTTTTCACTTCAGTCATTGTACTTTTCAGCTCGAGAATTTGTTTGGTTACTTTTATAATTTGAATATCTACTGATTTTCCTATTTTGTTTTTACATCATTTTCCTGATTTCATTTAGTTTTTTTCTTTTCATTTGACTATTTGGGCATATTTAAAACAGTTTTTATAAAATCTTTTTCTAGGAATTCCAGTGTGTAGGTTTCCTCAGGGATGGTTTCTGTCAGTTTATTTTGTTCTGTTGAATTGGCTATGTGTTCTTGATTCTTTGTTTGCCTTGTTATTTTTTTGTTGAAAACTGGACATTTGAATATTATAATATGGTAATTCTGAAAATCAAATTCTTTCCCACCCCTCAGGTTCACTGTGTTCTTTAATTGTTGAAGATTGTAGTAGTCTAATTGATTAATAACTTTTCAAGATTATTTTTGAAAAGTCAGTATTCCTTTTTGTGTGTGATTACTGAAGTGTCTGTTCATTTTGGTTGTGTTCAGCTAGTAGTCATAGAAATTTCCTATGGAGCTAAAAAGAGAAAAAAAAAGCACCTCACTCATTCTTTGCAGACTGTCACTTTGAATTCTCTAATAGTTATTCAGGCTTGTGCTGAGCCTAGGGGTTAGCCTGAGGTAAAAGTCTAGGGTCTTCTAAGTTTTTAATGTATGCATGTCTTACCCTGTTCTTGCTTGTGGCTTTCTAAATTTCCCAATAAACATGGGTATTTTTGAATGACCTAATTTTTCAAAGAAATTCTCCCTAGCTTTTCCTTCCAGACTTTAGGTGGTCTGTTATATGTCTCAGCTTTAATCTTTCTTCGCAGGCTTCTGAGGGTTCTTTGTTCACCTTGCAAAGCTTTCAAGAAATGACTGCCAGTGTTCTGGCCTGTTAGTTCTGAGTTTGGTGGAACAGAGACAAATGCCTAGTATCAGTACTTCACATAGCCCCTAGACAGGTCAAAGCCAACATAAACAATAATTTATGAGTAAGGCCTGATCTGTTCCTTCTGTAACTTGAGAGAGGATGCCACACTGGGAATGCAGGCTGTCATCTTCAAGACTACTGTCAAGCCAGGGAGGGATGGGGAGGAGCAAGTAACATGCTACAAAGATTTCCTACCATTGTTAAGTTGCTTTTTTCTTGATTCAGTGTTTGTTTGATTACTGTAAACCTTTAACTCTTTTCCAGGATTATGACAAAGTTGGCTCTGATGGTGTTTGTATTTTGGTCTTGCTGTGGAGGATGAGAGCTTGGAGCTGTCTACTCTGCCATTTTGCTAATGTAAGTCCTATATAATTTGATTTTAAGTAATGGGAATATGTTCACAAATTTCCAGAAAATTTACCATTAAATTCTCATGACCTGATTTGAACTAGCTCTAACACATTTCTGAGTTTAAATTCTTTTAAAGGTGTGTTATCTGTACTTTGAATTACATCATGCTATCCAAGCAAAACCATGACTTTTGCCCTCAGAGAACTTCTACTCTGAAGAAGGTTACTCCAAGTAGGACAGTGTGATACATGCATTGAAGAGAGATTTCCAGGACATTTGGTCTGGTTTTGATATTTTCATAAACCAAAATTCTCATGATGATAGCATTCTGATCCCTGGTCTCATTATCTTATTTTTTATTTTGAAAGGTTTTTTTTTTAAATTTATTTATTTTATTTATT
This sequence comes from Eschrichtius robustus, assembly GCF_028021215.1. Classification (NCBI taxonomy): domain Eukaryota; kingdom Metazoa; phylum Chordata; class Mammalia; order Artiodactyla; family Eschrichtiidae; genus Eschrichtius; species Eschrichtius robustus. Next base: position 107,428,704 of record NC_090845.1, read on the forward strand.
TATTTTTGGCTGCGTTGGGTCTTAGTTGCTGCGTGCAGGCTTTCTCTATTTGCGGTGAGCGGGGGCTACTCTTTGTTGTGGTGCACAGACTTCTTATTGCAGTGGCTCCTCTTGTTGTGGAGCACAGGCTCTAGGCGCACAGGCTTCAGTAGTTGTGGCTCGTGGGCTCTAGAACGCAGGCTCAGTAGATGTGGCACATGGGCTTATTTGCTCCACGGCATGTGGGATCTTCCCAGACCAGGGCTTGAACCCGTTTCCCCTGCAGGTGGATTCTTAACCACTGTGCCACCAGGGAAGCCCCCTGGTCCCATCTTTATTGTGTGTGTGTGTGTGTGTGTGTAATGGTTCTGTCATCTCTTCCTAATTATGGCTTTGTCTCTCCACTGTAGAGAATTTAAATGGTTCCCTGGGTTTTGCAGTGCTTAGCTAGATGCTGCTAATCCTCTGGTCAAATAACACAATGCTTCTGAGCATAGCATTGAACTTTCTTTCAATTTTTGTACTCTTACTGAAATCCAGTAGCACTGCTTTTATATCATCTCTAAAATTAACCATTCTTAAATGGCTGAAATACACCCTACTGCAATTTTCAGTCAACAAAAAAGTTTAATAAAATCTGTTATATATTTTAAGAATTGCTGTCTCATTATACCAAAATACTAATTGCTCATAGTGGGGGATTTATAAAGTTAATTTATATATTGTTACATTGAAAAATAAGATCCTTTAATTTTTAAAATAAACACTTCCCATCTGTTATATGAATTCCTCTGCAACTTACAGGAAAAAGCAAAGCTGTCCCTCCTGTACTGTTCACATTCCAGTGGTACAGTACAGATATGTTAAATAGCAGGAGGAAATGATTATTGAACTGAGTTTGAATCAGATGCAATCAATTATCCACTGAATATGTAAAGCTTGGCTATGTAATAATTTTGGTTTCCTAGTTAATTTGACATTACAATAGAAAAAAAATAAAAGATTATATAAGAGTAAAACTACTTACCATAGAACCAAGTTTAGGTTCTCATATGATTTCAAAACTTATATTAAATAGGTTGATTTATATAATACATATATAAAAGTCTAAAAATAACTTTAATTATTTCCTTCCATCCTCCAATCACTCCTGTCACTATTCTTTTGATTCAGAGACTTGCCAAAATTTATCCATTGGCACAAGCTTTATTTTTAGGTGTGTTCTTTCTCAACTAAAAGTCATTGATGCATAGAAATTTTGCATTTGTTCACTGATTTGAAAATAATAATACATAGTATTTAGTGGCATGTCAAAGGAGAATACAATGCAGTCATTCTCTAAGCTGTAATTGCAGGCAGTGGCTTAGTGTAAAGTAATTTGCTTTTAAACATGAGAGAACATATGGCCTGAGGAGAGAGAGTCAGTGCTAGAAGGTATTATTTCTATTATTTATTTTGGAATTTCTCCAAAATCTTCTCTGTATTGCTTAAAACAAGCAAGACGTTGACCACAAAGTTACCATAGATCAATATGTCCAAGTCGACAAGATCACCTCAAGATGCATTGGAAAATAAAAATTATAAAGGGTTTATGATATCAGGTGGTTGTAAAAACAAACACAGGAAGAATATTTTGGGTCATAGGAGCTTGAACTCATATGCCCAAGACACACATAACTACTCCTATTCAGAAATATCCCAAACGTAGGGGAGAACTTCAAGATGACAGAAGAGTAAGACTTGGAGATGAGCTTCCTCGCCACAAATACATCACAAATACATCTACATGTGGAACAACTCCTACAGAACACCTACTGAATGCTGGCAGAAGACCACAGACTTCCCAAAAGGCAAGAAACTCCCCTCGTGCCTGGGTAGGGCAAAAGAAAAAAGGAAAAACAGAGGCTAAAGAATAGGGATGGCGCCTGCACCTCTGGGAGGGAGCCGTGAAGGAAGAAAAGTTTCCACACACCAGGAAGCCCCTTCACTGGTGGAAACAGGGGGTGGGAGGGGGAAGCTTCAGAGCCATGGAGGAGAGCACAGCAACAGGAGTGCAGAGGGCAAAGCAGAGAGATTCCCGCACAGAGGATCCGTGCGACCAGCACTCACCAGCCTAAGACACTTGTCTGCTCACCTGCCAGGGTTGGGGGGGCGGGGCTGGGAGCTGAGGCTTGGGCTTCGGAGGTCAGATCCCAGGGAGAGGACTGGGGTTAGCTGTGTGAACACAGCCTGAAGGGGGCTAGTGTGCCACAGCTAGCCGGGAGGGAGTCTGGGAAAAAGTCTGGACCTGCCGAAGAGGCAAGAGACCATTGTATCAGGGTGCACGAGGAGAGGGGATTCAGAACACCGCGTAAATGAACTCCAGAGATGGGCGTGAGTCGTGGCTATCAGCACGGACACCAGAGATGGGCATGAAATGCTAAGGCTGCTGCTGCAGCCACCAAGAAGCCTGTGTGCAAGCACAGGTCACTGTCCACACCTCCCCTCCCAGGAGCCTGTGCAACCTGCCACTACCAGGGTCCTGTGATCCAGGGACAACTTCCTCCAGAGAACACACGGCGCACCTCACACTGTTTCAATGTCACGCTGGCCTCTGCCGCCACAGGCTCGTTCCACATTCTGTACCCCTCCCTCCCCCTGGCCTGAGAGAGCCAGAGCCCCCTAATCAGCTGCTTCTTTAACCGCATCCTGTCTGGGTGAAGAACAGATGCCCTCAGGCAACCTAAATGCAGAGGTGGGTCCAAATCCAAAGCTGAACTGCAGGAACTGTGTGAACAAAGAAGAGAAAGAGAAGTTTCTCCCAGCAGCCTCAGGAGCAGCAGATTAAATCTCCACAATCAACTTGATTTACCCTGCATCTCTGGAATACATGAAGAGACAATGAACCATCCCAAAAATGAGGCGGTGGACTTTGGGAGCAAAGATATATATATTTTTTTCCTTTTTCTCTTTTTGTGAGTATGTATGTGTATGCTTTGTGTGATTTTGTCTGTATAGCTTTGCTTTTAGCACTTGTCCTAGGTTCTGTCTGTCTGTTTTTTTTTTTTTTTTTTTAGTATAGTTCTTAGCACTTGTTATCATTGGTGGATTTGTTTTTTGGTTTGGTTGCCCTCTTTTCTCTTTCTTTCTTTCTTTTTTTTCTTTTTTCTTCTTTTTAATACTTTTTAAATACTTTATTTTTAATAATTATTTTTTATTTTTATTTTAATAACTTTATTTTATTTTTTTGTTTCTTTCTTTTTTTTCACTTTTCGTCTGAGCTCTGTGGCTGACAGGGTCTTGGGGCTGCGACTGGGTGTCAGACCTGTGCCTCTGAGGTGGGAGAGCCGAGTTTGGGACATTGGTCCACCAGAGACCTCCCAGCTCCATGTAATATCTAACAGCAAAAGCTCTCCCAGAGATCTCCATCTCAGCGCTAAGACCCAGCTCCACTCAACGACCAGCAATCTACAGTGCTGGACACCCTGTGCCAAACAACTAGCCAGACAGGAAACCAAACCCGCCCATTAGCAGAGAGGCTGCATAAAATCATATTAAGGTCACAGACACCCAAAAACACACCACCAGATGCGGACCTACACACCAGAAAGACAAGATCCAACATCGTCCACCAGAACACAGGCACTAGTCCCCTCCAATAGGAAGCCTACACAGCCCACTGAACCAACCTAAGCCGCTGGGGGCAGACACCAAAAACAAGAGGAATTACGAACCAGCAGCCTGCAAAAAGGAGACCCCAAACACGGTAAGTTAAGCAAAATGAGAAGACAGGGAAACACACAGCAGATGACGGAGTAAGGTAAAAACCCACCAGACCAAACAAATGAAGAAGAAATAGGCAGTCTACCTGAATAAGAATTCAGAGTAAAGATAGTAAAGATGATCCAAAGTCTTGGAAATAGAATGGAGAAAATACAAGAAAAGTTTAACAAGGACCTAGAAGAACTAAAGAGAAAAGAAACAAAGATGAACAACACAATAAATGAAATTAAAAATTCTCTAGAAGGAATCAATAGCAGAATAACTGAGGCAGAAGAAGAGATAAGTGACCTGGAAGATAAAATAGTAGAAATAACTACCACAGAGCAGAATAAAGAAAAAAGAATGAAAAGAATCGAGGACAGTCTCAGAGACCTCTGTGGCAACATTCAAATTATAGGGGTCCCAGAAGAAGAAGAGAAAAAGAAAGGGACTGAGAAAACACTTGAAGAGATTATAGTTGAAAACTAACCTAATATGGGAAAGGAAATAGTTAATCAATTCCATGAAGTGCAGAGAGTCCCATACAGGATAAATGCAAGGAGAAACATGCCAAGACACATAGTAATCAAACTATCAAAAATTAAATGCAAAGAAAAAATATTAAAAGCAGCAAGGGAAAAGCAACAAAGAACATACAAGGGAATCTGCATAAGGTTAACAACTGATCTTTCAGCAGAAACTCTGCAAGCTGGAAGGGAGTGGCAAGACATATTTAAAGCGATGAAAGGGAAAGACCTACAACCAAGATTACTCTACCCAGCAAGAAACTCATTCAGATTCGACAGAGAAATTAAAACCTTTACAGACAAGCAAAAGCTAAGAGAATTCAGCACCACCATCCAGCTTTGCAACAAATGCTAAAGGAACGTCTCTAGGCAGGAAACACAAGAGAAGGAAAAGAACTACAATAGCAAACACAAAACAATTAAGAAAATGGTAATAGTATCATACATATCGATAATTACCTTAAATGCAAACGGATTAAATGCTCCAACCAAAAGACAGAGACTGGCTGTATGGATACAAAAACATGACCCGTATATATGCTGTCTACAAGAGACCCACTTCAGACCTAGGGACACATACAGACTGAAAGTGAGGGGATGGAAAAAGATATTCCATGCAAATGGAAATCAAAAGGAAGCTGGAGTAGCAATTCTCATATCAGAAAAAATAGACTTTAAAATAAAGACCATTACAAGAGACAAAGAAGGACACTACATAATGATCAAGGGATCAATCCAAGAAGAAGATATAACAATTGTTAATATTTATGCACCCAACATAGGAGCACCATAATACATAAGGCGAATGCTAATAGCCATAAAAGGGGAAATCAAAAAGGAATAAAATCATAGTAGGGGACTGTAACACTCCACTTTCACCAATGGACAGATTATCCAAAATGAAAATAAATAAGGAAACACAAGCTTTAAATGATACGTTAAACAAGATGGACTTAATATTTATAGGACATTCCATCCAAAAACAACAGAATACAATTTCTTCTCAAGTGCTCATGGAACATTCTCCAGGATAGATCATATCTTCGGTCACAAATCAAGCCTTTGTAAATTTAAGAAAATTGAAATCGTATCAAGTATCTTTTCCGACCCTTAACGCTATGAAATTAGATATCAATTACAGGAAAAAATCTGTGAAAACTACAAACACATGGAGGCTACACAATAAACTACTTAATATCCAGAGATCACTGAAGAAATCAAAGCAGAAATCAAAAAATACCTAGAAACACATGATAATGGAAACACGATGACCCAAAACCTATGGGATGCATCAAAAGCAGTTCTAAGCGGGAAGTTTATAGCAATACAATCCTATCTCCAGAAACAAGTCACATCTCAAATAAACAACCTAACCTAACAACTAAAGCAATTAGAGAAGGAAGAACAAAAAAACCCAACTTTAGAAGAAGGAAAGAAATCATAAAGATCAGAACAGAAATAAATGAAAAAGAAATGAAGGAAACAATAGCAAAGATCAATAAAACTAAAAGCTGGTTCTTTGAGAAGATAAACAAAACTGATAAACGATTAGCCAGACCCAAGAAAAAAAGGGAGAAGACTCAAATCAACAGAATTAGAGATGGAAAAGAAGTAACAACTGACACTGCAGAAATACAAAGGATCATGAGAGATTACTACAGGCAACTATATGTCAATAAAATGGACAACCTGGAAGAAATGGACAAATTCTTAGAGAAACACAACCTTCCGAGAATGAACCAGGAAGAAATAGAAAATATAAACAGACTAATCACACGCACTGAAATTGAGACTGTGATTAAAAATCTTCCAACAAACAAAAGCCCAGGACCAGATGGCTTCACAGGCGAATTCTATCAAACATTTAGAGAAGAGCTAACACCTATCCTTCTCAAACTCTTCCAAAATATTCCAGAGGGAGGAAGACTCTGAAACTCATTCTACGAGGCCACCATCACCCTGATACCAAAACCAGGCAAAGATGTCACAAAAAAAGAAAACTACAGGCCAATATCACCGATGAACATAGATGCAAAAATCCTCAACAAAATACTAGCAAACAGAATCCAACAGCATATTAAAGGGATCATACACCATGATCAAATGGAGTTTATCCTAGGATTGCAAGGACTCTTCACTATATGCAAATCAATCAATGTGATAAACCATACTAACAAATTGAAGGAGAAAAACCATATGATCATCTCAATAGATGCAGAAAATGCTTTTGACAAAATTCAACACCCATTTATGATAAAAACCCTCCAGAAAGTAGGCATAGAGGGAACTTACCTCAACATAATAAAGGCCATATATGACAAACCCAGAGCCAACATCGTTCTCAGTGGTGAAGAACTGAAACCATTTCCACTCAGATCAGGAACAAGACAAGGTTGCCCACTCTCACCACTGTTATTCAACATAGTTTTGGAAGTTTTAGCCACAGCAATCAGAGGATAAAAATAAATAAAAGGAATCCAAATCGGAAAAGAAGAAGTAAAGCTGTCACTGTTTGCAGATGACATGATACTATATAGAGAGAATCCTAAAGATGCTACGAGAAAACTACTAGAGCTAATCAATGAATTCGGTGTAGTATCAGGAGACAAAATTAATGCACAGAAATCTCTTGCATTCCTATATGCTAATGATGATAAATGTGAAAAAGAAATTAAGGACACACTCCCATTGCCATTGCAACAAAAAGAATAACATATCTAGGAATAAACCTACCTAAGGAGACAAAAGACCTGTATGCAGAATACTGTAAGACACTGATGAAAGTAACTGAAGATGATACAAACAGATGGAGAGATATACCATGTACTTGGACTGGAAGGATCAACATTGTGAAAATGACCATACTACACAAAGCAATCTACAGATTCATTGCAATCCCTATCAAACTACCAATGGCATTTTTCACAGAACTAGAACAAAAAACTGCACAGTTTGTATGGAAACACAAAAGACCCCGAATATCCAAAGTGATCTTGAGAAAGAGAAACGGAGCTGGTGGAATCAGGCTCCTGGATTTCAGACTATACTACAAAGCTACAGTCATCAAGGCAATATGGTCTGGCACAAAAACAGAAATATAGATCAATGGAACAGGGTAGAAAGCCCAGAGATAAACCCACACACATATGGTCACCTTATGTTTTATAAAGGAGGCAAGAATATCCAATGGAGAAAAGACAGCCTCTTCAAAAAGTGGTGCTGAGAAAACTGGACAGCTACACGTAAAAGAATGAAATTAGAACACTCCCTAACACCATATAGAAAAATAAACTCAAAATGGATTAAAGATCTAAATGTAAGGCCAGACACTATAAAACTCTTAGAGGAAAACATAGGCAGAACACTCTACGACATAAATCACAGCAAGTTCCTTTTTGACCCACCTCCTACAGAAATGGAAATAAAACCAAAAATAAACAAATAGGACCTAATGAAACTTAAAAGCTTTTGCACAGCAAAGGAAACCACAAACAAGACGGAAAGACAACCCTCAGAATGGGAGAAAATATTTGCAAATGAAGCAACTGACAAAGGATTAATCTCCAAATTTATAAGCAGCTCATGCAGCTCAATATCAAAAAAACAAACAACCCAATCCAAAAATGGGCAGAAGACCTAAATAGACATTTCTCCAGAGAACATATACAGATTGCCAACAAACACGTGAAAGGATGCTCAACATCAGTAATCATTAGAGAAATGCAAATCAAAAGTACAACGAGGTATCACCTCACACCAGTCAGAATGGCCATCATCAGAAAATCTACCGACAATAAATGCTGGAGAGGGTGTGGAGAAAAGGGAACCCTCTTGCACTGTTGGTGGGTATGTAAATTGATACAGACACTATGGAGAACAGTATGGAGGGTTCCTTAAACTAAAAGTAGAAGTATCATACAACCCAGCAATCCCACTACTGGGCATATACCCTGATTAAACCATAATTCAAAAAGGGTCATGTATCACAATGTTCATTGCAGCTCTATTTACAATAGCCAGGACATGGAAGCAACCTAAGTGTCCATCGACAGATGAATGGATAAAGAAGATAAAAAAAAAAAAGAAGAAGATGTGGCACATATATACGATGGAATATTACTCAGCCAGAAAAAGAAATGAAATTGAGTTATTTGTAGTGAGGTGGATGGACCTAGATTCTGTCATACAGAGTGAAGTAAGTCAGAATGAGAAAAACAAGTACCATATGCTACCATATATATGGAATCTAAAAAACAAAAATTGGTTATGAAGAACCTAGGGGCAGGACAGGAATAAAGATGCCGACGTAGAGAATGGTCTTGAGGACACGGGGAGGGGAAGGTTAAGCTGGGACTAAGTGAGAGAGTGGCATGGACATATATACACTACCAAACGTAAAATAGAGAGCTAGTGGGAAGCAGCCACATAACACAAGGAGATCAGCTCGGTGCTTTGTGACCACCTAGAGGGGTGGGATAGGGAGGGTGGGAGGGAGACGCAACAGGGAGGAGATATGGGGATATATGTATATGTATAGCTGGTTCACTCTGTTAGAAAGCAGAAACTAACACACCATTGTAAAGCAATTATACTCCAATAAAGATGTTAAGAAAAAAAAAAAGAAATCTCCCAAACGAAATTTGTTCAAAGCTGGAGTTGTCAATGTAATGGTCCTTTTTCCTTGTGGTCTGAGGTTTTATGCAATCATAGAGGATGATCAAGATAAGCCACAGACTATACATAGTCTTCAATTCCTATGGTTTAAAGTGAGTCTAGTACAGTTTGGCATAATTCCAGATAGCCAGTTACGTTATAGTCATGAAAATTTAGGCCAAAGAAGACATATATGAGCAGTGACGTTTACCCTGTGTAAAGGAAATTTTTATCAAAGCATGTTTTATTTTAATGACCAAAGAAGTATTGACATTGCTTTTCTTTCTATCCCGGTAAGTTTTGGAGTTATCACTTAGATGTCTCCAACGAAATGAGGAGCAGATTGGGCATAGAAAATAATTTTCTGTGAAGAAATTTTCTAAAATAGTTTGTTAATGTCATCACATCTGTCTAACCAAGCTGGAGCCGCATATCTCTTTTTCAACTAGACTCAGAGTAAAACAGGAAGAATCATTTGACTCAAGTAATTAAATTAAAAATATCACCCCATTGTGTGAAAATTATCAGATTGCCTGGCTGACATAGTTTTTTTCTTTTTCTATCACTTGTTAAGCCGTATTAGTGACATTATACAAAACAAACTAGAAGACACGGGCCACAGTTACCCAAAGTGTTGTTTACATGATAGCAGCAAAATGCTTCGCAACTGAATTATTGATGAATTTGTAGTTCATTGGTGGATAGAAAGCCCAGAACATTGGCTCTGAAGATGGAGGTTTCCATAATACAAAAGCACAGGAATGAAAGAGTAGGCAATAAAACTGGCAAAAATAGTTTGATCTGCTGTTTAGAGAATCCTACCACAATGAGTTTGCCCACAGCTGTTGATCAATTCCCAGTATACTCTAAAGGGAATGAATTATGTGGGAATATGATGATGAATCTCAAGCACTCTCTATGTAACTAAAAGTACCTCTGCCTGAGAATGCTCCACTTATGATTTGATCCTAAACAACTAGTTTTCAAACTACAAATGAGCTCATCTATCAAATAGTGTCTTGTTCTTTAGCTTACCTTTCTTGTTACGTTATAGATGGAGGCAAAAATCTGTTCGAATCCTTCAGTTTGAATTGTGGCCTGTATATAGGCAGCTTTACTATGAAAAGGGGCATTTTCTTCATTGTTAATAAGAAATGCCACAGTTCATACAACTGATGACTAGAAAGCACTTGACCTTTGCTATGATCACAGTTATGTATCTCCAAAGATCTCCCCTAAGGTGTCAAAAAAAATTAGCATTAAATTGCCTACCTTGCTTTCTTTTTCAGCTGGTGTGACATAACCTTTAAATAAAATGGTGTTTGTTTTAGAAATAAATTAATAAATATTTATTTCATTTCTTCACGAAATGCACAATGTTTTATATTTATCAAGCACTATGCTAAGTCCTTTCATATGCATAATGTCCTAATTCTCACAAAATCCTTTTTTAAAGAGGAAACAAAGACATAGAGAGGTTCTGTAACCTAATTACGGTCACATATCTAGTAAACAGGCAAAACAATTATATGAACGTATTATCTAAATTTTTAAGTCTGAATATTTGCCACTGTTTTTTTCCATTTTTCATCCAAATTTTCAAATTTATTTGCATACCATTATTCATAATATTCTCTCATTCTATTGTATTACTATTTTATCATGAAAAAATTGCCACTATTTTTTATTATTTTCCTCATTATAAAAATCTATCCCAGTAAAATTACAATATTTTAAATATACTGTTAGTTATGAAGAAGTAAAAGTAATACAGAAACTTCTAAACCAGGGTCTCTCAACCTGGTCACTCTCAACATTTTGTACTAGATACTTTTTTGGCAAGGGAGCACAGCAGGGGAGGACTGTACTGTGCATTGTAAGACGTTTAGCAATATCCCTGGTTCTAACTATTTAGATGCCAGTGGCGAACACTACCTACTCCTAGTTGTGACAACCAAAAGTGTCTCCAGACAGTGGTAAATGTCCTGGGGGAAGGAGGGAAAATAACCCCTCCTTCTGTGAACTGCTGCCCTAGAGAAAACAATGTCATGTTTCCTCTTTCAGTCATTAAATTTATTATCTAGTTTTATAGTTTTTAATAGCCTTGTAGAATCAGAAGTCCATTAAAAAATAGATACACTTATTTTCTTTAATGTTATTTCCATGGAAACTAGGAGAAGGTCAACTGCTATTGCTGTAGTCTCTTGGCTGAAGTTTTAAGCTTAGTCCTGTGTAATTATAATAATTTTTTGAACAAGATAAATTTAATAACTTGTTATCGTGACAAATTCTAAGCTCCTTTTGAAAAAAGTAAATACTGCCATATTCTTACAGGTTTTCAAGTGTGATCCTGGGCAACAGTTATCACACTGCTGAACTTTTCTTCAAAGGTGGGATCTGAAAGGAAGTCTATAGAAATCTCAGGCTTTAGAGCATTCTTGAAGTTCATGATATAATCTAAAAGGTAATATTAAAACTCTGCTACATTTAATTTTTTATTCTACAAGCATCATAGTCTTGACTTAACCTTAAAAGATCTCAAATATTTATCTATAAATTATAATAGTATGGGGTTCCATGAGGTAACAATTCATACACATAGAGATATAAGTGAATGTGTATATAAAAAGCTACCTGGGTATTATAATTAGAATAGTTCCTTCTCCCTCAAAATGTGCATATTTCCTTTAGGCGTCGTCAACTGTTAACCTTATGCCAAATCCATAGCGTAGTTTAGCTATTTTCATTATGCACTATCCATTCTATCTTCACTTTGAAAGTTATTCCTTAGTCTCAACACTCATCAGATATCTCTCTGCCGCAAGGAGGTCAGTCTGCTCATGAGTCTCCCAAATGCCTTTATGAAAGCCCCAAGAGGTTTTGAAATGAAACAAATTTCTCGACAAATAACTAAGTGACCATCTCTGGTAAATTATAATATTTGGTAATTATTCAAAGACCACTTGCTCCATTTTTAGTGACATAAGCACAGTCCTAGTATTATGGTACCCAAGGCTGCTTCATTTCTTGGCTAACTTATACATTCAGAATACAAAAAGGTACAAAGATTGTGTTTCTAAAATAAGATGCCATCAGTAAAACATATTTTTGAGCCATTAGTCTTGTCTAAAAAATTTTAATCTCTACTCAATCCAAATCTACCTCTGTTAACTACTTCTACATGGAAGAAGACTTGTTTATATTTTACAGTAAGAGAAATGTGAACCAAGGAAACTTTCTGGAAATATAAACTTGACCTATGTTTTATTTTTTTTTAATATATATTTTTTAGTTATTTCTGAGATATACATTTTAAAGGAATAACTAGAACTATGATTTATAACATTATACCAAAACATATAAGATTTTTAGATATTTCATGTAATGTCTGAAACATTTATATTAACATATTTCCATACAAATAACCCAAAGAAAGTTTAGTATTAGTTGTTTTTTTGTTTCTTTGTATGTTTGTTTATACTCCAGGCTCTTATTAGTCATCAATTTTATACACATTAGTGTATACATATCAATCCCAATCGCCCAATTCATCACACCACCATCCCCACCCCACCGTGATTTTCCCCCCTTGGTGTCCATACGTTTGTTCTCTACATCTGTGTCTCAAGTTCTGCCCTGCAAACTGATTCATCTGTACCATTTTTATAGGTTCCACATACATGCGTTAATATACGATATTTGGTTTTCTCTTTCTGACTTACTTCACTCTGTATGACAGTCTTTAGATCCATCCACGTCTCAACAAATGACTCAATTACGTTCCTTTTTATGGCAAAGTAATATTCCATTGTATATATGTACCACAACCTCTTTATCCATTTCTCTGTCGATGGGCACTTAGGTTGCTTCCATGACCTGGCTATTGTAAATAGTGCTGCAATGAACATTGGGGTGCATGTGTCTTTTTGAATTACGGTTTTCTCTGGGTATACGCCCAGTAGTGGGATTGCTGGGTCATATGGTAATTCTATTTTCAGTTTTTTAAGGAACCTCCATATTGTTCTCCGTAGTGGCTGTATCAATTTACATTCCCACCAACAGTGCAAGAGGGTTCCCTTTTCTCCACACCCTCTCCAGCATTTGTTGTTTGTAGATTTTCTGATGATGCCCATTCTAACTGGTGTGAGGTGATACCTCATTGTAGTTTTGATTTGCATTTCTCTAATAAATAGTGATGTTGAGCATCTTTTCATGTGCTTCTTGGCCATCTGTATGTCTTCTTTGGAGAAATGTCTATTTAGGTCTTCTGCCCATTTTTGGATTGGGTTGTTTCTTTAATATTGAGCTGCATGAGCTGTGTATATATTTTGGAGATTAATCCTTTGTCCGTTGATTCGTTTGCAAATATTTTCTCCCATTCTGAGGGTTGTCTTTTCGTCTTGTTTATGGTTTCCTTTGCTGTGCAAAAGCTTTGAAATTTCATTAGGACCCATTTGTTTATTTTTGTTTTTATTTCCATTACTCTAGGAGGTGGATCAAAAAAGATCTTGCTGTGATTTATGTCAAAGAGTGTTCTTCCTATGTTTGCCTCTAAGAGTTTTATAGTGTCTGGTCTTACACTTAGGTCTCGAATCCATTTTGAGTTTCTTTTTGTGTATGGTGTTAGGGAGTGTTCTAATTTCATTCTTTTACATGTAGCTGTCCAGTTTTCCCAGCACCACTTATTGAAGAGACTGTCTTTTCTCCATTGTATATCTTTGCCTCCTTTGTCATAGATTAGTTGACCATAGGTGCGTGGGTTTATCTCTGGGCTTTCTATCTTGTTCCATTGATCTATGTTTCTGTTTTTGTGCCAGTACCATATTGTCTTGATTACTGTAGCTTTGTAGTATAGTCTGAAGTCAGGGAGTCTGATTCCTCCGGCTCCATTGTTTTCCCTGAAGACTGCTTTGGCTGTTTGGGGTCTTTTGTGTCTCCATACAAATTTTAAGATGATTTGTTCTAGTTCCGTAAAAAATGGCACTGGTAATTTGATAGGGATTGCATTGAATCTGTAGATTGCTTTGGGTAGTATAGTCATTTTCACAATATTGATTCTTCCAATCCAAGAACATGGTATATCTCTCCATCTGTTGGTATCATCTTTAATTTCTTTCATCAGTGTCTTATAGTTTTCTGCATACAGGTCTTTTGTCTACTTTGGTAGGTTTACTCCTAGGTATTTTATTCTTTTTGTTGCAATGGTAAATGGGAGTGTTTCCATAATTTCTCTTTCAGATTTTTCATCATTAGTGTATAGGAATGCAAGAGATTTCTGTGCATTAATTTTGTATCCTGCAACTTTACCAAATTCATTGATTAGCTCTAGTAGTTTTCTGGTGATATTTTTAGGATTCTCTATGTATAGTATTATGTCATCAGCAAACAGTGACAGTTTTACTTCTTCTTTTCCAATTTGTATTCCTTTTATTTCTTTTCCTTCTCTGATTGCCGTGGCTAAGACTTCCAAAACTATGTTGAATAATACTGGTGAGAGTGGACATCCTTTTCTCGTTCCTGATCTTAGAGGAAATGCTTTCAGTTTTTCACCATTGAGAATGATGTTTGCTGTGGGTTTGTCATATATGGCCTTTGTAATGTTGAGGTAGGTTCCCTCTGTGCCCACTTTCTGGAGAGTTTTTATCATAAATGGGTGTTGAATTTTGTCAAAAGCTTTTTCTGCATCTATTGAGATGATCATATGGTTTTTCTTCTTCAGTTTGTTAATATGGTGTATCACATTGATTGATTTGCGTATATTGAAGAATCCTTGCATCTCTGGGATAAATCCCACTTGATCGTGGTGTATGATCCTTTTAATGTTTTGTTGGATTCTTTTGCTAGTATTTTGTTGTAGGTTTTTGCATCTATATTCATCAGTGATATTGGTCTGTAATTTTCTTCTTTTGCAGTATCTTTGGTTTTGGTATCAGGGTGATGGTGGCCTCATAGAATGAGTTTGGGAGTGTTCCTTCCTTTGCAAATTTTTGGAAGAGTTTGAGAAGGATGGGTGTTAGCTCTTCTCTAAATGTTTCATAGAATTCACCTGTGAAGCCATCTGGTCCTGGACTTTTGTTTGTTGGACGATTTTTAATCACAGTTTCAATTTCATTACTTGTGATTGGTCTGTTCATATTTTCTGTTTCTTCCGGGTTCAGTCTTGGAAGGTTATACCTTTCTAAGAATTTGTCCATTTCTCCCAGGTTGTCCATTTTATTGGCATAGAGTTGCTTGTAGTAGTCTCTTAGGATGCTTTGTACTTCTGCGGTGTCTGTTGTAACTTCTCCTTTTTCATTTCTAATTTTATTGATTTGAGTCCTCTCCCTCTTTTTCTTGATGAGTCTGGCTAATGGTTTATCAATTTTGTTTATCTTCTCAAAGAACCAGCTTTTAGTTTTATTGATCTTTGCTATTGTTTTCTTTGTTTCTATTTCATTTATTTCCGCTCTCATCTTTATGATTTCTTTCCTTCTGCTAACTTTGGGTTTTGTTTGTTCTTCTTTCTGTAGTTCCTTTAGGTGTAAGGTTAGATTGTTTACTTGAGATTTTTCTTGTTTCTTTAGGTAGGTTTGTATAGCTATAAACTCCCCTCTGAGAACTGCTTTTGCTGCATCCCATAGGTTTTGGATCGTCGTGTTTTCATTGTCATTTGTCTCTAGGTATTTTTTGATTTCCTCTTTGATATCTTCAGTGATCTCTTGGTTATTTAGAAACATATTGTTTAGCCTCCATGTGTTTGTGTTTTTACTTTTTTTCCCTGCAGTACATTTCTAATCTCATAGCGTTGTGGTCAGAAAAGATGCTTGATATGATTTCAATTTTCTTAAGTTTACTGAGGCTCGATATGTGACCCAAGATGTGATCTATCCTGGAGAATGTTCCGTGCACACTTGAGAAGAAAGTTTAATCTGCTGTTTTTGGATGGAATGTCCTATAATATCAATTAAATCTATCTGGTCTATTTTGTCATTTAAAGCTTCTGTTTCCTTATTTATTTTCATTTTGGATGATCTGTCCATTGGTGTAAGTGAGGTGTTAAAGTCCCCCACTATTATTGTGTTACTGTCGATTTCCTCTTTTAGAGCTGTTAGCAGTTGCCTTATGTATTGAGGTGCTCCTATGTTGGGTGCATATATATTTATAATTGTTACATCTTCTTCTTGGATTGCTCTCTTGATCATTATGTAGTGTCCTTCCTTGTCTCTTGTAACATTCTTTATTTTAAAGTCTATTTTATCTGATATGAGTATAGCTACTCCAGCTTTCTTTTGATTTCCATTTACATGGAATATGTTTTTCCATCCCCTCACTTTCAGTCTGTATGTGTCCCTAGGTCTAAAGTGGGTCTCTTGTAGACAGTATATATATATGGGTCTTGTTTTTGTATCCATTCAGCAAGCCTGTGTCTTTTGGTTGGAGCATTTAATCCATTCGCGTTTAAGGTAATTATCAATATGTATGTTCCTATGACCAATTTCTTAATTGTTTTGTTTTTGTTTTTGTAGATCCTTTTCTTCTCTTGTGTTTCCCACTTAGAGAAGTTCCTTTAGCATTTATTGTAGAGCTGGTTTGGTGGTGCTGAATTCTCTTAGCTTTTGCTTGTCTGTAAAGCTTTTGATTTCTCCATTGAATCTGAATGAGATCCTTGCTGGGTAGAGTAATCTTGGTTGTAGGTTCTTCCCTTTCATCACTTTAAGTATATCATACCACTCCCTTCTGGCTTGTAGAGTTTCTGCTGAGAAATCAGCTGTTAACCTTATGGGAGTTCCCTTGTATGTTATTTTTCATTTTTCCCTTGCTGCTTTCAATAATTTTTCTTTGTCTTTAATTTTTGCCAATTTGATCACTATGTGTCTTGGTGTGTTTCTCCTTGGGTTTATCCTGCCTGGGACTCTCTGTGCTTCCTGGACTTGGGTGGCTATTTCCTTTCTCATGTTAGGGAAGTTTTCGACTATAATCTCTTCAAATATTTTCTCTGGGCCTTTCTCTCTCTCTTCTCCTTCTGGGACCCCTATAATGCGAATGTTGTTGCGTTTAATGTTGTCCCAGAGGTCACTTAGGCTGTCTTCATTTCTTTTCATTATTATTTCTTTATTCTCTTCTGCAGCAGTGAATTCCACCATTCTGTCTTCCAGGTCACTTATCCATTCTTCTACCTCAGTTATTCTGCTATTGATTCCTTCTAGTGTAGTTTTCATTTCAATTATTGTATTGTTCATCTCTGTTTGTTTGTTCTTTAATTCTTCTAGGTCTTTGTTAAACATTTCTTGCATCTTCTCGATCTTTTCCCCCATTCCTTTTCCAAGGTCCTGGATCATCATCACTATCATTATTCTGAATTCTTTTTCTGGATGGTTGCCTACCTTCACTTCATTTAGTTGTTTTTCTGGGGTTTTATCTTGTTCCTTCATCTGGTACATAGCCGTCTGCCTTTTCATCTTGTCTATCTTTCTGTGAATGTGGTTTTTGTTCCACAGGCTGCAGGATTGTAGTTCTTCTTGCTTCTGCTGTCTGCCCTCTGGTGGATGAGGCTACCTATGAGGCTTAATGGGCGGGACTGGTGGTGGCTAGAGCTGTGTGTTTCTCTGGTGGGCGGAGCTCAGTAAAACTTTAATCCACTTGAGTGTTGATGGGTGGGGTTGTGTTCCCTCTTTGTTGGTTGTTTGGCCCGAGGCAACCCAACACTGGAGCCTACCTGGGCTCTTTGGTGAGGCTAATGACAGACTCTGGGAGGGCTCATGCCAAGGAGTACTTCCCAGAAATTCTGCTGCCAGTGTCCTTGTCCCCAAGGTGAGTCACAGCCCTCCCCCTCCCCCGCCTCTGCAGGAGACCCTCCAACACTTGCAGGTAGGTCTGGTTCAGTCTCCCCTGGAGTCACTGCTCCTGGGTCCCGATGCGCACACTACTTTGTATGTGCCCTCCAAGTGTCGAGTCTCTGTTTCCCCCAGTCCTGTCGAAGTCCTACAGTCAATTCCCACTAGGCTTCAAAGTCTGATTCTCTAGGAATTCTTCCTCCCCTTGCCGGACCCCCAGTTTGGGAAGTCTGACGTGGGACTCAGAACCTTCACTCCAGTGCGTGGACTTCTGTTGTATAAGTGTTCTCCGGTCTGTGGGTCGCCCACCCACCAGTTATGGGATTTGATTTTACTGTGATTGTGCCCCTCCTACTGTCTCATTGTGGCGTCTCCTTTGTCTTTGGATGTGGGGTATCTTTTTTGGTGAGTTCCAGTGTCTTCCTGTCAATGATTGTCCAGTAGCTAGTTGTGATTCTGCTGTTCTCGCAAGAGGGAATGAGAGCATGTCCTTCTACACTGCCATCTTGGTTCCTCTCTCTCTTTTTAAAAAAAATTTTTTTGGAGTATAGTTGATTTACAATGTTGTGTTAGCTTCAGGTGTACAGCAAAGTGAATCAGTTATACATATACATATATCCACTCTTTTTTAGATTCTATTCCCATATAGGTCATTACAGATAATTGAGTAGAGTTCCCTGTGCTGTACAGTAGGTCCTTGTTAGTTATCTGTTTTATATATAGTAGTGTGTATATGTTAATCCCAATCTCCAATTTATCTCTCCCCGCCCCTTTCCCCACTGGTAACCATATGTTTGTTTTCTACATCTGTGACTCTATTTCTGTTTTGTACATAAATGCATTTGTGCCATCCTTTTAGATTCCACATATTAGCACTATCATATGATATTTGTCTTTCTCTGTCTGACTTACTTCCCTCAGTATAACAATCTCTAGGTCCATCTATGTACAACCCTCAGAATGGGAGAAGATACTTGCAAACGAAGCAACTGACAAGGGATTGACATATCTTTTATTTTTTATTTTTTAATGTATTTATTTTATTTTACTTATTTTATTTTTTCCTGCCTTGGGTCTTTATTGCTGCCCACAGGGCTTTTTCTAGTTGTGAGCGGGGGCTACTCTTTGTTGCGGTGCATGTGTTTCTCATTGTGGTGGCTTCTCTTGTTGTGGAGCATGGGTTCTAGGCACGCAGGCTTAAGTAGTTACGGCACATTGGCTCAGTAGTTGCGGCTCGCGGGCTCTAGAGCTCAGACTCAGTAGTTGTGGCACGCAGGCCTAGTTGCTCCACGGCATGTGGGATCTTCCTAGACCATGGATCAAACCCGTGTCCCCTGCATTGGCAGGCAGATTCTTAACCACTGCACCATCAGGGAAGTCCTGACATATCTTTTAAAATGGACAGTTTCCAAGAGGTGGCTGGGCATTAGTGATGAATTGCTCTCACATGACTGATTCCTTATTCCCTTTGATTGAAATTTAAACTTAAATGCTACAATGTAGCTGTACCCTTCCTTACCAGCCCTTCTCAGGAAGGCTCCATTTTATTTTGCTAGCAGTGCTAATTGCTCCCTATTACTCTGCCATTATGCTCCCCTTCCAAAATAAATAATGTTTATGAAACATTGGAACAATAAATAACCTGTGTGTTTATTGTGTTTATTCAACACTGAGGCTTCCGTTCCAAATTGCATGGCTCAGCTCTGACTACTGTTCAAGTAGAGCCATCATGCTTTCCAAACTGCCCTGCCAACTTGTCTTTGCATACAAATTTTTTTTCTTTGAGACTTGGAGAATAGCAATTAGGCAATTCCAGGTGGTGTGGTTACCAGGAGATAATCACATTTTAGAGCCATCAGATGCTTCACACACACTGAGACTTTGTAACTCTCAGCGGTATGATTATCTCATCCCTGCTCTCCTTCATGCTTGTCAGTATCCCCTTCTGTTTTCACAGTACTAACTTACAGATTCTTCAATCCCTTCCTCCCAATTATGTCCTTTCAACCATATAATCATAATAAGAACAGTGTCAGAAAAAAACAACCATCACAAAAACTAACACAACACTGTACTAAGCCAACATTCTGGGTTTTTTTTCAACATTTAATTGCAGTATGTGTCATATTTTTCCAGTAATTCATTGTTTTTGGAAAACAGGGAAATTTGTAGACATCCAGAATCTAGAGGGATCAGATTTTGACATCCAGCTTTAACCATATCTCATTTTTTCTCCATACTCACAACTCATCCTATTCCATACTTCCCCTAACATTTAGCACAGAGCATGGGCTAGAGTAGGTACACATTAATTGCTTTGTCTTGCAAGTGTTTCCAGTCACTTAATGTAATACAGCAATGCTTAAAATAGTAACTCTAAGCCTAAATGTCAATTATTTTCAGAAATATTTTCAAATGAGTCTCCATTTTATAACTGTTTCCTAAACTATATTCCATTATACCATAGTATGCCATAAAATGTTAATAGATAGACTGTACAAAATAAAGTTCCATGGTTACTCAAGTTTTAAAATGTCTGGATTAAATGAATTCCATTAATCTGTCAAAGGTTCTGAGACATTCTACAGTCCTGCATGTTGGGACTTCCAAGATTGATTTTTTTTTTCTATGAAGGGTTTCTAAAATGTATTTAGCTACAGAATCCTTTTTAATTTACATGTGCATTATAGGAATAGGCCTAAAATATTGTAAAACCCAATGAAATTTAATAGCTGAAATAAAATTGCTTAGCTTAGAGATTTATAGCCTGAGGTCCATACATCGGCTTCAGGGGATCAATGTTAGTATCTGTACTTTTCTGGGCTGAAACTGAAACTATTGGTTTTTTGTGTTTGTACTCCTATAGGATATATAACACAGATTAGTAAGAAATTAACTTCAGCTGGATGAGGGAAACCTGGGAAGGCCTAATTGGAGAAGGTGTCATTTATGTTTGGCTTTGAGAATTTCAGAAGTCAGAGATGATAAAGAACATTACAGCAACAGTAGACAACTTAAGTGTATCAGAACAGTAAAATGCTGGGTATATTTGGAATATAGTGAGAGATCCCATTAGGTTTGAGGTTAGGATGCATTACGTTGGAGCTTAGGATGCATGAGTGGTATAATGGGAAATAATGTTGAAAAACCACATTGGATCAGATTAAGAAGTCTTTGAATCCTATAAACAAGATTTTGGATTTTGATATTTCCATTTACTCGTCTATAACCTTCAGTGGTCTCCCATTTTCTATATAATTTCCCATTTTAGAAAGTAATCTGGTAGTGATATGATAGATTAGGGGAAGAAGAAAATGATGACAGTAGTATCAATTCAATGGACTCAGAAGTTTAGATGTAACGTGATGAGGGCCCTAAATTTGGTAGTGGCAGTAAAACCAGAAAAGAATGGCTTTAGCTTTTGTAATGGCAAGTATAATTGACTATTGAGGATCCAGTACCATTCACTTTCCCTATCTTAACACACACTATCTAGACTTGTGCTGTGTAATATGTGACAATGTATATTTAAATTTAATTACAGTTAAGAAAAATTAGAAATTCAGTTCCTCGGAACTAGTCATATTTCAGGTGCTCAAATATCTTCATGTTACCATATTGGAAAGTACAGATAAAAACCATTTCTATATCTGGAGACTGTTCTATCAGAAAACTCCAATCTAGTCTATAAAACCTATGTAGAACTTTAGCAGCCTGAAATGAGTGCTTTTTGGATAGCATAATTTCTGCCAATATTGGCCCTCATTGAATTCTGAAGCAGGAAAACCTGGTATTTAGTATCTCCAGCCTGCACTTTCTGCCAAGTCAGTGCTTGCTTTCTCACTCTTGCTCTCATGCTACATGTCCCTTTCCTCTGTGTTCCCACAGCACTCTGTGCTCATCTCTTGGAGCACTTATGACACAGCTGAAACATTGATTTACTTGTCCTTCTCCTCCATGGTATTGTATCCCCAGCATCTAGCACAGTGGGTGACCCAAAACTTACAGAGGAGTTGCTCCATGAACTTCTGTGGATGAATGAATGAGATCTCAAAGCAGCATCATAATACATCATTAACGGGGGCATGGCATAAGATATTTTTAATTAGGGTGGTCTGTTAATTCTGCTTCTTAACATATTTCATGAACAACTTCTTATACCTAAGTTTTGTTTGCTATAAGTACCTTCAGAATTGGGTTTGAGGGCTTCCGTGATGGCCCAGTGGTTAAGAATCCGCCTGCCAATGCAGGGGACACGGGTTCGAGCCCTGGTCTGGGAAGATCCCGCATGCCAAGGAGCAACTAAGCCAAGCCCATGCACCACAACTACTGAGCCCGCGTGCCACAACTACTGAAGCCTGTGTGCCTAGAGCCCACGCTCCGCAACAAGAGAAGCCACCGCAATGAGAAGCCCGCGCACTGCAAGGAAGAATAGCCCCCGCTTGCCGCAACTAGAGAAAGCCCGCGCGCAGCAATGAAGACCCAACGCAGCCAAAAATAAATAAATTTAAAAAAAAAGAAGAATTGGGTTTGAGTGGAGCGGCAGTATGGAGTAGGTATAGTGTCCTTCCATAGAAAGGAGTTTACAGTCATAACCATTTAGAGATGAAGCTTTCCTGGAAGTCTGACAGACACGTACGGAAGCGGGAAAGTGCAACTGATTTAGCATCTGGAAAGGCATGGTCCATTCTTTTCCTACAGGCTATGAAGATGTATCAGATTCAGTTTACTAGATGGGACAGAAGCAGGGCTTGCAAAGCAATGCATTGTAGCTAAACATCCATATGGCTTTGTATTAATTAATTTCCTAGGATTATCATTTTGATTCTCCTTATAATGAAATAACAAATGTACAGAGATCAACTGAGTTGGGAAATAAAGAGATCACAAGCTTGGTTCCATAAAAGTGGAACTGGCTGACAAATGGAGAGGCTTCAGCACCTGGGATTACAGGTTAAACAGCAGAGCAAGTACGTGGACAAGATCGCTGTTTTTGGTAATTAAAGCGGGCCTGTTTAGTACTGGGCGGAACAAAGATGCCCTGCTTAGTTCTTTCATGTTTCCCTGAAACATAAAAAGCTCTCAACTTTTTTTCTCCCTGTAATCTGGTAGGCTAGCAATGCTTTCCCTGACAAATGAGGCTGTGTCTCTAGGTAAGCCTGAGTGTGGCTTCAGAATCTGATAGAATAATGGTTCTCCTCTTTGCTGGTCTGTTTCCTGAAATGCTTCCTCATTTTAAATCTCCAATTCTTGCATTTCCGTTCTCCCTGTGAGAGCTCTATTCTCACTGTTGTCAGCAGAAGCAGTTGCTCAGTGTGGTGCAGCGAGCCTGACGGATGGCTTTAATTCACTGGTCCCAGACTGCCTTTATGATTGCTCAGGTCCTGGAGAGAGCTGGCCACTCAAGGCAGCAACCACTGCCTCTGTGTTTCAACACCTGCCTCGACAGCCAGAGGGCATGGAGATTGCAGCCATGGAGGAGGAATAGAAACAGATATTTCTCATGATTTCTGCAACGCTGGGGGCTGGCAGAGTGGGAGAGAAGGTCTTAACGTTATATTGTAACTGACCACAATCTCCCATTTGACATCATTTCAAGATCAGGATGAAACAGGGGTGGTCCCCTTGTCATGAAGTGACATCAGACAGAAAACACAGACAACTCTTCTCCAAATTTAAGTTTAGGAGAAAGTTTAATTTGGATATATAGAGTGGGATATCTCCTTGAAAGAAAGGTCTCTGTCAGTTATAATTTCTTTACTATCCTGAGTCTAGGTTAAATTCTCCTCACTTTTATTTCCTTTTATTAATTACTTTTACTTACTTGTGTTACATTATTTACTGCTATACACACCCTTATTGCTACACACAAATATGCCAGGAAAATGACCAACTGGCTGTAACTGGGCCAACTGTATAATACTGGGCAGGACCCTCTACTCACTTAGCCTGTATTTGAAGTGACTGAATTAGTAAGAGTGACAACTTACTCTTTAGGATGAGTTTATCAAACTACCTCCTTGTTGTCTAATTGCATATTACAGTTTAGCTTAGTGACAGCTTAGACATTTGTTATTTAAGAAGAATGTGGAGATGAGAGCAATTCATGACTAAACCAGAGTAGTGTTTATCATAAATTGGATCATGATAACCAGGCTATGGAGAGCACTTCATAGTTTACAAAGAATGTTCTCATCTCTGATTTTCACTGATTCCTCATGAGAGCACTATGGGAAAGATTGGTCTCAGGATTAATATTATCCTCATTTTACAGTGCAAGACTTGTGATTAAAAAAGTAGATCCCAGGATTTGGATTCAGTATTTCTACAATTTTAGTCCTTTTAGCATTTCCAGCAGTTACACTGTGCTTTCCTAAGGGACAAACTTATAAATGTGGCTATATTGGCACTAGGCAAAATCTGGACAAAGAGCAAATTGAAGAATTCAGAGAGCTATCTCAGGCTCTTTCTAGCAGACCTTGTCTGGCTCAAAGTGTTTGCTTCTTCCTTGTCAATTGCTGTGACTCATGACTCTGCAGAACTGCAGGCTCAGCATTGCCCCAAACTCTGGAACTCATCTGACCACAGGACAGAGGAGTTTCCATAGCTACAGGCAAACATTCTGGGACAATCATATTGCCCTTCTTGCTGTGCCAGCCTTGATCTCATGCCACACTTACAATAACTAGGCCTTGTTTCTGAAACAGCTACTCCCACCATTCTCCAGTTTGGTTTCAGAGCCTTATCTTCTTATTTTTAAGTTCCTGTTGTATAACCTGCCAAGCACTTCCAAGACCTCTAGTGGTCAACTCCTTTTTTGAATAAAGTTCTTTTGGGGAACACAACTCTGCCCATTCATTTATGTATTGTCTATGACTGCTTTAATGCCACAAAAAGCACAATTGAGTAGTTGCAACAGAAACCATATGGCCTGGAAAGCCTAAAGTATGTACTGTCTGGCCCATTAGAGAAAATGTTTGCTCACCTTTGCCCTAGGACTGTACTATGCTTTGCTCTTCCAGTTTACATTCTCTGGTACTTGAGTCTTATCTTAAGCCTAGCACAGTGGCTGGGATGCTGAAGCCCAAAAGATATTTCCCTTATGACTGTTTGTATGCTGGCTTGCCTGCTCTAACCTACACGTACCATCTATCCCTGGATTCCCACTAACTGTATTTGGCCCTGCTCTAGGCAGGACCCCATCACCTTATGTTTGTTTCCCTCTTCCCATGCTCACTGCTTGCCTGGGACACCATTTACATTTTTAACTGCCATTTAAACGAGTTCTACTTGTGGAATTAGGCTTCCTCCCCTACTCTGCATCTGTGTCTATTCTATCCTCTCAGAGCCTACTATTCAGTGTCCTGCAAGTCTCAATGGATAGATCGGTTTCCAAGTCCTGTCTCCTTCTGGTATGCTCATTCCAAATGAAGTCAGCTATATTCACATTTCTCTGGGTCACTCTTCCTACTCATTTCTGGGAAAGAGCAGGACAGATTGAAGTTAGTTTAGACAAATTTCTCTTAGAGCCGGTACACCAGTATCTCCAATATATATAGCTCCAATACGGTAGGTTCTTGGGACCATAGGAGACGTAGAGTCACATGTGCCTTAAAAAAATCCAGTTAAATTGAGATCTAAAAACATAAGGACCTGACCATCATAGGTGCTAGGCATACATGTACTTCCTTTTGGCCTTTTCTCATGGATGAGTATCATTCTCCACCCTCTATCCTCCCCGTCCTTATTCCTGGGAATGGAACCTGATACTTATTGCACAGGATCACCAGAGCTCCTCACTGAAAACAAACAGAAGCACAAAAGTTTATAATTCAAAGCATGATTTGAGTTTTACAAGTAGTTTTCTACAGCCTCACGCGTCTTCGTAATTGTGTGATGAAGCACATTTGTATCCTAGTAGAAATTCTAACAATGAGCTGACTGTATAAAGTTTCCATGGTACACAATCTTGAATTCATCAGAAGTAAATAATGTTCCCAGTGCCCTTAAATCAATGGAGTTGATTTAAAAACAAGTGTGTTTGCCCCATCATCCCATTAAAGATGACTATATAGGTGACCACCATCTCCCCAAATCTGACACCGTACTGATTTTCCCTCCTGTTGGCTGCACACATGAATAGATGACATGTTTGCTCAGTGTGAAAATTAAGTTTCACTAAGGTAACCATAGTTTCATTGTCTCTTTTGTGCATTTAATAACTTGGTGACCTGGTAAAGAGATTCAGATCACTGGCCTTTGTTCTCCTTATCACTGGGCTATATATCTCAATCTAACAGTATTTCTGAACACCTTTATTTTCAACACATTTAGAATTTAAAAACACCCTCTCCCCCACATGTAACTTTTCTAGTTTGGTTTGGTGAGAAAAAAAAATTGTAGCTCCATAAAGCAGAATAATATGTTATCTAAGTAAGAATGATATATTTTTTCTATTTCCCAATTTTGTGGAAAATTTAGGCGAATCAAAAGTAGGCTAAAACATCATTTGTGAACCAGAATGTTTGGCACCTTTAAGATTGCTGAAGGTTTCTCTGAACTTAGAAATCATACTGAGGTGGACCAAGGCTTTGTAAAATCTTAAACAAAATCCCTGAATATTTGTATTATGTACAGATCTTTCTGAACTACTTGGCATACATTTCTCCTTCCTATAGCAGATTTTGGGAATATTGAGCAAAGATCAGGGTTGGCTGCTTATCAAATACTTCTATATAACTGTCTCTGAGTTGTAATGAGAACATAGAATTTGATTTGTGGGGTTGTGCCCACAGTGAGGTGTTTTCCCACAGGCTATTTAACATATGAAGAAGATTATTTTACAATCAGGCTTTTAGTTCTGATAAATATTGTGTTTGTTTGGAGATAGCTAGATGGAGAGACTTAGTAGCACACACTCAAGTCCTTTTCCTTTCTTGGATTGTAGATGTATTAGATATGGGAAGGGATTTGGAGATTTTGCAGATGAGGGAACTGAGGCCCAGAGACAGAAAATCACTTGCCTAAGACAATCATTTGGTAGACAGCCAAGAATTGAACCCAATTTAGTAGTTTTTCATTTGTACCATTTTACTTCCCTTCTTTTTTGTCCACTAGATTTTATTTTGATAAGGTGATAATGGCAAGTAAGAAATCTCTAAAGACTGTGTACTCTATCTGAATATTTACCACAGTATGTGGATGAAATTACCTCATTCTACAGACAGATATTTGCCAGATCTCTTTCTATGGACTGGCTATTCTGGCCTTCCAATAACTTCTTTGATCCAGTCCAGAAAGTATTAAACATTGGAATTCTTATAAGTATTCTGAACCAAGATGCACTTTGTAAATTCACCTTTGCTAGAATGCAAATCAGTGCAAAATGGCTCACTTAATTTATGTTTCTGTCAACAGTGTGTTTCTCATGATTACCTGCCCAGACTATGTGAGGAGACAGTTGAGATTCTGAGTAGTCTCTATTTGTGTTGAAGAGGCCACTGGTAATTGCATACGTGCCTCCCTCTATCAACAGTCTTACTTAGTACATCACCTAAGAGAAGGTCCAAGATTATGGTTTGTGAATTTCAAGCACAATCATTTTTCTGTTTTATTGGGCTGGCCAAAAAGTTCATTCTGGCTTTTCCATAACATAAAAAACCCGAGCAAACTTTTAGGCCAACCCAATATTTGGAGAGAGGGCACCAGGAACATTTTGCTTTCTTCCTATTTTGTGTCTAAAATATGTGTCTGCATGGAGCTGTACACTAATTTGTTTATTAAATATTTGCAATAGGAATTACAGAAGTAGAAAGGAACATTTAGATGGCTGGTTTTCAAAAACATTTATTTCACCAGTAACCCTTTTCGTACATACAGTGATAATGTGCAATATAGATTACTTGAAACATGGGTTGGGACTCTGGATTTCTGCCTGCTTGCTCTCCTAATGTAAACATAATTTGTAAGTTTTACTGAGCTTTGAGATTTCTATGAAGAATGATTTTACAAATCTTTGTCTTATAGATTGGAATACTAAGGAACAAACTGGTCTAAGGCCTACCATGGGGTTAAGAGCACATTTGACACCGGGACCCAGGTATGAATTGATAACAATTCAGAGCTCTTTATTCTACTTCTGAACAAGAGAGTGGGATGCCAGTGAATGAAAACTGAGATATCACATTTTGAATAATTGAGCAACTCACAGTGCATAAATTGCTCATTGTTAAATTATTATGTAAAATTAAATAAATGCTGAGCCCATGACAATTACCACTTTCTACCACTATAAAAGCACATATGATGAAACTTTAAATACTTGGTATCAATGACTTATTATCTCCTAAAGGAAAAGATGTATGTAACAATACAGAAAGTGGCACGAAACAGATTATAAAACTACCAAAGGTAAAACTAAATTTTTTCCACATTTGAAAGATTATGGAAATAATTTCAATTTGCTTATATTCAGCCTCATAAAAATTTTACTTATACACTGACTTTCTCCACATCACCAAAATGAGCAGTACAGATTCATTACCATCTTTAATTAATATGTACTTCTTTTAAAATTAATTTTTATTGGAGTGTAGTCGCTTTACAATGTTGTGTTAGCTTCTACTGCACAGCAGAATGAATCAGCCATATATAAACATATATGTCCTCCCTTTTGGATTTCCCTCCCATTTAGGACACCACAGTGCATTAAGTAGAGTTCCCTGTGCTATACAGTATGTTCTCATCAGTTGTCTATTTTATACATAACATCAATAATGCATATGTGGCAATCCCAATCTCCCAATTCCTCCCACCCCACCCCTTTCCCCCTTGGTATCCATACATTTGTTCTCTACCTCTGTGTCTCTATCTCTGCTTGGCAAATAAGATCGTCTATACCACTTTTCTAGATTCCACATATATGCATTAATATACACTATTTGTTTTTCTCGTTTGACTTATTTCACTCTGTATGACACTCTCGAGGTCCATCCATATCTCTGCAAATGACCCAATTTCGTTCCTTTTTATGGCTGAGTAATACTCCATTGTATATATGTACCACATCTTCTTCATCCATTCCTCTGTTGATGGGCACTTAGGTTGCTTCCATGACCTGGCTATTGTAAATAGTGCTGCAATGAACATTCGGGTGCATGTGTCTTTTTGAATTACGGTTTTCTCTGGGTATATGCCCAGTAGTGGGATTGCTGGGTCATATGGTAGCTCTATTTTTAGTTTTTTGAGGAACCTCCATACCGTTTTCCATAATGGCTGTACCAATTTATATTCCCATCAACAGTGCAAGAGGGTTCCCTTTTCTCCACACCCTCTCCAGCATTTATTGTTGGTAGATTTTTTGATGATAGCCAATCTGACCGGTGTGAGGTGATACCTCATTGTAGTTTTGATTTGTAGTTCTCTAATAATAAGTGATGTTGAGCAGCTTTTCATGTGTTTGTTGGCCATCTTTATGTTTTCTTTGGAAAAATGTCTATTTAGCTCTTCCACCCATTTTTTGATTGGGTTGTTTGTTTTTTTTGATAGTGAGCTGCATGAGCTGTTTGTATATTTTGGAGATTAATCCTTTGTCCGTTGCTTGGTTTGCAAATATTTTCTCCCATTCTGAGGGTTGTCTTTTTTGTCTTGTTTATGGTTTCCTTTGCTGTACAAAAGCTTTTAAGTTTCATTAGGTCCCATTTGTTTATTTTTGTTTTTATTTTCATTACTCTAAGAGGTGGGTCAAAAAAGATCTTGCTGTGATTTATGTCAGAGTGTTCTACCTATGTTTTCCTCTAAGAGTTTTGTAGTGTCCAGTCTTACAATTAGGTCCTTAATCCATTTTGAGTTTATTTTTGTGTATGGTGTTAGGGAGTGTTCTAATCTCATTCTTTTACATGTAGCGGTCCAGCTTTCCCAGCACCACTTATTGAAGAGACTCTTTTCTCCATTGTCTATCCTTGCCTCCTTTGTCATAGATTTGTTGACCATAGGTGTGTGAGTTAATCTCGAGGCTTTCTATCTTGTTCCATTGATCTATATTTCTGTTTTTGTGCCAGTACCATACTGTCTTGATGACTGTAGCTTTGTAGTATAGTCTGAAGTCAGGAAGCCTGATTCCTCCAGCTCCATTTTTCTTTCTCAAGATTGCTTTGGCTATTCGGGGTCTTTTGTGTCTCCATACAAATTGTGAAATTTTTTGCTCTAGTTCTGTGAAAAATGCCCTTGGTAGCTTGATAGGGATTGCATTGAATCTGTAGATTGCTTTGGGTAGTATAGTCATTTTCACAATATTGATCCTTGCAGTCCAAGTACATGGTATATCTCTCCATCTGTTGGTATCATCTTTAATTTCTTTCATCAGTGTCATATTGTTTTCTGCATACAGGTCCTTTGTCTCCTTAGGTAGGTTTATTCCTAGGTATTTTATTCTTTTTGTTTCAGTGGTAAATGGGAGTGTTTCCTTAATTTCTCTTTCAGATTTTTCGTTGTTAGTGTATAGGAATGCAAGAGATTTCTGTGCATTAATTTTGTATCCTGCTACTTTACCAATTTCATTGATTAACTCTAGTAGTTTTCTGGTAGCATCTTTAGGACTCTCTATGTCTAGTATCATGTCATCTGCAAACAGTGACAGCTATACTTCTTCTTTTCCAATTTGGATTCTATTTATTGCTTTTTCTTTGATTGCTGTGGCTAAAACTTCCAAAACTATGTTGAATAATAGTGGTGAGAGTGGGCATCTTTGTCTTGTTCCTGATTTTAGAGGAAATAGTTTTTGTCTTTCGCCATGAGAACGACGTTGTCTGTGGGTTTGTCATATATGGCCTTTATTATATTGAGGTAAGTTCCCTCTATGCCTACTTTCTGGAGGGCTTTTATCATAAATGGGTGTTGAATTTTGTCAAATGCTTTTTCTGCATCTATTGAGATGATCATATGGTTTTTATTCTTCAATTTGTTAATATGGTGTATCACATTGATTGTTAATATGGTAAATCACTTTGATTGTTAATATGGTGTATCACGTTGATAATATGGTGAATCACATTGATTGATATGGTGAATCACATTGACTTATTTATGAATCACATTGATTGATTTGAAGAATCCTTGCATCATGGGATAAATCCCAATTGATCATGGTGTATGATCCTTTTAATGTGTTGTTGGATTCTGTTTGCTAGTATTTTGTTGAAGATTTTTGTATCTTCTATATTCATCAGTCATATTGGTGTGTAATTTTCTTTTTTTGTAGTATCTTTGTCTGGTTTTGGTATCATGGTGATGGTGGCCTCATACAATGAGTTTGGGAGTGTTCCTTCCTCTGCAGTTTTTTGGAAGAGTTTGAGAAGGATGGGTGTTAGCTCTTCTCTCAGTGTTTGATAGAATTCATCTGTGAAGCCATCTGGACCTGGACTTTTGTTTGTTGGAAGATTTTTAATCACAGTTTCAATTTCATTACTTGTGATTGGTCTGTTCATATTTTCTGTTTCTTCCTGGTTCAGTCTTGGAAGGTTATACCTTTCTAAGAATTTGTCCATTTCTTCCAGGTTGTCCATTTTATTGGCATAGAGTTGCTTGTAGTAGTCTCTTATGAATCTTTGTATTTCTGCTGTGTCCATTGTAACTTCTCCTTTTTCATTTCTTTTTTTTTTTTTTTTTTATTTCTGAGATATACATTTTAAAGTAATAACTAGGATTATTACTTATAACATTACTCCAGAACATATAAGATTTTTAGAACTTTCATGTAATGTCTGAAACATTTATATTAACATATTTCCATACATATTTCCATACAAATACAAATATAAGATTTTTAGAAATTTCATGTAATGTCTGAAACATTTATATTAACATATTTCCATACATATTTCCATACAAATACAAATATAAGATTTTTAGAAATTTCATGTAATGTCTGAAACATTTATATTAACATATTTCCATACAAATAACCCAATGAAAGTTTAGTATTAGTTGTTTTGTTTGTTTTTTTATACTGCAGGTTCTTATTAGGCATCAATTTTATACACATCAGTGTATACATGTCAATCCCAATCGCCCAATTCAGCACACCACCATCCCCACCTCACCGCAGTTTTCCCCCCTTGGTGTCCATATGTCCATTCTCTACATCTGTGTCTCAACTTCTGCCCTGCAAACTGGCTCATCTGTACCATTTTTCTAGGTTCCACATACATGCATTAATATACGATATTTGTTTTTCTCTTTCTGACTTACTTCACTCTGTATGACAGTCTCTAGATCCATCCACGTCTCAACAAATGACTCAATTTCGTTCCTTTTTATGGCTGAGTAATATTCCACTGTATATATGTACCACATCTTCTTTATCCATTCGTCTGCTGATGGGCATTTAGGTTGCTTCCATGACCTGGCTATTGTAAATAGTGCTGCAATGAACATTCGGGTGCATGTGTCT
Source organism: Eschrichtius robustus (assembly GCF_028021215.1). NCBI lineage: Eukaryota > Metazoa > Chordata > Mammalia > Artiodactyla > Eschrichtiidae > Eschrichtius > Eschrichtius robustus. The sequence goes on from NC_090845.1 coordinate 107,460,866, forward strand.
TTTTGAATTACGGTTTTCTCTGGGTATATGCCCAGTAGTGGGATTGCTGGGTCATATGGTAATTCTATGTTTAGTTTTTTAAGGAACCTCCATATTGTTCTCCATAGTGGCTGTATCAATTTACATTCCCACCAACAGTGCAAGAGGGTTCCCTTTTCTCCACACCCTCTCCAGCATTTGTTGTTTGTGGATTTTCTGATGATGCCCATTCTAACAGGAGTGAGGTGATACCTCATTGTAGTTTTGATTTGCATTTCTCTAATAATTAGTGATGTTGAGCATCTTTTCATGTGCTTCGTGGCCGTCTGTATGTCTTCTTTGGAGAAATGTCTATTTAGGTCTTCTGCCCATTTTTGAATTGTGGTGTTTGTTTCTTTGATATTGAGCTGAATGAGCTGTTTATATATTTTGGAGATTAATCCTTTGTCCGTTGATTCATTTGCAAATATTTTCTCCCATTCTGAGGGTTGTCTTTTCGTCTTGTTTATGGTTTCCTTTGCTGTGCAAAAGCTTTGAAGTTTCATTAGGTCCCACTTGTTTATTTTTGTTTTTCTTTCCATTACTCTAGGAGGTGGATCAAAAAAGATCTTGCTGTGATTTATGTCAAAGAGTGTTCTTCCTATGTTTTCCACTAAGAGTTTTATAGTGTCCAGTCTTATATTTAGGTCTCTAATCCATTTTGAGTTTATTTTTGTGTATGGTGTTAGGGAGTATTCTAATTTCATTCTTTTACATGTAGCTGTCCAGTTTTCCCAGCACCACTTATTGAAGAGACTGTCTTTTCTCCATTGTATATCTTTGCCTCCTTTGTCATAGATTAGTTGACCATAGGTGCGTGGGTTAATCTCTGGGCTTTCTATCTTGTTCCATTGATCTATGTTTCTGTTTTTGTGCCAGTACCATATTGTCTTGATTACTGTAGCTTTGTAGTAGAGTCTGAAGTCAGGGAGTCTGATTCCTCCAGCTCCATTTTTTTGCCTCAAGACTGCTTTGGCTATTCGGGGTCTTTTGTGTCTCCATACAAATTTTAAGATGATTTGTTCTAGCTCCGTAAAAAATGCCATTGGTAATTTGATAGGGATTGCACTGAATCTGTAGATTGCTTTGGGTAGTATAGTCATTTTCACAATGTTGATTCTTCCAATCCAAGAACATGGTATATCTCTCCATCTGTTGGTATCATCTTTAATTTCTTTCATCAGTGTCTTATAGTTTTCTGCATACAGGTCTTTTGTCTCCCTAGGTAGGTTTATTCCTAAGTATTTTATTCTTTTTGTTGCAATGGTAAATGGGAGTGTTTCCATAATTTCTCTTTCAGATTTTTCATCATTAGTGTATAGGAATGCAAGAGATTTCTGTGCATTAATTTTGTATCCTGCAACTTTACCATATTCATTAATTAGTTCTAGCAGTTTTCTGGTGGCAGTTTTAGGATTCTCTATGTATAGTATCATGTCATCCGCAAACAGTGACCGTTTTACTTCTTCTTTTCCAATTTGTATTCCTTTTATTTCTTTTTCTTCTCTGATTGCCGTGGCTAGGACTTCCAGAACTATGTTGAATAATAGTGGTGAGAGTGGACATCCTTGTCTCGTTCCTGATCTTAGAGGAAATGCTTTCAGTTTTTCACCTTTGAGAATGATGTTTGCTGTGGGTTTGTCATATATGGCCTTTATTATGTTGAGGTAGGTTCCCTCTATGCCCACTTTCTGGAGAGTTTTTATCAGAAATGGGTGTTGAATTTTGTCAAAAGCTTTTTCTGCATCTATTGAGATGATGATATGGTTTTTATTCTTCAATTTGTTAATATGGTGTATCACATTGATTGATTTGCGTATATTGAAGAATCCTTGCATCCCTGGGATAAATCCCACTTGATCGTGGTGTATGATCCTTTTAATGTGTTGTTGGATTCTGTTTGCTAGTATTTTGTTGAGGATTTTTGCATCTATATTCATCAGTGATATTGGTCTGTAATTTTCTTTTTTTGTAGTGTCTTTGTCTGGTTTTGGTATCAGGGTGATGGTGGCCTCATAGAATGAGTTTGGGAGTGTTCCTTCGTCTGCAATTTTTTGGAAGAGTTTGAGAAGGATGGGTGTTAGCTCTTCTCTAAATGTTTGATAGGATTCACCTGTGAAGCCGTCTGGTCCTGGACTTTTGTTTGTTGGAAGATTTTTAATCACAGTTTCAATTTCATTACTTGTGATTGGTCTGTTCATATTTTCTATTTCTTCCTGATTCAGTCTTGGAAGGTTATACCTTTCTAAGAATTTGTCCATTTCTTCCAGGTTGTCCATTTTATTGGCATAAAGTTGCTTGTAGTAGTCTCTTAGGATGCTTTGTATTTCTGCGGTGTCTGTTGTAACTTCTCCTTTTTCATTTCTGATTTTATTGATTTGAGTCCTCTCCCTCTTTTTCTTGATGAGTCTGGCTAATGGCTTATCAATTTTGTTTATCTTCTCAAAGAACCAACTTTTAGTTTTATTGATCTTTGCTATTGTTTTCTTTGTTTCTATTTCATTTATTTCTGCTCTGATCTTTATAATTTCTTTCCTTCTGCTAACTTTGGGTTTTGTTTGTTCTTCTTTCTCTAGTTTCTTTAGGTGTAAGGTTAGATTGTTTATTTGAGATTTTTCTTGTTTCTTGAGGTAGGCTTGTATAGCTATAAACTTCCCTCTTAGAACCGCTTTTGCTGCATCCCATAGGTTTTGGGTCGTCGTGTTTTCATTGTCATTTGTCTCTAGGTAGTTTTTTATTTCCTCTTTGATTTCTTCAGTGATCTCTTGGTTATTTAGTAACGTATTGTTTAGCCTCCATGTGTTTGTCCTTTTTACGTTTTTTTCCCTGTAATTCATTTCTAATCTCATAGCGTTGTGGTCAGAAAAGATGCTTGATATGATTTCAATTTTCTTAAATTTACTGAGGCTTGATTTGTGACCCAAGATGTGATCTATCCTGGAGAATGTTCCGTGCGCACTTGAGAAGAACGTGTAATCTGCTGTTTTTGGATGGAATGTCCTATATATATCAATTAAATCTATCTGGTCTATTGTGTCATTTAAAGCTTCTGTTTCCTTATTTATTTTCATTTTGGATGATCTGTCCATTGGTGTAAGTGAAGTGTTAAAGTCCCCCACTATTATTGTGTTACTGTCGATTTCCTCTTTTATAGCTGTTAGCAGTTGCCTTATGTATTGAGGTGCTCCTATGTTGGGTGCATATATATTTATAATTGTTATATCTTCTTCTTGGATTGATCCCTGGATCATTGTGGAGTGTCCTTCCTTGTCTCTTGTAACATTCTTTATTTTAAAGTCTATTTTGTCTGATATGAGTATAGCTACTCCAGCTTTCTTTTGATTTCCATTTGCATGGAATATCTTTTTCCATCCCCTCACTTTCAGTCTGTATGTGTCCCTAGGTCTAAAGTGGGTCTCTTGTAGACAGCATATATATGGGTCTTGTTTTTGTATCCATTCAGCCAGTCTATGTCTTTTGGTTGGGGCATTTAATCCATTCACGTTTAAGGTAATTATCGATATGTATGTTCCTATGACCATTTTCTTAATTGTTTTGGGTTTGTTTTTGTAGGTCCTTTTCTTCTCTTGTGTTTCCCACTTAGAGAAGTTCCTATAGCATTTGTTGTAGAGCTGGTTTGGTGGTGCTGAATTCTCGTAGCTTTTGCTTGTCTGTAAAGCTTTTGATTTCTCCATCAAATCTAAATGAGATCCTTGCCGGGTAGAGTAATCTTGGTTGTAGGTTCTTCCCTTTCATCACTTTAAGTATATCATGCCACTCCCTTCTGGCTTGCAGAGTTTCTGCTGAGAAATCAGCTGTTAACCTCATGGGAGTTCCCTTGTATGTTATTTGTCGTTTTTCCCTTGCTGCTTTCAACAATTTTTCTTTTTCTTTAATTTTTGCCACTTTGATTACTATGTGTCTCGGCGTGTTTCTCCTTGGGTTTATTCTGTATGGGACTCTCTGCGCTTCCTGGACTTGGGTGGCTATTTCCTTTCCCATGTTAGGGAAGTTTTCGACTATAATCTCTTCAAATATTTTCTCTGGTCCTTTCTCTCTCTCTTCTCCTTCTGGGACCCCTATAATGCGAATGTTGTTGCGTTTAATGTTGTCCCAGAGGTCTCTTAGGCTGTCTTCATTTCTTTTCATTCTTTTTTCTTTAGTCTGTTCCGCAGCAGTGAATTCCACCATTCTGTCTTCCAGGTCACTTATCCGTTCTTCTGCCTCAGTTATTCTGCTATTGATTCCTTCTAGTGTAGTTTTCATTTCAGTTATTGTATTGGTCATCTCTGTTTGTTTGTTCTTTAGTTCTTCTAGGTCTTTGTTAATCATTTCTTGCATCTTCTCAATCTTTGCCTCCATTCTTATTCCGAGGTCCTGAATCATCTTCACTATCATTATTCTGAATTCTTTTTCTGGAAGGTTGCCTATCTCCACTTCATTTAGTTGTTTTTCTGGGGTTTTTTCTTGTTCCTTCATCTGGTACATAGCCCTCTGCCTTTTCATCTTCTCTATCTTTCTGTAACTGTGGTTTTTGGTCCACAGGCTGCAGGATTGTAGTTTTTCTTGATTCTGCTGTCTGTCCTCTGGTGGTTGAGGCTATCTAAGAGGCTTGATGGGAGGCTCTGGTGGTGGGTAGAACTGACTGTTGCTGTGGCGGTCAGAGCTCAGTAAAACCTTAATCCACTTGGCTGTTGATGGGTGGGGCTGGGTTCCCTCCCTGTTGCTGTGGCGGTCAGAGCTCAGTAAAACCTTAATCCACTTGGCTGTTGATGGGTGGGGCTGGGTTCCCTCCCTGTTGGTTGTTTTGCCTGAGGCAACCCAACACTGGAGCCTACCCGTGCTCTTTGGCGGGGTTAATGGCAGACTCTGGGAGGGCTCACGCCAAGGAGAACTTCCCAGAACCTCTGCTGCCAGTGTCCTTATCCCCACGTTGAAACAGAGCCACCACTCGCCTCTGCAGGAGACCCCCCAACACCAGCGGGTAGGTCTGGTTCAGTCTCCCCCAGGGTCACTGCTCCTTCCCCTGGGTCCCGATGCGCACACTACTTTGTGTGTGCCCTCCAAGGGTGGGGTCTCTGTTTCCCCCAGTCCTGTCAAAGTCCTGCAATCAATTCCCACTAGGCTTCAAAGTCTGATTCTCTAGGAATTCCTCCTCCCGTACCCAGATCCCCAGGTTGGGAAGCCTGACGTGGGGCTCAGAACCTTCACTCCAGTGGGTGGACTTCTGTGGTATAAGTGTTCGCCAGTCTGTGAGCCACCCACCCAGTAGTTATGGGATTTGATTTTACTCTGATTGCGCCCCTCCTACCGTCTCGCTGTGGCTTCTCCTCTGTCCTTGGACGTGGGGTATCCTCCTTGGTGAAGTCAGGGTCTTCCTGTCAATGATTGTCCAGCAGCCAGTTGTGATTCTGGTGCTCTCGCAAGAGGGAGTGAGAGCACGTCCTTCTACTCCGCCATCTTGGTTAATCTCTCTCCTTTTTCATTTCTAATTTTATTGATTTGAGTCCTCTCCCTCTTTTTCTTGATGAGTCTGGCTAAAGGTTTATCAATTTTGTTTATCTTCTCAAAGAACCAGCTTTTAGTTTTATTAAACTTTGCTATTGTTTTCTTTGCTTCTACTTCAATTCCTTCTGCTGTGATCTTTATGATTTCTATCCTTCTACTAACTTTGGGTTTTATTTGTTCTTCTTTCTCTAGTTCCTTTAGTTATAAGGTTAGATTGTTTATTTGAGATTTTTTTGTTTCTTGAGGTAGGATTGTATTGCTATAAACTTCCCTCTTAGAACTGCTTTTGCTGCGTCCCATACGTTTTGGATTGTAGTGTTTTCATTGTTATTTGTCTCTAGGTATGTTTTGATTTCCTCTTTGATATCTTCAGTGATCTCTTGGTTATTTAGTAACATATTGCTTAACCTCCCTGTGTTTGTGTTTTTTACATTTTTTTCCCCTGTAATTGATTTCTAATCTCATAGCATGTGGTCAGAAAAGATGCTTCATATGATTTCAATTTTCTTAAACTTACTGAGGCTTGATTTGTGACTCAAGGTGTGATCTATCCTGGAGAATGTTCCATGTGCACTTGAGAAGAAAGTGTAACCTGATGTTTTCAGATGGAATGTCCTATAAATATCAATTAAATCTATCTGGCCTATTGTGTCACTTAAAGCTTGTGTTTCCTTATTAATTTTCTGTCTGCATGATCTGTCCATTGGTGTAAGTGAGGTGTTAAAGTCCCCCACTATTATTGTGTTACTGTTGATTTTCTCCTTTGTAGCTGTAAGCATTTGCCTTATGTATTGAGGTGCTCCAGGTTGGGTGCATATATGTTTATAATTGTTATATCTTCGTCTTGGATTGATCACTTGATCATTATGTTGTGTCCTTCCATGTCTCTTGTAACAGTCTTTATTTTAAAGTCTATTTTATCTGGTATCAGGATTGCTACTCCAGCTTTCTTTTGATTTCCATTTGCATGGAATATGTTTTTCCATCCCCTCACTTTCAGTCTGTATGTGTCCCTAGGTCTGAAGTGGGTCTCTTGTAGGCAGCATATATATGGGTCTTGTTTTTGTATCCATTCAGCGAGCCTGTGTCTTTTGGTTGGAGCATTTAATCCATTCACGTTTAAGGTAATTATTGATGTATATGTTCCTATTGCCATTTTCTTAATTGTTTTGGGTTTGTTTTTGTAGGTCATTATCCTTTCTTGTGTTTCCCACTTAGAGACATTGCTTTAGCATTTGTTGTAGAGCTGGTTTGGTGGTGCTGGGTTCTCTTAGCTTTTGCTTGTCTGTAAGGCTTTTGATTTCTCCATCGAATCTGAATGAGATCCTTGCTGGGTAGAGTAATCTTGGTTGTAGGTTCTTCCCTTTCATCACTTTAAGTATATCATGCCACTCCCTTCTGGCTTGTAGAGTTTCTGCTGAGAAATCAGCTGTTAACCTTATGGGAGTTCCCTTGTATGTTATTTGTCATTTTTCCCTCACTGCTTTCAATAATTTTTCTTTGTCTTTAATTTTTGCCAATTTGATTACTATGTGTCTTGGCATGTTTCTCCTTGGGTTTATCCTGTATGGGACTCGCTGTGCTTCCTGGACTTGGGTGGCTATTTCCTTTCCCGTGTTAGGGAAGTTTTCGACTATAATCTCTTCAAATATATTCTTGGGTCCTTTCTCTCTCTCTTCTTCTTCTTCTGGGACCCCTATAATGCGAATGTTGGTGCATTTAATGTTGTCCCAGGGGTCTCTTAGGCTGTCTTCATTTCTTTTCATTCTTTTTTCTTTATTCTGTTCCACAGCAGTGATTTCCACCATTCAGTCTTCCAGGTCACCTATCCATTCTTCTGCCTCAGTTATTCTGCTATTGATTCCTTCTAGTGTATTTTTCATTTTAGTTATTGTATTGTTCATCTCTATTTGTTTATTCTTTAATTCTTCTAGGTGTTTGGTCTTTAATCCTTCTAGGTCTTTGTTAAACATTTCTTGCATCTTCTCGATCTTTGCCTCCATTCTTTTTCTGAGATCCTGGATCATCTTGAGTATCATTATTCTGAATCCTTTCTGGAAGGTTGCCTGTCTCTACTTCATTTAGTTGTTTTTTTGAGATTTTATCTTGTTCCTTCATGTGGTGCATAGTCCTCTGCCTTTTCATTTTGTCTGTCTTTCTGTGAATGTGGTTTTCATTCCACAGGCTGCAGGATTGTAGTTCTTCTTGCTTCTGCTGTCTGCCCTCTGGTGGATGAGTCATCTAAGAGGCTTGTGCAAGGTTCCTGATGGGAGGGACTGGTGGTGGCTAGAGCTGGGTGTTTCTCTGGTGGGCAGAGCTCAGTAAAACTTTATTACACTTGTCTGCTGTTGGGTGGGGCTGAGTTCCTTCTCTTTTGGTTTTTTGGCCTCAGGTGACCCAGCACTGGAGCCTACAGGCTCTTTGGTGGGGCTAATGGCAGACTCCAGGAGGGCTTATGCCAGTGAGTACTTCCCAGAGCTTCTGCTGCCAGTTTCCTTGTCCCTGTGGTGAGCCACAACCACCCCCTGCCTCTGCTGGAGACCCTCCAACTCTAGCTTGTAGGTCTGATTCAGGCTCCTATGGGGTCACTGCTCCTTCCCCCGGGTCTTGATGTGCACTACTACTTTGTGTGTGCCCTCCAAGAGTGAAGTCTCTTTTTCCCCCCAGTCCTGTCAAAGATCTGCAGTCAAATCCTGCTAGCCTTCCAAGTCTGATTCTCTGGGAATCCCGGGAGGAGGTATCTTGAAGAAGATAGAACTAAAATAGGGGTGTCCAAATTCTGTGTATGAATTAATCAAGTCCGAGGCACATCCCCAGTGTTCCCCTATGCATACATAGAACAGACCCAAAGAAACATAACAAAGCCTTTAAGGATGGAACTGCAATACACAGTGCCACCCAAGTTCCAGACTAACCACTGAGATGTTCATGTGCAGGATAGATCTGAAGTGTATAACAAAGGCTTTGAAAACCAAACAGACGTTGGAACCATTGCCTACATAAAATGAGAAACAACTTACAATGTAAACATAACCAGCTTGATTGCCAGCTAAAACAAAAACAAAACCAAAATCAAGAGTCTCCAGAAATCTTTAACAGGACCCAGAGTCTTACAACATAATATTCAAAATCTAAGTTATAGTCCCAAATCACTTGCCATAAACAGCCAGGACAAGGTGGCCAGTTCTGAAGGGAAAAGAAAACAGATGCTAATCCTAAAATGACCCAGATGATGGAATTATAAAATAAAGCCTTCAAAGCAGCTATTATAAGCATGCTCCATGAGGAAAAGGTGAATACTCTTAAAATGAATGGGAGAGAGTAGTTCTCAGCAGAGAATTATAAACTATGAAAAAAATGGAAATTTCACAGCTGAAAACGGATCTGTTACTTACTAGGAAAAAAATGAGTTTCTTGGCAGTATGCTTAGAAAGTTATTTTATGGTAAATTCCACTTTCAAAATTTTCAGTTTGTAAAAGAATATTATAGTAAGTTAGTCATCAACACTGTGGAGGTGAACAGTGAGGAGAAAGATAATGCAGCCTTGAGAGAATTGCCCTGGGTTAGGCTTCTGTTTTGGACAAATTAACTTGCAGTGGCCTATTAGCCATAAACTAGAGATGTCAAGCATGAAGTTTTATGTAAAAGTATGGTGTTCAGAAATGAAGATATAAAAAGAAGAGTCCTTGGTATGTAGTGCTATTTAGAGCCATTGGGTTTGTTGAAATCACATAGTATGAAAGTATAGACATAAATGAGCCAGCATTCTAGGAATGAGTGCAGGGCACTCAATTAGAGGAGGCAGAACAAGGAAAGGAATCTGAGGAGAAGCTGGAGAACTAGGAAGGCAGCCAAGAGTGAGGTGTCATGGAGAACAAATGAAGACTGACTTTCAAGGACGAGATAGTGATCAACTGTTTAATGCTGCTGAGAGGTATAGAAGATGAGGACAGAGAGGTAGCCATTGGTTTTCATAAAACGTAGGTCATTGTTTCACCTTGACAAGAGTAGATTCAGTGGAATGGTGGGAAGAAAACCTCAACCGAAGTGGGTTTGGTGAAAGACTGGGAGGTGAAGAATATTAGCTACTATTTTAAGAAAATAGTGAATATTAGCCCAGTTTCGAGAAAAGTTGCTGAGAAGCAAAGAAATGAGGAAGTAGCTTGAGAAAAACTTGCAGTCAAGGGAGGGAATCACATATTGCTGGATATGGAAGGGCCCAAGTGGAAAAACTGAGGTCAAGATAGGGAAAGTGACTGGTTCAAAATTGGATGGTGGCAGTTGACTTTATAACTTACTGTTGATTTCCTTCCTAATTATTTCTCTTTTTTTCTAATTATTTCTTAAACAAGATTTGAAAAGTTAATATATTTACTTGTATATTTTTCTGCACACTCAAATAAACAAACTCAGAAAATTTAAGTTACACCACAGATTGTAGCATCCCTATAAAGAGCAAAACAGCCTTCTATGGTGTTTTCAAGAGCACACAATTAGAGTGCAGTTTACAATTCAATGGATATTTATTAACAGCCCATTATGTGAAATGCACTGTTGGAAATCCAAAATAAGTATAATACCCATCTTTTGGCCTCAAAGGGTGTAAAATGTAGTTCTGAATGGGGTTAATAAGATATACATAGATAACTCTACCATAAAAAAAGACGTTAATTCCATATCATGTTTCATATTCTCGTTTACAGCATTTCTTTCATTCTGCTTTCTGTAACAATGAGTTGAATGTCTCTTCCAATAGACTGTGAGCTCCTGGAGGGCAAAAACTATGTCTTGCCATCTCTATGCATTTTCTTTCACTCACCCTCAGTACTCAGTACATATTTGTACATAATAGGAACTTACTGCATTCTTATTGACTTGAGTTCATCGATGAATTAAAATTACAATAAACATACAATGAAACTGCGTTGATGGCCAGATTAAATAACGCTCTTCCACAAACACTTTTCATTATAAGTATAGAATTTACCAATAAATAATTTTTTAACACACTAACAAGTAATATATTTTTTCTGGTAAGTGCCAGACCTGTAAGTAAAATCCAACACTTTTGACTCCAGTGAAAGATGAGACTTAAAATATGGTTTAAGAACTTTCATCATTTAGATGTCTACCCACCACAATCAGTAGACCTATTCAAAAGTCTCTACATAGATTCACATACCTACCCCATCCTTATGACATAGGTGGATGATATGTTCACAGTTCCCCTCACTCACTGTAGTATGTTTCTTTAATTAAGAATCTCAGTTAGATAATTATACTATGTTGTGTACTTTAAAATCTAGTAAGAGGGTAGATCTCATGTTATGTGTTCTTAACCACAATAAAATTTTTACAAATTTAAATAAACTGTTACTCGGCAGATTGGTTGGAAAAGTAGGTATTCCTTTTGCTTTTTTCAAACCGTTCCTCCAAACTTTCACCTGCTTCCAATCAGTCATCTCACATTTCTCACATATCTGTTTCCTAAAACACAGAGATTCATGTCACTCATTATTTTCTATCTGATTTACTGGGGTATTGTATGTATAAAGCAATCGGTGAATGTATTGTTTTTTTTTTTCTAATTTTGGCCAGTTGAAGTGGTGTCACATGAAAATAGCCTACAACCCATCTCTGAGTTTAGTGAAAGTTATTGGTTCAGGAAGAAATTGGAAATTTATAATGAGGCTCTCTCTTAGTGAATAAAGAGAGAACTTATTAAAATGTCCTTATTCTGAGCTATGCATTAAGGAAGTTACATGAAATGGGATAAAATACAATGATATAAATAAAATAAACATTATTTAACTATTGTTGACATGAATTGGTAAAGAGGCAAAAAGCGAATTTATTTGAAGAATTGAGGCAAATCTTCCCTGTTACTTTTAACTGCTCTGAGACAAAATATGAAGATTTCTTAATCCTCTTACACAAGTTTATCTGTGAAACAGCATGCTTACTCATGGTGCTCTCAGATAAGTGAATTTAAAGACATATGTTAGGAAGTGGGCAGGAGAATGGATTTGGAATTATAAGAATTCTGTTTCAGGATGGAATCTGACGAGTTGCTATTTACATAAGTGCTTCCTGGTGCTTATTTGAGTCTTTAGTGGGGGAGGGGTGGGAATGTAAGGACAAACTCCAAGTGCATGAGAGCTAGAAACTCTTCTGCAGGATGCTAGCGGGAGGATTGGGACTGGAGGCAAAGGTAGTTTCCAGATGGGATTACTCAGTATGAATGAATCTGCTGCCTTTATCAAGCAAAACCAGGTTGGGGATTTCATATGTCTTTCTGGGGGACTAGTGAATAGAGATGACTAGGAAGATTCCCACTCTCCATATAACAACTTTTATATTTAAACGTTCACAGAGAGTTGTGTTTCATATCCTTGGAGTTTTCCATGACTTGAACTTTACTAAGGTCAGAAAGAGCTCTTAGGTCAATTTTTTAAAAAAGGAGCCCTTGTAGCAAAACCATTTCCCCTTTTCTGTTACCCAGAGGTGAGTACTTCTTCTTTATTCAAATACCCTAAATTATTCTCTGCTCAGAAATTAAAACTATGGCAAAGAAATACAGCATATGAAAGGAACAAGTATGGAAACATTTTATCAAAATAGCTGAGTGGGAAATGGTTGTAACATTCATTGATAGCAAAGTTTCTTCCTTCTGAATAAATCAGTTTAATCTTGGCCTTGCAAAGATAGTAAAATTCTAATTAATTAGAGAGCATTTAATAGAATATGTTAGTTAACTAAGTTTGAGAGAATTTTAAGCTTTGAAAGGAAGAGGCAAAGCATAATAAAACAAGCTCATGGTAGACTGTTCCAGAACACTATTGAGCATTTTCCCAGGCTTAGTGGTAACATGTACTTTTACAAAAATATAGTCAAAGTAGAAATAGTGATATTTAACTTTTTCAAAGATCAAAATGGTGACATTTTGCATGCACAAGCATTTAATACCTAACTTACAAATTACTTGTGCTCCAGAATTTCATTTATAATGGAATGGTTTGTTTCTATGGCAAAATGAGTTCTGAGTTCCAATGTTCTAAGTGCTTGGTGTTTAAGTTTTAAAGATTTAACCAAGAATATACTCAATATATCTACTTAGAGCAATATTTCACCAATACCTAACTGCCAGTGTTATTTATTTCTATGGTAAAGCCAGTTTGAGTTACAATTCAGGATATCACAAATGCCTGTGGCCAATTCTGAGAATAACAAATAGCCCAGCCTGACTAATGCCATGGCTTGTGTAGGATGGTGTTGGAAAAAACATTTTGGACATGTAGAATTGGGTGAAATTTTAAAGAGTCTTGAAGCTGTGATCAAGAGATTTGCTGGTAAATTCATCTTTTAAAAAATTCTAAACTCTACCCTGTATTGTCTGTCAAAACCTTCTCCAAGTTTCTGTAATATATTGGTTAATCAAGAGACTGTATGGAGGGCACAAAAGTGTCTATACTAGAATGATGGTAGAGAGTATAACACTAGAGACAGGATGACAGCACTAGTCTGTAAACTTAAGGAGACCGGAATTTTGTGTATCTTGTACACTACTAAAAACCCAGCATCCAGCACGGTGTTCAGCAAATAATCTATGAAAAAATGAACTTGAAGACTGACTAGATTTGAGACTTGTCCAATGAAGAGGTGGAGAAAAGAGTATCAAAGGGAGATTCCAGAGTTCTGAGCCAGGATGTCTTTAAGTCAGTTGACAATCTGGGTCTAATTTCTGAGAATCCCTCCTACTGGGGAATATAGAATGATCTAACTGAGGCCCTTGGCTGAGAGTGAAACCCACACCTAATCCCCATGAAAAAAATTAGGTGGATGTCTTGAGCTGTCATTTGAGGAACCTGGCACTCTCTGTTCATAACTCATGATGTTCTTATCTGGTGACATAATATATTACTGTTTTTAGTTTCTGCGAATTAAATATAAGATGATACAAAGTACTTTGGAGCTGTGTCTCTATGATAAATTATACAGAACTCCAAAATAGCTGGTCATTTTAGTAAATTGCATATAAAATTCAATAATGCTGAATATGTGGGATGGTATAGAAAAAACATTCAAGCAAATAATTAAAATTTGGTTAAAAGTTAACAGGTGCTTCAGCGTCAGACACAATGCAGATATCTCTATTTGGAACTATCAACATAAATAAGTAAATTAGAAATTTTTAGTGTCCTTTATATGCTATAATAGGAAAGAAAGCAAGATTCCCAAACTTTCAAGTAGAAATGTATCATTTTGAGAGCAGAGGCTATAATATATTCTATTTGTTTATTTGACATCTTCTTTTACTTAAATATATTTATCAGGATGCTTGTAGCTGCATTTATAAAAAATACTGTAAGCAGCTAAAACAGTAAGGACATTTTACTATCTCACTTAAGAAATATGAAGCTATGAGCTGCCAAGGATTTGTTAATTAAGAGACTTTATAATGTCAGTAAGAACCCAAGTTCATTCCTTCTGTTCTGCCATCCTTAGCAATTTGGTTACTGGTATTTGCAAAATGGTTGTAGTATTTTGTGATCCAGGCATCACATTCTCACATATTTGTTTTGCAAATCCTTTTTTGTAAGTAAACCTAGCCCAGAACACCTACCCTTACATTTCTCTGAGAAGAGAAATAGGATTACCTTGATTGGCTTAGACTAATCACAGTGTACCCCCTTGAGAGTGGAGAGGGCAATCCCTGAAGCATTTGGCCACCCAACAGCTGAAAAAATTGGGAATGGGTAACAAGAAATAAGAAGAGAATAATTGCTGGGTAGGCAAAACATAGATTGCTAGTAATACATGAAATTGCATATTGTGTTAAGTACTCGGATGTTTTGTATAGACATTGGTTCTGTTTTTAAAGAAAGGCCTGAGGCTAGCATAGTACTTATATTTGGTGGTTATGCCTGAAAATCTTTTAAGTCACAAATCCATCAGTTATTAAGCAAGAGTACCTATGCCAAAGAAAAAATAGTTAGATTTCTTTAAATATCTTAAGAGGAATCCTCCATTTAATGAATATAAATGCTGGTATTTAGAATTGATGCACGATAAAATTGAATGGTTTATATGACTTAACCTTAGTAATGTCTGTCAGCTCCAGTGGGCATTTGTTTTGTTCTTTTTTGACACACTGATCAATTTATTGATAGGACTGAAATTAGTCTGGATTTGCTTTTTAGCATATATGAAATCAGTGTGATGATAAATTTTTAAATGTGAGCAGTGGATTTGGCATTATGTCAAGAGCATGGTTTATGCTCAAGCAAATGGAAATAGAAATATAGAAAAAAGACAAAAACTGCCGTATCACTGTTTATTCTTTTATTGTTCTTTCTTGTTGTCACCAATACCAAATCATTTTTGAAAAGAATAAATTACCTATCTAGCAGTAGTGTAGTCACTCAATACTGATTTTGAATGTTAAACATATAGGCTGTGAGAGGAGAAATTGAAATGTCCCTTGTTTCCAGAAAATAGCACAGGCTCTATTCAGGATGGCCTTACATAGAAATAGCAAAAAATTTTCATATATATTTGACCTCTGTAAATCCCTATATTCCTCAAAATACTGTCCTTCACAGAGCTTCTATGGCATTACTCTTCTCTCTTCCTTTGTCTTAATTTTTCACAACTAGAGAATTCTTTATTCATATGTCTATTATATATTGTTTCCTCAGAACATAAGGAAGAATATAAAAATGAGTAGAGAAGGAATGAGTCAAAAAGAGATGAAGATTGAAAGTATTTGAGCCCAAGGAACAGAGAAGATAATCCTAGTGTCATAAAGAGAAGTAGTAGGAATGATGTACTTGAATCCACATCTTTTAGTTTACAGGTGAGGAGAGTGATTATTTAGAAGGGACGAATGACTTAGTAAGGCTCACACATCTGATTTGCAAAAGATCTAGTACAAGAACTCAGGTCAACCTGACTCTGAGGCGTTTATTTCACTTTTTTCACTGTTCTACCAAGGACTTTCTGAGTATCTAATACATATTGCTACTGCAGTAGCATCTCAGCTTTTATAGAGGAAGCCCCTCTGCATAAAAAAGCAACAGCTGCAGGAATCTAACACCAGCAAGCAAAAACGCACTGCAGTAACCAAGCCCAGAAGGAATCCTTTCTCCAGCAAAGTTCCTTGGCAGGCTGCAGAATTAGCTAGTGGGAATGAGTCATCAATTGACATTGGTGAATAAATTGCCACCTATAGATTTTCTTTTCTCTTCCCCCCCTTTTTTTTTTCTTTTAGCAGATTCACTCATTATCTTTTCATACTCGTAGTGGGGCAGTGACAGTAATATCTGCCTTATTAATGTCTTTTTCACACCTGAAGTGTCAAGATGATCACAAATAAATTTGTTATTCCCAGAGAAGATTTAGAAAAAAGTAGAAAGCAAAGATTTCAAATGAAAGTTTGAATGACGTGGAGATTTATGCTTTCCTTTTATTCTTAAACAACATGTGATTGTTATAATTAGCACAACTCATGTATTTAAAATTGTCAGGTACAGGAGAAAAAAGAAAGTCATATACATTTTAAAGCAACAATAATAAAAATGTGTTTCATTTTCATTTTTTCTGTAAGAAGACTTATCATTGAGTTTTTTAAAAATTTGTTTACTAAAATTATAAATAAAACTCCACTTCATTAATAGCTCTTAGCTCTAAATTTCAGTTTTATTTTATACATTGTCTAGCATCATTTGCCAAGTCAAAGAAGCTGGCCGGTTTATAGAGGAGCATGCATTCTCCTTAGGGTT
Source organism: Eschrichtius robustus (assembly GCF_028021215.1). Lineage (NCBI taxonomy): Eukaryota > Metazoa > Chordata > Mammalia > Artiodactyla > Eschrichtiidae > Eschrichtius > Eschrichtius robustus. The sequence goes on from NC_090845.1 coordinate 107,477,174, forward strand.
TTAACAGCCCTTAAAACTCTCAGCCCCTGAAGCTTCTATGGGAGTGATGCTTATTTGTAGATCCAGATCCAAAATTTGCAGCATAAGTTCTCACATCCTAGAGCAACCAAAGCTCAAAATTATGCAGTGTCTGAGAATTACTTTTTTCATACCTCTATCAACTAGCTGAAAATTTCCTAGCTAGTTTCAGTGGGCTAGCCAATATTGTAGGAGCTAATCTCCCACTACTTAAGCAAGATTTCTGAGAAGCCATGCTTTTTAGAGAAAAGAATATAATAACTAACTAAAGGCAAGGCAAAAAAATTGATGAACATAATTGAATTCTTTAAGTATAAATTATTAAAACTAGTTTAGACATGAAACATGTTGGCAAGATTTCTATCTCACATTAAATGTATGAAACAGCAAATTTATTGAAACCTATTTTGTTAAAAAATTGAGTCTACACTTGAATAACAAGTAATTTCAGGACAAATAAGTAAGTATAGGGCGTTATGGGTTGAAACTTAATTAATGCATGTCTCTCAAGAAATGGTACTAGCTGAAAATACACATTGCCCATTTTGGTAATATTCCTAACCTTGAGATTTATATTATTGATAAAGGCTACAAACTACCACATATCTTTTAGAACAACTGTGTATAAAAAAGGAATCTGAGTTGAGTGAACCATGACTTATAGTTAATACCACAAGCAAGACCTCTATTTCATATGTTAAGTCACATATGTAGAAATCTATACGTTGTCAAATAGCTATGCCCTGCCTTAAATGACTGGATGGCTTCTGCCCGAATTCAAAGAATAATTCATTATCACTCAAATGCTAATTTACCTTAATTTTGATCACAGAAAAATAAACAAAGCAGTGAATCCATTAGAAGGATTACAGTGGTTTGTGAACTTCCGCAGAGTTGATTTTGAAAGGCAGAAGAACTGGTTTTCATTTGGCTATGAGTTTTTGTATTCTGCTTGGCTTGAGCCTGAGGTTAATTGTTAATCCCTTTACTATTAGCTCTCTTTTATAATATGTTCAACACTTTGGTTCATTTTGAATGGGTTTAAATGATATTCTACAGTTATACTAACTCTTTCTGGTAATTTGTAGGAAGAAGCACCTATTTGCTTGCAAAGATGCAGTGTTTATAGATGGGTCATGAAGAATAACTTTTCAATACATAGTGAAAAGCATAGAGATACAAATTAAATGATAGTCTCTTATATGGGTGAAAACAGTCACAAACAACAACTAGAAGGATCAGCACTTTTTAATGGGTTCCCTTTCTTTGGCTCCATGGAGAGAGAGAATTTCAGTCAGATATTACCAGCATTAAAATCATTACCCAGTATAAGGGCAGATGGCCAGCCGATAATTGTTTATAGGGACAGATGGCAGTTCCTTGTACCCTCTTTCTAGTTTCTGTGTTTTTAAAACTCAGCAGTTGCAATGTGAAGCCTTCATAGGACCATAAAATACAAACCACTTTAAATAACTCTGAACCAGAATTTTGACTGATGTGCTTAAAAGAAAACTGTCACAGTTTGAAACTCAATCTGCAGAGAAATGCTAGGTATATGGCCCTGAAGGTTATAATATATAGGAATAGCAGGCTAACTTGGGCTAGGTCTATACACAGACACAGAAACTGGCATCAGTAAAATAAAGAATTGAATCCAATCAAGAATTTTACCCTAAACCAGACAAAGACAAAATTTTGGTAAATACTCCATAATCAAACACCAGCACGTGTTGAGTACTTGGCTAGTGTTCACAAGGGCTACCAAAGAAGTGCCAGTCCTTTTCCTGACCTTAGTTAGCTGACAATCTAAATGGGGAGTGAAATGATACCCCGAGAGAGATCATTTCAATATAAAGCAGAGGATGCTAATTGCAAGTAACACAGAAGATAGCACTACAGAAGACCAAATAGAGTGATCACTGTGGACATGAGCACTTGGATGGGTAGGCATACGCAGAGCAAGGAAAGGATCAATGATGGTTTTGCAGGTGGAAAAAATGATATAAGCAAAGACATAGGCAGAGAGGCACTGACCTAGCCTGAAAATCCTATATTCTTGTTTATTGCATAATATTTTTATTTCTTTATCCTATTTCAGTCTCCTCTTATAGTGTGATAAGGGATGGTAAACAATATGCCTCTTTGATTAATGTAAAAGAGTAATTTAAAAGAATAATAGCTGAGCCTCAATTTGTGGGAACTTGATTTCTGGGTTATAGGTTTCAGACACTGTTCTTAAAATAAGTGGGAGTGCCATTGAAGGTTTTCAAGAAAATATGATGTGTGCAAATATTATTTTCAGTAGAATTTGTCTGGTAGTGTTTTGTGAAGTAGGTTTGAAAGGGAGAGTTTGGATAGAGCCCATTTAGGAGCTTCTTGCCATACTTCAGGCTAAAGATGATAAATCTCTAAAACAGAGTAGAAACCATGAGCAAGAGAAGGAAGATGATAGCCATGGTGAAGAGAGTCAACATCATGAAATGACTGGCTACATGTGAACGACCAAAATGAAGGGCAAGAGATCAAATGTTTATAACTTGAGTGAGTAGGAAAGCAGTTTTCCTTTACAGTAGTAGAAATAAGGGAGACTTAGAGGAGAGGGAGGAGTCCTACATTTGAACTTATTTTTGATATGCTATTGAGACATCAGGGTAGAGACTGCAGAAGTCAGGTAGAGATGATTTGTAGAAAAGACACATATAGGGGAGTAATGGTTGAAATGGTAAAAGTGGATGATATCACTAAGGGAGAAGTCTGTAAAGGAAATAATAGTGTAATGAGGACCAAAGCTTGGGAGCAATATCCAGATTTTAAAACTAGATGTTAAATATCTGTTTTCAAAACATTTAAACTGTTTTTCTCTCCATGCACGTGTGTGTGTGTGCACGTGTGCACACATGCAAATCTTGTGGTATCTGTGGGTGAAAGGTTATATTTCTGTGTGCTTAGTGAATATAGAATCTTTTTTTTTCTTTTTCTTATTTTATTATCCTTGGAAAAAATGGCATAAAGTCTGCAGGAAAAGCATTCCCTTGACTAGATGTTACATTAAGAAAAAGCTGCCAAAAAGAAATAAACAACAACAATCCACAGCAAAGAAAAATACATAAGTGATAGAGAATCACTCTATACTTATAGCCCATTCTATTTTCAGAAAACTGAGCAGGAGAAAGTTCTTGACTATGTTGAGCTGAAATCAGTACTTCAGCTATGAGTGATGGTTTGACTTTACAGAGAGACAGAAGATATCAGATCGTTTTGTGCTTTTTAAGTTGTCTTTTAAATTTGGGTTATGTGTCACTTATCCGTGCCCTCTTACCAACCAGTGCTTACTGCTATAATACACTTGCCTAACAATCAGTTAATAGCGATGCTGAGGAGGTGTGTAGACAATAGACTGTGACCTCTTTGAATGCAGGGATTATAAATTACTCTTCATTGTATCCCCTGTAGATAGCAGCTAGCACAGTGCCTGGCACATAGCAAGTGCTCAGTAAATGTTTAATAAAGGCAGAAGGGAGGCAGAAAGGAGAGGAGGGAAAAAGGAAGAAATATATAGAAGGAGAATGATTCATATTATCTTTCCCAATTCTTACCTTTAATATGGCAGAATCATTGATTGAGTGCAGTGTGTCTTGGTTGACACACTTTACATATTTATATAAGTATTGGGTTGGCCAAACAATTTCATTTGAGTTTTTTGGTAAGACACTGGAATGAACTTTTTGGCCACCCCAATTTATATATATATTTATATATATATATAAATTTGTTGGAATTATTCTTATAGGATTTCTAATCTAAACTTATCTTGATCTTTTGTACACAGGGATGCATTTTTCTTTGAATGGCAGGTCTTTGTGTGAACAAAACAATCTCTGGAAATGCTTCAAACTCACCTTTAGGGTCCTATCACCAAATCTGACTACTATTATTCCACCTAAACACATCTGATCCTAAGTGTAGTGACCTGAGAGAGTTGTAAGAAATCCTAAGAATTCATCATGATGCCATGAGTCTTGAAGGGATTACTCTGATGTTAACAAACACATTGGTGCCCTCTGTTACAATGTAGCTACATTATTTAAAAGGGAAATGTGAAGAAGATTTAATCAATCAGTAATGACCAAGTTAAAAAAATCTGATCCTTATTTTCAGTCTCCAAAAACAATCTGAAGGAATATGGGGATGCTTTCCTGGGTTGGTAGAACTTTGACATATCTTTGTACAAGTGGGGAGGACTATGGTAAGGAAGGGTAAGGAAGCTAACTCCTATATAATTATCATGACTGCCTTGATTTTCATTTTGACCTAGGGTTTCATTGTCATATATCAATTCCAAGATGGTGGAAATGCTTATTAGATTTATATCTTGATCCCATTTGAAGTCCTGATAAACAGAGAAGGTAACTTTAAGCCTGATGCAGAATCAGATTAGCTGGCAAGATAAGGTATTAAAGTCTCTCTTTGCTATGTGTCAGCCAGCACAGTAGAAAGAGGTTACCTTCAGGACATTGTACTGGTGAGAAAAATCAACCAGGAAGCCATCCACTTTTAGGAGGTTTAAAAATTTAGTACGTAGGGAATAGTGCAGGCAGTCTCTTTTATAGCAAATACTTTAAGGTTACATAAAATGATAAGGATATTAGGCTATTGCAAAGAGTATTAGGAATAGTAATCAAGGTGGTAGAATATAGATGGCAGCTGGACACTCAGGTAAAGAGTTTGCAAAAAAAGTAGAGCTCTGTTAAAGCAGAATAAGCAAAATTGTGCCATGTAGTATTCAATCATGTCCAAGTACAATGTGATTTTGTACCAAGTACATACATATTCCCTCCTATACATAGCCCCCTCCCTGCCCATGTATACACATGTGCACCTAAACTCCCACCAACTCAGCCGTACTGTAGTCTTCATGTGTACATGAATATGCAAATGTGTATTACAAATATGTTTGAAATCACTTTTGAGAAGAAAGCCATGGAAAAAATGGCCTGATTCAGTCTTCAACTGGTAGGATTCCTTTTCCCTTTTTTTTTTAATTGTTGTTACACAAACAATTATAGTGCTTATTGGGTATCAGGTACGCTTTCATATATGAATTTATTTCATTCTCACATCAGTCTGTGAAGTAGGTAGTATTAATATGATTTTCCATTTAAGAGATGAACAAACACCATTCCATCTCCATGTTTATCTCTGAGGTGCTATACTGCCATCCTACTTAGGTTACTGTGATCTCAACTCTTGGGATGTTTAGGATGCCCTTTGGAGCCTTCCATGGGAAAGAGACCTACTCAATTAAGACAGATGGCGTGAAGCTAGTCATTAGCTAAGCTTGTGTCTTCTTCTTGCCTTTCACAAGTACTGTTTAATTTCCCATCAAGTAATCTCAAAAGTCAAGTTGGCTTCCTCCTTTAGAACCTGCCTCTTTTTTGTCTTTCTTCTTTCTCCTCTCAGAGTCCAGAGCATATGCTCTCTCCTCTATTTTCCTGTGCAGGTTGGTGTAGTATACATTTTTGTACATTGAAGCACCTAATTAAGGAATATTTCACCACAGTTTAACCTATTCTTCTGCCTGGCATATCTCCAACTGTCACCTTAGTAATAGTCCTTGCTTAGAATAGTTCCACAGGTTTTAAGAAGATAGCAAACCCTAATAACAACAGTGTTCATATTAAGATAGAAGATGACCTTTCTGATTTTGAACCACTCGTCCTGTATCTCAGCTGAAACAGTGCAGGGCAGGAGAGGTGCCTACAGGAGCCCAAATTTGGGAAATGGCTAACTCTGCTGCCTTTCCCATTACATTTCAGAAGTGTCGGATCATTGGGAATAATAAGAAAACCCACCCAAACTGCTGCAACCCCTAAATACTAAATTTGAAGCTTATAATAATTAAAATACATGAAACATAGGACATGGTCAATGAAGATTTTTTTGGATTGGAAAGAGCCTTAGAGATGCCATAGTCCAATGGCTTCAGTTTTCTTCTTTGTATAAGATAAAGGAAAGGACCATGTCTTATTTATCTTTGTCACTGGAATACCTGGCATAATGCCTTCCACAGTTGGTATTCATTACATGTCTGTGGGGCTGTTTTATACTGAGAATTGTGAGTGACCTGCCCAAGAATACATAGCTAGTAATGGGGGGAAGACCAGATTAGAACTCTCATTTTATGCCTGTGACCTATGTTTCTAGCCACTTACAAGACAGGGCCTATTCTAAAGGTCACATTTTGAACCCTTAGAACATTACCCTACACAGCAAGAGTCTGCTCAGATGGCTATTAAGGTGGATATTAGTCCTGCCCTCTGAAAAACTGCAGTGGTAAGAGAAGTTGGGGCATTTACTTCTAGCCACTCCTCTTAGCCTTTGTTTTCAAAATGGAAAGGCCTCATGACTCTCCAATCCATAGCTGTGAGACTTAATTTCTTTTCTTCAGGGATAAGCAGTTTTAAAAATGTATAAACATAAGCAAGTTTGTCCAGAGAGGACAATGTCCTCATATTCGCATTCTCTAGGAGTTCAGGCTGGGAAAATACAGCTCTTCATTTTAACCATAATTAATTACTTTGAGGTATTACCTATTTTACCCGAGGGACCACAAAGAAAGAGTAGAAAGCAGGCCAAGTTATAACAAGGCATCGTTCCCAGCATATCGCAAGCAGCAAGTGACACATAGGGAATAGCCACACAGCCTCAGTCAAACAGTGCATTCTCTCAGGTTAATATTATTGGAATTATTAACTTCTGAATTGCTTCTAGGAGGAGCTACTTTGTATATGACAGGACCCCTGTGTTTAAGTGAAAAGAGATGCCAATAAATTACCAAGCAGCATACATGATTAAGGAGTGGAGCAGGGAAAGAAAAGGTTTGAGGTGTTTTGAATGTGTGGTCAGCACAGGGATAAACTAAGCAATATAAAAAGATAACCCAAAGCCCATGTGTACCAGTCTTTGCCTGCCCCAAGCCCAGTCAGCTGCAGTACTGAGAATTTTCCACTAACATCAGGATCAGCAGTGTCCTCAGCGCTTGAGCCAGTTCTGACAAAAGCAGCCAGAAAGTCATTAATAACAGAGCCTTAGGTGCCCAGTATTGTTCAAAACGCTTGTAAAGATGAACTCTTTCAATCCTCACAACAACCCTTTGAGGGAGAGACTACTAACCATTTTACAGAGGAGTAAATCGAAACACACAAAGATGTTAAATAATTTACCCAAATGTCTTAGTTAAGATAATTCTAGCTGCTGTAACAGCAGTCCCCAACCTTTTTGGCACCAGGGACCGGTTCTGTGGAGGACAATTTTTCCACGGACTGGGGGTGGGGTATGGTTTCGGGATGATCCAGGCGCATTACATTTATTGTGCACTTTATTTCTATTATTATTACATTGTAATATATAATGAAATAATTATACAACTCACCATAATGCTTACAGGAAGCAGAGCTCAGGTGGTAATGCGAGCGAGGGGGAGTGGCTGTCAATATAGATGAAGCTTCGCTTGCTCACCCATCACTCGCCTCCTGCTGTGCGGCCCGGTTCCTAACAGGCCACAGACCATTACTGGTCCATGGCACGGGGGTTGGGGACCCCTATGCTATAATATTAATAAGTCCTCCCCAAACTCAGGACTTAACCAAATAGAAGTTTATTTCTTGCACACAAAATTTTGCACAGCTTGTAAATGGCAAAGTACCTTACTCAAAATCAGTTGCCTCATAATTGAATTAATTTTCCAATTCACCATTATTATTCCAAAACAGACACTTTAACATATTAGGGCAATGGCTAGTTACATCCCTGAAACAAAGAATGAATACATCACCTCTATGGTTGTCGTAAGGGTGAGTTAACAAATGTGTTTGAATTGGTATTACAACTGTGTAGATTTATACATTAATTTTAGGATCAGAAATAAAACATGCCCTGATAGTAAGAACTTTAGACATACCAGGCACGTCTAAGTGCTTCGTATATACTTTTCACTTAACTCTTACAATCTTCCATTTAAGGTACTACTAATATTGCCATTTTAAAAATTTTGTGAATGCACTTCTCTCCTTAATTAATTAATTTTTAATGTTCTTATTGTAAAATAAAACATAGATTATGAAAACACACTGAACAAATATATAGCATGAGGAGTTACTATAAGGTAAACACATGTGTACCCAGCTCAGGTCAAGAAACAGAAATTGTACCTGCCACCCTGAAGCCCTTCCATTTTCCCTGTCAAGTCAAAAACCTCTCCCTTTCCCCTCTAAAATAACTTCTATCTTGGTTTTATAGTTATCCTTTCCTTGTATTTATTTACAGTTTTTGTCTATTTTTATGAAACTTGTTATATTTAAAAATTTTATTTTAATCTACAGATTCCCCTTCCAACTGTTTGCTTTATTAATATTTATCTGACAAAGAACCCAAAGAATATGTTGCATGCTCATGGTGTAATTAAGCATGTTCCTCTGTCCTAGTATTTCCTGCAAATTGGCAGGGGGATCTGAAGCCTGCAGCAGACTCAAATTTGTTCTCTTTAGTGAACTACAGTCAGAGTTGTGTTCTTTAATCATGAGACACATAATTGTTTGGTTCTATCTCTTTTTGTGATGTTAGCAGCTGTTACTGTTCAATGCGTAGATCAAGTAATTAATTAGGGATTGAAAATGGTAAAAATTCTACTTTTATTATTACTTATAGATAGTATACTTACAAACAGATGTATCTTCTCATCTACTAATTGACTGAGGGGTAAAATTTACATAGAAGAGGCAGGATAAATGCATTATCTTTCCTTTTATTTACCCAGTTCAGTATAAAGAAAGGTTAACTTCCAAAGGTGAACAAATCATTTATTGGTTAATATCATTATGTACTCATGGATTTGACATATTTAATAGATTTCAATCCATTGTATCTTTTTGAAATTTTAAATATATATATATTTCACATAGGATTTGCAATTTTAAACATTTTTTTTTTCACACACACACACTGTATTTTATTTTTACAAGAGATGAATAGACTGACACCAAGCATTGTACATGGATGACCACAACAAAAGCAACAATGATTGCAATTACCAAACATGAAACACACTCATACTATGTCATAATATTGACATCCAGTCCAGTAATCCTCCACTGTAACAGCTCCTTTACTTTGCAGTGAAAATTGATTTGTATCTTCTTTGCCTCTGAGTCCTTGTTGGATTTTTTTTTTTTTAATTCAGACAGAAAGTCACAAAAATTATACTCATCCTCATCAGTTCACTCAGTCCCATGTAATTAAATTTTTTTTTTTCATCTTGATCTTTTGTTAGCACTTTTATGAGTTCATCAGTTTTTCATTAGAGTTCTGAAAATGCTTATTCATTCAGTTCAGCAGTACAGTCAGTTACCAGAAACCTGTACTTGTCAGAGTCTTTTCCATGAATTTCTTAAAGATGAAACCCTTTTATAGGAACATATTTGCAAAAGCATCAGAGTACACACAGAACTGTCTGCAAATGACAAAAGACTTAAAAGTGACCACAGTTAAAAATTTGATGAAAGTTCATAATAATGCAGTTGACAAGAAAATTAGTTATTTCTGAGATATACATTTTAAGGTAATAACTAGGATTATGACTTATAACATTATACCAGAACATATAAGATTTTTAGAAATTTCATGTAATGTCTGAAACATTTATATTAACATATTTCCATACAAATAACCCAATGAAAGTTTAGTATTAGTTGTTTTGTTTGTTTGTTTTTTTATACTGCAGGTTCTTATTAGGCATCAATTTTATACACATCAGTGTATACATGTCAATCCCAATCGCCCAATTCAGCACACCACCATACCCACCCCACCGCAGTTTTCCCCCCTTGGTGTCCATATGTCCGTTCTCTACATCTGTGTCTCAACCTCTGCCCTGCAAACTGGCTCATCTGTACCATTTTTCTAGGTTCCACATACATGCGTTAATATACGATATTTGTTTTTCTCTTTCTGACTTACTTCACTCTGTATGACAGTCTCTAGATCCATCCAGGTCTCAACAAATGACTCAATTTCGTTCCTTTTTATGGCTGAGTAATATTCCATTGTATATATGTACCACCACTTCTTTATCCATTCGTCTGTTGATGGGCATTTAGGTTGCTTCCATGACCTGGCTATTGTAAATAGTGCTGCAATGAACATTCGGGTGCATGTGTCTTTTTGAATTACGGTTTTCTCTGGGTATATGCCCAGTAGTGGGATTGCTGGGTCATATGGTAATTCTATGTTTAGTTTTTTAAGGAACCTCCATATTGTTCTCCATAGTGGCTGTATCAATTTACATTCCCACCAACAGTGCAAGAGGGTTCCCTTTTCTCCACACCCTCTCCAGCATTTGTTGTTTGTAGATTTTCTGATGATGCCCATTCTAACTGGTGTGAGGTGATACCTCATTGTGGTTTTGATTTGCATTTCTCTAATAATTAGTGATGTTGAGCATCTTTTCATGTGCTTCGTGGCCGTCTGTATGTCTTCTTTGGAGAAATGTCTATTTAGGTCTTCTGCCCATTTTTGGAGTGGGGTGTTTGTTTCTTTGATATTGAGCTGAATGAGCTGTTTATATATTTTGGAGATTAATCCTTTGTCCGTTGATTCATTTGCAAATATTTTCTCCCATTCTGAGGGTTGCCTTTTCGTCTTGTTTATGGTTTCCTTTGCTGTGCAAAAGCTTTGAAGTTTCATTAGGTCCCATTTGTTTATTTTTGTTTTTCTTTCCATTACTCTAGGAGGTGGATCAAAAAAGATCTTGCTGTGATTTATGTCAAAGAGTGTTCTGCCTAGGTTTTCCTCTAAGAGTTTTATAGTGTCCAGTCTTAGATTTAGGTCTCGAATCCATTTTGAGTTTATTTTTGTGTATGGTGTTAGGGAGTGTTCTAATTTCATTCTTTTACATGTAGCTGTCCAGTTTTCCCAGCACCACTTATTGAAGAGACTGTCTTTTCTCCATTGTATATCTTTGCCTCCTTTGTCATAGATTAGTTGACCATAGGTGCGTGGGTTTATCTCTGGGCTTTCTACCTTGTTCCATTGATCTATGTTTCTGTTTTTGTGCCAGTACCATATTGTCTTGATTACTGTAGCTTTGTAGTATAGTCTGAAGTCAGGGAGTCTGATTCCTCCAGCTCCGTTTTTTTCCCTCAAGACTGCTTTGGCTATTCGGGGTCTTTTGTGTCTCCATGCAAATTTTAAGATGATTTGTTCTAGTTCCGTAAAAAATGCCATTGGTAATTTGATAGGGATTGCATTGAATCTGTAGATTGCTTTGGGTAGTATAGTCATTTTCACAATGTTGATTCTTCCAATCCAAGAACATGGTATATCTCTCCATCTGTTGGTATCATCTTTAATTTCTTTCATCAGTGTCTTATAGTTTTCTGCATACAGGTCTTTTGTCTCCCTAGGTAGGTTTATTCCTAGGTAATTTATTCTTTTTGTTGCAGTGGTAAATGGGAGTGTTTCCTTAATTTCTCTTTCAGATTTTTCATCATTAGTGTATAGGAATGCAAGAGATTTCTGTGCATTAATTTTGTATCCTGCAACTTTACCATATTCATTAATTAGCTCTAGCAGTTTTCTGGTGGCAGTTTTAGGATTCTCTATGTATAATATCATGTCATCCGCAAACAGTGACAGTTTTACTTCTTCTTTTCCAATTTGTATTCCTTTTATTTCTTTTTCTTCTCTGATTGCCGTGGCTAGGACTTCCAGAACTATGTTGAATAATACTGGTGAGAGTGGACATCCTTGTCTCGTTCCTGATCTTAGAGGAAATGCTTTCAGTTTTTCACCATTGAGAATGATGTTTGCTGTGGGTTTGTCATGTATGGCCTTTATTATGTTGAGGTAGGTTCCCTCTGTGCCCACTTTCTGGAGAGTTTTTATCAGAAATGGGTGTTGAATTTTGTCAAAAGCTTTTTCTGCATCTATTGAGATGATCATATGGTTTTTCTCCTTCAATTTGTTAATATGGTGTGTCACATTGATTGATTTGTGTATATTGAAGAATCCTTGCATTCCTGGGATAAACCCCACTTGATCGTGGTGTATGATCCTTTTAATGTGCTGTTGGATTCTGTTTGCTAGTATTTTGTTGAGGATTTTTGCATCTATGTTCATCAGTGATATTGGCCTGTAGTTTTCTTTCTTTGTGACATCTTTGTCTGGTTTTGGTATCAGGGTGATGGTGGCCTCGTAGAATGAGTTTGGGAGTGTTCCTTCCTCTGCAATTTTTTGGAAGAGTTTGAGAAGGATAGGTGTTAGCTCTTCTCTAAATGTTTGATACAATTCACCTGTGAAGCCATCTGGTCCTGGACTTTTGTTTGTTGGAAGATTTTTAATCACAGTTTCAGTTTCATTGCTTGTGATTGGTCTGTTCATATTTTCTGTTTCTTCCTGGGTCAGTCTTGGAAGGTTATACCTTTCTAAGAATTTGTCCATTTCTTCCAGGTTGTCCATTTTATTGGCATAAAGTTGCTTGTAGTAGTCTCTTAGGATGCTTTGTATTTCTGCAGTGTCTGTTGTAACTTCTCCTTTTTCATTTCTGATTTTATTGATTTGAGTCCTCTCCCTCTTTTTCTTGATGAGTCTGGCTAATGGCTTATCGATTTTGTTTATCTTCTCAAAGAACCAGCTTTTAGTTTTATTGATCTTTGCTATTGTTTTCTTTGTTTCTATTTCATTTATTTCTGCTCTGATCTTGATGATTTCTTTCCTTCTGCTAACTTTGGGTTTTGTTTGTTCTTCTTTCTCTAGTTCCTTTAGGTGTAAGTTTAGATTGTTTACTTGAGATTTTTCTTGTTTCTTGTTTCTTTAGGTAGGCTTGTATAGCTATAAAGTTCCCTCTTAGAACTGCTTTTGCTGCATCCCATAGGTTTTGGGTTGTCGTGTTTTCATTGTCATTTGTCATTTGTCTCTAGGTATTTTTTGATTTTTAAGTGTACAATTCAATTCAGTGGCATTATATTCACGGTGTTGTGTAACCATCATCACTATCTACTTTCTAGTTATATGTATGTTTTTATCCTGACAGAGTGTTGCTTTGTGTCAAATGTCTTTTTTTCATCAATTGAAAAATCCTCTCTAGGAGGTGGGTCAAAAAGGATCTTGCTGTGATGTATGTCATATGGTGTTCTCCCTAGGTTTTTCTCTAAGACTTTTTTTTATAGTGTCTGGCCTTACATTTAGGTCTTTAATCCATTTTGAGTTTATTTTTGTGTATGGTGTTAGGGAGTGTTCTAATCTCATTGTTTTACATGTAGCTGTCCAGTTTTCCCAGCACCACTTATTGAAGAGGCTGTCTTTTCTCCATTGTGTATTCTTGCATCCTTTATCAAAGATAAGGTGACCATATGTGTGTGGGTTTATCTTTGGGCTTTCTATCCTGTTCCACTGATCTATATTTCTTTTTTTGTGCCAGTGCCATACTGTCTTGATGACTGTACATTTGTAGTATAGACTGAAGTCAGGGAGCCTGATTCCTCCAGCTCCATTTTTCTTTCTCAAGATTTCTTTGGCTCTTCGGGGTGTTTTGTGTTTCCATAAAAATGGTGAAATATTTTTTTCTAGTTCTGTGAAAAATGCCATTGGTAGTTTGATAGGGATTGCATTGAATCTGTAGATTGCTTTGGGTACTGTAGTCATTTTCACAATGTTGATTCTTTCAATACAGGAACATGGTATATCTCTCCATCTGTTTGTATCATGTTTAATTTCCTTCATCAGTGTCTTAGAGTTTTCTGCATACAGGTCTTTTGTCTCCTTAGGTAGGTTTATTCCCAGGTATTTTATCCTTTTTGTTGCAATGATAAATGGGAGTGTTTCCTTAATTTCTCTTTCTGATTTTCCATCATTAGTGTGTAGGAATGCAAGAGATTTCTGTGCACTAAATTGTATCCTGCCACTCTACCAAATTCATTGATTAGCTCTAGTAACATCTTTAGAGAAAGACTGCAGGCAACAATGAAGACCCAATGCAGCCATAAATAAATAAATAAATAAAAGATGATGGCTGTAGGTTTGTCATATATGGCCTTTCTTATGTTGAGTAAGTTCCCTGTATGCCTACTTTCTGGAGGGTTTTTATCATAAATGGGTGTTGAAGTTTGTCAAAAGCTTTTTCTGCATCAATTGCGATGATTATATGGTTTTTCTCTTTCAATTTGTTAATATGGTGTATCACATTGACTGATTTGCATATATTGAAGAATCCTTGCATTCCTGGGATAAACCCCACTTGATATAGTGTATGATCCTTTTAATGTGCTGTTGAATTCTGTTTCCTAGTGTTTTGTTGAGGATTTTTGCATCCATGTTCATCAGTGATATTGGCCTGTAGTTTTCTTTCTTTGTGACATCTTTCTCTGGTTTTGGTATCAGGGTGATGGTGGCCTCGTAGAGTGAGGTTGGGAGTGTTCCTCCCTCTGCTATATTTTGGAAGAGTTTGAGAAGGATAGGTGTTAGCTATTCTCTGAATGTTTGATAGAATTCGCCTGCGAATCCGTCTGGTCCTGGGCTTTTGTTTGTTGGAAGATTTTTAATCACAGTCTCAATTTCAGTGCTTATGATTGGTGTGTTTATATTTTCTATTTCCTCCTGGTTCAGTCTCAGAAAGTTGTGCTTTTCTAAGAATTTGTCCATTTCTTTCAGGTTGTCCATTTATTGGCATATAGTTGCTTGTAGTAGTCTCTCATGATCCTTTGTATTTCTGCTGTGTCAGTTTTTACTTCTCCTTTTCCATTTCTAATTCTATTGATTTGAGTCTTCTTGCTTTTTTTCTTGATGAGTCTGGCTAATGGTTTATCAATTTTGTTTATCTTCTCAAAGAACCAGCTTTTAGTTTTATTGATCTTTGCTATTGTTTCCTTCATTTCTTTTTCATTTATTTCTGATCTGATCTTTATGATTTCTTTCCTTCTGCTAACTTTAGGGTTTTTTGTTCTTCTTTCTCTAATTGCTTTAGGTGCAAGGTTAGGTTGTTTATTTGAGATGTTTCTTGTTTCTTGAGGTAGGATTGTATTGCTATAAAATTCCCTGTTAGAACTGCTTTTGCTGCATCCCATAGGTTTTGAGTCATCGTGTTTTCATTGTCATTTGATTCTAGGTACTTTTTTATTTCCTGCTTTATTTCCTCAGTGATCTCTGGATTATTTAGTAGTGTATTGCTTAGTCTCCACGTGTTTGTATTTTTTACAGATTTTTTTCCTGTAATTGATATCTCGTCTCATAGCGTTTTGGTCAGAAAAGATACTTGATATGATTTCAATTTTCTTAAATTTACCATGGCTTGATTTATAACCCAAGATATGATCTATCCTGGAGAATGTTCCATGAGCACTTGAGAAGAAAGTGTATTCTGTTGTTTTTCGATGGAATGTCCTATAAATACCATTTAAGTCCATCTTGTTTAATGTATTATTTAAAGCTTGTGTTTCCTTATTTATTTTCATTTTGGATGATCTATCCATTGGTGAAAGTGGGGTGTTAAAGTCCCCTACTTTGATTGTGTTACTGTCAATTTCCCCTTCTATGGCTGTTAGCATTTTCCTTATGTATTGAGATGCTCCTATGTTGGGTGCATAAATTCTTACAATTGCTATATCTTCTTCTTGGATCGATCCCTTGATCATTATTTAGTGTCCTTCTTTGTCTCTTGTAACAGTCTTTATTTTAAAGTCTATTTTGTCTGATATGAGAATTGCTACTCCAGCTTTCTTTTGATTTCCATTTGCATGGAATATCGTTTTCCATGCCCTCACTTTCAGTCTGTATGCGTCTCTAGGTCTGAAGTGGGTCTCTTGTAGACAGCATATATATGGGTCTTGTTTTTGTATCCATTCAGCCAGTCTCCATCTTTTGGTTGGAGCATTTAATCCATTTACATTTAAGGTAATTATCGATATGTATGTTCCTATTACTATTTTCTTAATTGTTTGGGGTTTGTTATTGTAGGTATTTTCGTTGTCTTGTGTTTCCTGCCTAGAGAGGTTCCTTGTAACATTTGTTGCCAAGCTGGATGGTGGTGCTGAATTTTCTTAGCTTTTGCTTGTCTGTAAATGTTTTAATTTCTCCATCAAATCTGTATGAGATCCTAACTGGGTAGAGTGATCTTGGTTGTAGGTTTTTCCTTTTCATCTCTTTAAATGTCTTGCCACTCTCTCTGGCTTGCAGAGTTTCTGCTGAAAGATCAGTTGTTAACGTTATGGGGATTCCCTTGTATATTATTTGTTGTCTTTCCCTTGCTGCTTTTAATATTTTTTCTTTGTATTTAGTTTCTAATAGTTTGATTAATAAGTATCTTGACATGTTTCTCTTTGGATTGATCCTGTATGGGACTCTCTGCTCTTCCTCGACTTGATTGACTGTTTCCTTTCCCATATTAGGGAAGTTTTCAAGAATAATCTCTTCAAATATTTTCTCAGTTCCTTTCTTTTTCTCTTCTTCTTCTGGGACTCCTATAATTCGAATGTTGATGCGTTTAATGTTCTCCCAGAGGTCTCTGAGACTGTCCTCAATTCTTTTCATTCTTTTTTCTTTATTCTGCTCTGCAGTAGTTATTTCCACTCTTTTATCTTCCAGGTCACTTATCCGTTTTTCTGCCTCAGTTATTCTACAATTGATTCCTTCTAGAGAATTTTTAATTTCAGTTATTGTGCTGTTCATCATTGTTTGTTTGCTCTTTAGTTCTTCTAGGTCCTTGTTAAACATTTCTTGTATTTTCTCCATTCTATTTCCAAGATTTTGGATCATCTTTACTTTCGTTATCCTGAATACTTTTTCAGGTGGACTGCCTATTTCCTCTACATTTGTTAGGTCTGGTGGGTTTTTACCTTGCTGCTTCATCTGCTGTGTGTTTCTCTGTCTTCTCATTTTTCCTTAACTTACTATGTTTGGGGTCTCCGTTTCACAGGCTGCATGTTCGTAGTTCCCGTTGTTTTTGGTGTCTGCTGCCAGTGGCTAAGGTTGGTTCAGTGAGTTGTGTAGGCTTCCTGGTGAAGGGGACTAGTGCCTGTGTTCTGGTGGATGAGGCTGGATCTTGTCTTTCTGGTGGGCAGGTCCGCATCTGGTGGTGTGTTTTGGGGTGTCTGTGACCTTATTATGATTTTAGGCAGCCTCTCTGCTAATGGGTGGGGTTGTGTTCCTGTCTTGCTGGTTGTTTGGCACAGGGTGTCCAGCACTGTAGCTTGCTGGTTGTTGAGTGGAGCTGGTTCTTAGCGTTGAGATGGAGATATCTGGGACAGCTTTTGCCGTTTGATATTACGTAGAGCTGGGAGATCTTTGGTGGACCAATGTTCTGAACTCGGCTCTCCCACCTCAGAGGCAGAGGCATGACACCCCTCTGGAGCACCAAGACCCTGACAGCCACAGGGCTCAGAAGAAAAGGTAGAAAAAAAGAAAGAATGAAATAAAAAGAAATAAACTTACTAAAATAAAAAATAAAAAAATAGTAAAAATAAAATTTTAAAAATTAAAAAGTAATTAAAAAAAAGCAAAACGAAAGAAAGAAGAGAGCAACCAAACCAAAAAACAAATCCACCAGTGATAACAAGTGCTAAAAACTATATTAAGAAAAAAATAAAATAAAACGGACAGACAGAACCCTAGCGCAAATGGTAAAAGCAAAGCTATACAGACAAAAATCACACAAAGAAGCATACACATACACACTCACAAAAAGAGAAAAAGGAAAAAAATATATATATATTAAAAAAAGGAAGAGAGCAACCAAATCAATAAACAAATCTACCAATGATAATAAGCTCTAAATACTAAACTAATATAAATGTAAAACCAGAAATCAGTCAGTCGCATACAGCAAACCCCAAGTCTACAGGTTCTCCCAAAGTCCTCTGCCTCAATTTTGGGATGGCTCATTGTCTATTCAGATATTCCACAGATGCAGGTACATCAAGTTGATTGTGGAGGTTTAATCCTCTGCTCCTGAGTCTGCTGGGAGAAATTTCCCTTTCTCTTCTTTGTTTGCACAGCTCCTGGGATTCAGTTTTGGATTGGCCCCACCTCTGCATATAGGTTGCCTGAGGGCTTCTGTTCCCTCCCAGACAGGAGGGGGTTAAAATAGCAGCTGATTAGGGGCTCTGGCTCACTCAGGCCGGGGGGAGGGCTGGTTACGGAATGCCAGGTGAGCCTGTGATGGCAGAGGCCCTCGTGACCTTGCAACAGCCTGAGGCCTGCTGTGTGTTCTCCCAGGGAAGTTGTCCCTGGATCACGGGACCCTGGCAGTGGAGGGCTGCACAGGCTCCCAGGAGGGGAGGTGTGGATAGCGACCTGTGCTTGCACACAGGCTTCTTGGTGGCTGCAGCAGCAGCCTTAGCATTTCATGCCCATCTCTGGTGTCTGCACTGATAGCTGCAGCTTGCGCCCTTCTCTGGAGCTCATTTAGGCAGTGCTCTAAATCCCATCTCCTCGCGCACCCTGAAACAATGGTCTCTTGCCTCTTAGGCAGTTCCAGACATTTTCCCGGACTGCCTCCTGGCTAGCTGTGGCGCACTAGCCCCCTTCAGACTGTGTTCACGCAGCCAACCCCAGTCCTCTCCCTGGGATCTGACCTCCAAAGCCCAAGCCTCAGCTCCCAGCCCCCACCCGCCCTGGTGGGTGAGCAACAAGCCTCTCAGGCTGGTGAGTGCTGGTCAGCAGGGATCCTCTTTGCAGGAATCTCTCCACTTTGCCCTCTGCACCCCTGTTGCTGTGCTCTCCTCCATGGCTCTGAAGCTTCCCCCCCGCCACTCCCCGTCTCCACCAGTGAAGGGGCTTCCTAGTGTGTGGAAACTTTTCTTCCTTCACAGCTCCCTCCCAGAGGTGCAGGTCCTGTCCCTATTCTTTTCTCTGTGTTTTTTCTTTTTTCTTTTGACCTACACAGGTACGTGGGGAATTTCTTGCCTTTTGGAAGTCTGAGGTCTTCTGCCAGTGTTCAGTAGGTGTTCTGTAGGAGTTGTTCCACATGTAGATGTGTTTCTGATGTATTTGTGGGGAGGAAGGTGATCTCCACATCTTACTCCTTTGCCATCTTGAAGGTCTCTCCCATAACTGTTGATATATTATGTTCTCATGTTTATTTGGTTCTTAGTATGATCAAATACCCCTTGTGATTTCTTCTTTGATCATTGATTGTTTAGGTATATGTTATTTTCCATATATTGTGAATTTTCCAGTTTTCCTTCGTTATTGACCTGTTTTCATTCCACTGTGGTCAGAAAAGATACTTTGTATGATTTCCATCTTTTAAATTTATTGAAACTTGCTTTGTAACTTACCATAGGGTCTATCCTATAGAATGTTTTATGTGCACTTGAGAAGAATGTGTATTCTGCTGCTGTTGGGTAGAATGTTTTACATATGATTATTATGTGTCACGGGTTTATATTGGTTTTCAAGTCCTGTATTCCCTTACTAATCTGTCTAGTCATTCTGTCCATTATTATTTGTGGTGTATTGGAGCCTCCAACTATTATTTTAGAACTATCTATTTCTCTCTTCTATTTTTTAAATATTTGCTTCATTTGGGGCTCTTGTTTGGTTTATCATTGTTTATTAACCATATACTTTTATAATTGTTATATCATCAATGAAGTGAGTCTTTTATAAATATATAATGTCCTTTTTTCTCTTGTAACAGTTTTGGACTTGACGTCTATTTTTCTGATGTTTGTATAGGCACCCTAGCTCTCTTTAGGTTACTATTTGCATAGAAAGTCTTTTTTCATTCTTCCACTTTCAAGATATTTGTGTCTTTGGGTCTCTTGTAGATAGCATATAGTTGGATCATGTTTTTTTTTTTTTTCATTCTGCTAACCTTTGCCTTTTTTAAAAAAAATAGTTTAAGCTGTTTACATTTAGAGCAATTACTGGTAAGAATAGACTTACTTCTGCCATTTTACTATTTATTTTCTGCATGTCTCATTCTTTTTTTTGTCACTCATCCTCCCTTATTGCTTTTGTGTTTAGTTGATATTTTGGTTGTTGTTTACTCTTTTTATTCTCTTCTTGTATCCTTTTGTGTATATTTTTTATCATACTTTCTTTGTGGTTACTAATGGGATTTATGTTGAACATCATAAATTTTAGTAATCTAGTTTGAATTGATACTAACCTGCCTTCAGAAGCATAGAAGGAGTTTGTTCCTATATAGCTTCATCTTCTCCCACTTTATGTTGTCACAAGTTACATCTTTATATGTTATATGCCCAATAATATAGATATATAATTATTTTATGCCTTTGTCTTTAAATCCTCTAGGATATAATAAGTGAAATTATAACCCCCAAATACAAAAATACTGGCTTTTGTGTTTACCTATGTTTTTACCTTACCCTAGCTCTATTTCTTCATACAGCTTTGAGTTACTGTATAGTATCTCTTCAACCTGAAGGAATCCCTTTAGTATTTCTTGTATAACATGTCTAGTAGTAGGAAATTCCCCCAGCTTTTGTTTATCTTGATATATCTTAATTTCTTCCTCATTTTTGAAGGATAATTTTGTGAGATATATAATTCTTGGTTGACATTTTTTTTTCTTTCAGTACATTAAATATGTTATCCTCTGACTTCTGGCCTTTATAGTTCATATACGAAATACACTATTCTCTTACTGAGAATCCCTTGTGTGTGATGAGTCACTTTTCTCTTGCTGCTTTCAAGATTCTCTCTTTTCTTTGGTGTTCAACAGTTTGATTATAATATATTGGTCTGGGTCTCTGAGTTTATCCTATGTGAAGTCCATTGACATTCTTGGATTTATAGATTCATATCTCTCATGAAATTTGGGAAGTTTTGGGCCATTATTTCTTCATATGTTCTTTCTTCCCTTTTCTTTCTTTCTTCTTCTGGGACTCACATGATGTGTATGTTGTTCTGTTTGATGGTGTTCCACAGGTCTTTTAGGTTTGGTTCATTTCTCTTCATTCTTTTATCATTCCCCTCCTCAGATTCTATAATTTCAATTGTCCTATCTTCAAGTTCTCTGATTCTTTTTTCTGCCTACTCAAATCTGCTCTTGAGCCCCTCTAATGAATTTTTCATTGCAGTCATTGTACTTCTCTACTCCAGAATTTCTGTTTGATTCATTTTTGTAACTTCTGTTCCTTTATAGATGCTCTCATTTTGCTCATATATTGCTTTCCTCATTTCCTTTAGTTCTTTGTCCATGTTTTATTTATTTTGTTCTTTGAGCATATTTTTTTCAAGTGTAAATAATACTTTGTATTTCATTTTGTGTGATTGCTGCAATCATTTCAAAGCAATAATAACTGGATACAAATGCAGTATCATTCCAAACAGTCAAGTGTGTTCCAGAATGTCTGACAGCTCTATGACATAAAAACATTGATGTAGAATTGCCATTTTATTTATTTTTTAAAATTTTTATTGGAGTAGAGTTGATTTACAATGTTGTGTTACCTTCTGCTGTACAGCAAAGTGAATCTGTTATACGTATACATATATCTACTGTTTTTTAGATTCTTTTCCCATATAGGTCATTACAGAGTATTGAGTAGAGTTCCCTGTGCTATACACTAGGTCCTTATTAGTTATCTCTTTGAGCATATTTAAGATAGTTGTTTTAAAGTCTTTTTCTAGTAAGTCTTATGTCTGGACTTCTTCAGGTATGGTTTCTATCACTTTATTTTGTTTCTCTGAATGGGCCATACTTTCCTATTTCTTCGTACACCTTTTGATATTTTTTAATTGTTGAAACTGGGAAATTTCAATATTATAGTGTGATAACTCTTGAAATCAGATTCTCTCCCTTCCCTAGGGTTTGCTTTTTGTTGTTGTCATTATTGAAGGCTACAGTAGTTATTTTGTTTAATGACTTTCTCAACTATTTTTATGTACTATATTCATTGTTTTGTGTGGTCATTGAAGTCTCTCTTACTTAGGATGTGTTCAGTTAATATTTTGACAGAGATTTTCTTGAATGCCAGGAGCTAAAAAATATAAAGAACAAAAAACATACAAAAAATCCTCAAAACACAAAATACTTCTTCTAGTTCTTGCAGATTTGCTCTGTGCAGGGACATTCCTTCCACACTTAGCCAGGCTTGAACTGAGCTTCAGGATCAGCCTTAGTTGAAAGCTTTATCTTCTTCAGTCTTTACTGAGCATGCATACAGCTTTCTAAATTTCCCTGTATATACATGTCCTTTTGAGTGTACTAATTCCCCTTAGGTGGACTATTTTATATTTTGTCCCCAGGCATCTGTGGGCTGTTATTTCAGCTTGTAGCATTTTTGAGCAAAGCCTGCCACTTTTCTAGCCTGACTTCTGAGTTATTTGAAACAGAGCTAATTGCCTTTCCTTTGTCCTTCAGGTATCCTCCAAATGAGTTAGAACAGACATACACAATAATTTGTGAATAAGGCCTATTCTGCTCACTTTGGATCCAGGGACCAGGATCCTACACTAGGAATTCAGATTTCCATCTTTAAGACTGCCACCATGCTGGGAAGGTAGTTGGTCAAGGGCTAGTAAAAGTTCCATAAGCTTTCCTATTGTATCAAAGTTGCCTTTTTTCTTTCTTTTTTTTTTTAAACATCTTTATTGAAGTATAATTGCTTTACAATGGTGTGTTAGTTTCTGCTTTATAACAGAATGAATCAGTTATACATATACATATGTTCCCATATCTCTTCCCTCTTGCATCTCCCTCCCTCCCACCCTCCCCATCCCACCCCTCCAGGTGGTCACAAAGCACCGAGCTGACCTCCCTGTGCTATGCGGCTGCTTCCCACTAGCTATCTATTTTACATTTGGTAGTGTATATATGTCCGTGACACTCTCTCACCCAGTCACATCTCACACCTCCCCCTCCCCATATCCTAAAGTCCATTCTCTAGTAGGTCTGTGTCTTTATTCCCGTCTTGCCACTAGGTTCTTTATGGCTTTTTTTTTCCCCTTAGATTCCATATATATGTGTAAGCATACTGTATTTGTTTTTCTCTTTCTGACTTACTTCACTCTGTATGACAGACTCTAACTCCATCCACCTCATTACAAATACCTCCATTTCATTTCTTTTTATGGCTGAGTAATATTCCATTGTATAGATGTGCCACATCTTCTTTATCCATTCATCTGTCGATGGACACTTAGGTTGCTTCCATGTCCTGGCTATTGTAAATAGAGCTGCAATGAACATTTTGGTACATGACTCTTTTTGAACTATGGTTTTCCCAGGGTATATGCCCAGTAGTGGGATTGCTGGGTCGTTTGGTAGTTCTATTTGTAGTTTTTTAAGGAACCTCCATACTGTTCTCCATAGTGGCTGTATCAATTGACATTCCCACCAACAGTGCAAGAGTGTTCCCTTTCCTCCACACCCTCTCCAGCATTTATTGTTTCTAGATTTTTTGATGATGGCCATTCTGACCGGTATGAGATGATATCTCATTGTAGTTTTGATTTGCATTTCTCTAATGATTAATGATGTTGAGCATTCTTTCATGTGTCTGTTGGCAATCTGTATATCTTCTTTAGAGAAATGTCTGTTTAGGTCTTCTGCCCATTTTTGGATTGGGTTGTTCGTTTTTTTGTTATTGAGCTGCATGAGCTGCTTGTAAATCTTGGAGATTAATCCTTTGTCAGTTGCTTCATTTGCAAGTATTTTCTCCCATTCTGAGGGTTGTCTTTTGGTCTTGTTTATGGTTTCCTTTGCTGTGCAAAAGCTTTTAAGTTTCATTAGGTCCCATTTGTTTATTTGTGTTCTTATTTCCATTTCTCTAGGAGCTGGGTCAAAAAGAATCTTGCTGTGATGTATGTCATAGAGTGTTCTGCCTATGTTTTCCTCTAAGAGTTTGATAGTGTCTGGCCTTACACTTAGGTCTTTAATCCATTTTGAGTTTATTTTTGTGCATGGTGTCAGGGAGTGTTCTAATTTCATACTTTTACATGTACCTGTCCAGTTTTTCCAGCACCCCTTATTGAAGAGGCTGTCTTTTCTCCACTGTATATGCTTGCCTCCTTTATCAAAGATAAGGTGACCATATGTGCGTGGGTTTATCTCTGGGCTTTCTATCCTGTTCCATTGATCTATATTCCTGTTTTTGTGCCAGTACCAAACTGTCTTGATTACTGTAGCTTTGTAATATAGTCTGAAGTCAGGGAGCCTGATTCCCCTAGCTCCATTTTTCGTTCTCAAGATTGCTTTGGCTATTCGGGGTCTTTTGTGTTTCCATACAAATTGTGAAATTTTTTCTTCTAGTTCTGTGAAAAATGCCAGTGGTAGTTTGATAGGGATTGCATTGAATCTGTAGATTGCTTTGGGTAGTAGAGTCATTTTCACAATGTTGATTCTTCCAATCCAAGAACATGGTATATCTCTCCATCTATTTGTATCATCTTTAATTTCTTTCATCAGTGTCTTATAATTTTCTGCATACAGGTCTTTTGTCTCCTTAGGTAGGTTTATTCCTAGATATTTTATTCTTTTTGTTGCAGTGGTAAACGGGAGTGTTTTCTTAATTTCACTTTCAGATTTTTCGTCATTAGTGTATAGAAATGAAAGAGATTTCTGTGCATTAATTTTGTATCCTGCTACTTTACCAAATTCATTGATTAGCTCTAGGAGTTTTCTGGTAGCATCTTTAGGATTCTCTATGTATAGTATCATGTCATCTGCAAACAGTGACAGCTTTACTTCTTCTTTTCCGATTTGGATTACTTATATTTCTTTTTCTTCTCTGATTGCTGTGGCTAACACTTCCAAAACTATGTTGAGTACTAGTGGCGAGAGTGGGCAACCTTGTGTTGTTCCTGATCTTAGTGGAAATGGTTTCAGTTTTTCACCATTGAGGACAATGTTGGCTGTGGGTTTGTCATATATGGCCTTTATTATGTTGAGGAAAGTTCCCTCTATGCCTACTTTCTGTGGGGTTTTTATCATAAATGGGTGTTGAATTTTGTCGAAAGCTTTCTCTGCATCTATTGAGATGATCATATGGTTTTTCTCCTTCTGTTTGTTAATATGGTGTATCACGTTGATTGATTTGCGTATATTGAAGAATCCTTGTATTCCTGGGATAAACCCCACTTGATCATGGTGTATGATCCTTTTAATGTGCTGTTGGATTCTGTTTGCTAGTATTTTGTTGAGGATTTTTGCATCTCTGTTTATCAGTGATATTGGCCTGTAGTTTTCTTTTTTTGTGACATCTTTGTCTGGTTTTGGTATCAGGGTGATGGTGGCCTCGTAGAATGAGTTTGGGAGTGTCCCTCCCTCTGGAATATTTTGGAAGAGTTTGAGAAGGATAGGTGTTAGCTCGTCTCTAAATGTTTGATAGAATTCACCTGTGAAGCCATCTGGTTCTGGGCTTTTGTTTGTTGGAAGGTTTTTAATCACAGTTTCAATTTCATTGCTTGTGATTGGTCTGTTCATATTTTCTATTTCTTCCTGGTTCAGTCTCGGGAGGTTGTGCATTTCTAAGAATCTGTCCATTTCTTCCAGGTTGTCCATTTTATTGGCATAGAGTTGCTTGTAGTAATCTCTCATGATCCTTTGTATTTCTGCAGTGTCAGTGGTTACTTCTCCTTTTTCATTTCTAATTCTATTGATCTGAGTCTTCTCCCTTTTTCTCTTGATGAGTCTGGCTAATGGTTTATCAATTTTGTTTATCTTCTCAAAGAACCAGCTTTTAGTTACATTGATTTTTGCTATTGTTTCCTTCATTTCTTTTTCATTTATTTCTGACCTGATCTTTATGATTTCTTTCCTTCTGCTAGCTTTGGGGTTTTTTTGTTCTTCTTTCTCTAATTGCTTTAGGTGCAAGGTTAGGTTGTTTATTCGAGATGTTTCCTGTTTCTTGAGGTAAGCTGGTATTGCTATAAACTTCCCTCTTAGCACTGCTTTTGCTGCGTCCCATAGGTTTTGGGTCGTCATGTCTCCATTTTCATTTGTTTCTAGGTATTTTTTGATTTCCCCTTTGATTTCTTCAGTGATCACTTCGTTATTAAGTAGTGTATTGTGTAGCCACCATGTGTTTGTATTTTTTACAGATCTTTTCCTGTAATTGATATCTAGTCTCATAGCGTTGTGGTCGGAAAAGATACTTGATACGATTTCAATTTTCTTAAATTTACCAAGGCTTGATTTGTGACCCAAGATATGATCTATCCTGGAGAATGTTCCATGAGCACTTGAGAAAAATGTGTATTCTGTTGTTTTTGGGTAGAATGTCCTATAAATATCAATTAAGTCCATCTTGTTTAATGTCTCATTTAAAGCTTGTGTTTCCTTATTTATTTTCATTTTGGATGATCTGTCCATTGGTGAAAGTGGGGTGTTAAAGTCCCCTACTATGATTGTGTTACTGTCGATTTCCCCTTTTATGGCTGTTAGTATTTGCCTTATGTATTGAGGTGCTCCTATGTTGGGTGCATAAATATTTACAATTGTTATACCTTCCTCTTGGATCAATCCCTTGATCATTATATAGTGTCCTTCTTTGTCTCTTGTAATAGTCTTTATTTTAAAGTCTATTTTGTCTGCTATGAGAATTGCTACTCCAGCTTTCTTTTGATTTCCATGTGCATGGAATATCTTTTTCCATCCCCTCACTTTCAGTCTGTATGTGTCTCTAGGTCTGAAGTGGGTCTCTTGTAGACAGCATATATATGGGTCTTGTTTTTGTATCCATTCAGCCAGTCTGTGTCTTTTGGTGGGAGCATTTAATCCATTTACATTCAAGGTAATTATCGATATGTATGTTCCTATTCCCATTTTCTCAAATGTTTTGGGTTTGTTATTGTAGGTGTTTTCCTTCTCTTGTGTTTCTTGCCTAGAGAAGTTCCTTTAGCATTTGTTGTAAAGCTGGTTTGGTGGTGCTGAACTCTCTCAGCTTTTGCTTGTCTGTAAAGGTTTTAATTTCTCCATCACATCTGAATGAGATCCTTGCTGGGTAGAGTAATCTTGGTTGTAGGTTTTTCTCCTTCATCACTTTAAGTATATCCTGCCACTCCCTTCTGGCTTGCAGAGTTTCTGCTGAAAGATCAGATGTTAACCTTATGGGGATTCCCTTGTGTGTTATTTGTTGTTTTTCCCTTGCTGCTTTTAATGTGTTTTCTTTATATTTAATGTTTGACAGTTTGATTAATATGTGTCTTGGCGTGTTTCTCCTTGGATTTATCCTGTATGGGACTCTCTGTGCTTCCAGGACTTGATTAACTATTTCCTTTCCCATATTAGGGAAGTTTTCAACTATAATCTCTTCAAATATTTTCTCAGTCCCTTTCTTTTTCTCTTCTTCTTCTGGGACCCCTATAATTCGAATGTTGGTGCGTTTAATGTTGTCCCAGAGGTCTCTGAGACTGTCCTCAGTTCTTTTCATTCTTTTTTCTTTATCCTGTTCTGCAGTAGTTATTTCCACCATTTTATCTTCCAGGTCACTTATCCGTTCTTCTGCCTCAGTTATTCTGCTATTGATCCCTTCTAGAGTATTTTTAATTTCATTTATTGTGTTTTTCATCGTTGCTTGGTTCCTCTTTAGTTCTTCTACGTCCTTGTTAAATGTTTCTTGCATTTTGTCTATTCTATTTCCAAGATTTTGGATCATCCTTACTATCATTATTCTGAATTCTTTTTCAGGTAGACTACCTATTTCCTCTTCATTTGTTAGGTCTGGTGTGTTTTGACCCTGCTCCTTCATCTGCTGTGTGTTTTTCTGTCATCTCATTTTGCTTATCTTACTGTGTTTGGGGTCTCCTTTTCACAGGCTGCAGTTTCGTAGTTCCCATTGTTTTTGGTATCTGTCCCCAGTGGCTAAGGTTGGTTCAGTGGGTTGTGTAGGCTTCCTGGTGGAGGGAACTAGTGACTGAGTTCTGGTGGATGAGGCTGGATCTTGTCTTTCTGGTGGGCACGTCCACGTCTTGTGGTGTATTTTGGGGTGTCTGTGGCCTTATTATGATTTTAGGCAGCCTCTCTGCTAATGGATGGGGCTGTGTTCCTGTCTTGCTAGTTGTTTGCCATAGGGTGTCCAGCACTGTAGCTTGCTTGTCATTGAGTGAAGCTGGGTCTTGATGTTGAGATGGAGATATCTGAGAGATTTTTGCCGTTTGGTATTACATGGAGCTGGGAGGTCTCTTGTGGACCAGTGTTCTGAAGTTGGCTCTCCCACCTCAGAGGCACGGCCCTGATGCCTGGCTGGAGCACCAAGAGCCTTTCATGCACACGGCTCAGAGTAAAAGGGAGAAAAAGTAGAAAGAAAGAAAGAAAGAAAGAGGATATAATATAGTGAAGTAAAATAAAGCTATTATAAAGCAAAGTTATACAGACAAAATCTCACCCAGAAGCATACACATATACACTCAGAAAAAAAGGAAAAGGGGAAAAATTAATATATCCTGCTCCCAAAGACCACCTCCTCAATTTGGGATGATTCGTTGTCTATTCAGGTATTCAATAGATGTAGGCACATCAAGCTGTTTGTGGAGTTTTAGTCCGCTGCTTCTGAGGCTGCTGGGAGAGATTTCCCTTTCTCTTCTTTGTTCGCACAGCTCCCGGGGTTCAGCTTTGGATTAGGACCCGCCTCTGCGTGTAGGTCGCCTGAGGGCGTCTATTCCCCGCCCAGACAGGACGGGGTTAAAGGAGCAGCTGCTTCGGGGGCTCTGGCTCACTCAGGCCGGGGGGAGGGAGGGGTACAGAGGAGGCGGGGCGAGCCTGCGGTGGCAGAGGCTGGCGTGACGTTGCACCAGCCTGAGGCGCGCCGTGTGTTCTCCCGGGAAAGTTGTCCCCGGATCACGGGACCCTGGCAGTGGTGGGCTGCACCGGCTCCCAGGAGGGGCGGTGTGGAGAGTGACCTGTGCTCGCACACAGGCTTCTTGGTGGCGGCAGCAGCAGCCTTAGCATCTCATGCCCGTCTCTGGGGTCCGCGCTGATAGCCGCGGCTCGCGCCCGTCTCTGGAGCTCGTTTAGGCGGCGCTCTGAATCCCCTCTCCTCGCGTACCAGGAAACAAAGAGGGAAGAAAAAGTCTCTTGCCTCTTCGGTAGCTGCAGACTTTTTCCCGGACTCCCTCCCGGCTAGCTGTGGTGCACTAACCCCTTCAGGCTGTATTCACGCCGCCAACCCCAGTCCTCTCCCTGCTATCCGACCGAAGCCTGAGCCTCCGCTCCCAGCCCCGCCTGCCCCGGCGGGGGAGCAGACAAGCCTCTCAGGCTGGTGAGTGCTGCTCGGTGCCGAGCCTCTGTGCGGGAGTCTCTCTGCTTTGCCCTCCGCACCCCTGTGGCTGCGCTCTCCTCCGTGGCGCCGAAGCTTCCCGCCTCTGCCACCCGCAGTCTCTGCCCGCGAAGGGGCTTCCTAGTGCGTGGAAACCTTTCCTCCTTCACGGCTCCCTCCCACTGGTGCAGGTCCCATCCCTATTCTTTTGTCTCTGTTATTTCTTTTTTCTTTTGCCCTACCCAAGTACGTGGGGAGTTTCTTGCCTTTTGGGAGATCTGACTTTTTCTGCCAGCGTTCAGTGGGTGTTCTGTAGGAGCAGTTCCACGTGTCTGCCTTTTTTCTTGATTCAGTGTTTACTTGATGGCTCTAATGCTTTGACTGTTTTCCAGAGTTCTGACAAATTTGGTTCTGACAATTTCTGGTTATTTTGTGATGTTTCTTTGGTGAAATGAAAGCTTGGATCTGCCTACTGTGCCATTTTGCTGACATTACTCCCCTAATGTAGTCCTTTCTGAATCTCAGACTTTCCTGTATTTGTTCAATAAGGTCCCTTTCAAACTGGCCCGTGAGTTCTTTTAACATGACCCTAATAGTTTTTGATAGCATGTATATTATCTTGTATGATAAAACATGGCTGACCTAGAATCAGCTATTTCTCTAAGATGCCCTAATGTCTTTTGATAGAACACAGTATTTCAAGTCCACAATTTGTGTGTTACTATTTGTTTGGCCAGTGTTTCTAGGCCTTTCCCATGTGTAGAGATGGCGAAGATAGATGGCTAGGTAGAAAGCAAGAAGGAAGAGAGGGAGGAAGGGAGGGGGAAAGAAAGGAAGGAAGGGAGGGAGGGAGGGAGGGAGGGAGGAAAGAAACCTCATGAGTTCATATGTATACTTCCAATTCCAATTCAGGGCTACAGGGTTTTTACTTAACCTCTTCTGCTTATCTCCTTTCTTCTATTCCACATCCAGTTTCAGTTGCTATTCTCAATTTACTCTGCTGTATTTCCAGTAAACCATTTTAGGCTATGTTGGGGCTTTTCTGTTCTAAGGTCCATGAGATGCCCTGTTTCTTCCCTCTACTTTATTCTACACGTCCCCTGATATGCTAGTTCTGCATGTTGATATGTGTCCTGCTCATCTGCTGGTATTTTGAGGTTGTGAGGGTATCTTATCACCTGTGTTGCTCATGAGTTTTTAATTTTGATATCTAGTTGTTCTGTCTGCTTTTATTGTAGGATTCAGGGAGATTCAAAAGGTATGCTGCTGTTTCCGCTGTCTCCCCAAAATCCTTTCCTTTTATTACCAGTTTAGATGTTGCCAAATTGACCTACAGAGACATTAAGTGACTTTGTTAATGTTACAGAGTAATTAGCAAAGCCATAATTAAACCCCTGCAACTTAAGTAGAGCCTAGAAGTTTAACCTCTACTCCATGCTGTCAAATCAAGAAAATACATGTTTATCATTACCTGGAGAGAGGATACTTTTTTACCTGTCCCATGATTCCTGCCTAGGACTTTATATAAGGGGACTTCTGCTTCTCTTTTGTGTAGTAAGGGGGATATGGAGAGTTATTTTGGAGAGAATATTTCCAGTTTATCTTCTAAATCCTACACACTCCTTCCCAAGAACTTTGTTTTAACCAGAATACAGAATGAATGTATTGAAAAGACAATGCAGGCTTACCTCAATCTCTCTCTCTCCTCTCTCCTATCTCTCTTGGACCTCTGTACTCAGACAAGGTGAATTTCATATGTGCTTGCAGTTTTTATGGGATAAGCAGATCAGTTCTAGTGGCTGCCAACTACTATTCTACTCTTTTATGATTTATTTACCTGGCTTGATAAATCATGCCTGCCCTTTAGTGGAGTGCATTATCTTAAAATTCGGGGTGATGAGGGAGTAGGAAGCCCAATTTTAGCTTTCAAATCAAATCCAGTTTTCAAATCTAGATTTACTATGGATAAAGCTAATTATTTGAACCCCATTTGGCTTCTTGTGCCCATTCTCAATCCAGAATAGTGATAAATATTTGTCACCTGAAATGGAACCATTACCAAATACAGCATCATAGAGTCTTAGTTATTGAGACAATCTTCACTCTTGTCCAACCAATTTTTTGATAATCAAGTGCCTGTACACCAAATTCAGGGTAACTATCTAACTTCTCTTGATCACCCCTGATTATATGGCTATATCTTAGATCAAAACGACTAGCTTTAACTTGCCAAGTCCTTATTCCTTTGGCCTATTTTCTTAATAAGTGTAGAAGTAGTATAATGTGATGGTTAAGAACCTGAACGTTGTGTCAGACACATTTGGAACCTTGGGCAAGGTATTAACCTTGTGTCTTTATCATGAAAATGAGGCTAATAGTAGCTTCCTAATGATGTTCTTATGAGGTTTAAATTAGATCACGTATGAAAATCTCATAGTAGTTTTCAAAGTAAGGACTCAAATATGTTGATTCCCTTCATTCTTACTAGGCACTTTCACTTGGTTGGTTTACTTAATACACAACTCTGTATGTTAGGTTTTAATCTTCCTGTGGACCAGGATCATCAGCATTATCTATGAGCGTATTAGAAATGCAGACTCTCAGGCCCCACCCAGACCTACTGTATTAAAATCTGCATGTTAAGAAGATCTCCAGGTGATACTTATGCACATTAGACGCAATTAGAAGCACTGCTCTAATTGACTATGATATGCTGCCTCACCCTTTAAGGAGATACCAATCTTAAAAAGAATTAACTGCATTTGTGGAAGAGTAAAGGGGCCAGAGGCTGATGGAAATATGTAACACCTGTAGGAAGCTTGTAGCCAAGAAAGAAACTAGATTGAAACTGAAATCGACAAGCAACACCAAAGAAGAGAATAGAGTTAGGCTTCATTTCTGAAAGTGGTGATGGCCATGCCATGGACATGGAGGTAGAGTCAACAGCAGCTCCAGGTCCAAGCTAGACCAGAACACAGGTGGGGTAAGGAAAGCGATATATCAAGTTACCCAGAGCAACTGAGTGCTCTGTTGCCTTGAGGGGCACCTGGATATCTCAGCTGGAAATTGACTACCTCGATGGATATCTCTCAGAAACTCCAGGACAAGGCAGAGGCTGTTCTGTGGTTGTATATTCATTTCCTTCTCACTGTGAGCATGGGACTTATCACCAGGCAGCAGAGGAGAGAAGAAGAAGGAGGTCTGATAAAGTAAGAAACCTGAAGACCAAAATGTAGAAAGCTTAATCCTAATAGACGGTTCACTGTTACCCTGGCTTTTGGTTTCTAGGTGGCAGAAAATGAAGGTTATATAAATGTAAATTGCTTGAAATAAATGGGCCATCACTCAAGGCTTGGAAATCTTTGTTAAATGGAAATTTCCATCACAATATTATTCAAGTTATGGTTACTGTGACATAAGAGCTCTAATGGCTATACTTCATGGTGATGGGCAGCACTGATGTATGGAGTATACGGTATATGGGCAGCTGTAATTGAATCACACTAGGCTGTGGTCTTTTAGTCTATACTTGTAAATGTTTGCAACAGACAAGGCTTCCATGTAGCCTAAGCAGTCAGTTGTGAATATGCTGAGGTTGCAGCTGTGCTTGGAAGGACCCTTATACCAAAAGATGTTTTTTCAATCTGCTTGCTGATGACACAGTTCTTTAGCTGGAGAGAAAGCTTCTTGTTCCTCGATTAGAAAAATGC
Source organism: Eschrichtius robustus (assembly GCF_028021215.1). Lineage (NCBI taxonomy): Eukaryota > Metazoa > Chordata > Mammalia > Artiodactyla > Eschrichtiidae > Eschrichtius > Eschrichtius robustus. The sequence goes on from NC_090845.1 coordinate 107,510,118, forward strand.
TATGAAATGAAATAAAAAAAAAACAAGGAGGAAGAAAAGAAGAAGTAGGGGAAGAGAAAGTCAGAGAGCCCAAGATATGGGTGTTCAATGATGGGCAAGGGATTGAGTGTTACAATTTAGTTGGAAATAAGAGGGAGGGCCAGGGTGTGCACATGCACACACGTGCACGTACACACACACACACACATACACAGAGACTTCATCTTTTGACCTTGAGATGGACCTTTGTGTTGTTTTATTCGTATGTCAAGACAGAGTTCACTGTAATTGATGAGTAAACAAGCATTGGGCACCCACTGAGCCAAGATCTATAGTACAAATGTTTTCCAACTTCCAAACACAAGTTGCCCTACAGACAAACCTCAACCTGGCACACAACCTATGTTCTGACACTTTAAGTGATGTCTGGCTTCCCAGGCCTTCAACAAGAGCTGATTTGATTGCTAAGCAGTAAAACTAATAGCATAAGCTTGAGAGCTGAAATCCAAGGGCAATGGACCATTTAGAGTGGAGGAGAGGAAGGCAAGGAAAAAGAGTAAGCAGAAAAGTAGGGAGGATGGAAAAGGAGAAAAGATGAATAAGAGTGAGGAGAGTCAGAAACTATTCCAAGAGCCCCCTAAAACTTTGCCATGAAAACTATTACCTCCCACTCTTTTCATCTATTCCCTACCTTCTTCCTGGAGTGATGGAACAAAACTGTAAGTGGAATCATGATGCCCCATTGCTTATAAATTGTGTTTCATTGTAATTGTAATAAAATTCTAGAGCATTCAATGTCCACTGTGATTTGAACTCTGACTATATATTCAACCTAATGTTCTATTTCTTTCACTCTTGCTAAGGAATATGGTTTTCTTTCAAGTCTTTGAAGATGCCAAGTTCCTACCCCAGGCAAGAATAGAAATAGGAGAAAGAGCTGTTCATATAAACTGCTATCCAACCTTCAGGTCTTAGCTTAAATGTTCTTTATCAATGTTGCTGTTATTGTAACACTATCCCCACCTCTCCAATCTAGATTTGGACTTCTTGTTATATAGTCTTAGAGCATCCTATAGCTTTCCTTTGTGGTACTTATCAGAATTATGAATTCTGCGAGCATATCTTTAATTCCTCTTTTCCCCACTAAACTGTAGGCCCCATGAGAAGAGGAAACAAGCTCTGATTATTCACTGTTACATTCTCAGCATCCAGTCTAGTACCTGGCTCAAAACTTTGAATGAATGAATGAGTATAGGGACTAGAGAAGAGTAATTTACTTCCTATTTGCTGTGTATGAGTTAGGAAGTTTGTAGTAAAGAATATAAAAATAAATAGGCACTAGGAAACTGTCATGCTCAAAAAAAATCCTCTCTCCCGAGGTCCTAAGTACCTTCATGCTAACTTACACCCTCCTAAATTTGCCCTCTTCTTAGTTCAGCCCTACCACTTTAAGTGTTCGGTATTCTGAAGGTTTTATCCCACTCTATCCTTTTTTCCATTTACTGAAATCATAAGTTCCCTAAAGAGCTCTACATTACTTTTTATAGGGCATTTTCCTTCTGGGATCTTCAGTGAAGCTGGAGAGAGAACAACAGGATAATAGAGGGCAGCAGAAGGTACCTGAGGGGCATTTGTTTGTATGGGTTGATTTTGTGTTCATTGACAGTTTCCAAGTCAACTGTTGCCATAGACCAGGGTTACAAACTTTTTCTGTAAAGAACCAGATAGTAAACGTTTTCAGCTTTGTGGGCTATGTGTTTGTTCTCTGGTACAAGTACTCAGTTCTGCTGTTGTAATGGCAAAGCAGTCATAGACAATACCTAAATGAATAAGTGTGGCTGTGTTCCAATAAAACTTTATTTACAAAAACAGACAACAGTCTGGATTTGGCCCACAGGCCATGGTTTATTCACTCCTGCATCTAGAGAGCTATTGATCAGAGGCAGGGTGCCTTGCCTTATCACCTAGTACCTGTTTTAGACACTCCTCAGGTTAGAGGGTATCCCCTAAGGAAGAATTCCTTAGTGGAAGGGTCTAATGGGAAATAGCGCACTTAGAACACAGCTGTCAGGCCTTTCTTCCCTTCTGACACCAGTATTATAGATGAGTAGTGTGTGAGTAGGAGGAGTCGTTAATCTATTGGTACCATTTGAAACCCTGTCCTTTCTACAGCTAGTGTAATTACAGGTAACATGGTACTACATTAATATAGCAAGGGATTTGATCTTTTTTATCTCATTTTTTTGTGAATTTGATTTCTAGAGAACCAAGCAATACTTGAAACCCCTCAGGTACATCACAAGCTTGAGAACAAATATATGCAATTTACTACTGCCTTCCTTTCCTGAAGGAGAGGAAAGGATATGGAATTGTTTGGTTAGGGTGGAGCTCCATGAGGAATGAAAGCACATTCTAGGGGAGGTTACAGAAGATGAACCAGTTCAGAAGAAGCTGGTGAGTTTGTCTGGGGCCATATGGCATAAATTGACATAATTGAATCTCTATATTACTCTCAGCTCTGAACCAGATATTGCCCCTTAAAAACAGGCACTAGGTAATGCAGGAGATAGCCCTTTCCCAAGTAGCATTATCCATGAACAAAATTCTCTCTACTCCTCTTTGCTAGGTACTGCAATATCTTCTAACAGATTGTTTGGGGCAAAACCAATACAACAAATTTAAAATATGAATTCAGCTTCCTAATTGGGTATTTACATCCTAGTTGGATGAAGAACTCTGGGCATTCTGACTATGAGTGGCAAAAATCAGGTTGGGATATATATGGTCTGCTTCTAGTCAAATATAGCACAGTTCTTAAGAAAGTAGACTCTGAAATCAGAGTCTAGGTTCAAATTCTGGTTTCCCTCATTTAGTATGTGACTTTAGACATGTTATCTAAGCTCTCTGGACCTCAGTTTCTAAAACTTTAAGATGAGATAATGTGTGGGAAGTGCTTGGTTCCCTACCTGACACACAGCACTCAACATATTAGCTATTATTATTTTCCTCTTTACTTTCCTGACCTATTGCCAAAACGAATGTGAGAGTGTGTAGAATGGTGAAGAGCGAGCAGTTTCAGAATCAGACAAATCTGAGTTTAAATACTGATTCAAAGACTTATTAGCTGTGTGAGTATGGATAGATTACGTACATTAGTTTAGCTAATCTCAGTGAACTTCAAGTTTCCCTGTCTGTAAAATGGGGATAATTTCACAAACATAATATATGAATAATAATTGTTTGTGAAGATTCAATCTTACTAATGTTAGTTCTCTCCCCAACACTCTCTGGACCTCAAAATTGTTTTAACAGTAGAATCTATTTTGTCTCTATATTCTGAGTTCTCCATACCATCCTACATATACTGTAATGCCTCCTTGTCCCTCTGGATTCCTGCTATGGTGTCCTACCTTAATTCTTCCACCTTCAGAACTCTGGAGATCTGAAACCTAAGGGAACAGACTCCAGGGATGGTGCACTCTGAGAGGCTAGACTAGGGACGTAGAGGCAATCATTGTGAATAAACAGAGAGCTATAGAATGTACCTACTATGACTTAGGACTGAAGCAGTATCTTCCTTGGGCACTGTAATGAGGAGTACACAGTCCTACATCCATGCCCAGCACAGGAGACATTCTCCTTTTCCAAATCTGTGCAGCTGTTGGCAGGATGTTCTTCAAAGTTTTCCCAATACCCCATTATACTTTTTTCCCATACTGGTTTAGAGTATCACCTTACAAGAAATTATTTTCTTCAGCACCCCCGACTGGACACTTCCAGGCTCAGCATTTCTGAACACATAAGAAAATGTTTCTATAGATGACCTTGTAAGACCCTAAAGAGCTTTCTGAATCATCAAAGAAAGATAAACTGAAATGAACTGAAAGGTTAATTTAAGCACATGGATTTTGAATTCTTAATCTGTATTAAGTGACTTGAGTTGTACTCAGATTTTGTAAATGTTGCTAAACCCTCTGTATTTGCATGACAAATGTACACAATATTCATTTAACTGAAGCAGTCCATTACTGCTGGACTGCTGGAAGACCAAGAATGGGCTGAATTAGATTGTTCTACTGTAACAATCTCTTACTAAATAATATTGAGCTTGATAGCAACCTGCTCTTACAATATATACTAAACAGAAGAAGGCTTTCCCTGGAACAGAAGGTGGACCACTTTTACATGTGCTATTAAAGGGATATATTTACTCAGTGGCTTTTAATATCTCTGTGAATTAAATTTAGGTTTTTAAATATTCTACTGAAGGCTTCCCTTATAATGGAAGCTTCCTACATAAGTATATACACATGCACCTCTTTTGTATTGCACCATAGCTAAAATCTTTGCTTTGCATACCATTATCTGATCCCATCCTATTTCTCCAACTTTATTTCCCATGGCTACCCAGCAAAGAATCTAGATTTCATTAAAGTTCACTGACCCCAACATGTTGTGTTCATTCCTATTTTTACTCATATTGTTCTTTCTGCATGCAATGTCCTTTCTTCTTTTTCCCTCTGCCCAGCCAAATCTTAGTAATCTTTTAAGGCCCATTTCAAGATGCCTCCTCCAAGAAGCCTTCCCTGATTTCTATAACCTTCAGACATATTATTCCCTCTGTATGGAACATACCCTTCTTCTCAGATTCCTATGTCTTGTCATACATTTTTCTACCTCAGGGTGGCCTTCCCTGCCACATCGGACAACATCAGTTTTTCTTAAAAGTGGAACTGTGGGTTATTTAGAAGTATAGTATTTAGTATATGAACATTTGTGTATTTCCCTGGATATCATTTTGTTATTAAATTCTAGTTTAATTTCACTATGGTCAATGAACATATTCAGTATGATTTTAATCATTTAAAATTTGTTAAGACTTGTTTTATGGCCCAGTATATGGTTTATTTTGACACATGTTCCATGTGCACTTGGAAATAATGTGTATACTACAGTTTTTCTATAATGTGCAGTGTTCTATAAATGTCAGTTAGGTCATTTTTGTTAATTGTTGTAGCAGATGCTGTCAGTGCCTCACTCATATCCTTAGGACGCTACCATGTGCTTTGACTTACTTCATATTGCCCACGACTTACAACTCTATGACTGAGGGCTTTTCCAGAAAGGTGGAAGGTCATGCTGGCCATGTGTACATTGTAGGCCAGAAGTGCTAGAGAACTTAGTCCCCTAGAGAGTAGCCCTGTAACTGATGACTCTTGGGAGTAGATGTATGTGTATAAATTATCTAGGTCTATTACTCCTTGGGTGGGATAATACGGAGGAAGTGTTTGCTCGTTTCTTTTAACTTTGTCTCAAAGATGACTGACAAGAATAAGCTCCAGTGTCCACAGCAGCACATAGCAGTAGTTGGCTCTTCTTTCCTTTAACAATTCCCCAGTCCACTACCAGTATTCCCTGGACCTCCCAATAACTAGCATTTAAATCCTTGTCTCCAAATCTGCTTCTCCAAACTAAGACAATTTATTTATATCTTCTATATCCTCACTAATTTTTTTTTTTAATTTAATTTTATTTATTTATTTATGGCTGTGTTGGGTCTTCGTTTCTGTGCGAGGGCTTTCTCTAGTTGCGGCAAGTGGGGGCCACTCCTCATCGCAGTGCGCGGGCCTCTCACTATCGCGGCCTCTCTTGTTGCGGAGCACAGGCTCCAGACGCGCAGGCTCAGCAATTGTGGCTCACGGGCCCAGTCGCTCCACGGCATGTGGGATCCTCCCAGACCAGGGCTCGAACCCGTGTCCCCTGCATTGGTAGGCAGACTCTCAACCACTGCGCCACCAGGGAAGCCCTCCTCACTAATTTTTTATTCAGTTGTTTTATTATTTAGTGAGACAGGTGTGTTAATGTCTCCTAATCTGATTGCAGGTCTGTACATTCTTTCCCTTCTGCCAATGTGTGCTTTATATATTTTTAACCTATATTATTGGGTGCATGCAAATTTAGAATTATCCCTTCCTGTTGAGTTGACATTTTATCATTATTAAGTTTGTCTCTTTATCTCTTACCCTCTTATTTTCTTTTTTTAAAAATTTTACTGAAGTATAATTGATGTGCAATGTTGTGTTAATTTCTGCTGTATAGCAAAGTGATTCAGTTATACATACATATGTTCTTTTTCATATTCTTTTCCATTATGGTTTGTCACAGGATATTGAGTACAGTTCCCTGTGCTATACAGTAGGACCTTGTTGTTTATCTATTCTATATATAATAGTTTGCATCTGCTAATCCCAAACTCTCAATCCATCCCTCCCCCACCCCACTCCCCCTTGGCAACCACAAGTCTGTTCTCTATGTCTGTGAGTCTGTTTCTGTTTCATAGATAAGTGCATTTGTGTCACATTTTAGATTCCACATATAAGTGATTTGTGGAATCTAAAGTATTTGTCTCAAATATTTGTCATATTTGTTTTTCTCTTTCTGACTTCACTTAGTATGATAATCTCTAGGTCCATCCATGTTGCTACAAATAGCATTATTTCATTCTTTTGTATGGCTGAGTAATATTCCATAATATTCCATAGTATGTGTGTTTGTATACATATATATGTGTGTGTGTGTGTGTGTGTGTGTGTATATATCACATCTTTATCCATTCATCTGTTGATAGACATGTAAGTTCTTTCCATGTCTTGGTTATTGTAAATAGTGCTGCTATGAACATAGGGGTGCATGTATTGATATCTTTTCAAATTATACTTTTGTCTGGATATATGCCCAGAAGTGGGATTGCTGGATCATATGACAACTCTATTTTTAGATTTTGTGGAACCTCGATACTGTTCTCCATAGTGGATGTACCAATTTACATTCCTACCAACAGTGCAGGAGGGTTCCCTTTTCTCCACACCCTCTCCAGCATTTGTTATTTGTAGACATTTTAATGATGGACATTCTGAGCAGTGTCCTCTTATTTTCTTAACTTACCTTCCTTTGGGTTAGTTGTATGCATGGTGTATTTTTTTGACTCTTTACTTTCATGTTTTATATTTCCTTATATTTAAGGTATGTCTCTGGTAAGCAGCATGTTATTTGAGTTTTATTTTCATTTTTAGAGTGACAATATTTGTCCTTTATTTGCAGTCTTTAGTCATTTATATCTAATGTAGTTACCAATGTATGTGGGTTTATATCTACCAATTTACCATGTACTTTCTTTTTGGCCTATCTTGGTTGTTTCTCTCTTTCTCCTTTTTTGGACTCTTTTGAATTAATCAAATATTTAAAAAATTCTATTATTTCCTTTATTGCCCTGTTAGTAATAAATAATTCGTATCATTTAATGGTTGCCCTAGAGACTGCAACATGCCTCCTTGTCTCATTAAAATGTGATCTAAATTAGTGCTTTTATTACTTCCCAAACATGCAAGGACCTTTTAATATTTTACCTCTATTCACACTCCTCCTACATTTTGTGATATGTTGCCAAAAATTTTGATTCTACACATATTTAAAACCATACAATTTAGCATTATAATTGCTTTAAATGCTCAATATCCATTTAAATTTACCCTTTCTGGAGTTCATCATTCTTTTCTGCATTACTGTACTTCTACCTTAGATCATTTTCCTCTCATAAACATTTCCTTTTTAGTATGTTTTAGTGCAAATTTGATAGTAATTCATTATTTTAGCTTTTGTTTGTCTGAAGATGTTTTATTTTGCCTGCATATATAAAGATATTTTCATTATAAATTGTATCCTGAGTTTGCATTATTTGCTTTCAGTCCTTTAAAGAACTCCTATTTTATTCTTCCTTTAGTCTTTTCTGTAAGAAAAATTAGCTATTAGCCGTATTAGTGCTTTTTGGAAGGTAATGGAACTTTAAAAATTCCTTTGTCTGATTTTAGCATTATCTTTTTTGTCTTTGATTTTCAGAAGCTTTACCATGATGTGCTTTGTGTGGATATATATATACATACACACACACTACACACACACTACACACACACACACACACACACAACACATACGTACACATGGCTTGGGATTCATAGATATTATTTTATCTATAGTTGATGGTGTTCATCACTTTTGGAAAAGTACTGGCTGATATTGTTCCAAATATTCTTCTGATCCATTTTCTATCTTCTTAGATTCCATTTACACATATAATAGACCTTTTATATTTTTCTTTCTCTCTCTATGCTTCATTCTGTACATTTTCTACTGACCTACCTTCAAGTTCACTATTCATCTACTATATTCTGTATGATTCACTGTTAAACCTATCGATCAAATTATTAATTTGGGTTACATAAAATTTTTAATTGTTAATTCATTTTAATTTATATTTCTAAGATTTCAATTTGATTATTTTTATTATTTATTTCTGTGAAATTTTCTATATTTTTGCCTATATATATATTTTTTAATCCTTAATCTGTAGCTTTTTTTTTTTAAACATCTTTACTGGAGTATAATTGCTTTACAATGGTGTGTTAGTTTCTGCTTTATAACAAAGTGAATCAGTTATACATATACATATGTTCCCATATCTCTTCCCTCTTGCATCTCCCTCCCTCCCACCCTCCCTATCCGACCCCTCTAGGTGGTCACAAAGCACAGAGCTGATCTCCCTGTGCTATGCGGTTGCTTCCCACTAGCTATCTATTTTACGTTTGGTAGTGTATATATGTCCATGCCACTCTCTCACTTTGTCACAGCTTACCCTTCCCCCTCCCCATATCCTCAACTCCATTCTCTAGTAGGTCTGTGTCTTTATTCCCGTTTTGCCACTAGGTTCTTCATGACTTTTTTTTTCCCCCTTAGATTCCATATATATGTGTTAGCATACTGTATTTGTTTTTCTCTTTCTGACTTACTTCACTCTGTATGACAGACTCTAACTCCAACCACCTCACTACAAATACATCCATTCCGTTTCTTTTTATGGCTGAGTAATATTCCATTGTATATATGTGCCACATCTTCTTTATCCATTCATCTGTCGATGGAAATTTAGGTTACTTCCATGTCCTGGCTATTGTAAATAGAGCTGCAATGAACATTTTGGTACATGACTCTTTTTGAATTATGGTTTTCTCAGGGTATATGCCCAGTAGTGGGATTGCTGGCTCGTATGGTAGTTCTATTTTTAGTTTTTTAAGGAACCTCCATACTGTTCTCCATAGTGGCTGTATCAATTTACATTCCCACCAACAGTGCAAGAGGGTTCCCTTTTCTCCACACCCTCTCTAGCATTTATTGTTTCTAGATATTTTGATGATGGCCATTCTGACCGGTGTGAGATGCTATCTCATTGTAGTTTTGATTTGCATTTCTCTAATGATTAATGATGTTGAGCATTCTTTCATGTGTTTGTTGGCAATCTGTATATCTTCTTTGGAAAAATGACTATTTAGGTCTTCTGCCCATTTTTGGATTGGGTTGTTTGTTTTTTTGATATTGAGCTGCATGAGCTGCTTGTAAATCTTGGAGATTAATCCTTTGTAAGTTGCTTCATTTGCAAATACTTTCTCCCATTCTGAGGGTTGTCTTTTGGTCTTGTTTATGGTTTCCTTTGCTGTGCAAAAGCTTTTAAGTTTCATTAGGTCCCATTTGTTTATTTTTGTTTTTATTTCCATTTCTCTAGGAGGTGGGTCAAAAAGGGTCTTGCTGTGATTTATGTCATGGAGTGTTCTGCCTATGTTTTCCTCTAGGAGTTTGATAGTGTCTGGCCTTACATTTAGGTCTTTAATCCATTTTGAGTTTATTTTTGTGTATGGTGTTAAGGAGTGTTCTAATTTCATTCTTTTACATGTACCTGTCCAGTTTTCCCAGCACCCCTTATTGAAGAGGCTGTCATTTCTCCACTGTATATGCTTGCCTCCTTTATCAAAGATAAGGTGACCATATGTGCGTGGGTTTATCTCTGGGCTTTCTATCCTGTTCCATTGACCTATATTTCTGTTTTTGTGCCAGTACCATACTGTCTTGATTACTGTAGCTTTGTAGTATAGACTGAAGTCAGGGAGCCTGATTCCCCTAGCTCCATTTTTCGTTCTCAAGATTGCTTTGGCTATTCGAGGTCTTTTGTGTTTCCATACAAATTGTGAAATTTTTTGTTCTAGTTCTGTGAAAAACGCCAATGGTAGTTTGATAGGGATTGCATTGAATCTGTAGATTGCTTTGGGTAGTAGAGTCACTTTCACAATGTTGATTCTTCCAATCCAAGAACATGGTATATCTCTCCATCTATTTGTATCATCTTTAATTTCTTTCATCAGTGTCTTATAATTTTCTGCATACAGGTCTTTTCTCTCCTTAAGTAGGTTTATTCCTAGATATTTTATTCTTTTTCTTGCAGTGGTAAATGGGAGTGTTTTCTTAATTTCACTTTCAGATTTTTCATCATTAGTATATAGGAATGCAAGAGATTTCTGTGCATTAGTTTTGTATCCTGCTACTTTACCAAATTCATTGATTAGCTCTGGTAGTTTTCTGGTAGCATCTTTAGGATTCTCTATGTATAGAATCATGTCATCTGCAAACAGTGACAGCTTTACTTCTTCTTTTCCGATTTGGATTCCTTTTATTTCTTTTTCTTCTCTGATTGCTGTGGCTAAAACTTCCAAAACTATGTTGAATAATAGTGGTGAGAGTGAGCAACCTTGTCTTGTTCCTGATCTTAGTGGAAATGGTTTTAGTTTTTCACCATTGAGGACGATGTTGGCTGTGGGTTTGTCATATTATGTTTATTTATTATGTTGAGGAAAGTTCCCTCTATGCCTACTTTCTGCAGGGCTTTTATCATAAATCGGTGTTGAATTTTTTCAAAAGCTTTCTCTGCATCTATTGAGATGATCATATGGTTTTTCTCCTTCAATTTGTTAATATGGTGTATCACGTTGATTGATTTGCGTATATTGAAGAATCCTTGCATTCCTGGAATAAACCCCACTTGGTCATGGTGTATGATCCTTTTAATGTGCTGTTGGTTTCTGTTTGCTAGTATTTTGTTGAGGATTTTTGCATCTCTGTTCATCAGTGATATTGGCCTGTAGTTTTCTTTCTTTGTGACATCTTTGTCTGGTTTTGGTATCAGGGTGATGGTGGCCTCGTAGAATGAGTTGGGGAGTGTTCCTCCCTCTGCAATATTTTGGAAGAGTTTGAAAAGGATAGGTGTTAGCTCTTCTCTAAATGTTTGATAGAATTCGCCTGTGAAGCCATCTGGTCCTGGGCTTTTGTTTGTTGGAAGGTTTTTAATCACAGTTTCAATTTCATTGCTTGTGATTTGTCTGTTCATATTTTCTATTTCTTCCTGGTTCAGTCTCGGCAGGTTGTGCATTTCTAAGAGTTTGTCCATTTCTTCCAGGTTGTCCATTTTATTGGCATAGAGTTGCTTGTAGTAATCTCTCATGATCCTTTGTATTTCTGCAGTGTCAGTTGTTACCTCTCCTTTTCCATTTCTAATTCTATTGATTTGAGTCTTCTCTCTTTTTTTCTTGATGAGTCTGGATAATGGTTTATCAATTTTGTTTATCTTCTCAAAGAACCCACTTTTAGTTTTATTGATCTTTGCTATTGTTTCCTTCATTTCTTTTTCATTTATTTCTGTTGTGATCTCCATGATTTCTTTCCTTCTGCTAACTTTGGGGTTTTTTTTTCTTCTTTCTCTAATTGCTTTCAGTGCAAGGTTAGGTTGTTTATTTGAGATGCTTCCTGTTTCTTGAGGTAGGCTTGTATTGCTATAAAGTTCCCTCTTAGAACTGCTTTTGCTGCATCCCATAGGTTTTGGGTCGTCGTGTTTTCATTGTCATTTGTTTCTAGGTATTTTTTGATTTCCCCTTTGATTTCTTCAGTGATCACTTCGTTATTAAGTAGTGTATTGTGTAGCCTCCATGTGTTTGTATTTTTTACAGATCTTTTCCTGTAATTGATATCTAGTCTCATATCATTGTGGTCGGGAAAGATACTTGATATGATTTCAATTTTCTTAAATTTACCAAGACTTGATTTGTGACCCAGGATATGATCTATCCTGGAGAATATTCCATGAGCACTTGAGAAGAATGTGTATTCTGTTGTTTTTGAGTGGAATGTCCTATAAATATCAATTAAGTCCATCTTGTTTAATGTCTCATTTAAAGCTTGTGTTTCCTTATTTATTTTCATTTTGGATGATCTGTCCATTGGTGAAAGTGGGGTGTTAAAGTCCCCTACTATGATTGTGTTACTGTCGATTTCCCCTTTTATGGCTATTAGTATTTGCCTTATGTATTGAGGTGCTCCTATGTTGGGTGCATAAATATTTACAATTGTTATATCTTCTTCTTGAATCAATCCCTTGCCTATATTCTTGAAAATATTCATCATAGTTCTTTATAAGTTTGTGTCTTATAACTTCAATATCTGGATCACCATTGGGTCTGTTTCTATTGACTGCCTTTTCTCTTTGATTTAAGTCAGTTGGTCCTGTTTCATGCCATGCCTGTTAATTTTATACTGATTACTAGTCATTATGCAAGAAAAATTTAGAGACTCTGGATCTCATTATTTTCCTTTAGAGAGAATATACTTTCCTTCTTACAGGAAGATAGAGTATGGCCAAATTGCCTTGATCCTATTGAGGCTGGTCTATTTACATTTTGTCCTTTCTCTGGGACACATCCCTTTCAGAGTCTTACCAGAAAGCCTTGATCATTTACCAGGGTGCTTCTTCCTTTGTAGCTCTAACGTCTATTTTTTGTCTCCTTAGTGCCATGACACTGCTGGAATCTCTGCTTAGCCGTTTCACCTCTTACAGCTACTTTTAGTTTGGTTTCTCAGAATAATACTCCATACAAGTAAAGCTTGGAACTTATAAAACTGCTTCAAGGGAAAATTTTGTGTAGGATGTTAGACGCACTTTGCTGTGGTTCCCTTTTCTCTGAAATATTGGCCCTTAGATTATGGCTTTTTTTGTAGCCCTAAATGCTAACATTTGTTTTCTAAGCCCAGTGAGACTACTGCAAGCTCAAGAAATCTGCTTTCTGTTAGCCTTCATGCTCCTTGCAAGAATTGTAGAATGCCTTAAAAGGGAAAAGAGCCACAATTTTAGGGTTTACTTCAGTGTGCCTTCATTCTCACTTGACCTTGATATATCAAGTCTGGCTGCCTTGGGTATACTCTGATGTCTTTGAACAGCTCTCTGTGTTTTATATACGTACTCCAATTTGTCTCCGTTCTCTGTGTGAGCTTGACTCAAGTCTTGGCTACCTTGGGTGTGCTTTTATGCCTTCAAATCACTCTTTTTATTTTTAAATAGCATTATAATTTTTCTTGGTGAAAGGGGTTGTCTGATACCTACATCTAAGTCAGAAATAGACTTCTGGTACCTTCATTTTGAAGTCCCTTCTTGCTATTTATAGAAGTATATGTTAACTAATTTCTTTTAGAACTTTGAAAATCTCATTACACTGTTTCTGTTGACAAGTTATCCATATTGTTGCTCCTTTGATGCTAATATGGCTTTTTTTCTGGCTGGATTTAATATTTTTCCTTTGTCTTTGGTTATTAGTAATTCTCTTATGACATGTCTAGGTGTTGTCTTAATTGTATTCTTATTCCTGGCATTTATAGTGGTTCTTGAATCTGTGGCTTAATGTCTTTTATCAGTTTGGAATATTTTCAGACATTACTTCTTCAGTATTATTTCTGACCAATTGTCTTTCTCCTCTCTAATCATGCATATATATATATATATATATATGTATACAACATATATAACATTATATATAGTTATATTTATATATGTATTTTTACATATATTGGGTATATATGTTATATATTATTATATATCATATTATTCATATCATATAATAATATATACATGTATAAACAACCATATATATGATTATTCCATCATATTCAATATTTTGATTGTGTATTTTCTGTATTTCCATTTATACCAACATAATTGTGGATACAGGTTAAAAAACAAAAAATCCAGTAGATATAGCACCTTCACCCTATCAGGGAGCCCAAGAGATATGCAAGTATATACAGAATTGGTTGGTCTGTCATGCACCTAGGGCATTTACAGCTTCCAAAGATAAGTGCCAAGATGTGTGTAAATCCCTTTGACACAAAGATATTATTGCCTTTGTTTTTAACTGCTGAATATCATTCTATTCATGTAGGCCCAAGTCCCAAATGCCAGCTCACATCTCTTCCAATCCAAGTGCATTCTCACATAGTGAACAAGGCAGATATAGACACAATATTTACACAACTCTGTAATTTCCAAGATCCAGGCCTGATGTGTTAAGCCTTTACTCACATTCATTTCTTTTTGTTTCTCTGCTTTGGGATGAACATTTTTCTGACTAACCTACAATTAACTATGTCTTTCTTCAGTTTTGTCTACTGTGCAAAGTAGAGAAAAAACAATTTTTTTTGAGTTTTTCAATTAGTGTATCTCTAAATTCTAGAATTTCTATATGGTTTTTGTGGGGAGTTTTTGGTTTTTTTGGATTTTTTTGGCCATGCTGCATGACATACGGGATCTTAGTTCCCTGACCAGGGATTGGCGCCCCCTGCAGTGGGAGCACGGAGTCTTAACCACTGGACCATCAGGGAAGTCCCATATGGTTCTTAAATTTTAGTTTCTAGCTTTCTGACAAGTTTTGTTATTTTTTTGAAATTCTTCAACTATAATAGTCAGAATTATTCTATAGCCCTTGTATGATAACTTCAACATATGAATCTCCTGTTTGTCTATTTGTAGTGTGTATTTTTTCTTTAATTTCTCACATCGTTTATTTGTGCAAGGTTGGGTATATTTTATTCAAGGCCAAAGAATTGTGTATAAGATTTTAGATAAATTTGATGTTCTAGATGATGTTCTTTTCCTCCAGAGATGATTTAATTTTCATTCTGGCAAATAGTTGGGTGAAGGCATTAGCAATTCCAGATTTCCTTAATCCATGAAGGTTTGAGTGTCTTTGTAATGATTTGTCTATTCTAGTAGTGTAGTAGTGGAATCTAGACCTTCAGATTCCCAACTGAAAACTTCAGATGTTTAACAAGAATCCTCTTTTTTGTTACTCCTGAACTACAATTTATAGTTTTTATAGTATATAATAATTATGAAGAAATATATATATACACACATGTTATATAGAATATATACTCTTTGTGTGTAATTTATATTACATTATATTATTTTATATAAAATTTTTATTTTTATGTTTTATTCAGATTATTTTTGGTGTCCTCAGTAGATGGATTGGTCTGAAAGTACCTGGTCTGCCACCATCAGAAACATAAGTCTACCAAAGACTAATGAAGTAAAGCTGTATAGGTGTTGCATAACTACAAACAAACCTGGAATTCAAGAAAATTTCAGGGTGAGTAAAAAAATAAATTTCACAAAGCCCCACTTATATTACAGTTATTTAAAATAGTCAACTGTTTACAAATAAGGTATTTCATTGTATGAAAGTGTTTATATTTTGAAAATATTGGTTGATGAATGGTACATACCTTTTAAAAACACAATTTTTAAAATGTTTCCATTTGGCTCTTTTTATATAATTACATTTTAATTTTTTCTGCGCATATATGAGTGAGAAAATATGCTTATTCATCAGTGAATTCTGGAGCACTTCTCATATGCAATGTGTAATGCTAACTGTGCCTATAAACTGACTATTCCTATAGGACATCCTGCTATTTAGGGCATAAGCCCAAAGGCTGGGAGCCACTGCATACCTACTGGCCAACAATTAAAATAAGTTGCTAAGTACCTAGGAGGGAATAAAGAGATTTATACTTACTGATATTATAAAATCTAATCATAAAAGTAATAGTAAGTGGCATAGCTGATCACAGATTAGGATATTATTTTATTTTCATGTAGTAGTTCAAAGCAAGCCTGGTTCACCTGAGGATTTGACTAATTACTACAGCCTCATTAGACCAGTGATATACCACCTAGCCCTTTCAGATATGCTATTTATAACTCCATTATGAAAATTCAAAGTAGAAAATTTAACATAGAACAGGTAATACCCCCGTTATAATTACTTTATTCAACATACATTTGTTGAGTACCCGTTATAACCCAGGTTTTTATGTGAAGTGCTATGGCTACAAATATATGACTCTGTTTTCATGTTTTTTGAATATAAAAAAAAATAAAAATCATAGGAATAGATGAGATTTTCATGGAGTCCAGACTGAGTAAAAAGGAAAGTGAAGCCAGAAATAGTTTGATTATCTGGCAGAAAACATGGGGGTTAACAAACAGTAACTATAAATGAGACTGAAGGAAGTTGGTTAGGCAGGAATGATGGTAGAAAAGCTGGAATAAAAGGAAGTTTTGGTTTACGTGTGGTATTGGAGTTTTAGTTTTTAAGAGGTGGCATAGTTCCTGATAATCATTTGGTATCCAATAAATGGTCATGGGAATAGGTGTCACATGTCAATTGATTGTGATTTTAAGGAGTCAAGAAAGCCTAAGGCCAGGGTTTTGGATTCATGATCAATGAAAATATTGAGTTTCTACAGTCCTAAGTTGAAAATGTGTGGTAGTAGCTGTGATACAGGTAGGAAAGAACAGATGAGGATGATCGACCAGGTATCAGGCCACAAAGGGACAAGAGTGCTTACATAAGGATGAATGAGTAATCGTGTGGAAGTGGTAGTGTTAGCAATGGACTTTCAGAAGATAGCAATTCATGTCTGTCATATTCTCACCACAGAATATCCAATTTAAGACCACGTTCAAAAGAGCACAGGAAATCAGCAGACCATTATTTTCATCTCAGGTCTGCCATCTACTACTGTGAGGTGACCATATAATTGATAATCAAAACTGAGGAAATTTGGAGAGTGAAAAAGAATGCTGTTAAAAATTACACCAAAACAACATACGTAAACTGGGACTGGCCAGGGCAAAAAGGTACATATGGTTACCCTATGGGCAATTCATATTGCTTCACTTGTAAAATGTGGACAATATCCACTCTAAGACAAGTGTGTGAAAGTACTGAACCCCATTAGTGAGTGCTCAAGTAACATTTGTCAAATTGAAATATTTTGTCCTGTCTTGCCCCAGGAACTGTAAGTTCATTGAAGTCAGAGGAAACAGCTATTTTTTCTTTGCAGCCCCGCAATAATTAGTACGAAACTATGCATTCAGTGAGAATCCAATAAGTTTAACTGTGATTATGTTTCTGTAACTTTATTTGGATCCCACTGCAATTTACTCTCATGCCTCGATTATTTTGAAGACAAAACTCATCCTTAATATAGGTAAGAAAATAGGGGTGGGAAAGTTTTGCAAATTAGCAAATTCAGGTAGACTGTGTTATGAAAGCAAGGTTCTGAAAATGAAATTCAGGTTTGTATTAGTGCCTCAGGATCTGGAGTTCAGCCAATTCTTTTTCATTCAATCTTGTGAAGGGCTCTTCTGCCCTGTGGGCACTAAAACTGGTTGGTCTCAAACAGATGGAAGTACTTTGGGCATGACTCTGACTTCCATTTTGCCAGTTCCTGGTGCTACTTAACCCAAATGCAAGAAGTCAAGGACAGGCTTAAAGTTTCTCTCTTAGATGATACAGAAATTTGGTGCAGGCAAACTTAGGGTTAATACTTGGCACCGATCTTGTCTAGATACTTGGCATTTCAGTTACCCTGGTGACTTAAACACTTTTCTTGAGACACAGAGGAGTAGGCATATTTTTCGTCATCCCTTTGGTAAACATATAAGAATTAATTTAATGCTTGAATTACTTTACCATCCTCAGTGACTGTTTCTCATTCTCTTCTAAAATGGTCTTTCTTCATCCATGGCTGATCTCTTATCTGAGGCTGCCTGCTTCAAGTGACTTGACAGCTTACATCACTTGTTACACTAACCTCAGATTAATTTTGTTTTCTCTCCTGCCCTATGGTTCTCCTTATTTTGCTCTTTCAGAATTCTTCCATTACTTTTTTGATAATGAATGTAAAATTTTCAAACTTATATTGGTTGTCTTACTTAAAATATCCTATAATCATAATAGAATCATGGAGGTTGTAAACAGAACTGGAAGGAACCGTAAAGGCCATATAATCCAAACCCCTTCTCCTCCTCCAAAAATTTGAATCCTCTTTGCAACATTCCTGATATATCTTTACATCAAAGGCTTCCCATTACTTGAGAATTTTCATCAACATCTACTTCTTGATGTATCTCATTTCATCTTTAGGCTGGTATGACTGTAAATAGTTTTTTCTTTTATTGAACCAAAATCTGTAACTTTACCTATTGATCCTTGTAACCTCTTGGGGCTATATAGAAGAAAATAATAGTGGTCTTTAAGTATACACAGAAGAATTTATCATGCCTTCTCTCAGGTAAATGTACTGAAACCCTTAGCATTTCTTTCTACAGCATGGATTCAAGGTCTCCATAGGGTGACCAACTTGGTTTGTTTTCCTAGTTTTAGCACTGAAAACCCTGCATCCTGTGAACTCCCTCAATCCCCAGCAAACTAGGATAATAAGTCTTTTAGTTTTAATTATCCTGGTCACTCTGCTCTGAATATACTCTAGTGTAGTGCTGCTCTTTTCAAATGCAGTGCCCAGAAGTAGACACAATACAACTCAACATGGAACAGAATTTCGTATTATCCAAGACACTTGTCCAGTGGATTGCCAAAAGGACCTTATTATTTTTTAGTCCAAGTCTGACAATTGATGTGTAAATTATCTTTTTTTTTTAGTATACCATAGTATGAAATGGCTAAATCTATCTAAGCAGTGGAATTTACATTTCTTCAAGCCATTTTTACTAACCCTCCTATGTCTCTACTATCTTCACAGTCTTTTTATTTCCTCATAATACTGGGGAAAATAAATCTAAGAGTTTCAATGAAACACTGACTATTTTTAGCTAGATATTTGGTGCTACTAGTAGAGTTACTTTGACTGAACTTCCTAATTTGTGTCTTCAGCATCAAGCTTAGCCTTTACTTTAATAACTTCTTTCAATGCATTGTGTGTATGCATATTTAGGGAAAACCCTAGATTTCCATGGATACCAACATGTATGGGAAATACTAGAAAGAAAAATCAGGTCTTATGCCAGATTCTCATTAAGCCTATACCAGTTTGAACTGGGCTTTGACTGGGTTGAACCTTTATAAACTGTTTATTTGCATGGTCATCATGAAAGCAAAAAAAAAATATATAGATGCAAATGTAATATCATTGAAAGGTAGAAACTACTGGATTATGTGCTAATTTCCAACTCACATCCAGACTAGATTTACTTGTGATGTATTGAATTTGAAATTAAAAACCATCTATCATCTATACTCCCATGTTCATAGCAGCATTATTCACAAATAGCCAAGTTATGGAAACAACTTAGGTGTCCACTGACAGATGAATGGATAAAGAAAATGTGAACCTGGAGAGCATTATGCTAAGTGAAATAAGCCAGCCAGACAGAGACAAATACCACATGGTACCACTTGTATGTGGAATCTGAAAAAAAAAAAGAAAAAGGAAAAAAAAAGTCAAAATCATAGGGAAAAAAGAGTAGAAAAGTGGTTGACAGGGGCTGGGAGTGGGGAAAATAGGGAAAGATTGGTAAAAGGGTATCAACTTTTAGTTATAAGATGAATAAGGCCTGAGGATCTAAAGTATAACGTGGTGATTATAGTTGATAACTCTTTTGTATAATTTAAATTTGCTAAGAGAGTAGAACTCAAATGTTCTCAACACACAGAAAAAGATAAATATGTGAGGTGATGGATGTGTTAACTAACTCAATGGGAGGAATCATTTCACAATGTTTACATATATCCAACCATTGCATTGTACACTTTAAATATCTTACAATTTTATGTGTTAATTATATTTCAGTAAAGCTGGACAAAAGTTAAGAACCATCTATCTACAAAGATCTAAAGCACAGGTTACAAACTGTCAACCTATGGCCCAGATCCAGCTTGCAGTTGTGGACATTTTTTTGTGAAACCATCTAGTAATGGTCTACTCAATGTTTTAGTTTTTATTTTTCATTGAATTAGTTACCAATAATAAAAAGCAGGAGATTTCACATCAAAAAAAAATCTGAATTTCTGGGTTGTTTTGAAAAATTGTAGTATCTGGCAACACTTGGCCCATATTTAGGACAATGATCTGTTGGAAGTGAATAGTAGCTGCTGCTTTTATATGGGGCTTTACAGTTCACCATAATCCCTGCCACAGCCCATTTTTTCCTGTCCCCACTGGCTTCATTAATTACACTACCTTTCAGACCCCTGTAGACATTGGATATTGAAAATCCTCATCTAAATCCACATGTCTTTGAACTATTACTCTATTTTCCATATCTTCTATTTCACAAAATATGTGTTTTCTTAGCAATTCTTAGAGAAAACAAAAAAGGCATAGCAATTCCTTTTCTTGGAGATGTCTGTCATCTTATTGGGATGAAAAAGTGTTCACACATTTGAGACAATTATATAATGTGCTTTAGATTGATTGAATTAATGGTCCTGATTTTTCATGTCTCCTTGTGTCAACATCATTTGGCAGTGTCTTCTCATATTGACTTGAGTTGACCATGAAACTTGTTTTGGCCAATGAAACATTAGAAAATTTGATGCAGTCAGTAGCTTGAAAAAGTACTTGGTGTTTCCACTTTTCTTTTTTCTTTGCCTTCACCATGATAAAATTCCCAGGATAGACTGCTGGATGATGTGGAACACACAGCTGGCCCAGTAATGGCTATTACCCTGGTTGACAGCCAGCCAACCTCCAAACATGTGAGGAAGCTCAGCTCAGACTAGATGAATGGCCCAGATAAGTTCATTCTAAATCACTAACCCACAGACTTGTGAGCTAACAAATGCTTAGTGATTTAAATCCCTGAGTTGGATTTGTTTTGTTATATAGCATTATTGTAGCAATAGATAATAAACAGAGAAATTTGTTCTTAGAACTATTATAATAAAAATCTAAAACATGTGTCATTGGCTTTGGGAAAGGCAGTGGGTAGAGACTGGAAAAACAGTGTTGAAAGAATGGAGGCTGAAAAATGGTGAGGAAGCTGCTGTAGCAGCCTGGATAAATGGCAAACCATGTTATCAAGTGAAACATTTGGTAAAATGTGGTAACTTAGAATATAGAAAATATACCAAATTAGCATTTATACTTGAGTTAAGATATTGCCAGACAGAACGTTGAAAATGTCACCTGGCTCTTACTAGCTATGCATAATAAGATACAACAAGAAAGAGATGAGTTAAAGAACTGGACAGTTTTTAAGTAAAATTTAGAGACTAACAGAACTCACTGGATTAGAAAAAAAATTTTTTTCTCATCTCTAGCCTCTCATGCTAGTAACAGATTAAATCCAGGGAGCTGCCAGAAACATGTGGTCTTAATACTAAAGACCAAAACAGTTTTGTAAGACTGTGTTAAGATATTGATAGAATTAAGGAATTTCTAAGTAGACCCTCTCAACTAGACAAAAGTATTTCTAGAAATCTTAAGGGTGTTGTCTTGCAACAGCCTGACATGTCTGAAGAAACACTAATAAAATTTAGACAAAGAGGCCTATCTCAAAAAAAGTTATAACTGTGGCTTTTGCCAATGGAGTGGACTTGAACAATATTTATATGAAGCCCAAAAAGTTTTAAGGGAGTTGTATGGGCAAAAGTGCAACCAGCCTGGATTAAAAGAGAATGAGATTGTATAAAACTCAGAAAAGCACTGGGCCTTCAATATTCTGTGAGCAGGAGGCAGGATAAAATGTTGCTCAGAAATTATATTTATAAATGCCCTCTTCAGAAGCGACCAAGCAGAATGGAAAAAGAATAGTATTTCAGAGAATAAAGTTAAAAGCCATGGAAATCAATGGACAGGTGAGTCATTCTCATGAATCGTAATGGGACATAGTTAAGAAACATTGCCCACCCCTACTTTGTAGGGTTCTGGCTACATTTGTCCAGTGGGAAATGCTATATATGTATACCAGGGCTAGCTGCTTCCCACATTTTTTTTCCCTTTCTGAAATAGAGTATTTTTGTATCCAGTCCCTCTATCATCACTGAATGTTGGGTATGTGGGTGGCCAGTAAATTTTCATTTTAATTCCTTGGTCTTTGGATCCTCATCAGGGGAGCCTTATCAGCACCTGATCATCGATCATGAGATACCGGATTCTAGGCCTGATGATATGACTGAATGAGACTTTTGAGATCCTGCATTGGAGGAAAGCATATTTTGCATGTAGGAATGTTGTGAATAATTATTATAAGAGTGGAATATGATATATGGATTGCACTAATCACCATCTATATCAAGCCTCCCCATATCATTGATCTTTGTAGACGCTGGGCTTGGCCTTGTGACTTTCTTTGGCTAATTGGAAAGCAGAAAATTTAATGCAAGCAAGGGCTTTAAAAAGTGCTTGCCTGTTCCTGCCTCTTTTCTTGCTACTCTCCCTTTAACATGATGACATGCATAGTTTCGACTGCTGCATGATGAAAGACATGTATCCCTGACACCCCTATGACCCAACTATCAATCACCAACCACCAGACATGTGAGTAAGCCCACCAAAGACCAGAAGAACCATCCATCTGAGTACAGCTTAAATTCTCAACCCACAGACTCCTGACCTAAATAAAGGCTTAGTACTTTAAAGCCCCTGAGTTTTGGGGTGATTTGTTACACAGCATTATTGTGGCAATAAATAACAGATAGAAACAAGTTCGTGTATAATCAAGGGAGGGATGGAAGGAGAAATCTGTATCCTTTGGCAATTGATGCCCATAGATAATGAAGAACCCTCCTTTTTCTGAGCTACTGTATCTGATATGGACACAATTCAGTAAGCCAGCTATTGGCAAATAAAGCCAAGTATGGCTTGATACTTTTAAAATATTAAAATATTTGTTTGATTTGGTTCATTTGATAAAAATTAAATTTGGCACACCCAAAGTCTGACCAAAGGCAGGAGTTCATTATTCTGCCTTTACTCTAATAATTCTGAAAAGAGTTTTACAAAATAGTCTTTTATCCTATTTAATTTTAATTAAAAATTTATTTATGACATTATGCTTCAGAAGAGGAGATGGCTGGGGAAGAGGGCATCAGCACCAAAATGCCTCCAATTGCTAAAACACCAAAGTAGGTGTTAAGACTCTTTGGAATATAGGAACTCAGGTTCTAGCTCTATAACCATTTTTATGAGCTTTAGTTTTCTCATATGTTAAATGACAATGATCCTAATAACTTGAAGGACTGTCCTGAAAATAAGAAGTAATATATGTAAAGTACTTGACATATAGCAGGCACAAATCAATTATTAATATCTTCTCAGGATTCTGTAACTTTGCACCATTTTCTCTTGAAACCTCGAAAGCAAAAGATGTCTAGATAAAATATAGCAGATATAAAATGTCAGAAAAAACTGCTTTCTTCACCATATAAATGCAGAACTCAGCTTACTTACTTTGAGGGTCCATCACATTTATGCTTGTTTTAAGGGTTAGGCTCCATTACTGGAAGGGACTCAAATGAATTGGGGTGGTGGGAGAAACAGACACTTGGGTTCGAATCCCATCTTGGCCAACTTATTAATTGGGTAACCATGAGCAAATTACCTAACCTCCCTGAGCTTCAGTTCCTACATTAATACAGAATATGAATGCTGTGAATATTAATTGAGAAAATCAATGTAAAGCATTAGCAAAAGGTAGGAAGCGATGCATGACAGCAAATATTGTTAATAATTACTTTGTCATCTTATAATAATACTGTTAACTCAATATTATGGTTTGAGTGATATTTTCAGCTTTGTTGTTGTATTAGCTATGACCCAGCCTGTGTTCTTTAATGGCTTTCTGAGAATTGGAACTCCTACTGGGAAATTTTCTAGCTTTCAAAAATCTTTCCACCTTCTGAATGCTAGTTCCTGTGAGCAATTTCCAAAGGCAAAAATGGCAATTCAAGAGCAATGATAAGTGTACTTCTAAAATAGAATACACACCAGGCAGTTTCCTAGGACAGAACAGTATCCTGGTGAGAGCAGCTGGGCTGGTTAGGGGAACAAATGGTCAAATGCAACTCCTGAGGAAGTTCTGTAAGGCTGAGGGCAATAGCGACCACATGAGCTTTGTTCCTTGATATTTTTTTTTAGTTTCCCAAAGTACTTGGCCCCTTTCTCTTGAATGTGGAAACTTTGTGCTTAAAAGTGAAGACCATCCTTGCCAAGATTATTAGCAATATTTTATGATTATTTAGCAGCAATGTTCCACTACTTCTACTGTTTGGGAAGGGTCTACAGAAATTTGAAAGAGACATTCTCTCTCACAATTAATTCCTCTGTTTTTGTTTTTGTGTGGTGAACTCACTGTGCTTTCTTCCCTGTCAGCTTTATATCCCCATGTTGCTCAGCAAAAGGATGTTCATTACAAATACAATTATAATCTATTATCAGTCTATACGAATCATTCAGGACATTTGCCCAGAGCCTTTCTACTCATTGGTTGGGGCAAGTAGCCAGAAATTGAGAAAAATATTTTACATTCAATTGGTTCCACCCTGGAACTGTGTGCACGACAAAGTTGTGAGCATAAGAACTGCTGAGTTGGGAACCTGGAACTAGTGCTTCCTCTATGTGTTCATGGGAGCTTTGCTTCAGGTATTCATCTTCTCTCCCCAACTATAACATAGGTCTCCAAAAGGTAGGAAAAAAGAGGTATAAAACATACATGTGTTTATTGTTCTGTAACCACCCCTCACAACTTAGATCCTGACACATATCAATATGTATTCATTAATTGATAGCTTATAAAGACCCAGAGCATTTATTATTAAAAAATACACTTTCCTCTTATGTGAAAAATGAGCTATTTTGTCCTCCAAAATCATGACATCTCTAATTTGTCAACACTATTATTATATAATAGCCATAATTAAATGTACCTATTATGTTCCAGGCACTATACGAGATAATTTATCTCACTGAATTCTCCAAACAACTCACCAACTAGTTATTATTATTCTCATTTTACTAATGTGGAAACAAATTCAAAGAAGTCAAGAGACAGAAGAAAGGTTTTAACCTATTTTTTTTCTGACTCCAGACCAATGGTCAGAGCCTGAAATGACATCTTATTCAGCTATATGCTAGTGCTCCCATGAAACTAAGGAGCCTGCATAAACCTTCTTTCATGTCACTTGCAAAGCTTCAGTTAGTGAGTGAACTTAATAAATATTTTATTTATTACCACCTTTCTTAGTGTTGCTGCTGTGGTATAAGTGACTCCTCAGTGATAATAGGTTTTCCAGGATATAAGAAGTTAGAGAATATGATGAGCTTCTGCCACTCTAGTTCTGCCCCAAGGCAACTGTGATGCTTGTCCCAAAGTAATTGTTTGAGTGTACACCTCTAAAGCATACAGTTCTGACCGTGAGTATTCAGGTACAGAACATAGGTGCTCTGTATCTGAATGGTGTGTGGTGTGTGGTGAGTGCTGGTAGATGAAGCCAAACACGTAGGCAGGCAGCACATCATGAAGGACTTACTTTACCATGCTAAAGACTTTAAACTTTGTCTTGTAGATAATGGGAAGCCATTGAACAATTATAAGTAAAGTAGTAACTTGGTCAGAAAAATGTGCTAGAAAGATCACTGTCTCTAGAAGCAGTGACAGAAATAGATTTAAAATGGAAGTTCCTATAGCCATATAATTCAGAGGAAAACTGTTGTAATAGTCAAGGTGAGAAATTAATAGGGGGCTCTGGGGGTGGAACATATGGATGGGGCCAGCAACCAAGGTTTTTATGATGTTGAGCTGACTAAAGTTAGTGATCCACTGGCTTTAGGTGATAAAAGAGAGAGGAATGTAGGATAAACATTAGATTCTTACATGGATTCTGAGTAGGTGTTGGTACATTCATCATGATTATAAATACAGGAGGAGCCAATTAAGCTAATTGCAGATGGAGGAAATGATTATGAATTTAGTTTTAAACATGTTGAACTTGAGCTAGGTATGGGGCATACTGAAATTGTTGTTACATAGTATGCTGTAAAAATGTATTTTTGGGAAGTTGGCTAGATTGGAGATGAAGCTCTCAGAATCATCAGTGTATAGGTGATAATAGAATTCTAAGGGATGAATGAAATGGTTGAGGAAGAAAGTGAGGAGCGAGAAGGGAAAAAAGCCAAGGAGGGAACTCTGGCCAAAAGCAATGGTTAAAGTGTGAGTACTCTAGTCAATTAGTCAGTGGCATTTCCATGAGCAAACAGCATGTTAACACAGTGCTAGGCATAGTAAGGGTGGAGGAATAATAATAAGGTAATAAAAGATGTAGCTGTGATCATGAACTGTCTTGGTATGTACTTTTATAATCACGAACTGTCTTGGTATGTACTTTTATGTTAGATACTCTATGTCCTACAAGAAAAGAAGTGTTACCATGGAAACTAAGAGAGCAACACTATTAAGAAAGAGTGGTGAACATTACGCAATGTCAAAGAGAGAGATGAAGGTAGAACATCCACTGGAATAAATCTTAGGTGTTTTGTGGGAAAGCTTGGTTCTAGTTACTTTAAGAAGGTGTGAGGAATGTAGCAGGATTGGTTTATTGCTTAACAGTCATCCTAGAGTTTATACTGAAACGAGCTGGGAGTCAAATGGGCAGAGAGAAAATGAGTAGTATGAGGAAAACTGTATGAGAGTAGAAAGCTGGGTGAAATCCCATTTTACCTAATATAATGCTATTTTTATAGGTGTATAAACTCATGTCTGTAGTAAGATAAGGTGGGGGAGTAAAATTTCGGGCATTAGTGAGACTGCTGATGTAGCGTAGGGGTATAATATAAGGCAGAGAAATAGGTTTTCTCTGTGTGAAGTTAACTGACCCACATGAAGCTTGAACCTGTCATGTTTTTCATCCAGGATTACCTAAATTTGATAGCCCAAAGTATTTGTTATATGATAGTCAACACCATTACTTGAACACACACCATGTTGAACTCAAAATTAGCTAAAGTGATGTGGTAGAGAGAGCTTTAAAAAAAAAAAAAGGCCTGCAATATGTCATTGAATCCATTGGTGTGTACATTTATGTTAGATACCTCATGTTCAACAGGATGTTATGCCCATATGTACAGAGAGTATATAAGTTTGAATTGAAGAAAGTTTGAAACTAGAATAGAAAATTGGCATTAGATGATTCAAGGTGTCCTAATTTAGAGTAAAAGGGGAAGGATCCAGGAAGACTGATTCAAGAGAAGCAGGATTTTAACATGGAAGAAACAGAAAGAGGCAAAAGAAATAAAGTAAAACTTACTGAGATAGACCTAGAAAGAGTGAGAGAAAAGAATCAACTCAGTGAGTTTGAATAAGAGATTTATCTATCCTTGTGTTTGCTGAAATTTAGGCATAGTCAACAGTTGCAGGGCATCTGCTACACACAGGACTATCACTTTTAGGTAAGTGTAAAAAGTAATTATGATTTTAAAATTAAAAAATAATATTTAAAATTAATTTATTGTTTGCAAACTTTCACATATGCATCTGTAGCCTGCTCAGTTATAGCTTGACCAATAGGTCAGGTTTTATATTGAGTCATCTTTTCTTAGACTTTAATTTTATGAAGTTTAAAAGTTTTAACTTTCTTGCTGCTATTCCTTATGAAGTATAATTGTGTCATGACTCCATCAAATGTTGGTAATTATTTGTGTCCAACTTAGACCCCAAAATTATTAAAAAGATATTTCTCATTTAAGAATGCTTTCAGCACTTGGCAATAGCTAAGTTCATGAGCATATCATATGCAAAAGTTGGATGGGTGCATGTTCACACTGCCTTATAGATATAAATGGATTGTCAATCTATTCTCTGGTTTCTTTCAGTAATATGCCCAAAGAAATGTCATTTATTTTTTTCTCTGATGAGTAAAGAATATTACCAATTGTTCCAAAAGAGTCAAACTCTTGGTAATCAAGCTGTTTTCATCACAGCTGAATATTCTTATACAATTCTGCCATTTTATCTTCAACATAAAAAGAAAGCCAGATATCTTATCCTTGAAATTATAGGTTATATATCCCTGAAATGATAGCTTATATATAAGAAATTTGTGGTAATGGGTAACTGCTGAGGTATGCCAATTGAGCAAATTCATCTCCAGCCACCCCATCATTTTTGCCTATTTCATTAAAATCATCATCACACTTGCAAAGTCATATGCTACTATCATATACTATCAAATATATAATCTAATTATATATACATATATATTTACATATATATATAACCATGATTTGCATTTGTGATTGTTCTGAGCTGTAACATTTATATCACTATCTTTACCTTTACTTCATGTTTTGATATACAGGTTTTGCACCATTGATCCACTTTTGTTATTTGGGGATTTAACAAAATAATATGAATTCAAAAGGAAATATAATAAAGGTAAATAGTAATAAATTATTTGAGTATACATTAGTGTATATAAACTGAACCATATTAAATGTTAGCCAAAACATTAATTTATATATAATTTTAACACATGTCCAACCTTTAAGAATGCAAGAATTACTAATACTGTAATAGGATTTCTCTGAAAAAATCACCCCATCTCACATTTTATATTTGCAAAATGTATACAAAATTATAGGGACTTCCCTGGTGGCGCAGTGGTTAAGAATCCATCTGCCAATGCAGGGGACATGGTTCAATCCCTGGCCCGGGAAGATCCCACATGCCGCGGAGCAACTAAGCCCGCGTGCCACAACTACTGAAGCCCGCACGCCTAGAGCCCGTGCTCCGCAACAAGAGAAGCCACCGCGATGAGAAGCCTGAGGAGCCTGCACACTGCAGTGAAGAGTAGCCCCTGCTCGCCGCAACTAGAGAAACCCCGTGCGCAGCAATGAAGACCCAACAAAGCCAAATATATATATATATATATATATATATATATATGAAACTAGTTAATTTACTCATTTATATAAATTCGCTGTACTTAAATATTTCATGTTATGGTAGTAAGAAAAGCAGTGAAAGCAAGAAAGCACAACAGTGATTGCCTTCAAGGACAGGCAGTCCTCTGAGTAAGATATACCTTCCATATGAAATGAGTCACATTCAGCAATTGAATCTTTTGTGACCTCCCTTTACCATCTTTGCAATTTGGTGAACTTGAATTGGATCACTTTTTCTAAGAGGAATAAAACCAGACATATGAGGATCTACAAGGGAAAATATAATTCCCCCTTCCTCTTTCCATGCCTTTCAGTAGGGAAAACAAAGCATTAAGGTAAAGTGGAAAGAAGACTAAACTAGAAATCACTTGGGATTTTTGGCCTGACTTTCTCACTTAGTGGCTGTGCACTTCAGGACAAGCCCCTTCACTTTTGGGGGGATTATTGACCTTATGTGTGAAATGAAGTAGGTGGATTTGACCAGATGCAATGTCTATAATTCTGTGATCCATGAATCCCTGGTCTATTCTGTATGCAAGTTCTTTGTGAAAATCTCCACCTTGTAACTTTGTAACTTTTTGTAACTTTTCTTGCAATGAGAGTTGTTCTTGGAAAAAATAGATTCTTCTGTTTCTCTTGTGTAAACAGAAATTGATTTCCATCCTTTGAACTAGAGGATGTAAAATTTTAACCTCTTCCTCCATTAGTTTCAGGGGTTAGTTTTTCCTCTTCTTCAGGAAGCAACCTCATTACTTCATTGCCAGCTGTGGAGGCCTTTCTGTTCTCTAGCCTTTCATTTTGTTTGACATATGTCAGCTTGTTTTTCTTTTCTAAGACACAGGATGAATAATAAGAATTATTTCTTATTTCTTAAAGTCGTGATCTAAATGCTTTCCCATTCGTTTCATCAGAGACTTTACCTAGTTTGTAATGGGTTCCTGCATAAGGCTAGCAACAATGTCAATGAATGAAAATGAAACAATCAGGAAATGACAGCTGAACAGATGTCAGCTAATAAACATCCATAATGGGCCAGACCCCAAATCCCTACCTTGCTCTGGAGCACTACCAACTACCATTGGCTCAATATTTGGCCTGCCCTGAGATTCACCAAATCCCCATTTCCAAAAGTGTAACTCAAGAAGTATTCCCCTGGGGTGAGAATTGAAGAAAGAAATGCCCAGGTATATTCCATCTGTCAGCTCATCAATGTGCAGAAATGGTTGAATTTTGCCTCACCTCACTGTCACTTCATCCCCGGGCATACCCAGAAACAGCTGAAAGGAAAATGTAGGGAAAGAACAAGCTGCTTCTTAGAAATAAACATAACTGGAGTGGAAGGCAAAGCATAGTCTTTCTAAGTTCTTTTATGTGATTGACAAACAAAGATCATAAGGGAAAAAAGCTGTCTAGTCTATTCTTTGTATTTTTCAGGGTAATAACTCTTTAGAGACATGGAACATGTATAGAAACTGAATTTCAAGCAAGGTTGAAGTGACTTGCTCAATGTCCATAGGATAAAAGTAACCAAGTTAGGTTTATAACTCAAGCGCCCGAATTCCAGTCCAGGGCTTTTCATTAGACTTCACTCATGCATTGATGTTTCCTTTTTGCTAAAGCCCAGGAAACCTTATTTTGATTGCAACACACAACTGCTACCATCTGCCCATTACAAATTGTTAGCATTGATCTATAAGCTACCACAACTTTCCTACAGCCCAGGTAGACAGAGCTGCTAAACAATATATTTTAAGCATGTGGAAAAACCCACAACAAAAAGACACAGTTTGCCTAAGAAGGAAAAACTTTATCTGACCCCAATCTTCAGTGAGGCAGGAAAATGATTTGAACAAATCCTGGAATCATGCTTATTAATTTAGACTTCATAGTTACAAAGTTAAAGATTAGAATGCTAACTCTGCCACATGCTGTGAAACTTTGGGCAGATTACTTTGCCTCTCTGAACATCAATTTCTTCATCTGTAAAATAGGGATGAATAACATGCCCTTTGAAGAGTTATTTATGAGGACTGAATAAATGAGATAATGAATGTTAAGCATTTAGCAAGTGTCTGGCGTACAGTGTTCCAGATATGCTAGTTACTATTATTATCATCCCCTTTATACAAGTCTTTGTGTGTGTAAAACTTGTTACTTTTTTTTTTAAGCACCTTTATTGGAGTATAATTGCTTTACAATGGTGTGTTAGTTTCTGCTTTATAACAAAGTGAATCGGTTATACATATACATATGTTCCCATATCTCTTCCCTCTTGCGTCTCCCTCCCTCCCACCCTCCCTATCCCACCCCTCTAGGTGGTCACAAAGCACCGAGCTGATCTCCCTGTGTTATGCGGCTGCTTCCGACTAGCTATCTATTTTACGTTTGGTAGTGTATATATGTCCATGCCACTCTCTCACTTCGTCCCAGCTTAACCTTCCCCCTCCCCATATCCTCAAGTCCATTCTCTAGTAGGTCTGTGTCTTTACTCCCGTCTTGCCCCTAGGTTCTTCATGAACTTTTTTTTTTCTTAGATTCCGTATATATGTGTTAGCATACGGTGTTTGTTTTTTTCTTTCTGACTTACTTCACTCTATATGACAGACTCTAGGTCCATCCACCTCACTACAAATAACTCAATTTCGTTTCTTTTTATGGCTGAGTAATAGTCCATTGTACATATGTGCCACATCTTCTTTATTCATTCATCTGTTGATGGACACTTAGGTTGCTTCCATGTCCTGGCTATTGTAAATAGAGCTGCAATGATCATTTTGGTACATGTCTCTTTTTGAATTATAGTTTTCTCAGGGTATATGCCCAGTAGTGGGATTGCTGTGTCGTATGGTAGTTCTATTCTTAGTTTTTTAAGGAACCTCCATGATGTTCTCAGTAGTGGCTGTATAAATTTACATTCCCACCAACAGTGCAAGAGGGTTCCCTTTCTCCACACCCTGTCCAGCAATTATTGTTTGTAGATTTTTTGATGATGGCCATTCTGACTGGTGTGAGATGATATCTCATTGGAGTTTTGGTTTGCATTTCTCTAATGATTAATGATGTTGAGCATTCTTTCATGTTTTTGTTGGCCATCTGTATATCTTCTTTGGAGAAATGTCTATTTAGGTCTTCTGCCCATTTTTGGATTGGGTTGTTTGTATTTTTGATTTGAGCTGCATGAGCTGCTTGTAAATTTTGGAGATGAATCCTTTGTCAGTTGCTTCATTTGCAAATATTTTCTCCCATTCTGAGGGTTGTCTTTTGGTCTTGTTTATGGTTTCCTTTGCTGTGCAAAAGCTTTTAAGTTTCATTAGGTCCCATTTGTTTATTTTTGTTTTTATTTCCGTTTCTCTAGGAGGTGGGTCAAAAAGGGTCTTGCTGTGATTTATGTCATGGAGTGTTCTGCCTATGTTTTCCTCTAAGAGTTTGATAGTGTCTGGCCTTACATTTAGGTCTTTAATCCACTTTGAGTTTATTTTTGTGTATGGTGTTAGGGAGTGTTCTAATTTCATTCTTTTACATGTAACTGTCCAGTTTTCCCAGCACCACTTATTGAAGAGGCTGTCTTTTCTCCACTGTATAGTCTTGCCTCCTTTATCAAAGATAAGGTGACCATATGTGCGTGCGTTTATCTCTGGGCTTTCTATCCTGTTCCATTGATCTATATTTCTGTTTTTGTGCCAGTACCATACTGTCTTCATTATTGTAGCTTTTTAGTATAGTCTGAAGTCAGAGAGCCTGATTCCTCCAGCTCCGTTTTTCTTTCTCAAGATTGCTTTGGCTATTCGGGGTCTTTTGTGTTTCCATACAAATAGTGAAATTTTTTGTTCTAGTTCTGTGAAAAATGCCATTGGTAGTTTGATAGGGATTGCATTGAATCTGTAGATTGCTTTGGGTAGTAGAGTCATTTTCACAATGTTGATTCTTCTAATCCAAGAACATTGGTATATCTCTCCATCTATTTGTATCATCTTTAATTTCTTTCATCAGTGTCATAATTTTCTACATACAGGTCTTTAGTCTCCTTAGGTAGGTTTATTCCTAGATATTTTACTCTTTTTGTTGCAATGGTAATGGGAGTGTTTTCTTAATTTCACTTTCACACTTTTCATCATTAGTGTATAGGAATGCAAGAGATTTCTGTGCATTAATTTTATATCCTGCTACTTTACCAAATTCATTGATTAGCTCTAGTAGTTTCCTGGTAGTATCTTTAGGATTCTCTATGTATAGTATCATGTCATCTGCAAACAGTGACAGCTTTACTTCTTCTTTTCCGATTTGGATTCCTTTTATTTCTTTTTCTTCTCTGATTGCTGTGGCTAAAACTTCCAAAATTATGTTGAATAATAGTGGTGAGAGTGGGCAACCTTATCTTGTTCCTGATCTTAGTGGAAATGGTTTCAGTTTTTCACCATTGAGGATGATGTTGGCTGTGGGTTTGTCATATATAGCCTTTATTATGTTGAGGAAAGTTCCCTCTATGCCTGCTTTCTGGAGGGTTTTTATCATAAATGGGTGTTGAATTTTTTCGAAAGCTTTCTCTGCATCGATTGAGATGATCATATGGTTTTTCTCCTTCAATTTGTTAATATGGTGGATCACATTGATTGATTTGCGTATATTGAAGAATCCTTGCATCCCTGGGATAAATCCCACTTGATCGTGGTGTACGATCCTTTTAATGTGCTGTTGGATTCTGTTTGCCAGTATTTTGTTGAGGATTTTTGCATCCATGTTCATCAGTGATATTGGTCTGTAGTTTTCTTTTTTTGTAGTATCTTTGTCTGGTTTTGGTATCAGGGTGATGGTGGCCTCGTAGAATGAGTTGGGGAGTGTTCCTCCCTCTGGAATATTTTGGAAGAGTTTGAGAAGGATAGGTGTTAGCTCTTCTCTAAATGTTTGATAGAATTCGCCTGTGAAGCCATCTGGTCCTGGGCTTTTGTTTGTTGGAAGATTTTTTTTTTAATTTATTTATTTTTGGCTGTGTAGGGTATCCGTTTCTGTGCGTGGGCTTTCTCTAGTTGCGGCGAGCGGGGGCCACTCTTCATCGCGGTGCGTG
Source organism: Eschrichtius robustus (assembly GCF_028021215.1). Lineage (NCBI taxonomy): Eukaryota > Metazoa > Chordata > Mammalia > Artiodactyla > Eschrichtiidae > Eschrichtius > Eschrichtius robustus. Next base: position 107,544,109 of record NC_090845.1, read on the forward strand.
GGCTTCTCACTGTCACGGCCTCTCTTGTTGCGGAGCGCAAGCTCCAGACGCGCAGGCTCAGTAGTTGTGGCTCACGGGCCTAGTTGCTCTGCGGCATGTGGGATCCTCCCAGACCAGGGCTCGAACCCGTGTCCCCTGCATTAGCAGGCAGATTCTCAATTACTGCGCCACCAGGGAAGCCCTTGTGGGATGATTTTTAATCACAGTTTCAATTTCAGTGCTAGTGATTGGTCTGTTCATATTTTCTATTTCTTCCTGGTTTAGTCTTGGAAGGTTGTGCATTTCTCAGAATTTGTCCATTTCTTCCAGGTTGTCCATTTTATTGGCATAGAGTTGCTTGCAGTAATCTCTCATGATCCTTTGTATTTCTGCAGTGTCAGTTGTTACTTCTCCTTTTTCATTTCTAATTCTGTTGATTTGAGTCTTCTCCCTTTTTTTCTTGATGAGTCTGGCTAATGGTTTACCAATTTTGTTTATCTTCTCAAAGAACCAGCTTTTAGTTTTATTGCTCTTTGCTGTCGTTTTCTTCATTTCTTTTTCATTTATTTCTGATCTGATCTTTATGATTTCTTTCCTTCTGCTAACTTTGGGGTTTTTTTGCTCTTCTTTCTGTAATTGCTTTAGGTGTAAGGTTAGGTTGTTTATTTGAGATGTTTCTTGTTTCTTAAGGTAGGATTGTATTGCTATAAACTTCCCTCTTGGAACTGCTTTTGCTGCATCCCATAGGTTTTGGGTCGTCGTGTTTTCATTGTCATTTGTTTCTAGGTATTTTTTGATTTCCTCTTTGATTTCTTCAGTGATCTCTTGGTTATGAAGTAGTGTATCATTTAGCCTCCATGTGTTTGTATTTTTTACAGATTTTTTCCTGTAATTGATATCTAGTCTCATAGCGTTGTGGTCGGAAAAGATACTTGATACGATTTCAATTTTCTTAAATTTACCAAGGCTTGATTTGTGACCCAAGATATGATCTATCCTGGAGAATGTTCCATGAGCACTTGAGAAGAATGTGTATTCTGTTGTTTTTGGATGGAATGTCCTATAAATATCAATTAAGTCCATCTTGTTTAATGTATCATTTAAAGCTTGTGTTTCCTTATTTATTTTCATTTTGGATGATCTGTCCATTGGTGAAAGTGGGGTGTTAAAGTCCCCTACTATTATTGTGTTACTGTCGATTTCCCCTTTTATGGCTGTTAGCATTTGACTTATGTATTGTGGTGCTCCTATGTTGGGTGCATAAATATTTACAATTGTTATAGCTTCTTCTTGTCTCGATCCCTTGATCATTATGTAGTGTCCTTCTTTGTCTCTTGTAATAGTCTTTATTTTAAAGTCTATTTTGTCTGATATGAGAAGTGCTACTCCAGCTTTCTTTTGATTTCCATTTGCATGGAATATCTTTTTCCATCCCCTCACTTTCAGTCTGTGTGTGTCCCTAGTTCTGAAGTGGGTCTCTTGTATACAGCATATACACGGTTCTTGGTTTCGTATCCATTCAGCCAGTCTATGTCTTTTGGTTGGAGCACTTAATCCATTTACATTTAAGGTAATTATCGATATGTATGTTCCTTTTACCATTTTCTTAATTGTTTTGGGTTTGTTATTGTAGGTCTTTTCCTTCTCTTGTGTTTCCTGCCTAGAGAATTTCCTTTAGCATTTGCTGTAAAGCTGATTTGGTGGTGCTGAATTCTCTTAGCTTTTGCTTGTCTGTAAAGATTTTAATTTCTCCATCAAATCTGAATGAGGTCTTGCTGGGTAGAGTAATCCTGGTTATAAGTTTTCCTCCTTCATCACTTTAAATATATCCTGCCACGCCCTTCTGGCTTGCAGAGTTTTTGCTGAAAGATCAGCTGTTAACCTTATGGGGATTCCCTTGTGTGTTATTTGTAGTTTTTCCCTTGCTGCTTTTAATATTTTTTCTTTGTATTTAATTTTTGACAGTTTGATAAGTATGTGTCTTGGCATGTTTCTCCTTGGATTTATCCTGTATGGGACTCTCTGTGCTTCCAGGACTTGATTAACTATTTCCTTTCCCATATTAGGGAAGTTTTCAACTATAATCTCTTCAAATATTTTCTGAGTCCCTTTCTTCTTCTCTTCTTCTTCTGAGACCCCTATAATTCGAATGTTGGTGCGTTTAATGTTGTCCCAGAGGTCTCTGAGACTGTCCTCAATTCTTTTCATTCTTTTTTCTTTATCCTGCTCTGCAGTAGTTATTTCCACTATTTTATCTTCCAGGTCACTTATCCGTTCTTCTGCCTCAGCTATTCTGCTATTGATCCCTTCTAAAGAATTTTTAATTTCATTTATTGTGTTGTTCATCACTTTTTGTTTGCTCTTTAGTTCTTTTAGGTCCTTGTTAAACGTTTCTTGAATTTTCTGTATTCTGTTTCCAAGATTTTGGATCATCTTTACTATCATTATTCTGAATTCTTTTTCAGGTAGACTGCCTCATTCCTCTTCATTTGTTAGGTCTGGTGGGTGTTTGCCTTGCTCCTTCATCTGCTGTGTGTTTTTCTGTCTTCTCATTTTGCTTAACTTACTGTGTTTGAGGTATCCTTTTCGCAGGCTGCAGGTTCGTAGTTCCCGTTGTTTTTGGTGTCTGTCCCCAGTGGCTAAGGTTGGTTCAGTGGGTTGTGTAGGGTTCCTGGGGGAGGGGACTAGTGCCTGTGCTCTGGTGGATGAGGCTGGATCTTGTCTTTCTGGTGGGCAGGTCCACGTCTGGTGGTGTGTTTTGGGGTGTCTCTGACCGTATTATGATTTTAGGCAGCCTCTCTGGTAATGGATGGGGCTGTGTTCCTGTCTTGCTAGTTGTTTGGCATAGGGTGTCCTGCAGTGTAGCTTGCTGGTCGTTGAGTGAAGCTGGGTCTTGGCGTTGAGATGGAGATCTCTGGGAGATTTTCACTGTTTGATATTACGTGGAGCTGGGAGGTCTCTTGTGGACCAGTGTCCTGAACCTGGCTCTCCCACCTCAGAGGCACAGCCCTGATGCCTGGCTGGAGCACCAAGAGCCTTACATCCTCACAGCTCAGAATAAAAGTGAGAAAAAAATAGAATGAAAGAAGATAAAACAAAATAATATAAAGTAAAATAAAGTAAAGTTATTAAAATAAAAAGTAATTATTAAGGAAAAATTTTTTAAAAGTAAAAAAACAAAAACACAAAAAACGGACAGACAGAACCGTAGGGCAAATGGTAAAAGCAAAGCTATACAGACAAAATCACACACAGAAGCATACACATACACACTCACAAAAAGAGAAAAAGGGAAAATATATATATATATCGTTGCTCCCAAAGTCCACCTCCTCAATTTGGGATGATTCATTGTCTATTCAGGTATTCCACAGATGCAGGGTATATCAAGTTGATTGTGGAGATTTAATCCGCTGCTCCTGAGGCTGCTGGGAGAGATTTCCATTTCTCTTCTTTGTTTTCGCACAGCTCTTGGGGTTCAGCTTTGGATTTGGACCCGCCTCTGCGTGTAGGTTGCCTGAGGGCGTCTCGTCTTTGCTCAGACAGGACGGGGTTAAAGGAGCTGCTGATTCGGGGGCTCTGGCTCACTCAGGCGGGGGGGAGGGAAGGGTATGGATGCCGGGCAAGCCTGCGGCGGCAGAGGCTGGCATGACGTTGCAGCAGCCTGAGGCGCGCCGTGTGTTCTCCCGGGTAAGTTGTCCCCGGATCCCGGGACCCTGGCAGTGGCGGGCTGCACAGGCTCCCGGGAGGGGAGGTGTGGCGAGTGACCTGTGCTCGCACACAGGCTTGTTGGTGGCGGCAGCAGCAGCCTTAGCATCTCATGCCCGTCTCTGGGGTCCGCACTGATAGCCGCGGCTCGCGCTCATCTCTGGAGCTCCTTTAAGCGGCGCTCTGAATCCTCTCTCCTCGCGCACCAGGAAACAAAGAGGCAAGAAAAAGTCCCTTGCCTGTTCGGCAGCTCCAGACCTTTTCCCGGACTCCCTCCTGGCTAGCTGTGGCGCACTAGCCCCCTTCAGTCTGTGTTCACGCAGCCAACCCCAGTCCTCTCCCTGCGATCCGACCTCCGAAGCCCGAGCCTCAGCTCCCAGCCCCCGCCCGCCCCGGCGGCTGAGCAGACAAGCCTCTCGGGCTGGCGAGTGCTGGTCGGCACCGCTCCTCTGTGCGGGAATGTCTCCGCTTTGCCCTCCGCACCCCTGTGGCTGCGCTCTACTCCACGGCTCCAAAGCTCCCCCCTCCGCCTCCCGCAGTCTCCGCCCACGAAGGGGCTTCCTAGTGTGTGGAAACCTTTCCTCTTCACAGCTCCCTCCCACTGGTGCAGGTCCCGTCCCTATTCTTTTGTCTCTGTTTTTTCTGTTTTCTTTTGCCCTACCCAGGTACGTGGGAAGTTTCTTGCCTTTTGGGAGGTCTGAGGTCTTTTGCCAGTGTTCAGTAGATGTTCTGTAGGAGTTGTTCCACATGTAGATGTATTTCTGATGGATTTGTGGAGAGGAAGGTGATCTCCGCGTCTTACGCTTCCACCGTCTTGAAGCTCCCTTGTTTCTTTTTTTTATCTCCCTTGTTAGAAGGTAGAATTCATAAGAACAGGAATTGTGTCTGTATTGTTCACTGTTGTATGTCCAGCATGTAGACTAATGTTTTCTCATAGGGTAGACAATCAGCACATATATGTTTAATAAATGAGTGAGTCAGGTGGCCCCCAAATATAGTGATCCATTGTGAGAAAATATGAGTTAACATAAAAGGTACTAATATTTTTCAAACTCATTTTTGGTTTTGTTTTTTGTTTTTTGTTTTTGTTTTTTAATAGATCTTTATTAGAGTATAATTGCTTCACAATACTGTGCTAGTTTCTTTTGTACAACAAAGTGAATCAGCCATATGCATACATATATCCCCATATCCCCTCCCTCTTGAGCCTCCCTCCCACCCTGTCTATCCCACCCCCCTAGGGCATCGCAAAGCACTGAACTGATCTCCCTGTGCTATACTGCTGCTTCCCACTAGCTAACTATTTTACATTAGATGGTCTTGTTAAATTTAATTTACAGATTATTTCAACATACAGCAAAGGAGTAATTTCATGAGGAGAATGTATTAATCACAAAGAGATTGAAAAGATTGAATCACAAAGAATCCAAAAATGACTGTGCATATATCATAACATTGCTACTCCTCTCTAATATTTGACCTCCATTATTCTATAGGAACCATCTTCTTCAGCAATAGAAGGCAATTTATCCTGCTCCACCATGTTTTCAAAGATTCAATCTCTTTGTGATTAATACATTCTCCTCATTAAATTATTCCTTTGCTGTATGTTGAAATAATTTGTAAATTAAATTTAATAAGACTGTCCAGCTTGGTTATGATGGGTAGTGGTTATTCCCCTTTTTATTCAATCACACTGTTATTGATGATGATTATGATGATGATGATGATGTAGGACAGTGGCTCACCTGTGTTTAGAGGATTGTAACAAAAGGACTAATGGGGACAATAGAAGATATTCATATCAAATATCTGCATTTTTGCTGCTAATCTAGATAAAGAAAATCTGCCTGATGCCTAGTTACTTTCTTTTATCACCATCCTTGTCCGCCCCCCCCCCAACCCCTCACCACCACACACACATATACATCCTTCCTCTATAGTTTTTCCTTCTCTGTTAGGTTCCCATGCCTCTGGAACGAGAGTGACCAAGGAGCATAGGAAGGACAAGAATCATAGGATTTGTGCTAGATTATGGAATTTAGGCAGACAGACTGCACAAGCAAAACCTGTTATCCAAATCTCTTCTCCATATTGGAGCTTTTTCCTTGCTGGTCTGGTTTCTTTATCACTATCCATATTCTACTTGAATAACTCTCATATATGTTCCATTTTTATAGTAAATGCATGTAAAATTATTACTTGAGTTAATTTTATTGGTTAAACTAAATGGGGAAACATATACAAATTAAGGCCTCCAAATATGTTAATGCTATTGATGATTTTAAAAGATAATGGAAGAATTAGCATAATATTTGCAATTCATCTCAAGTAACACTTTTAATGCAGCAAGTGACATTAGTATAGTTAGGAAGAAAGAAAAAAAGAGAAAAGGCTTAAAATGTTTTCTTTGATCCAGGACGAAGTAGTGTCAGATGATTGGTATTGAAGACATGCATGTACTTGGTCCAATTCTCTTCTTAAAAGCAGAACATGGAAGAGAGCTGGCTTTTTGCTTCACATACACCTGTCTGAATCTGATGAATAAGCAAGAAGCTGCTAAAAAGAACTCTGAGGACATGAGTACAGAAATCAGTATGCCTTTCTTTCTGCTTGTCTGTCATTCAAGACTGCTCCATAAGCTATTAAGATGTTTCCTCCAAACTAGCAAGTAGGATCTGGATATAGTCCTCAGATGCCTAACACCTCTTAAGCAAGGGCATAGAGCTGAACAGAGTCCTGAGAGCCACGTTGTCATTTATTGAATCTATTACCTTGATGAAGATGACCATAGCCAGTTTGCTTACTTCACTTTTGCTTTTCGGTATTGACACCTGTTTTTACTTTTCCCTCAAGTGGACAGGCACTAATTGTTGCCCAGTGAATTCCCAATTCTCTAGACTTCTCCTGGAGATTACAAAAACTTTTTCTCATTCATCAATTCCTTTAATCAATTACTGCTGTATAGCAACCTATTTTTCACCAGATGCTAAGGTCTATCACTGTCAGAAATCTTAATGTTGCATCTAGCCCACATCTCCTTCAAGACTTTACTAAAATGCCATTTTCTCTGTGATGACTTCCTGCTTATTTTTCTCCATAACTTTTATCACCTTCTATAATGTACTTATGTTTATTTTCTCTCTCCCCACACTAGAATATGAGTTTTAGGCGGGCAACGACTTTTATCTGTATGCTTCACTGACATATTCCCAGAACCCAGAAAGCTACCTTGTTTATAGTAAGTGCTTCATAAACATTTGTTGAATTAATGAATCTAGCCCCATCTCTTTCATATTAGACCTTTCAGATGTTGACAGCTACCTGAATTAAATGAAGTTTGATCCATACCTTCTTAGATTTGTAATATCAAGTTTTGGTGATTGATTCTGCCTCTTACAGATGAGGCCATCACCATTCCTGTTCATTTTCTTCATGCTCTGCTAGCAGACATCTAGCTTGGTTCTCCTATTCTCTCCTCAGAAGTATCCTAAATATTTCATATATCACTTAGTGGAGGGGAATCCAGGAAGGACCATGTTAGCAATTCACATACTTTACATCTCACAAAACCTGGCAGTAAACTTATCCCTTCCATGAAGCCTTTTACCGTTTGCCCCACTAAACTCCTGTGACTTCTCTCTGTAGTACATTTTATTGGTCTATCTTTGTGTTTATTTACATATACATATTGGTACCCTTGGGTGCTTGTGGCCCATTTTTCAATCCATGAATATACTGTCAGTTCTTCAGTGCAGATAGCAGGTTTACTTGAGAGGATTGCTCAGTTCCTACTGGGATCACCCCACTCCTGCCTTACATTCCCAAATGGGCTTCTCTTTAGACTACACAAAATCATTTTAAGAAACCAAAATAACTTTCCTTGGTAAAGGTGAAAATACAATTTTGTTTCTAAGAAACAATATTTACCACATAATTTCAAGAAGAAATAATAACTGGAGAATTGGAAAATTTGGTATTTAAAGGTCAGGATCAGAGGAGAGATTCTTCAAGATGTTGGAAGAATGTGAAAACCAGTGCCATTTCTCCTAGTGTTGTATATTTGAAGCTTGGTGGGAATTTTTGGCTATAACTCTGCTGACTGTGTCAGCACACACAAGAATAGTGTGTGCTTTCTCAGATGAGTGGCTTTTTGATAAGTTTGCTGCAATGATTCTGTTTAAGTAGGACCTTGGAAAAGACAAGAAGCAGCTAAAGAACAAAATGCACAGCATGTTAGTCTGTAAGCTCATCAAAGGTACCCCAACTCAGAAGGGAAATTACAAGTTAAAAAAATCAGTGAGTTGTATCCTTTCAAAGGAAGTAACAGAAAGCTCAAGCAAACACCTTCCTATCCAGTGAATATTTTTATTGGAGTATAGTTGATTTACAGTATCATATTAGTTTCAGTTGTGTACCATAGTGATTCAATATTTTTATAGATTATATTCCAGTTAAAGTTATTACAAAATAATGGCTACATTTCCCTGTGCTATATAATATATCCTTGTTGCTTATCTATTTTATACACAGTAGTTTGTATCTCTTAATCCCATACCCCTGTCTTGGCCCTCCTCCCTTCCCTCTTCCCACTGGTATCCACTAGTTTGTTAGCTTGTTTTCTATGTCTGTGAGTCTGTTTCTGTTTTGTATATATACTCATTTGTATTATTTTTTAGAATCCATATATAAGTGATAACATATAGTATTTGCTTTTCTCTGACATTTCTCTAAGCATGATATTTCCATCCACATTGTTGCACATGGTAGAATTTCATTCTTTTTTATGGCTGAGTAATATGCCATTGTGTGTGTGTGTGTGTGTGTGTGTGTGTGTGTGTGTGTGTGTGTGTACCATATCTTTCTTCTTTATCCTTTCATCTGTTGATGGACACTTGGGTTGCTTCTGTATATTGGCTGTTATAAATAATGCTGCTATGAACATCGGGATGCATGTTATCTTTCTGAGTTAGTGTTTTCAATTTTGGGGGGATATATCCAGGAGTGGAATTGCTGGATCATATGGTAGTTCTATTTTTGAGGAACCTCCATAATGTTTTCCACAATGGCTGCATCAATTTACATTTCCACCAACAGTATACAAGGGTTCCCTTTAATTCACACCCTCTCCAGCATTTGTTGTGTTCTTTTTGATGTTAACCATTCTGACAGGTGTGAGGTGATCTCATTGTGGTTTTGATTTGCATTTTAAATAGATAGAATTTTTAAATGTCTCTCCCCCTCCCCTCCCTCTCTCTGAGTGTGTGCACGTGAGTATTTAAATAAAATAAAATAAAATATGTAAACAATAAAGTAAAACCAATTTTTAAAATGGGCAAAAGGCTTGGACAGATACTTCACAGAAGTGGAAATGGTAATGACCAATCAAAACATGAGAAGATATACAAATGCCATTAATCATTTGGAAAATTCAAGTTACATCCACGACGAGATATCAGTATATACACTAGAATGACTCCAATTCAAAAGACTAACAACACCCAATGTTGAAGAGGGTGTAGAGCTACCATATCTCTCATATATTTACATGGGAGTGTAAAATGGTGCAATTGCTATGACTAAACACATAACTACCTACCTTATGATGCAGCAATTCCTCTAGTAGATATTTTCCCAAGAAACATGAAAACATATGTCCACACAAAGATTTATATAAAAATGTTTATAGTAGCTTTAGTCATGATAGAAATATGTTGAAAATTATCTACCTATCCATCAGTAAGAGAATGAATTAAAAATTTTGATACATCAGTAATGGACAACTATTCAACAACCAAAAGGAGAGAACTATAGATGCCTGCAACAACATGGATGAATCTTATAAATATACTCAGTTAAAGAAGCCAGATCCCAAATAGTACTCACTGCACAATTCCATTTTTGAATTGCTACCATAGGAGAAACAAAGCTATAGAGATGGAAATCATAAAAGTGATTGCCTCTGGGAGGTGCAGGGGGATAGATCAGAAAAGGACAGGAGACATTTTAGGGTGATGGCAATGCTCTACATCTTGATTGAGGTATTGGATTCAGGTGTAGACATTTGTCAAAGCTAATCAAAGTGTACTCTTAATAGTTGTGTATATACTGAATGTAATCATAACGCAATAAAAAATTAAAAAGAATGTCATAGCGAAAGTTGAATAGATATTAGCCTGGACTAACTTTAGATACTGATTTCCATTTCCAAAATTATGCACAGTGGCCTTGCTAATTTCTATCTTAGAGTAACTCTAAAATATGAGTCACACAGAAGAGTGAACAGCCAATTATAATATGGAATGTGAAGAAACTTCTTTCCATATACACGTTGGAAAAATTGTATTTCCTTAAAGTAAAACTAGAAAACAGATCCTTATGATAAATTTAGATTTGATAAATTCTGAAAATAAAATGTTAACATACATCTTCAGTAGGAAAATATTTTATTCAGAACTATAATTAAAACCAAGGGAAATTTTGTTTTTGCTTTTGTTTTTGTTTAAAAGGCTTTTTCCAAAGAGCCTGCCCCATAGAGTGTTCTGCCTCTGTTTTCCTCCAAGAGTTTGATAGTGTCTGGCCTTACATTTAGGTCTTTAATCCATTTTGAGCTTATTTTTGTGTATGGTGTTAGGAGGTGTTTTAATTCCATTCTTTTACATGTAGCTGTCCAGTTTTCCCAGCACCACTTATTGAAGAGGCTGTCTTTTCTCCAGTATACATATAACTGATTCACCTTGTTATACAGCAGAAACTAACACAACATTGTAAAGCAATGATACTTCAATAAAGATGTTAAAAAATAAATAAGTAAACAAAGAGCCTGCCCCAGCGGTGAATTGACATTCTCCCTTCTGGAAAAGAATACTGCTGCCAGGCTTGCAATGGTGCTTTTCCAGTTAACTAAAATATCTAAAGTCCCACTGAACACTCCATATCACAAGGGAGCATAGTATATAAAATAGATAAAACTAAAGTCACTTTGTTGAAGAGTATGTGAGAAGCCTGAGGTTCAGTGCTAAATGTTTCTCCAATGCCTTTCTCTCCCCACAACCATCATCCCTGAAGCCACTCCTTTCTTTATCCAAGTCTAAGGAGCACCTTAAAATCACTGACCAATTCAAGAATAGTAATGAAACTTGTATTCCTTTGGGAGTAAAATGTGTAATCTTGAGCTCCAACAAGCTATCCAGCCCTGAGAACCATCAGTGGGGTTAAGAAATATGTATGTGATGCTTATAAGTCATTTAATAGTACATTAAAGAAGAGGAATAATGACAGAGACTTGAGATAGAAATAACAGGGGAAGAGAGTAGAGGGAGATACGCCAAAATAGTGGGAAGCTTCTGGTGGTAAACAGTGCACTGTTACTAGTAGTAACTGCCATGGAAGTACTAATGCCTTAGATTTTTTATGTACGTGAATAGAATTTTTCTTTTAGTTTCTTCTGAGCCTCAGCCTGGAATGTTTGGAGACTTTGGTGGAATGGCTATGTAGAAAACACCTGATTTGGATCAAGAGACAAGCCTGTGTACTAGCTCTCAATTCCATGGAGGAAAAAAAGCCATTTCAAAGAACAAAATCAACTAGTAGTTTGGTCTCCCGAATTTTTAATTCTCCCAGTGGCTATGTAGGTCTGAGATAGATGAATAAGGTGTACCATGAGTTGAAAGTAGACTTCTAAAAGATAAAAGTGACAAGAAGCATATGAGGAAAGAGTAAAGGAGGTCCTGGCAGCTCCAGGGGTTGATATGTTTGAGCTGACTCTCTTCAGGTTTTTGAAAGTAAGCCCTACACAAGGTCAAACTGAAGCCAGAATTTATTCTGTTAACTGATTCCCTTTTACCATCCCAACCAAAGCCTCCTGATGCTGGTACTGTGGCACCTGAGTCAGCTGCAGTGTGAACTAAGAAGTCTTCAAAGTTTATTTGCCAGATCCCTCCCTGCAGACCTCTTTGAGTGCTCCTCATCTCCTTTCTCGGCCATTTCATTTTCTATGTTCACACTATTAATACGTATGACACATTTCCATCAGTAGTATCTCTTAATATAACATCTATTATTGCTTGCAGTAATTCTTACATAGAGTGGGTTGCTTGTGTACAGTTTCAAAATTATACCCATGCTAAGACCTTATTCTCATTGGTTATACTTAATGCCCTACTCTATTAAGGCCTTATCCTGCAGCACCTCACACTATTAATCATTCTCTGCTCCTCTTCCTCATCAAAATATAACTGGGTCTTCTTTGTCAAAGCCAAACTGTCTGTAGGGTGAGTGTTGATGTTGATTTGGTAATGAGTTGAACTATCATGTTTAGTACACATTTTGGTATACATTAACAAGTTAAAATGTTACTTAGCATGTTGGTTATGCACCTGTTCACTTACTGACTATGTGACTTTTGGCAATGTATTAGTCCTCTCTGAGCCTCAGTTTCCTCATTTATGAAATGAGAATCATGAAGAAAAATTCCAAAACCAAATTAACTTAGTAAAATGAGCACTAAGAGGACAAATGGAATAATGGATGTAAAGCACTTAACTAATGCATAGCACAGAGTAGTAGCTCTCATTTATTAAAAGCTTACCACTAATGTTATTAGTTAAATGCATATTATTTCAAGGCCCTAATATCAAGGCTCTCTGATATTAGGCCCTGGTACAAGAAGAGCTGAGCCCTTAATGGATCTCATATAGCACTATGTAGATAGATAACTGTATCATTTTCCCAAGTGGAATGTTGGTCTTTATAGCAACTAAAAGAGCAGAAAAAATATTTGGAAAATGCTGGAATTATTCAGGGTTAATTTTTCTAAAGCACAGTTCTCTCCCTGATGAAGATCATAATCATGCACTCAACAAATGTTACCTAAACATATGCCAACATAATGGATATTAATGGATATTATTCCAGGAAATAAACAAACAAATAATTATTAATATATAATTACAAATAATATTTATTATGCTTAGTGAAATAAGTCAGCTAGAGAAAGACAAATACTGTATGCTATCACTTATATTTGGAATCTAAAAGATATAGCAAACTAGTGAATATAACCAAAAAGAATCCAAATCACACATATAGAGAACAAACTCATGGCTACCAGTAGAGGGTGGAGGAGCATTATAGGGTTGGGGGTATGGGAGGTACAAACTATTGGGTATAAGATAGGCTACAAGGACGTGTTGTACAACACAGGGAATATAGCCAATATTTTGTAATAACTGTAAATGGAGTGTATCCTTTAAAAATTATATTTTTAAAAAATCCAGTTGTGATATTGATTGAGGTTGCCTTGAATCTGTGGCACAATTTGGGAGAGTATTTCCATGGTAACAATACTAAGTTTTCAAATCATTAACATAGTGTTTCTTTCCATTTATTTAAGTCTTCTTTAATATATTTCAACTACATTTTATAGTTTTTATTCTATAAGTCTTATTCTTCCTTTGTTAAGTTTATTCCAAAATATTTCATTATTTTAATGTTATTGTAAATGGAACTGTTTATTTACTTACATACTTAAACAAGTTTTAAAAGCATGTATATCTCATGTATACGTGGGAGATACCCAGGGAAAAATGATAAACTGCATAAGAGATAGCTTAGAATTCAGGTTTAAATATCTTAAGCTGTTTTTGGATGTGGGGATGCAAATGCTGGAATGAACAGGAAAACTATGGTAAACAAAAATAAAGTTTGTCATGCAAATTTAAATCAGTTTCTTCTCCATTGATAAGAATATCTTGTGATTTAGTCATTCTTCTCTCTCCCAGGCGCAGAGAGGTTGATATCCTTACAAGTGGAGACTTCTTTTATAATTGTTCATTTCCCTTACAAAAGAGTGAATTCTCCTCTGTTTTTAGAGCTTCTCCTGTGTCTGCTGTTTCTCAAGATATTAACCTTAAAATGATCCTTATTCTAAGGAGGCATGTCCTGGAGTGGTATATTCTGCCACCCTTACATTCCCTGACTTTGAAGTATCCTTAACAAGTGTCATAGTCCAGAAAGTGAGTTGGTAGATTGCTCGGTATATCATTGAACTAGTTTCTCATTCCTGAGAATAGTGAGTTCAGTTAAACAGTTGTGTCTGATTTCAGGAGATGATGCTACAGGTGCACTGCCACTAAAGTTAGGCATCTATGTGGTGTGAGCAATCATGTATTTAATAAGAGGCATTTCTATTGATAAAAAGAAAAAGGTTAATAGTTGGAAACTTATTTCTGAATCTGAAAAGCAGTCAATCGAGAAGATTTCTAGATTTGAGCTCAAAGCATCCTTTGCAGTTTGAATGTCTTTGATGGTAATATCAGTATTCCAGTGAACTTTCTGAGTGGTTTGTTACAGCAGCATGTATGAAGGTTTCCATACATTAGCTGTTGTGGTGATTTCTCTGAAGTTTTTATCAGGTTATCCAGCTTCAGCTTGCAGGGCTTGGGGGAAAGGGCAGTTTTAGTTTACAGTGGCTCCAAGTCAGAAGAGTGGAAGAAAATTTGAGATATTAGTTTGGAGCATTGTAGCCTGATATTATTGGAGGAAACTAGAAGAATTCAGGTACCAGTCCAGTTTACAGAGGGAAAATAAACCTCAAAGACAATTAATAGGACTAGATTTTGATATCCATAAGGGTGCACTATAGTTTTCTATACTTTTCTATTGAAACATAGTTTTTCTGTCAACAGTAACCCCCATTTTTACCAAAGATAATCACAGTTAGACTAATTTGTTTGTTTGCAGTATCATGAAACTTGGCCTGATTATTTAAATAACTACAGCAAGAATAGTGATTGACCATATAGGTCATCTTTAAGTCTACTTTGCTAGAACATTTGAAAAGAAATATCAGATTGAGCTTTTAAAAATCTCTCATGTCTAGGAGGTTAAGCCAAGGACTTACCATCAAACTTCACCTGCGCTACCTATAGATTTGCATGAATTCTTCCCTTCTCAAGGTCTCCAAAATATCCTCAGGTTACTGGGACTGTCAGGAATTGTTCTTTCTTACTATACTATAAGGCCGTGAAGCCTGTAAGACAGGTAACAGGCCATTTTTTTCCCAAGTGACTTTATTGGCTCCGGGAAGTAAACTGTAGTTTCTCAAAACAATCTGGTTGTATCTGACTCAATGCATGTTCTCAAATATGACATTCCAGTCAAGGTCTTAATAAAATGGACATTTCCAATTGTGTTCCTATTGTAAGGAGAACAGATTCTTATTAAATTTATGCAAATAATGACATTTATATGAAAATAAGAGTGCTAAATAAGAGTTTCTGCATTCTAAAGGGATCAGGTGGGAAGGAAAAAATTTCATTTCTATTTACAAAGGTATCATTTACCAAATATTTGTAAGTTATAGATCGCTTAAGAAAAAAGAGAAAAAGAGTTTCTTTAAATTTAGAAATCAAAACATTTGTCAATAATGTTTCAAACAAAAAGTCATAAAAATTATAATTATCCTCATTGATCCATTGAATCCAATTTAATTAATTTCTGTTTTGCTTGATCTTGAGTTTGCCGTTTTATGAATCAGTTTCTCCGTTAGAGTATTGGAAGTTCTTACCCAGTTCAGTGGTATGATGTTAATGCTATCCAAATCCTCTACTTGTCAGAGCCTTTCCCATCCATTCTTTTTGAGGATGAGCACTTTTGTCTGTAGTTGATGGCAATAGCTTTCAGGAAAGCATTAGAATAAAACAACTGTTTGTGGATGACAAAAGAGTTAAAAATGGCCATGGATAAAGATCTGGTGAGAGTTAATTATAATGAAATTAACAAGGAAATTTGGTTATTTCCATGATATACAACATTTAAAGGTAATATTTGAAATTATGACTGATTATATGAATAATAAGGACAAATTTATACAAATTTTATACAATTCCTGGAGCACATATTAATACACTTAGAATCATACAAATATAACCTAAAGAAGGTTTAGCATCACTTTTTATTTGAAAACATTCCTGTGCATTTAACATATCAAATAAGCTTAACTAGTTTAATAGCTCTCTTTTCATAAGGAGAGAGAACAAATTCTTTTGAGATTACCCAGGAACCTTCTGGAAAATCCCAAAGTTAGTTCAAGATCAAAAAGACTTCATTTAGAATTTGGTTTTGGGACATTGTCTAAAATGTCACAAGGTTTAAAACACTTGATTCAATATGACCACAGGTTACGGTGAAAAAATACTAAGTTATCCATTTAATCAAAGTGATGATCAAAAGATTTCAAAGGCAAATATAAGGTTACATAGTTGTAAGAGGAACTTAATTTTTTTTAGTAGAGAAGACTCAGTTTCTTAAGTAATCAAAGACCTGATAATGACAACATGAAACGCAGGAAATTATTTCGGTAAGAACAAAATCTTTGTTTCCTAAATGAATTACTCAACAAATAAAGAAAAATTGTGTACAGTAATTCAAAAAACTTTGTCCTTTTAATAAAGAGAAGACCAAATTCTAGTATTACATCAGTTTTACACCTGAACTCCTTTCAGGCTGTGTTGAAGGTCAGCAGCTGCAGTGGTTAGTGACTTAATCCTTGTAGAGGCAGAGAGCAAGTGCCAATTTTTGGTTGGTACATACATACACATACAAAAAATCTACAGATATGTACAAACAGAGGTCTTGTATCTTTCATTTAAAACTTTTAGCCATGTGTCAGGTATAATAATACAAAACTCACTGGTTTATAAAAGAATAGCTGGAATACAAATTGTGTTTCTGGCAGATGGAATAAGTTAAGGTTACCCACCAAGATGGCTAAAACTTTTTACTAAAATTTGTGGAGAAAACTTTTAAGATTTTTCATTTGCCCAGTTTGTTTCCAAATCACTCCATTTTCCCCCTTCTAGTGAGTCATCTCCTTTAAGTTTGCATTTCAAAGAGATGACTCTTGGGTCCCAGAGAAGACAGGGTAGAAATTATACATCTCAAAGGCAAGAGAAAGGATGTAACTCTTCTCCAAGAAGGAGTTTTGGGGCATATTTGTGTATTATCAGAAATCTAGGGTAATTTAGTTTATCCCTTTTTCCTTAAGTGCAGGCCAGTTCTTTTTCAAATGTGCTTATCTTTTACAATATCTGTGAGCATTTTGAGATTAATAGAGGAGGTTTGGGGATTGGTAAGAAAGACAGGTGGGCTTTGAATTGTTTCTAGAGCCACATTTCTGTTCCTGTAAAGACTCTATTTGTAAACAAGGAAAGTTGTTTTTAGTTCCTGAAAGAATTGGATCTACAGCCAGAATGGTATCAAAGGGCTGACCCACCCATCCAACTATATTATCTTCAATTTGCTTCTTTATATCAGGAGATTTCCAGCTAAGATGGAAATCAAAAGATCTCTATGCTCTAGATTTAGAGCTGTGTGTCTTGCTTGGTAATGTTTTAATAAATTGTTCCACAAATTATTGAAGACGTTTCTTTCCCTTTGAGTACATAGTTCCATTGTAGCTTATGAGAGAATACCTTTTAGAAAATAGTTCCAGAGTGAGTTCAACAGGATGGTAGAGTAGGAGATCCTGGCACTCATTCCCCCACAGAAAACAACTGGACAGTTATCCATTGGACTAAGTGATTAGAAAAACATAGGTTTGAATCAAGCTCTGCAATTCACTAACTGTATAACTTTGGGTAAATCACTAATTCATTGTGAGTGTCAAATTCAATATTTTTAAAAGGGACATGATGATACCTGTCTGGTAGGGTCACTCCAGTGATTAAATGGGATTATGTATGTAGTGTTCCTAATAAATGCTTCAACATTATAAGTAATAAATGGTGATTATACCTGTTGTTGTTGTTTGTCCCAGACTTGAAGAGTCTACATTCAAAACCATTTCTGTTGTTTTAAAACAATTTCTCTCATATCACGTAGTACAGGGTTTACATACAGTTTGCTAGATGACTGAATCAATCCCCTAATCAATGTCCTTACCCTGTAACTTTTGGTTGAGCACTTCTATAATATTTTGAGGGCATTTTAAATACAGCCATAGCCTCTCACTCAGAAATAACAGTTACAAATGAAGGACTCCATGACTCTAACATTAACCTCCAGGATTTGCCTCTTTCCAACAATATCGTAGCTAGTAGTTCCGGGGGAACACAAAGGATTTACTTCTGTGAGCTTAAGTTATCGTGAGAAAAATATGAATTGCAAGTGAATGAGGCCCTACCAAAATGAGGAAAAGACTTGTACTTCCTCTTTATTTATTTATTTTTTTAATTGAAGTATAGTTGATTTACACTGTTGTGTTAATACTTCCCCTTTTAAATACTAGTCCTTTCTATGCTTCAGCCATAGATACTGAAGTAATTTTCAGTAATTTTCACTTGAAGAAGGGAAGTTATGGAGCATATCCATACTTTCAGACTGTCAGCAGATGGCAAGAACATGTGCTGTGATTCCCTAGGCTGGCAGTTTGCACTTTCCGACCCTGCCAGAGAGCAACCATCCAATACTTAATATTCAACCGTCAAAAGTATTTCTTAGTTTCTGTTTATGAAACTCAATAGCTGCAAAGATTCCTCTTTTAATGCCTCTGACTCATTTTCATCTTTCCTGATATCTGACCACACCTGAGCTTTTAAGCCTACTTGGCACAAAATGAGTGTTACCAACTTGACAAAGTTTTATTCTGGCTTTGTTACTAGGGCCCTTTAGGCTGTGAAGTGCTCTTTAAAGCATGGATTTGTTTGTTACAGATGTAGACACTTGACTTGTTTATAGAAAGGAGTCTGTGTAAGCTTGCCAAGGAGCACATGAGGTTGTCTCTGAATGTATGAGCAGTGTCAGCATTGGCCTTGAGGGAGAACACCTGCTGTGGTGCCATCACCAATTAGCTCTTCTCTTCCCCCCCCCCTCCCTCCCCAGGAGGCTTACTCTTCAGTTCCTTGTGTTCTGAAGTTTCACAGGATTCTTTTCTGTGGGGAATTATGTGAATCAGAATACTACGTGGCCTTTCTAAAATGTCTGTGGCTCCTTGGTTACACAGAATGTGTGGTTTTCTCTGGCACACTCTATTCAACCAAAGGATGTGGTTTTAAAAGTTTGAGGATTTTACAAGTCACTTGTTAAATAGTAAAATGATGTAACTGATTAGATTGTTTTTATCATTGAACATTGAAATTCACCATCCCCATCTTTAATCTACTGAAAAAAAATTGATTGCAAAGTGGTGATAGACAGAATAGTTTGTTTCCCCAAAGCAAGCCTTGTTAAGTATCGTGATCTTTTCCTGACCCAGAGTTCCCAAGGCCTAATATGGAGATTGCAGACTGGCCATAGCAAACAAAACAGCTGGTTACATATGCGTTTTGCTTCGTCCATACTGTGTTAGTCTATACAGTGTTTTAATTTTTGTTTATTTATACACATTTAAAAACAGGAAATTTCACATAACAGTCCACATAAATGGCTTTTTTGAACAAGAAAAATGTAAGATCTGGTACATTGGGCCTGCATTTGTGCATACCAATATTTGGCTGGGACTGAGTAATAGCCTTTAAGAGGCATGCACTCTCCATTCTTCCACCATCTTCATCACTTTTTGTTGTATCACCAAATCTAAAGCTTAGTGTTGATTGCCATTTATCATATTAAATATGGCCTTTAAATGTGCAACCCTTGGTATGTCTTGAGGTGCCCTTTTATGTATCCTGTATCTAACTTTCAAACAATAAATTTATAGATTTGTGGATCTTTGAATGAAGAAAATATATGGCATCAGTATAGCCATATGTATTAGTTTCCTATTGTGGCTGTAAGAAATTAGTACAAACTTAATGATTTTAAACAACACACATTTATTCTTATAGTTCTGGAGGTCAGATACCTTAAATGAATCTTACAGGTAAAAACCAAGGTATGGATAAGCTGATTCATTCTCCCAACCAAGATCATAGCCTTCAAGGCTCTGAAGGGAGAATCTATTTCCTTGCCTTTTGCATCTTCTATAGCGTGTTCCTTGGCTTATGGTATATCCCTCGTGTTACTCCAATCTCTAGATTCTGTTATCACATCTTCTACTCTGACTTTAATCTTCCTACCTCCCTTTTATAAAGACCCTTGTGATCACATTGAGACCATCAGGATAATTCAGGATAACTTCCCCATGTCAAGATACTCCATCACATCTGTAAAGTTTCTTTTGCCATGTAAGGTAACTTATTCACAGGTTCTGGGGATTAGGATATGGACATCTTTGGGGAGCCATCATTCAGCAAACCACACCGTGTCATCAGTCAGGCCAACCATTCATGGAGATAAAGTTATTAGTGGGGGACGTTTACTTCAGCAAAGCCTTTTCAACTTAAAAATAAGTCCTTAATGAAGAAATAGTCAGAATTCAGGAAGAGATAGGCAGCTATCTGTAGACATCCAGCCAAAAAATTATAGAAGCTTATTGTGTTCAGAGAATTTGCAACTTAAAAATTATTCAAAATGATAAATTTATTAGAATCTTTACCTTATCAATCATGAGAAAATTATAAGCTTTGTCAATATTTTGGGCACACAGATGTCTCTAGTAATTTTCATTCAGCAAGATATTTTCAGGACAATCATAGATTCTCTAATCTGTAAATGCAGCAATGAAAGATGATTTTTTAAACAAAAATTATGCTTAAAAACAAGCCAACCATTCCTGTGGATCAGAAATTGAAAATAAATACACAGTTGTAAGCTAAGGCTAAAATTATGGTCTACTGAGCTTTGCAACTGGAAGCAGGTAGAAGTGGCCCAGAGATCAATTACCATGGAGGACAAAAATATTACTGGTAGGACTACAGAAAGTTTCATTGAGTGAAATCAGGGACCTGAAGTGGTATTCTCCCTATGATGAAAAGAACCCGAAAAAAATTCTGTACTGTTGTTCTGTTACTGTTATAAAAGCCACTGGGCAGTAGCTTTTATAAAGTTTAATAACTGGAGTGGTGGGTGTAAGTAGGAAAAGTCACAGAAAAAAGGACCTGAACTAGCCAACTACAAGCTTAGTGACTGTGTCTTACCCTGGATTCCACAGAAGACATCGTCAGGCAGAGTGCTAATTTTTTTAAATTAGGGAGTACAATCTTAGGAGCAGAAGTAAAAGAAAAATAAGACTAGAAGGTAGAAAAAAAGTAAAATTCAATGCAGCATAATTGGAGATGTTGCAGGTTGGGTTCTATACCACTGCAAGAAAATATTGCAATAAAGTGAGTCACTCAAATTTTTTGGTTTCCCAGTGCATATAAAAGTTATATTTATACTACATTATAGTCTATCAAGTGTGTAATAGCATTATGTCTAATAAACAATGTACATACCTTAATTTTAAAAATATTTTATTGCTAAAAACTGCTAACCGTTATCTGAGCCTTCAGCAAGTCATAGTAGTAACATTAAAGATTACTGATCACAGATCACCATGACAAATACAATAATCATAAAAAAATTGATATATTGTGAGAGTTCCAAAATGTGACATGGAGATACCACAAAGTGGTCAAATACTGTTGGAAAAATGGTGCCAATAGACTTGCTTGACACAGCGTAGCCACAAACCTTCAATTTGTAAAAAACACAATAACTGTAAAGTTCAATAAAGTGAAGCACAATAAAAAGAGGTATGTCTGTGTCAGGGTGAGGTACCAAGCCTGCCACCACTTGATACTAAATTCAACCAGTTTCTCAATCATACAGAACCTTCTTGCAGGAGACCAAATAATTGCTTCTTAGGAAAATTCATCTTGGGGAGAAAGTGAAAAAAATTACATGCCAGGTTCTGTCTCCTATTGGTTAAAGTTTTACCCCTGAGGTTTTAATTCCAACACTTGGGTGGAGCATGTGCTAATATGTTTCTGTGTCAAGAATCCTAAGCAAAGAAAATGAAGGATCTAGTGCATAATGAGGTGAGGAATATTCAGGCAGTTCTCATTTGAAGTTGGTTACTCACTGGCAGCTTGGACTAGAATGAATGGCCAAAGACCCTGAAGACGAATGAGGCTAAGAGAATCTGAAAAGTCAGATGAAAACTGTTTGCCACATATTGGAATTGTTATACCTTGTGTATCACCATAACTTCATGAGTCCCAAGTCACTACTGTAAGATGCCACTCTGAGGGAGGGAAAAAGAAAAAAAATATTCCACTCAAGATGAGCCTTCTAAATAAAATGTCAAAATATAGGAGAACAGATAACACTAAGAAAGAAATACAACTACTCAAAAGTTGAGAAATAAATTTACAGAAAACAAAGTTCAAATAATTGAGCAAATTCAAATTATACCAAGTAATATGTTTAATATCATCTAAGATGGGTTAAACTATAACTCACTATATGTTTTATACAGCCAGCAAACTAAAGATGATTTGTACATTTTTAAATGTTTGAAAAAAAATCAAAGTAAAAATAATATTTTGTGACACTTATATGAATTTCAAATTTTGGTGCCTTCAAATAAAGTTTTAATTGAGACATAACCAAAATTTTTTACCTATTATATATAATTGCTTTCACATTATAAAGGTAGAGTTAAATATTTGCAGTAGAGAACATATCCCTTTAAGCCTCACATATTTATTATTTGGTCCTTTACAAAAAAAAAAAAAAGTCTGCTAACTCCCAGATCTAAGACATAAAGGAGGAAATAAAATACAAAAACAAAAAATTAAGTTATTAAATAAAAGCATGCAATTATGAATCATAAACAGATGTACATAAAAAATAAGTAATTGGAACCTCAATAAAGGAAATATATAGTCATTTCTTTTTAATGTTAATTAAAAATCTTTTAAAATTTGATTTGATTTTTTTAATTGAAGTATAGTTGATTTACACTATTATTAGTTTCAGGTGTGCAGCATTGTGATTCAGAATTTTTGCAGATTATACTCCATTAAAATTTATTACAAGATAATGGCTATAATTCACTGTGCTATACAATATATACTTGTTGTTTATCTA